>NC_087515.1:93865115-94536972 GCF_963921805.1 Phalacrocorax carbo
TCAAAGATGTTACAAAATTGTCTGTTTAGAGAGAAAAAATTATGTTTTTCTGTTATAAGGCCTAAACATAAATCTCATAAAAATTGTTTCAAATTATCTCCTTAGCTTTCTTTCTGAAATCAATTGATTTAACAATTGTGTTTCTCCATGTAGCATAGAAAACCACTCAGATTTGTGTGAGTATCTGGGAGGAGGGGAACAGTTGAGGGATTATGATACCTAGTTTAGTTTCTCAGTGTTACCTTCTTGCAGAAATTAAATTCTTTACACTTTCTGAAATTCCGAAGTACCTTGGTTAATGACAACAGTTTTCTTCGGTACCGGAATGTAAATCCAGGATAATTTAAATGCTTCTGCAAAAGAACCATTATCAAATGCCATCTCCTATCTTTGGATGGAACACCATTAAAACAAAAAGTTTTGGGGGTTTGTTAAAATTTAGACACTTACTACAATAATTGCTGTATCATATATTTCAAAATAATTTATCACATCCTTCTCCAGATTTATTTCTGTATAGATTCTGAGGTGTAGATTGTTTAATTATAACGAAACATTTAGTATTTTTAACATAAGGATAACAATAGGAATATATCACATAAGGATACATGGGAGCCTTGTGTTATTTGACTGCTGTGTTAACAGCAACATAATTCATCATCATCCATAAATGTTTAAAGGAGTGTCGTCACGTATTCCTTCCAAGAAACAGGATTTATGAAAACCCACCACTTTCCTGAATTATCAGGAAGGAAAATCCCCTGGTACAGATCTAATTCAAAACAATAATATGGTCTTTAAAAGGCTGAAAATGACAGAACTTATCTTTTAAGCAGGAGCCTGGAGTTTAAGTCATAGAGAGCTTGAGCACAGCTTGTGAACATGTGCAGGTGTAGTTTTGTCATGCTGAATCCAAACAAGAGATACAGGGATCAGGTGTATTTTGTCTTCAGTACAAAGTCCCCACCTCAGGGCCTAGCACCTACCTCCCTGACACATAAGGTGATGCTGAATCTTGGATAACACCAGGTATTGGTAGGTACATGAAAGGTTCTGTAGTGCTGGGTGTGTAGACACCCGCTTTATGGCACTTGCGCAGGAAGTTTGCTAGTGGACATCGCTCAGCTGAACACAGGGTCTTCCAAGCCGGAGGCCTAGACCTGACCCCCATACCCCTCCGCCACAATTAGATACCCAGGCCTCATTCCACAGGTAATGTTCCTATTTAGTGACGTTTAAGAATTACACTGACAGAAGCCAACATACAAAACAGGAATTACCAGGCTCATCACTGTCAATATTAACTCTGAGGAATTAAAATTAATTTCAATTAATCTAAATGCCTTAGCCCTCTTCTTCTCTTTTAGGAACACAGGCATTCTTCTCTGGCCAGTGTTCATCTTCTGAAGCTAGGCATCAATGCCAGCTCCTTATCTTTCAGCAAAACAGCTCCCCAGTAGTGGAATCTCCCCTCTTACCCAGCAGTTCACTGGCTACTTGCACTAAAGCTGAAGAATTGAGATCCAAACTGAGTTCCGTCCTGTGCCTCAGCTACCCCAGCTAGCTTCCCGACAAGACCCACTACCCACCACAATGCAGCAACTGTTGGGGCCGAGTCCCCTCAGCAATTCCTCTCAAAATTCTTTCGCTGTGTGCATTAAAAATAGTTAAAGAATATATTGGTCCCAAAGATAAGTACAAGAAAGACATATAGTCTTGTCTTTAAGGGCACTGAGCAATCAGAGAAAAGACCTGAGCAGATTAAATATTAGTCTTAATTCTTCTAATACAGGATTCCATGATCTCAAGTTGTTAAAGTAGTGAGGCTTCACGGTTGTGAAAACAAGCTTGGAAATGTGATGCAAACACAGTCAGAGCTACAGTGCTTTATCATATTTTGAAAATCTTTTGCTATATTTGTCTAAGTTCAGGACTAGAGGTCAGGAACTCCACATTTTAATGATGACTGACGGTGACTCTGTAGATCACCTTGGTAAAACTACCTCAACTTTTTTCCTCAAGTATGCCACCTGGAAAATGGGGACAAAGACACAGATTCTTTCATATGAGAATAAAGAAGGAGAGTTACAGCTTTGTTTAAGGCACCTTGGAGATGAAGCTAAAGTACAGTAAAATGTTACCAGATTTTGACAGTTATCTGGCTTTCTGCCCGGGAACTATCAAAGAAAACTAAAAATCTTGGACATACCTTTTAAAGTTAAAACTGAAACAGTCACCTTTGTGAAACAACAGAGTTAAATAAAGTCAATTTGGGCAGGTAAACACTGAATATATTAAAGGCATATGTTTGTTTCAGAAAAGAGAACAAGAACAAAAAAATATTACAAAAATTTTTTATTTTATGAAAAGTAAACTGGCCTAGTATTATTGGGATTTTTAAAATGATCAAATTATGTACACTGTAAATTTTCACCACTCCAGTTTATTTGTTTACTGCGTTGCATGGTAAAAAGAAAAGGGATCGACTAATACATATGGATTCAATTTCTTAATAGCAGAGGTCTTTTTAGATATTTTTTTTTTCAACCCAGGACACTGAAAGCAAAACATCTAAAAAGTTGGTGGTGGAGGCATATTATAGTTAAGTACATGGCTGATCCACCTGGGAGTCTTAGGTAAAAATTTCTCAGTTCAGAATTTTCACAAACACAGGAGAAAGAACAGGTCTGAAGGACTGTGAATAAATAATGTTTGTACAAGAAGACAGGTTTTCTTCCATTCACTTTCAGTAAATATTAGGAAATAAGTATTGGACAATCATGTGAAGAAAGGGGCTGATGCTTTCTGCAATTCAAATTTTGCTTCATTTTAGTGAAAAAAATTTATTTCAAGAACTGATGATAATAAGTGTTACTCTAGTAAGGGAAATTTACTAACCACAAGATATAAATGAAATTAAAGATATCACAATAAGCATACTTAAGCAACAGATCACTCCCATAAAAAAAGTGGAAACTGAAGGGAAAGAATGAAAAGAGAAAAAATTTATACCTACCCTGAATAGGCTAGCAGAACAGTGATAACTTGGAGCAGATAATGTATGATCACTTTCTGAGACTGAAAAGCCCAAATAGTGACCCTAACTCAGAGCATTTGAAATCATTACAGCAATCATTTGAGAAGAATCTCCTTTGTCAGTCTTATGAATAGTATAATTCTTTATTTAAGTTAATGACTTAGGGATAAATCCTGAGGCAGAAGCAAATCCTTCAAGAAAGGCATTTGCTCCATACAAAAGCTATCAAAGAGCTTAGTCACAAAATCCTCTGCCTCAGTTGGTAGGCTGCCTGGACAGCTGCTCAGTCACAGTTAACATACCTTGTAAAAGGGAAAAGACTTAAAACTGGCTACTTTCCATGTAGATTTGGGGTATTTTCTTCTAAAGGATTTCAGGGGTCCATTTTGAGATTTCAGTGGCATTGGAACTTCTGCTTTCACCCCATATATAATTCAAGTAATTCAGTGTCGCAGTTGATCCGGTGTTTGACTGCTTGTGGTTTCTGATGGACCCAGAGTTATGTTTTCACAGGGGAAATTCCTTGTATGCAGTTTATGGCTTATGATCTAACATTACCATAGAAAAATTACTTCCATTTCATTTAATGACAAACACCGTATGACTGCATCATCATTTAAAATTACCTTGCAACAGTTAGACAGTTATAGGTCCACAGGTTGCTGCTTCTGGCATGCTTTACAAAGCATTAACAGTCACCTCTTGCCTTCATTGTATAACTCCCTGTCTTTCATAGAATATTCATCATAATCAAGCAATCAACTTTTTTCCAAATCAGAGTACCACCTACCTCATAATGATTATGATTTCTATACAGTAAGTATTCAATGTCCATTCTGAAGTTAAATAAGAACTGATACATATACATACACACAGATATATGCATACTGACATGTATATGTATACTGACATATATGGCAGAACTTTTCCCTTTCTTTACTTCAAGTACTATTCTTTTTATAACTGTATACTTTTCAATCATTTTTCTCTTATCATTTATCTGCTGAATTTTCTTTAAACATTTAATTAATGTGTTCAAAATTGTCAAGATAATGTGTTTTTACCTTCCTTATTTTCTCTTGATTTGCCTGAGAACATAATTAGTGTTTCTTATATGCAGCACGACACCTCTTCTTTCTTTGGCAAACTGACAATTTTTAATACTTAAATTTTTTTATAGTATTATTCGCACTGAACTTGTTCTTTTTGAACCCTATTATTTCCTTTTCTTCTTCTTTTACAAGTTTTTAAACCATTCTTCAAAGCAATTTTTTCAGTTGATTTGTCAGCATTCAGGCACACATATACCATGCCTTTCTTACATTTTCTTCCTTAAAGTTTTCAACCTTTTTTTTACATTTTTACATTTGTATGTAAATATTTACATAAAATGTAAAAACAATTACATTACAGAAATTTTTACACTTTTCTTTCAAAAGAGTTCTTTCAACCTTTTATTCTGTTTGCATTTCTCTTTATTTTTCATCTGTAATGACTGTATCAAATGTATGAAAATGCAACCAAAAAAAGGTATTTCCAAATTAACTTTAACAGCTTTATTAATATATATGCAAAATTTTGGAAGACAATCTAAAAGATACTAATTGCCTCTGTCACACAGTCCTGTAATTTCAGCTCATTTGAATGTGTGCCTTATATGCTATTTTTGTTATTAACATTCTTATATTAACTTTAGCTGCTATGTCATGTAGTACTGCTTCACAAATACTTAGGAAGTGGAATGAAATGAGTCCTGAATTTCTGCGTGTCTTTTATGATGGGGGTTCCTATGCTTGAGGCTGTTTTGATACCCTAGAAGCATTTCCATTTTTCATAACTGAATAGCTCCGTAAGTAAAACTTAAGCCTCAATCTTCAATTCCCACTCACTGATTTCACTTTTTTCTACTGTAGCTGTTCCATTTTGTCAGGAATAGTTAAAGATCTATTGAGGTACAATGCAAGCGTGTTCACAACACACATCATCCCATGGCAAAGAAACATAATTGCAGTCTGTTCTGATTAATACTTCAGTTTATGTGAGAGAAGGATAGAGAAGTGCACTGTGGAGTAAAACAAGGAGACTGGAAATAGATTCTTCTTTCCCCAAAGACAATCAAACTCCTGTTCAGCTTCTGAAAGAAGGTGTTTCAGGGCCCAGTTCTTGGGATGGGTTCAAGGCTATGAACCTGATGTGAAGGGAGATGTGCCTTGAAGCCCAAAGGAAAGATAAGATTATCCTCAAAAGGTGCCGATTTAAGGTACAATTATTTTTCATTTTACTTATCTGCTAGCATAGACACCTTTTTACAATGTAAGCTGATACAGATATGCTTCACTTTCCCCAAGCTCCAGATCATTATTTATCACTGTACTGTAAATTTCCCTACAGGGTGATATGCTCGCAAATGAGAAGCTGTAGCACAAAGTTCAAGCACTTTAGTGTCCTCTGTGGGTCTAACCCAAAGTCACTTTTGAAAACAAGATTTAGGGCTTCTGAAACTTTTACCCTGTGTTTCCTGGAGTCACATGTTAAGATATAAGGAAACAAGTTCCCCCATGTGATCACAGGGCATTTCTCCTCAGCACATTAATTCAGTCAAGGCGCTGACACCAGTACAATGTAACAAAACGAACTCTCAGGTTCGTGCATATTTTCCAGACATGATCTTGAATTGGCTACCTACTGCCTATGCAATCTATGTTTATGTACATGCTTACTTTTTATCTTTTCCAGAAATCCCTAATAAAATAAATCGTGGTGAAGCCAAACATCTTGCAGATGCCTCAGGGTCAGACAAAACAGAAAGAACAACAAAGAGGTCCAGAGTATCAACCATAAGGCGGATATTTGACATGGCAAAACACCGAACAAAGAGGTCATCTTTTTTCTCAACTGGGGTGAAAGTTTGCCCACAAGAATCAGTGAAGCAGATTTTAGCCAGTCACCAAGCTTACTATAGATTAAGAGGTAAGGTGACAATTTTAGCCTGTACTTCCTCCTTGAAAGTATTATTTTTAATTGAGGAAACAAAATAATTTTCCAGAATCTTGTTCTTTAGCTCTAGGCAGTGTATGTGCTATTTGCTTTGTGCTTTATTTTCAAGTAGATAATCAAATGTTGTATGTACATCAGCATGGTTCAAGACAGAGAGTTGCCAGAACAGAATAAAACAATGCACTCAAAGGACTAATGAACTCAGTGCAATAGCACAGTGTCCTAGCATGGCAGAACATGAAGACCAAATTATGTTTGCTCTACTGTGTAAAGATGCACCACCTTTCTCAAAAGTGCAGCAGGTACCGTCATTGCTACTCAGAATTAATCCCACCAGCTCAAGACAAGTAATGAAACTATTCATCAGTCATTGCACAAATATGTTGGTGTGTCTAGTTAATTAAGTCTATGGCAGTGTTGGTATGCTACAAACGCTGACATAATTGCCAGTAGCTCATGCAAAGACATCAGTCTTATTTTTAAAGAGTCTAGAATTGTTTTCCTCCTTTTCCAAATTAATTCACTCCCCCCCAGCCCTTTCTTTACCTCCTTTGACCACAGAGAGCCTATAGAGTTACCACTCCAATTTTAGGTCCCTAGAGAGCACAGTGCAAATGACCCTCTGGTTTTTATACTTCCTCTCTTCCTCCGTCTACATCTCCCAGTAGATGTAGTAGGCACTCCCGGCAGAGTGTCCTCAACTCACAAAATTATCAGAGTAATATCATCCAGTCCTTCAGCTGAAGCTGCAGTACTTCCCAAAAAGTAAGCAGGAGAACAGATGACGGCAGCTGAATAATTCATACATTCATTCAGAAAAAGGTGTTTCTGCTCCCTTGAATAGTTGCATGTTTTCCATTACAATGTCCTTTGTTAAAACCTCAAAAAATCTTTCCTCCAAGGAAAGATCAGAACCTGAGACTTCTGCCCTCCCAGCTGATCATGATAATTTACCTGATGAAAGTGGTAAATTAAAAACAAAAGGTAGAAGTGAAAATGTGTGATGCAAGCATTGTCCTTGATGCTGCAACTACAGTACAAGCCTTCATGAAAAGATAGTCTGGTAGCCACGCTGGAGTTTTACAACCTGTGTCTATCTGTGGGACAATCTTATCTTCATTTTGTTTTGTAGACATACCTTTAGGACCATTCTTTCCCTTATCAAAAGTATAGGAGACCACTTCCACCCCTCCAAGTCCATTGACACATTTAGAACTGTAACAGAACTGTGGATTATATCTGTCCTCTTGAGAATTCTACTGCTTCCTAAGAAAATATTACCCTTTTTTTTTTTTTACACAGATGCATATATATATATTCTGTGCTTTCAGGAGTGAGCACACAGCACAAAGCAGCTCAGAGATAGGAACTCAGACAGTTCCATATAACACACCATATCTTAGGTCACCAATAAGACAATCCCTCATGTGGGGCAAACTGGGAGCATGCATAGAATCAGCTACGACAGCTCCTCAGCTGGCCATGTGTCATGTTTATCTAAACTCTCATAACTGGATTACTTTTCATCAGCTAGTATATCTTTATTCAGCAGTTACTGTTCAGAAAAACAGATACCAGAGAGTTGTGAGTGAGATAAAGATGACAGAAAGTAGCCTCTAACTGCTAGCTCATAATGAATAAATGTCTTCAAAAGACAGCCTGTTCCTTTTTAATAATCTGACCGCATCTGCTCCACATGCAGCTGCTCTACTGGGAGGGTAGGTTGCTCCTGAGGTGCCCTTACACAGCTAGGTGAGTTCATCCCTACAGCAAGTTTAGAGAATAGGTAGAGAAACTGACTGCACTAGTTTCAGAGACACTGATATTTTAAATAATGCAGATAATTATCTCACTCTAAGTCAAGGCAGATACCAAGTACTGAAAATAAATGTCCCATCTCACAGTAATGAACTTTGCAAAGTAAAGTGCTAAAGGCAACAGCTTTTAAATTGCTTGCAAGTCTTTGTTAAAATGGCTTTTCTAATATGTTTGAAAATCCCCTTCTCTAAAATCATTTAACTTTAAGCAACATTTTGAAGAAGTGTCTTCCTTCATCTTGAGTGCGTGTGAGGAATCAACAAGTAGTGACAGAGGCAGCCACCCATCAATGGGAAGGTATAGCAACAGCTGAGATAAACTGAACTGGTTCTTTTCAAAACATACGGGTTCTAGCAGCCACCGAGCCATGTTGGTTATCCTACACAACCAAGTTCACAGACCCTGTGGAGGACAACCTGCATAAGTGGATATTTCTGCAGTTAAGCAGGAAAGTCCACACAGAACAGTACTTCCTGGCTGGCTCTGTGTGAGCTTGAGGATCTCTTTGGACCACTCAGTGATTTTAAACATGACTCAGGTGCAGCCAGGATTCATTCTATGTTTAGACTGAGGCTGTGCAAAGTGAGTTAAGTGAAACTCAAATAGTTTCGTTGTAGGGAAGGGATGATATCTGAACACAAATCCAAAGACGTATTAATATAGTTAGTCAGGTAGGCAGTAGCTGTCTGGAGGAGGGAACAGTTTATGCTCCAGAACCTTCTAGGAATGTTTTCAACTTACAAAAAAGAGGAGACTTCAGCAAGTTGTTGGTAAAAGTAGACTCAGAAGTGTAGCCCCACCTGGCCACCTGTGACTCTCAAAAACTCACTTCTAAGCCCTGTGTTATCAGAATCATCAAGGGAAAGTACGCCCTACAAAGTATTTCTGAGCAGTTATTTTATAACCTAGCTGCTGCTATTTTCTCCCCTCCCTCATGTGCTCATGCATGTCATGATCCTCACTCACAGACCTAGAAAGCAAGGCCTTTGCAGCAGGAATTTATCTTTCACAAGTTTTGCCTGAAATGCCTGACGGAGTTCTGACTGCTAGAAAATAGGTCAAAAAACTGGACACCAAGCCCAAATTTGCATTCTACTATAATCTGTAACATACTATGGCTGAACTTCACAGTTTTCTTGCATAAGGAATGAACCAACAGAATACGTAAATGTATTAGTCTTCATTATAATGTTTTACATAATCTCATGTAATTAAGTCAGCTTGCAGCCAGTAGAGGAAGCTCCCTTAGTTCCTGCATACCACCTTTTCAAAATCTTCCCCACTGTCTTATTCTCTTACGTTCATTTTAATTTCTCCAAATGATGCAGAACACTACTGTTCTCTCTGCAGCCACAGTACCTGTTAATCTTGCCTGATGTAGCATGGCATTTAACTGAGTGATTCATCACTATGGAGGAGATATTTAACATCAAACAAATGACTGTGTACAGTTATGTAGAGAGGAAGGAAATCACATACTTTCCAAAGGAATTTTACCTATACTAAGTCATTCAATTTTTCCAGAGGTGTTTAAAGAAACATAAAAGCATGTACCTGCTGCAGAATGTCCTTAAGATTTTGAAAAGACTAATGACATTGAAAATGTGGTGTATAATCAACACGTTTTAGCCCGCTGTATTTAAAAAATATTTTTTTCCATTAAAATATTTTGTTATATATGGGGAATATAAAAATCTTAAATATGTTCTGTTTAGCTTGTTCTATGCGTAGTTAACCATACTAATGTATAAAATCTTTGTATAAAGTTAAAATTATTATAATTCAAGTATGATGATTGCTAGATCATTTTTTTCTCTACCTTCCTGTTTGCTCTCACTAGAACATCCAGTATGTGTCTTTGTATGTTTGTACCTTTGAGGTGAAGGAAGTGTGCTCTGTGTTTGCTCCTTATTCACGATGATGATGTCAGGCCAAATTAATCTCTTTTTTAAAATGAGGAAAATTAGCAATCCTTAACTCAAAGATGGTTAATCCTTCAGCATGAAGGCAAATGGCTGTCAACTCAAATATACCTAAAAGACCTAAATATCTAAAAATACCTAGAAGCTGTTTACTAAGCACAGTAAAATGTGTAAATCCCAAATCACTTTAAAAAGGCTTTCAAGTTTATTTTTTTGTAAAAAGCATCCATCCCCAGCCCCTTTCTTCTTACTTAGTCTGCCAGGAAGCTGTGTGGGAAGCCTTTCGTATTTTTCTGGATCGGATTCCTGATACTTCTGAATATCAGAACTGGGTTACTGCCTGCCAGAGGGAAACCTTCTGCATATTTGACATTGGCAAAAACTTCAGCAATTCCCAAGAGCACCTGGAAATAATCCAAAGGGTAAGGATTACTGACATTTGTTTAGAAACTGGGGGAGACTTCCAAGTCCCTCCTCACCTGCTTATATAAGGGCAAAGCATTGCTCAGGAAGAGGAGGGGGCATGTGCTAGAAGGAAAACATAAAAGTACAGTAAACAAAAGAGCTAACAGGCTTCTGCTCAATGGTTGGATACACCCACTAGTAAAATGCTGTTTTTTCTTAATCTTTTTGCAGCGAGTAAAACATAGAACCTTCCAGGAAAGGTAAGTAGCACAAGTAGAACCTTGCCACTTGATGTTACTGCCTTTTTTGAAAAAGATATGTGTAGATGTGCGTGGATGTGAACAGGTACAGATAGCACTGTGGTGTATTTGGTGTGTGCTGTGAGAGATGTTTATGCTCTATGTGTCATAGTACACAGTGATTGAATCACAAATAATGAAGGTGGGCAAACGTCTGAGTTGCCTGTTCACTTTCAGACACCACAGAATGTCTTCTTAGACTAATGTGAGCATGAAACCCTGACAAAGCCATGGCTTTGTGTTAGACTAGTGTTGATTGGGAGTGTGACAAAACGTTACCCACAATTGCTATAACTGTCAAAAGG
The DNA here is from genome assembly GCF_963921805.1 of Phalacrocorax carbo. Classification (NCBI taxonomy): domain Eukaryota; kingdom Metazoa; phylum Chordata; class Aves; order Suliformes; family Phalacrocoracidae; genus Phalacrocorax; species Phalacrocorax carbo. Next base: position 93,875,899 of record NC_087515.1, read on the forward strand.
AAGCTCAGAGATCTTAGCAAAAGTTTATCTGGGAGGCTACATTAAGCAATAATATGAAAACTCTATGTCTTCATTTTAGCTTTCCCCTGTATTTTTACACATTGTGATAGTGTTAACTAATGCGATGCTTTATTCTGTAAACCTATGCGCCTGGCAACACTCAGAATTCTGAGAATAACAGGATTAAAGTTACAATATTGAGCTCTGCCTCTCTACATATACATACCATAGTACAGCCAGATAAATAATTGTCCACAGTTTCTCTGATTAATGTATTATTTTTTCCTTCAAATTTGCTTAGATTTTCAGGTGTAGCAAATTATCTTTTCCATTCATAAGTTATACTGTCTCATGATCACAGAGGTCTTGTGTATCTTTATTCCTTATGACACAAGAGCTTTGAGTGTTCTTTCTCAGCAATGTATTTTTAATAATGTAGGGCCTAATTAAACTCTCCTGGAAGTCCAAAGAGAGGCCTTTTACTCAGTCTAGTGCAAACAGCAGCAGCAAGGCAATAAATGAAGTGACTGATCTCAGAGTTCTTATGCTCTTTGTGAACAGTATGGTTTTCCCTAGACACAATTCAGAAGGTGAAGTAAATTCCATTAAATTACATGTATTTTAGCTGGAAATACAGGCAGCTGTGATTATCCATATTGGACTTCATCTTTACTACTGTGTGGTTTAGGAAACATTTTGCATCTTCTGTTGATGCCACATAGAGAGATCAGTCTCCAATTAAAAACACAACACATAATTAGTTAACATTGTGAAAACATTGCAAATAATACTTTAGTTCTTACCACACAAGATATCCAGAGGGTGTGGTAAATCAGGAGTAGTTCATGTTCTTTATTTATGTTATTAAACATCTAGGCTGGTCCTGTATGGAAACGCAACCCAGCTGTCTCTTCTGTCCATGCTACATGTTTCATGGTGTCTCAATTAACTCACTACACATTTGTAGTGCCCTTAGTTATTTCACTCATATCAGTTTTCACAAACACTGCACCTGTGTGCACTGTCTTAATAACAGCTATTTCTATAGAAATTCTGAGGAATTCTATCCTCACTTATTTCCACAACTGGTCTTTGTTTTTTATGCTGTGGTTTTTTTCACATTCTACTTAGAACCCAAAACAACCAAAATTTTTCACCCCCCAATTTTAGGAAAGAAAAATCTCAAAATGGCACCAAGAATATTCTTATCTAAGCATCTAAATGTTTCCAAAAGCTATAAATGAACAAAAATTCAGTTGTAGAAATTATTCTATAGCCTTAACTGCAGGAATCTTTAACACATATATTATAAAATGTACTTGTATACACGTACCACTTCTGCTTTTCAGGCAAGCTAACAGTCACAGTTACAAAATTTATTCATCAGCACATGACTGTAAAACTTAGAACAGCAAATAATATCAGCAATACAAAAACGAATCCTGTAATGGAAGGCAGGCAATCTTTATATCACACCCACCATATTCTTACTCAAGTTTTCAGCTGCCTGCCATGAGGACCATGGTAGGCATCAACCCATGAATATTACATCCAGATCCAAACATAAACTTTCCTACAATTCATAATAATCTTGATCCAGGAATCTGACTTGAAACTATCATTAGCTGGAAGTATCCTTATGATATTATAATGCAGGCTGACAGCTGAAAAATAAGTCTGCCCATCCTCTCCTCACACCAAACCATATGAAACACCCTTGGAACCATGAAATATCCATTGACTCTAAAATCAGAAGACGACCAAAGCCCTCATTGAACTGCTTTGATAGAATGAGATATAGCAAAGGAGACAATAGTTGGTTTAGATAATGTACAAGAAGCCTTGCTTTTATTTTAGTCAGTGGTCAACCATTCATAGACTTCAAAGAGACAAAAAGCAAACCCTGTGCACTGATTTAATATCTGCGACCCCCTCCCTCTTATTGCTTGGAGAAATTCGGTCATGAAACGTCGTGAGCAGACTCCTGACGGGATTGATAGCCCCTTTGTGGAGGAATATATCAAACCAGTATTTTTGTTCATTCTAAGAACAAATGCCATATTGAAGGAGAGGAAAGAAAACATATAAACTGTTGAAAATAAAGTATGATCTACTGTTCCATTGCCTGTTTAACCAGCTTATCAAATATTCCATTAGAAATAACTTCTCTTATTTAAAGTACAGTTAATATAAGGGTCATTTCTAAATATTTTTTTACACCTTTGCCATTGCCAGTACAGCGTGCGGATCATTAAATCACTCTTTTCTATTTGATTGATAGGAAAGATGAAATATCCACAGAGAAAACAGGTGGCAAAAAGCTGGAAGACATTCCTTCCATTTCTACAGGTAAAATCAAATATGTTTGCTTTGTGTCTGCCCATTATATAGAATTGCTAAAACCAGTGATTCATAGATCTCAGAAGGCTGTAATTTAATGACTGCAGTAGAAGCATGACAAGTTCAGTGAAGTACAATGAAAATGCTTTAGCAAAATAATCTATAAGAAGCATTTTTCGATTTCTCAGCATGTCTTCTAGCATTCCAGGTTTGTTTCAGTCTTTAAATGTATTTTTTCCTAGTTTCACCTGTAGCGAGTAGAGCTAATTTTGCTTCAGTTATGAAATAGCATTTAGAGTGTCAGCTGCTGCATTTTGTTAGACAAAATAAGGAGATGGATGAAAATAAAGAATGACTTTAGCCAGAAAGTCACAGTTATGCCAAGACATTAATTTGAGCAGATTATTCCAACTGGACCTACCTACACTGTTGTGTACTATGGTTCTTTAAAATACTGTTAGAAATTTATGCAGTGTTAAAAATCTGTAAATATGAGGATTTTGGTTCAAGGAGGAAACATCCTGCACACATATTTTTATGAGGGCCATATATGACAGAAGCTTACTGAAAGCAGCTTCCAGCAGGGTAAATTTGCATCTTGCTGAAAAACTCTGTCAAAGCCTCTTGTTACTTTAAATGGAGCCCTAAAGAAAAGTGGCTAATAGAGACAAGTTTCTCAACTGGCAAAATCAAGCTTAGACATTTGGTGATATATAATGCAGTATAACAGGAAATTATTAAATATTATTATTTAATTCACACAATTTCATTGATGCATAGTCACTGCCATTTTTGCCTTTAGTCACACACATATGCTTACTGATGTTTTGACCTGGAAAAAAAAGTCATTTATTGTATAAAAAGTAGCAGCTTTACCCATGCCATAAGTCATGACCACCTTTCACTGGCGCAGACTTGCACTCAAACACACCTGCCATAAGCAAACCTTCTCCAGTGAGCTGACACCTGGCCAACAGAGAAAGGGGAAGATTTTTGATGTACAAACCTGTTCTTTCCTGACTTTCCTTTAACCCCCACAGGGTCCCCTGGCACATCCTTCTCTCCATATGCACCTGTACCTAATGGCACGCTGCTCAACGAGATCGTTAATGACACAAAGACTCCTGTGAAGGTGAGGGCAGCATGTTTTCTTATCCCACTTTTTCACTCACCCGTTCTTTTTTAGTTCACTTAACACAAAAGAGGGGGAAGTCTTATAAACACTTAGGGCTCATAAACCATTAGTGCTCCCCTCTGTTACCGCTAGTAGGATGGAAGGGTTTTGTTAGCATCTCTTCTGTACTGGAATAGTGCATGATGTTTCTTGCATATGCAGTAGAAGGTATACAAATACTGCAACTAGCTTTTAGGCAGTCTTCATTCTTTTCATGAGGGGCCTGTTGAAGAACCTTGTTCTTCATTAAATAAATGTAAAAATGCATATTGTCTGAGCTGTCCACACACAGGGGATAGGACTGGACCTTCTTGTTTTTCCCTGCCAGACAGCCAGCTGATGTCTCCTCAGAGCAGCCATGCATCATGGCGCCGGGGGCTACCCCCTCCTCTGCAGGTTTACAGCAGCTACCACAGGCCACAGGCGACATCTGAGAAAGGGATGGGGGTGAAAGGAGGGGCAGTTACTTTCCCTGTCCTGGCCGCTGTGCCTGGGGGTGGCAGGGAGGTGGCCCTGGCCTCAGCACAGCTGTGTGTCTTCAGGGAACCTTCTGGAACTTCCCTCTGGAGAGAGACCGAGGCTCACCAGGGCCCAAGGCCCCCAGGTGGACCCCGCTGCTGAGGAGCACTGGGCAGGAGCTGACCCCTTGCATTTCCCCTCTGCTCTTCTCTGAGATTTTTTTTCCATTTCTAAAAAGTTTGCCCTTCTAGACCACCTCCTCAAAAAGCCACTCTGGAGTTTTTTTTATTGTTTGTGCATACTGGCTGCAGGAAGAGGCTCATGCCACCTCCTCCCCTCTTGGGTGGACTCAAAGTCTTGGTGCTGCTGCTGCCAAGAATTTGAGGGCAGAAATGCTGGCCAAAGCCTCGCCCATCGCACCCCTGGCAAATCGCCATCCTTTCTCCATCCCACCTCTGCAAGCTTTTCAGCTCTGGCACAAGGATTGCACCAAAGTGATCCCAGATAAACACTACTTTTACTGTCTGAAATTATTACATCCTCAGGATCGAAGAAAGCAAAATAATCTTAATATTCTCAACTTTGTATTGCCTACCTGTGTCATAGCTATTGGAGCAAAAAAGCATATAGAATATGAGGAAAAACCTGTTTTTAAACTGTTTATTTGTGATGTTTGAGTTGTACCCAGAGATTGGCTTTAACCAGTTCCTCCACGTTAGACGTCTCTTCATTCTTTTTTGGCCCAGTCCTTTGTGACCAGCTCCCTAAAGGCTTGCTCCTTAAAAGTCATGGGACATCTATATAGAAAGTGCATATTACTTAATCTTATATTTATATGATAGAACATTACAAAGTGCTCTTTCTTTAACTGATGAGCCATATTTTTATACACAGCACAAAACATATGTTCTTTTAAAACAGGCGTAATTGCACACATTTCTTGTTCTGCTTATTCCTGGAAACTTTCAAATCCTAGCAGTTATGTATGGGACAGATGTCTCTAGCAGCCTCGTGCCAACCCACCTGGCAGCTGAAGTGGAAACCCCACCTCTCTGTGGGATTCAAGCTGGTGAACTTGCGTCTCTTTTGAGCCAGTTTCTTTTTGATCGTTCCCTTGGTCTTGTGTTTGTTTATCCCAGGTATAAAAAGCCTGGCTGAGAGTAGAATTGTCCTTGAACAAATAAAAAATTTTAAAAAGTGTTTAAAGAATACCATATAGGTAAGTATTGCTAATAAGTATAAACATGCAATGTATATGCAGTACATGCAGTAAAGAAAAACTTGTTTTCTATTCCAAGACCTTCATATTTTTAACAGGCAAACTTTATAGAACCCTGAAAGGTTTTACTCAGAAAATAACAAAATGGCACATTTGCGTAATAAAATCTATTGGCAGTGGAACGCAGGGATGGTATGTGTTAATATTAGAAACAAGATTTGTGAAAAAGGACTGAGAGATTGGAAGAAGGCAGGAGTTTCTTGAGTGGCCTGTCTGTATCACCTCTTCAGGTACTTGCATTCCAAGACCTGAAATTTGAAGTTCAGCTCTGTTTGTGAATAAAGACTAATAGACACCTCTGAATCTTAAAATTTGGAAATGTATATTGTTATATCTAAGATGAGTTAGGAAATCTTTCTGAATGTACCCATCTCCTCCTTGTGGCCAGCACATTGTAGCCTACAAATTAATTGGCTTTTGGAGTTTAGAGTTACTAAAGGAAAAACTTAGTAAATGTAGGCAAAAACTGCAAATAGTGTCAGGAAATAATAAAGTAAGAGTACTTTTAATAGCAGTAAAGTCAGCTGCACAGTAAAAGTGTAACACAGGTAAGGCTAATTCTGCTTTATTATCAGGAAACAGTAACAGAGATTCTGTCAGTTTGCTCTGTCTGACCATGGGTATTCTGAGGGTAGGACACCAACCAGCTTTTAGCATTTGCCTGTCAGCCTCCTTGATGCTGCATGCTTTCCTCCAAAGTGGCAAGTAAAGGTATATGACTTTAATGATGATGGAAATAAGAAGACTTGGTAACATTCTCTGTGCAAGAAATGGCTTTGTTCTCTTCATCACCTTTATTTATGCATATCAAAGGCAACTCTCAAGTCACAGTAATAGAAACTTGTTTGCAAAGGCAGAAGAATTAAGCCAACATACACAGCCTTTTCTAGGATATGGTTCAGAAAGTTATTTTGGGGACAGGCTTAAAAGGGAACCCTTCTACATATTAAATACTGAAATGTGGGGGGGGAATTACTTAGTTTTGTTCCTCCCTCTTCTTTCCTCTCCTCTTCTTTTCCAGGAGCTGGGAACAAATACAGTCCCAGAACTGCCTGTGGAGCAAATGGTAGAATTCAGTGTCACTCTCACTGATCAGGAGTACACAGCTGAACTTAATGATCCCAACTCCCCACAGTACCGACAACTTGCTGCCAAATTTCAGCTACAGGTAAGAAGGCTGAGTAAATGCCAAAATGTTGGCTTTGCACCTTGGCTGAGATTCATAACATGAAACTACCTTCACCATGAAACAGAACTAGAATCTGCTGCCTTCATTTGAAACAGATAATTCCTGTTGTCTCAAGACTTTCAGTCTTCCTTCATGTACAGCCATCTATTCCTCTCGTTTAAGCCACCCGTTCAGCCACCAAGCTAACAAGCCAATATCATTGTCAGAAGTAGAGCCTCAGATACGTGAAGAACAGAGTAACTGTAGGAATATCATTTGGGCTTAATCAGGAATTTGTGGAGAATGCTTTGTCATAATTCAATTTCTACAATAACCTAATGAGAAATGTAATACAAATTTTAAAAGTAATTAGCTACTGTTGTCTGACTTATTCTTCAAAGGACTTCCAGTCATTTTGTTGTGCATTACCACAGTTTCTGTAAGAATTGGAACATGTCTGATGTTTTCATAGAATTAATAATATTAACTGAGTATTCAGCTATCAATTTAATAGATAGCAGTTAATGACTTGAGGTTCCCAAAAGGTTTTCTTAGTAAAATTAACTAAAGCTTCTCATTAGTTTCACAAGCATTCCATAGTTTAAGCTATTTCACTAGCCTGGTTCCGTTTCAGATATGCACAGAAAAAATGGTGAAGGATGTGCTGGCAGAGCTGATAAAAAGTGGCTTCTCTGGAGATTTCCAGTATTGTCCTCAAACAGAACTGCCTGCAGACATTGCTTACTACACATATAATGATGTAATTCAGCAATCTGATTTTTAAGTTATTTCATTAATTTCATTAACAGGAGGGGGTGAAGTGCAAAGTTGATTGTTAAATTATTTTGCTTTGTCATGAAATTTAATCTGCTACTTTAAAGGTCCAGAGCTGTACTTGACATGCAATGCTGAATAGAAAATTATTTGTAGTCCAGTACCACATGTTCTATGAAATACACCTGATGTGCTTTCCTCCAAAGATAGGTCATGGAGGAGGCAGAGGGTAATCTTATACAAGACAGTTTAACAAGTGCACTCAAAGGGTGAGAATGAGGAGATTGAATTCAGAATTAAAACCTTATCCAGATACATGAACTCCTGTACAAATTCCAGGGAAGCCCTTGCAAAGGCTGGGGCCGAGGAGTTCCAAGATCAGTTTCTAAATCATTCCAGGACACAGCAAAAGGGAAGAGTTACAGCAGACATTATGGTGCATACGTTCAGAAATATATCTGTATACCACAACAGACATTTAAAATCACATGAAAAACAGATGCAGATTCAGATGCTTATGCTACTTAATAAATCAAGATTCATTTGGCAAAAGTAGGAAATAGGAAGCTACCTATTTGCACCTAGTTATGAGAAAGTATCAGCTTCATTATGATATAAAGTGAACCAAGAAGAGACTGAACAGAGCCCACACCAAGAGTCAGCTGACAGAACATGGATAAAATGGCACTCAGTTGCCTAAACATGGACATCTGGTGCCATTTTAGGTACCCCAGGTTATCCAACACATCTGCAAGGGCCTCTCAAATACGAGCGAGCTGCGCTCTTTTGAACCAGCAACCGAGCAGATGACCTTAAGGCATCTAAAATGATAGCACTTGCTTAGGTTTAGGAAGATTAGTTGCATCATAGTGATTTAGGCCCTTAATCCCCATTACTTTCAGTGAGCATTAGTCACATGAATAACATTTAAGAACTTCCCACGGTCTAATTGCTACTTCTGTACCACTTTTACTAAGTCAGACCAAGCTCAAAATGAAGTATTTACCTCAGCTCCTTTCCTACTGTCCTTTTGTGGGAGATGAGCAAGGGCAGTGTAGACGGCAGGCCATTTTCTGCACTAGACTTCAGTTTCTCTTCTGCTTGTTGCGATGAAAAAGACATCTAGGCAGATACAATGTGGCCGATACCTGGTATTATGATAACATACAGATCTTTTGCTACTTCTTTACTTAACCTAGATTAGAGATGCAGAGAAAGCTGTGGGTCTGACTGTCCATCCCCTACCAGTTTTGACCAACACTCAAGCATGAATGAATGAGTTTTAAATGTATGCTGGGTTTGTACAGAATCAGACAGCTAAGAAAGAGGACAGATCTCCACATTAATTCATATTTTTTAATTTATATGATTATTAAAAGGACCTGCTCCTCAAAGGGCTTTTTCTCTTCTTTTCAAGTGCTGAATTCCCTCAAGTCCATAGGCTTTGCTCGCAGATAAAAGGCTTAGATGATGTGTTTCCTGCTACTTAACATGACCAGGAAGCGAATCAGAAAGGAACTGTGGAACTGTGTCTTTAAAAAAAAAATCCCTTTCCTCTGACGTAGTAGTTGTACATAAAATATTTCATTTGACTTAGCTGTGTAAATGTTGCTACAATAGGAAAAGACCAAAAGATCAGTCAGCTGGATCTCAAAACACTGTTTCTCCTTGAGGTGCTGATAAAAGCACTTATTATCATGAAGTCTGAAAAATGTATACAGAATTCACCTTTTCTGCTCATTGTTTATTCTTCATATTGTGTCTTCTATTCAAAACCACGTAATGGTATAGTTGTTTACATTAGAATTAAAAATATATTTAGTTATTCTATTTATACAAGATGTAAATTTTTAATTTAGAAATGATTTGTCAGATAATCTAAATCCACCTGCATTTTGTTAATATTTCTAAATAATTAACAATTTACAGTTAAGGTGACCTGAATCACAAAATTATTCATGAACCAAAACTGCTGAAAATGAGAAAAACATTTTATTCATGTTGTTTGACTTGCTCTATTATGAACTGATCACTGTTTTACATAATCCCTGATTATGTAAATCACTGATTTACATAATTATGTTACTAAAAAAAGCTGTATTTTGTGCTTCAATTTGCCTATTAACAGGTAATACAGGCAGCATATACAAACCAAATATTGTGTTTTAAGTTGAGCAACGATGATACCACAAAGAGGGCAGTTGAGACTGTTTCCCAAAGCTCTTTCTGAAATATGAAAAATATTGTCTAGATAGCCAACCTGTGCTTGCTTTTTAGCAGTAGAACTTACACTGAATTAGTGATTTTATGTTTTTCTATAGATGCAAAAAATATTTGAGAAACTTCCAGGATTCAAAGAAATCCACGTATTAGGATTTAAGTAAGTAAGAAAATAGGACTCATTTTTGTATTGGCTACTGGGATTCTCCTCTTCCTTCTTTCCCTTCAACATGAAGAGACCTATATAATAGGGGGGTGTGTATTGCTATAAACAGAAAATAGATTTCTGGGAACACAGAGCCAACATGGAGAGAATTGCAAACATATCTCAAGTGACACTATGAGGTTTTGAATAACTAAGTAGAAGTAGCTTTGATTCCCTGAGGGATAAAGTAATCAATATATCCTTTGAAACTGTTTGCTAGCAACAATTGTATTAAGGACTTACTTAAATGACTCTTAAAGAGAGTTAGGAGTATGATTATTTATGTGGCTACTTTTTTGTGTGTGGATTCTGTGCCCTTCACAGATCACAGTGAAAGTGCCTTGGCAAAAGAAGGTTGCAGGAGGATGCATAGTCACACATCTTTTCCAATAGGTGTTTCAAAAGATTAAAAATGTTTCTTTTTTTTTAAATAAATTTGTGCTCTGTCTTGCCATTTCCTTTAGTGTTAGCTTCCTTGTATGTTTACTGTTAATACAAGTGACTGTGTATTTTTTCAGTAGAGAATCTATGGAAGTGGGGGTTCAAAAACTGAGTATTTGGTATGGTTATGCTTCTATAGATAAGAGCACATTATGTAAAGAATCAAAGGAAAAACAAATTGCTAATAGTAAGAAATAATATAAAATTGAAAGGGAATAAAGAGCAGGAAAAAGGACATAAATTCATGTGAGCTTGTGGCACAGCATCAGGAACATTCAGTCCTTCTAGTAATATTTAATACATGTTGAAGAATATTCATATTGCAATGCAATTTTAGAGAAGAGAATACTTCTCAGCGTTTCTCTCTGCAAAATTGCTGGGGAAAAGGAGAGAGAAGAGCAAAACAGAGTGAAAATTAGTTGCTTACATTTTGATAATGAAAGTAAGAAAAGAAAAAGCCGGCTACTGCAGAAGGAGCAGGGAAAATCTGTAGTAGCATCTCATAGTTAGAACCTGCGATAACTAACCTCTTTCAGCTGTTGCTCCAGGAGATCTGGGTTTCATTTCTGTTTAGTATCTTGGTCTTAGCAGCTGATATGAAGGTACATTCATCAATGTGGAACACCAGGATTAAATCCCATCATCTAATAATTTAGGTGGCTCCTGAGAGTCACAGGTCAACAAAGACAGGTGGTGTTGTCCATTCTCCCTTAGCCACATTACTACATATATTAGCAGCATTTCCCACAGGCAATATGGAAGGACAACATTAGAGATATGCTAGAAAATTCATCAGGGAAAATAACAGGGTGTTATATTATAGAAGGTCAACATAAGCATGTCTTCCAGAGGTAATTAATAGGTCAAGTTACCCCTGTGATTAGGATCTGAGTAGGCACCATGTGTGGTAACGGTGGTAATGGATGCTACTGTTGTCACAGGTGTTCGTTGCCACCATAAAGATATAGATTGGCAATGGCAGTGGTCAAATTGCACCATTTGTAGTGGGGAAATAGGAAAGCAGATATTTCAAACTATCAAGATAAAGTGAAATTCCCATTTCCCCACTCAAAACATGGAGATTCCCATAGTCTGGGTAGGAAAACGTGAAATGATGGAAACTAGGATGTAATTATCACGCAGAGATAAAAATTATAGATGACACATAGAAGATAAATTGTCAAAAGGATTTTTTTGTGTATGACTGACTGATTTACCGGTATACATGAATATTTGTTTTTCTTTCATTTGCAATCCTTTATCACACCCTTTCTTTTGTGACGAAATGAAGACAGAAGAAGGAGAAAGATGGGTAATTTGTCTCTAATTCATAATTAAGATTAATCATTTTATAGACCATAAGATGTAGATAGGTACATCAATAAATGTTCTTTATCTTGATGTGAATTGATTTGCGTTCTGCCTAAGTACAAAATCTGTGATATAAAGCAGCAGGGACAGCTTTTACCCTAATCTGAAAGCTTCATGTAATCAAATTTTCTCAGGATCTCTTGAGGGAATAAAATTGTTTGACCTAAGAAAATTCATATTCAGATGACTAAAGATCTCTACCAGTCATAAACTGAAAGTGAAATAAAATAGGGAAACCTCATATTTAAATTTTCATTTTCGATCTGCCATTTCCTAGCTGTATTCCCATATACAAATTATCTTCAATAAGTATATAGAATTTTATTTTTATCTCCATTAGTAGGCCAGATAGAATGGCAATGAGACCAGTTACTAGCTTGATAAAATGCAGGGAGCTTTTGACTGGTAATTCAAACAGCTACAGAGTCTGTTGTTGTTGCTTATAAGTGCTGCTGGGGAATAATTTGTCTAGAAGTTCCCAGAATTTCTCTTTTACTCGTAGTTTAAAAGGAAGAATTGTCCAACACTTTACCTGAATTCTTGTAATGTCATATGTCATATACATAGCACATACTAGGTAAAGTGAAATTCCTCTCTTTTCAGTTATTTGATATTATAAAAAACCAACATAGTGGAGTACAAATGTTTTACAGTGTACTCACTTTTCATCTTAGCTAGGTGAATTTAGCATTTATGAATAGTGATATATTAATAATTGTGAAAATTTGAGATTTCTGTTAAAGAAGTACATCTAGGGAGAAGCTGTACACATTGATTTGGACTGGGAAAAGCTAACTCCCATTTTGAAAAGCAATTTGCCTGCCACATTAGTTAACTTTCTTGCTGTTCTTCAAAACAAAAGAGTAAAAAATTGCCCCAGATGTGATAGGATTTTTGCTTGTCTGTAGTTTTATAAACTGTCTAATCACTTTTCATAGGTACCTGTGTAATTAATAGATGGTTATGGCTTCTAGTAACCCCAGCATGCATTTATGACTGAACAAATAATCATTGACTTCAAATTATATTACCAGTTCTAGAGATATTTGAGTAGTCAGATTAAACTGGATTGTTAGAAAATTTTTATAATTTTCTTCAATATTGGAATTTTTATTAAAAATTATGCATAAAAGAAAAAAGGTATAGCAAAAGTAATTTGAAGATTACAGTCTCATTAGAAAGAAGTCTATCTGCATTATTTTTACAGAAGATAATATGTTATGGTTGCATATATTCTTGTTTGTTTGTTTGTTTGTTTGTAAAATCACTCCTCAGCCAGTAACTGGTTTTGCTGCAATGGACATTTTTGCATCTTCCCCTTGCAGATCAAGCAGCACTATAGCACGATATGTGGTAAACTTTGAGAGAGATGGCTCAGAAATCAAAAGCACAGCAGATGACATCTCAACTATTGGGTCTAATAAGGTTGAAAATGAAAAAATTCCACTTTCTCCAAAGGAAGAGAGTGAGATATCAGCCACTAAACTCACAGTGACAGACCTTCAGCAGCTGGTTGCTATAGCACTCCACGAAGACCAGTCTCTACCAATGGACCTTGGAACACTTCAGTTTACTGATGGTCAGTCAGTAGGCAGGCCAGTGCCAGGCACAAGTCTGAACCTTGTCCTTTCAAACTGATGCAATTTCAGTAAGGTCTCCTTTGCTTCTCTAACAGTTTGTTTTCATTTGATGTAACCCATTCTCCTAAGTGTCACATAGCATCCAAAGGATACACAGATCTAAGTTCAGTTTTATAGCAAATTATTTATAATTATACAGCCTAACTTCCAATCATATCGGAGGATCTCTTTTTCTTGGTTGTTTGCTTAGAAAAGCTGGATATTTTGCACACTAAGACAAATAAGAGGAAAAAAAAAAAAAAAAAAAAAAGGAGAAAGACTATGAATATCCACTATATCATTCTAATTTCCCAGTATGGAAAGTCTCCTTTCTTTAAGAAGACAAAAAGTGAGGGCTTCCTGTAACATAAATTTAGCTTTCTGAAAGCTAAGTCTTAACTATAAGCAAGCCATCTAACATCCCAGTGGAGTCAGAGAAACAGACACCTTAAGGAGCATTTGATCGCAAGCTAAAATCAGTGGTGTGAATTGCACTGTAAAGATGCATTTTGCTCTCTGAAACAGAGAGGGAGTGTAGATGACAAGCTGCATGTGAAGACTTCCAGCAGAAGATTGAAGGGCTGCATCCTGTTCAGTAATCTAACCAATAAACATCCCTTCCTAGTCCATCAATGATTTTTTTCAAAGCTAGCATAGGCCTAGTTTTGGGGAGGTGGGTTAAAAATAGGGAAAAATGTAAAATATTTTTTCATATGTATATTTACCAAAACAATCTTAAAACACATACGAAATGTTAGCTGTAGTTTCATTTACAAACAGCAGCATTTTCTTGCAAAAAAAATATATAGGTGAACTAATACTTTCTCTAAGAATAAAATGTTGTATTTTAATGTAGATTAAAACTCCTAATAATAATTTCATGGCTATAGAACAGTTTAATAATAACAACAACTATTTTAATCAACATTTCCCACTATTTATTTTTAATAACCAGTTTTAGAAAACCAGCTTGCATTCAAACGTGTTTAAAGAGCTCCTCTGAGAGGGTGAAGGGAGCAACTGGGTTCTAATGCCAAAACACTGAGAGTAACAATGGTGTCAACTCTCGGTAAAACTGAAAAGAATTTAGGCTTGATGAAAAACGCAATATAATGACTTATCATAACCCATGCAAATTTAACTGAACCTTTCATACTTCAGCTGATTTTAAGCATTCATCCATAGTTCTGCAGACCTATCCCATTAATACTAACTAAAGAGTACAAGGAATACTGCATACAAAATTCCTGTTTTCCTCATAATTGCCAGTTTAAATGGAAATGTGTGCCTTTCTTCTTAACATGGCTTTTTACAAGTAATTTTTGATGGAGAATAGTTTTAATTGGTTTTTACTGAGTTTATGTGTTTTGATCAGTTTTCAGTATGCTGCTGCTGAAATACTGTACTCTCTCTATTTTTTTTTCAGAATCTATTATACCACCCAGTGATTTTGATAACGATATCCAGGCCATGGTCACTATTCCTCTGACAGGCCCTGATTTGGTAAGTTAATACTGGTTGTTATATTTATTTATTTCTCCATGAGAATTGAAGTTAGACAGTGTTAAGATGTACATAAACACACATTAAAAGGCTCTGTCGTTGTTTAGCCCCAGTCAGCAACCCAGCACCAGGCAGCCACTCGCTCACTCCCCCCTGGTGGGATGGGGGAGAGAATCAGAAGAGTAAAAGTGAGGCAACTCTTGGTTTGAGATAAAGACAGTTTAATAGGTAAAGCAAAAGCTGTGCACAGAAGCAAAACTGAACAAGGAATTCATTCACTGCTTCCCATGGGCAGGCAGGGGTTCAGCCATCTCCAGGAAAGCAGGGCTCCATCACGCGTAACAGTTACTTGGGAAGACAAACGCCATCACTCCAAACGTCCCCCCTTCCTTCTTCTTCCCCAGCTTTATATACTGAGCATGACATCCTATGATGTGGAATATCCCGTTGGTCAGTTGGGGTCAGCTGTCCCGGCTGTGCCCCCTCCCAGCTCCTTGTGCATCCGGCAGACACAGGGAGCTGAAAAAGTCCTTGACCAGTGTAAGCACTACTTAGCAACAACTAAAACATCTCCGCATTATCACCGCTGTTTCCAGCAAAAATCCAAAACATAGTCTCATACTAGCTACTACAAAGGAATTTAACTCTACCCCAGCTGAAACCAGGACAGGCTTTTATGCTAAAATACATATCTGCCTTCCCTAAATGCTGTAAGGATGAATATTGTGGTGTTATACTGCAACAGAGATACTGCTTGGAGCATTTACAGGTGAATATTACTGCTTGATTACCTTTTTCAGTTTTAATTACAAAGTAAACAATCTCACCAGTTCAGTAGTACATCTCAATGACAGAAGGAGAGCAATTGACAGGGATAGTGAAGGTCATCTTTCTTGCACTATTTTTAAAATTATAAGCAATGTGATTAGGATCACAAGCACATGCCAAACAATTTATACGTCCCATGACTTCATGCTGAATTAGCTGTTTGCAGGCTCCTGTGGCTAAAGATTATTGGCCTTTAGAGCAATGAAAGTTAAACATAATAAAACAAGCTGCTTTTTAAAAACTTTTTCAGGAGGACTCCATGAGTGTGGAACTTCCACTAGGTTACCCCAGCCCAGCAACAGTGGACCAAACAGGAGACATCTTGGTCAATGAATTTACAACTGGAATCCCTGTGCGAAGTGGAGAGATCAGTGCCCCTGAAGACTTTAATAATTTTGTTTCATCTGAACCAGCATTCCCTACCAAACCCTCCAGAGAACCTTTTCAGGCCAAATCTCCTCCATACACAGAAGGTATCGCTACTGACCACCAAAGTTTCACAGTGCCTTTCAGTGCTCTGGTTAGCACTAGCAGTCCTCCAAAACCAGAGGACTCCTATTTGCCTCCTCCAGCAGACGATTCTGCTAGCAATGACTTAATCACCGATGGCTATGAGTCTCCAGTGGAGCAGGCTACCACACTGGCAGTTTATACCACAGGTAGCTTTACCCCACCTAGTCTGCAAGCCAGAGATGAGACTAGTGAAGCTGAGGAGAAGAAAGAACTGACTGATATATCAGAACCACCTTTCAAGGAAGCTGACCAAGACAGTCTCTCTGGACAAGGTAAGACACAAAAGATTTTTCCATAAGAGAAAGTAGGAGAGATCCAGTTGTTATTACACATACAGTCATGTATAAGTACAGTAAACATTCCTTTCAGTGTGACAGAAATTTTTCTGGACCATCAAAGGTGAAAAATTTACATTTCTGATGCCCACTTCAGGAAAATCCTAATGTCCCTGACTTCAGGGTTGTCAAAGCAAAAAAGCAAACACACCAAACCCAATAGCAAATGCCTAAGGATAAGGCACACATTCTATAGGGTATTATGGTAAAAAATTAAAATGGCAGAACAAAAAGACATGTCAGGAAAAAAAAAGTAAATCCCAGGCTAACATAAAAATAATTTGGGTATTTAAAACATGGAAGGTAAATTACTTTGGGTTCTACAGACAGATCTGGATGATAGCAGTGAGAGTATCATGAAATAATTTATTCCAAACAAAGAGTACCATTGGTCAGAAAAGTTTACATATGTACAGGTCTGATGAATGTGAAAAACTTTTTAGAATTTGGTTTGATGTTTCTGTATTCAGTTTTATCCATACAGTAGAGTTTTTCAGAGGCATACAGATATCTGAGGAAAAAAAACCCACATAATAAATCAAAAATTACATAGGGTGGGGAAAAGTATATAATGTAGCCTTTAAAATGAAAAATACATAATAGACATGTTTCTCACAGTTATCAGAAAAGTGTTGACCCTGCAGATGAAAAAAGTTTGGACAAAGATAGTAGGGTCATCTTTAGGGTACAGGCAAATTAGGGTTTCCCCTAGAACAGCAAAATGTCAATAAGACTTCTGCCTCCATCACCACCATCAGCAGCTTGGAAAGCCATGCTAGACACTGTGAAGAATTGTGGTGTGGGGGTAACTGGATTTTATGGGGCAGCAGCTTCCATCAGCAAAGCAGCGAGAGCACAGTTCCTGCAGTTGCCTTCCATCTGTCCCAGCTCTCATCTGCTCCCTCTCCAGCTCCCCGATCTGGCCTCACCAACTCAGTGTTAGGTCAGTAAACTTAATTTTACTTATACTTCTAAGAAGCCTGTGCTAGCTGTGTGAGATGCAAGAGATCACGTCAAACACATGGGAGGAGTTGGCTCTTTGATGAATATTCAGATGTGCTTTGTCTCAGATTTTTGACTGACCTTCTCAACAGAAAAGCAGAGGGCAGGTAAGAACTTCATAGGAATCAGCAGGATTCTCTGAAGTGCCCACGTAGTCTCTAAGCAATACTGAAAAATCTGCAAAGAAAAACAAACAGAAAACAGATTTAGTGGCAAAATTCCCACAGTAGCTTGCACAACCACGCTCAGTGCTTCTGGATCCCCAAGAACGTCCTCCTCAATGCTTATAAATTTGCTCCCTGCTTCAGGGAAGTCCCCTGCTCCCATAGGAGGCTCGACTCTGTCCCTGTTCTACCAGCTCCCTCCTTGCTCAGTCCTGGCCTTTCATGTCCCACCCTGCACTCCAGAAGCCTCTTGGAGTGAACAATATTAACCCTCCTCCCCCTTTCAAGATGTTCCTCCTGACCCAGCAGGCCCAGAAACAGCAGGAAGGCACCTTCAGCCCTGCTGCCTGGCCACACCCTGTAAGGCAAACAGGCAATGTTTGCATAGCTGATCAGAAATACCCCTCTGCATGGTGATAACATCCTTCACAGTGAGCCCGTACAGCAGAAATGTGGGGGGGTGGGGGGGGGAATGCCCATGTAGTACTGTCTATAGTATTGTTCTTTCTGGATCCAGTAAATAACAAGATCAATATTTTAAAGAGTAAAGAATATAAAAGGTGCCACTTGGGATCACTCACCTATCAGCTCCAGATAGGGAGCAGCGTATCATATTCCATGGTCATGTTTTTGCACCTGGTAGTTTACGTACTGAATAAGAACTTCCTGTTCTGTAGTCTTGCCTTTGTACACAGAGCTCTGAAGTGAGACAAAGGCAAATACTTTATGATTAGCAGACTGACCTAAAGATTAGAAAACCACATCTTATAAGGATCAGTTGTGAAATGTTCCTGAATATAAAGTTTATGATGACAGTTGTTAAACACAATTATTTTCAAATGCATGCTGAGCAGTCTTGTAGTGCTACTGGTACCTTCAAATAACATACCTTCAAATAACATGCATACCTTCAAATAACAGTACAACATACCTTTAAATGACATTCATTATAACTGTGGAAAAGTGTTACATTTGCAGGGGAAAAAAAACAGCCATATGCATTTTTCATTGTGTTCACTCATTGGGTTAGGGATTTGATGTCATAAAAATCACATAAAACCACATATCTATTTTGCAATTTGCTAAATAGCTGAAAAACCTTATAGCCTAACAGTTCCAAATGACTGAAGAGAAGAAGCAGAGGATATTTGATCCACTTATGCTGAAGATACTAGTTCCATTCTTTTTCTTCAGATCAAGACTTGTACAGAATTTGTTTATTACAATTTGTTATAGTTACCGCCTGACTCTTTTTCACTGGATGGGAGGAGAGATACAGGAGGTGGACCTCTCTCTGGCCCCAAGGTTCAAGCTTGCTTGATTGTTCCCCAGTAACAGCATGGGAACATGGTTCATTTGACTTTCGCAGAGGCTCCAATTCCTCAGATCAAAATGGGGATTAGATTATGTGTTTCTGAGTGATCCTCAGATACAATACATTGCATAGTTTAAAGAGTTTCAATGTCATCAGGAGAATAGCAGGACCAAGGGAAATTTTAGGAAGGGTAATACAAGTGGAAAGATCACCACTTACTAACCCAGATTTCTTCAATAATTTTTTCTCATATACCTTGAAATTCAGTAAAAAAAATACATAGAGGTTTTTCTTCTTCCTAAAGCCATTGTTGCCAGTGCCCAAAGAAGATGGAATTGTCCACTTAAAGAGGTGTGGATCTTCTGTAAGTGCAGGTTTGATCCTGTAAGCACCTGGTACTGACCCCTCAAACACTGTTGCACATTTGGGGTGGAACCTGTCAATCTGCAAAATAGAATTACCTGTCTAGAGCTGTAAAACACAACTTCCACAGAATAAGGCCTACCATCTTGCCTTCCTTGTTGAACACAAGTTGTTTCTAAAGCAAGTACCAGAATATAAGAATTCCATCATCATCTCTGCCTCTGAGTAGAAGAAAAATTATTGCTCCCTGTCTAAAAAGAAAGGATGCCATGTTAGCAATGACACAAAGCTGTAGTTGTTATATTTGTTTAAAATCTTATAGTACACAAAACTTATTGCATGCTTAACAGAAGAGAGATACTGAAAACTTATTTACTGAGCTCTTAAAGGAGTAAATAATGTATACTCTTTAAAACTTTCTCTTTTTATAGCTTTTTCAATCCTAGAATTCCTGTGTACAGCATTCCCTCTATTCTTTTATTTCCATAAATGTTCCATATTTCATTGGAACTGATAGAATTTGATCTGGAAATTCAGGACTTAACAACATTTATGACAGAAGTTTTATTAAAGTCAACATTGTCGATGATACTAATTTTAATATGGCAAACAGTTCCTCACTAGCAGGTACAGACCTTTTCACACTTTGTGCCTGGCTGCATTTCATAGCCATGATTTTTAATACTATTAAAAAAACCCAAAACCTTTTACTGTTGATGGTTCGAAATGGCAGGAACTACACAGCCAGTGCTGTATAAGGCTGGACAGAGGGTCAGGGTTTAAACAGTTGCCTACAATTCTACTGCATTAATTTCCAGCCATTTCCCCACCAGAAGATGGAGCAAATTTTCTTCATCACATAGTTAGAACTTTAAATTTACTCTTCTTTACCATGAAAGGAAGAGCTGGCTAGCAGAAATAACATAGCCTGAGATTCTTTCAGGCGTCCTCATCAGCTGTATGTTTCACAGATGGACTTTAACGCATTCGTTATCACATGTGTGTAAATACAGACTGAACATTACTACAGATTCCTGAACACTGAATGTCTACAGCCTCCACAAATTACTTTAATTGTGCCTACCTGAGGTCACTGAGCAAAGCAAAAAAAAAAACAAACGTTCTTTCACAGCTCCCAGAAAGCTAATCAGACTCAGCCTTACACACACAGATACACCCCAAGTTCTGTGTACAACATCTGAAGAAAGGAGAGTAAAAAACAGGTGAGGGACAAGGAGTCAAACTGATGAGAGGCCTCCTTTTAAGCCATGCAGGATGGGATTTGTCAGACTTGGGCAGACAGTGGGACAAATGAGCCAGGAGCAGGTGTGAAGCTTCTTTCAGACAGTACAGTGCTCATTCTGGGCAGTGAGGCTGCCGTTGGGCAGTAAAGAGCAGGCCAGTGAGGATTAGACAGCTATGCTGACCAAACAGTGATGGCAGTTACTCCACCCCTTGAAGTAACCGAGAACTACTAGGAAAAAGCTGTCTTTAAAGTAAGCCTAACCTTTGCATTGCAAATTCTGATTTGAGATTTCCCAATAGAACTGAGAAAAACCCAGGTACAAATTTCCAGACCTCTTACTGAAAAGTTCTGAAATGCCCAGATCAGACATCATGGTTTAAACCTTTGACTACTCAAAAAGGTTTTTCTTTGCTATAGCACCTTCAAAATTTTCCATTTATAACTAGTACAAAAAAACCCTGCTTTTTTCTACTGAGATGATGCCTGTTCAGTGTTCTCTAGCATTCTTCTTTCTTTTTTTTTTTTCCCCTCTGGAGTTAACCCATCAGTATCTCTTCTGTTTGGTTAAACTTCTTCTCCCTCTCTTTGCACCATTCCTGTGACTCTGTCTAAAACAGTATGGCCATTCAGAAAGGAAGCCACTTGTGTAACATATTAGACAGATTGTTATTTCAAAAAACAAAGAAAATTTCAGCAGGCAAAAAAATCTGTAAACAGATAAGAGTTAATGAAGTCTGTAACAACAATACTTATATACTTTTACTTCCTAAACAGTAAAAAGAATTTTAGTTTGTATTTGTTTTAATTGTAGCTACTAACAAATTATACAATCCAGGTAGATGGTTATCCCTAAATCCTGACCATCATGGAGGAAGCCGTACTTCTGGATAAGTTTTTCCAGAAGCATAGGACAAAACAAAGCTAGCAGTAAAATACTTCAGGTATTCTGTTGTACTACATCTCAATCTCACCAGCCTGGATCATCCTCAAGCTCCCAAGAAAGACTCTGAGAGAAGACAACTTCGCAGGGTATATCAGAATTTTTTCTGTGAGAAAAAAACACTGATGAGGAGTAGGTGGTGGTCACATCTCTGTATGTGTAACTGATAAGAACCTCATTAAATTTCTCTTGCCCAACAGTTAATTCAGCTGTGTATTCACTACTATTGCTAAGCAATCTCTAGAAAAACTTGGTTTTCTGGATGTTTGGGGGTTCTTTCTGCCTCTGCTTCACTCCCAGCTGCCTAAGCACCATCTGTGCTTAGCATAGCTTTCTATTTGGCATAACCAGCATTGCCATGGAAAAGGAAACCCCATTACTTCTTGCAAGAACTGCTCTGGAAGTTGCCAGGATTGGAATTCACCCATTCTTTGTGCCAGGAATGCTCACCAGTATTTTCACGTCAAAAGTTATACAGGGTAAGAACGCCTTTGTTTCCTTGCATATTTTTTCTGGTTTTTTTTACATTTTCTTTAACCATAAACTGACAGGCTTTTGTCAACATTCTCCCCCATCAGCTCCTCTCTGTGCCCTTTCACTTGTCGCTCACCACTTCAGATGTGCAAAGAATGCTTTTCATGGAGGTGCTGCTTCAGTCTGATGCTTGGAGAAGTGAACAGGTAGGCCTAGCTACATCATTTTCTCAAAAATTATATACAATATTGATTAGCCTAAAAGTTATCTGTGAATTAAAGATGAAGATGAATGCAAAAGTTTCAGCAGGCCCATATTGGGTTGCATCAGATTTAAGAAAAAGTTCATAGTATGTTCACTGTTCTGATAAAATTGCATACTTGGAGTACTACAAGCATCCTGAAGAGTCCTAAAGATATTAGAGTATGTGATTAGCATATAGCCAATATTTAATGACAGTCTGCTGCTCAGCTGTCTCTGATGCTGGGAACAGCAGGAACAACCTGAATAGAACACAACCTGCATCACGTCTTCAAAACAAACTTAAAAATGCTGAAATGAAATTACTAATCCAAGTAATAAGGTATGAAAGAGTACTACCTATTTTCCCAATTTAACACATCACTTGTTTAAGTTATTAAGCTATCCAATCACTTCAGTTCAGTTTTACTTCAAGGTTAAGCTTTGCTTCATTCAAATATGACTTCTTATTCATGCCCCCCCAAATATGCAATATAAATGCACATTAACCAAAACAAGTGAAACATGCAATTGGTAACTCCAATGACTCATTGAAATTACTGTGTGAAGTACAGAAAACAATTTCTATTTCTGCTAAGAAAATTTGCTTATCCAGAGGCAAATCTTCTGAGCTATGTGTATAATGAAAAAAGGAACACCTCATTCTCCACCTATATAGATAGCATGAGGATATATCTCAGTGCTCTGCCAGTTATTCATTCATACTTTTTACTCTTAAGTCTATTCTCCAGACACAGGCACACATTGCTATCCCATTGTTTCCACAGGTGCACACCTGCACCAGCTGCTCATATTCTGCATACCCACTTGGGGTTTCTCTCTCATACAGTCACAACTGTTGCTAGTAAACTCCATTGCTTTTGCAGCTAATTCTCATCTACCTCACATGATTCCTTTTAGGGTCTCAAAGCTAACTATCTGTCAGCACCTCTGTTTTCAAAATGCTATTACTTCTCCTATAATTAGGATTCCCCTGATGATTGTCCCCTTCCATGTTCAATGCTATTTCACTCCAAACTAATCATCTCCCTCCCTTCAAATTCACCATAATACTGCTGACATAAAATCAGTCCACTACTCAAAACTTAAGCTTTTCATTGGTTGTGGGTAACCCTTCACTATGAGCGAGATTTAACATATGTAATATAGGTTTTAGTAGATTGCAGTCTCAGATCTCATCTTGTGTTAAAACCAATCCATGATCACCTTTCTGCTTGAATGCAGAGACAAGATTTAAAGCTGAAAATAACATATTAATGTCCTGAATAAAATTATTTTAAAACCTGTGACCAATGCAGTAATAAAAAAAAGAAGAATGTTTTCAAACAAATAATACAGATTTTTATGCTGAGTGTATAAGATTACCCTTTGCCAGGTTATAGATGAATGAAGCTAATGAAGTTTACATGTCATATAGTCCAGTTGGAACAAATATCAGGTAAAGTGGCACAGCTGAGACTAACATGCCCTAAATAATGCATTTCCTTCGCTCATTAAAAATCCTTGGTATTGCTAGAAATGCTGGTTTTGAGAAATAAGCTGTTATGATCAAATGGTACTAAAAGTTTTGATTTTCTAAAATTATTACCAGCCTTTCTTCAGAGGATTCAGTATCCTTCCAGCATAAGAAGGTCCATTTGAGCTCAGCCTGGAATTTTTCATAGAATCGTTTAGGTTAGAAAAGATCTTTAAGAGCATTAAGTCCAACCATTAACCCAGCACTGCCGGGTCCACCACTAAACCATGTCCCTAAGCACCACATCTACATGTCTTTTCAGTACCTCCAGGGATAGTGAATCAACCACTTTCCAGGGCAGCCTGTTCCAGTTCTTGACAACCCTTTTGGTGAAGAAATTTTGCTAAAAATCCAATCTAAATCTCCCCTGACACAACTTGATGCCATTTCCCCTTGTCCTCTCACTCTTTACTTGGGAGAAGAGACTTGTTCTATAGACCCTTCACCAGCTTCATTGCCCTTCTCTGGACATGCTGCAGCAACTCAACCTCTTTCTTGTACTGAGAGGCCCAAAACTGAATAAAGTATTCAAGGTGCAGCCTCACCAGTGCCAAGTACAAAGGGGCAATCAGTTTCCTACTCCTGCTGGCCACACTACTCCTGATACAGAACAGGAGGCTATTGGCCTTCTTGGCCACGTGGGCACACTGCTGGCTCATATTGAGCTGGCTGTTGACCAACACCACATCCTTTTCCACTGGGCAGCTCTCCAGCCACTCTTCCCCAAGCCTGTAGCATTGCATGGGGTTGTTGTGACCCAAGTGCAGGACCCGGCATTTAGCCTTGTTGAACCTCATACAGTTAGCCTTGGCCCATCAATCCAGCCTGTCCAGACCCCTCTACAGACCCTTCCCTCAAGCAGATCGACACTCCTGTCCAACTTGATGTTATCTACAAACTTACTGAGGGGGCACTCAATCCCTTCATCCAGATCATTGTTAAAGATATTAAACAGTACTGGCACCAATACTGAGCCCTGGGGAACACCACTTGTGGCCATCTGCCACCTGGATTTAGCTCTGTTCACCACAACTCTTTGGGCCCAGCCACCTAGCCAGATTTTTACCCAGTGAAGAGTACATCCGTCTAAGCCATGAGCAGCCATTTTCTCCAGGAGAATGCTGTGGGAAGTGGTGTCAAAGGCTTTACTAAAGTCCAGGTAGACAACATCCACAGCCTTTCCCTCATCCACTATGCAGGTCACCTGGTCATAAAAGGAGATCAGTTAGTCAAGCAGGACCTGCCTTTCATAAACTTGTGCTGACTGGACCTGATCTCCTGGTTTTCCCGTATGTGCTGCATGATGGCACTCAAGACAATCTGCTTCATAACTTTCCCTGGCACTGAAGTCAGATTGACAGGCCTTTAGGTCCCTGGACCCCCTTACAGCCCTTCTTGTAGATGGGTGTCACATCAGCAAGCCTCCAGTCATCTGGGACCTCCCCAGTTAGCCAGGACTGCTGATGAAGGATTGAAAGTAGTTTGGCAAGCTCCTCTGCCAGCTGCCTCAGTACTCTCAGGTGGATCCCATCTGGCCCCACAGACTTGTGAGTGTCCAGGTGGTGTAGCAGGTCACTAACCATTTCCCCTTGCATTATGGGCATTCATTCTACTCACTGTCCCTGTCTTCCAGCTCAGGGGCCTGGGTACCTGGAGAGCAACTGGTCTACCTATTAAAGACTGAGGCAAAGAAGGCATTAAGTACCTCAGCCTTTTCCTCATCCTTTCTCATTATGTTTCCCCCCACAT
This sequence comes from Phalacrocorax carbo, assembly GCF_963921805.1. Lineage (NCBI taxonomy): Eukaryota > Metazoa > Chordata > Aves > Suliformes > Phalacrocoracidae > Phalacrocorax > Phalacrocorax carbo. The sequence continues at coordinate 93,901,158 of NC_087515.1, forward strand.
CCAATGAAGGATGGAGATTCTCCTCAGCCCTCCTTTTGTTGCTAATGTATTTCTAGAAACATTTTTGTCTTTTGTGGCAGTAGCCAGACTAAGTTCTAGATGGACTAGGCCCTGAAGTCACTCTTAATTGTCTTCACACTTCTTGTTGCAATTTTATCGCTGCCTACCTGAAAAATCAGTAATGGATAGTAATCTGAGGGCTGTACCAGAGTAGGAAGTTTTCTCTTCATATCTTTAACCTGGTCCCCAGGGAGGCAGCAGAATTCCATTCTAAGTGAGTCTGGTCTGCATATTGATCTTTCTGTTCCTTTCAGAAGGGAGTCTTCTACATCAGTGACCTGTCTTTTTTCTTTTATGGTAGCAGTTTTGACGCAGGGCATAGGCTGACTTAACCTCAGCAACACCTCCAAGCTTGATGAACCATCATCCTTGTTATTGCTCGGTTCCGCTTGCAGAGCCTCATACCCATTACGCAAGGGCACCTGGGAGGATGGGGTAGTCACAGAGGGATGCGCTTGCTGTGCCGGGCAGGAACTTGTCACCACTGCCCCCTATCCATTAAGTCACTGTGTTCAGCCAGGTGGAGAGAGGATAGGGAGGCCTTCATATCACACGTCCTGTCTGCCTGCTGGGCCTGTCTCAGGGAAGGTAGGGTGCCATACCAGTAGTCGCTCTCTCTCTCACACCCCCTGATACTCCTCAACCTACTCACCTCCTCCTGGAGCTCTGTCACTAAGCAGAGGCGTTCCCCTACCTGGGCACACCTTCCACAGGTGTGCTCACTGCTGCCGTCCGGTACTGGTGTGAGAGCATCCAGACACCTGGGCAGCAGTGTGTTCCCACCAGAGCTCTGTCTGGGAAGCTGTGTCAGTCGTGGTGGGTCCAGAGCAGAGGCCACGGCTTTCTGCCAGGTGGATACCATTGCTCCCTGGTCGAGCTGGCAGAACTTCAGCACCCTTCCTCCATGCCCTTCTACACAAAGTGAGGTGCAAACTGGCAGCACCAATAACGAATTTTTTGTTAGGGGATAACTCATGCCACCTGCTCTAGACAGTTACAGGCAAGTTGTATGCTCTGAATGACACCTCTGGATGGAGTTTTATACCTCTGTGTCCTAGCTATAGAGAGGGTCTGGCCTTCCAACTTTGATTCTCTCAGCTGTGCCTGAGATGCCTCACATAGATGGCACTGATGCAAAAATCAATTTAAGCTGTGAGTTCTTCAATTTCAAAGATGCCATAGTATTTAAAGCTAAGAGACAAAAAAGACATAAATATCTTAAATAGAGGCAAATTTTCAATAACGTTTATACTAAATTTAATGGGGTTTGTATTTGTGAAAAATCTAGACTGTGCAAAATTCCTGCCAGGTTAAATGGTTAAATCTCATATATTTGCACGTTGCAGTTAAAAAAAAAAAAAAAAAGAAAAGAAAAAGAAAAAAGTGTTCTGACTTCTGGTTGAAAATAACAGCATTTTTTCCAATACATTCTTAATGTTGCTTTCTCAATGCAACTTTAGTCCTTTCCTCTCCATACCTTTCTATAAACACAGTTTCAAGCCAGGTGTAAGTTAGAGGGAGGCAGAAGTTTCACTTTCATTCTGTAGAACAGTAAGATCGTTATGTGCATCCATAAGAACATGATTAAACCAAGGAAACAAATTAGTTTGTTGTTCATTTTATTCCATTTACATGTTTAGGTTTCTTTTTTATCTGCCTCTAGTTGGTGGATTTTTTTAATTAAAGTATTGTAGAATACAATGCTTGTAGAATAGTAGTGCCAAAAACAGATAACTGAGTTTACAGTCAAAATTTATATATGGCCAAATATTCCTTTAATAATCATGTTTATTGCCATGCAATTTGGAATGATCAGTTTTCAGTCAGAGGGGGAGGAGGGAATTGTTGGCATAGGAAAACCTGCTAGGGGATGACTGAGAAAACAAGAAGTATTATTCATGAATGACATCTTCATATCTGAGGATTTAAATTCCTAAGCAACAGCTTTCAATAAAACTTGCTATTGTTTTGATTTATTTTTCTAGAGGTCAGGGGGAACGAGGTTGGAAAAATACTGCAGGAGTAATACATTTTGATCCTTTCCCCTAAATGTATACATAGCCTAGAGCAGTGGCTGAAGACTGTCTAAACTTGTCTTAGATCATTAAGATAAATTCCATTCTCATCCCTATTAAATGTCTTAATCCTTATTTCAGAATTGGGCATTAACTGCTACTCTAAAGTGAAACAATATAAATCAAAATTATGCTGAACAGTTCTTGAACAACTTCAGAATATGCCTACGTGGCACTACAAAACTCCAATAAAGAAAAAAGTAGAGTGGCTTGAGGAGCTCAGTATTGGGTGCAGTTACAAAAAAAAAATCTTCTTCCTCTGTTGGGAACAACTAATGGCAAAGTATCATGTTTTTGTCTATTACTATCCATTTTTTCCTGTTTTATTGGCAATTTCCTTTTAAACTATTGTAAGGTTAGTACCAGTTATACCTAATATTTCTTTCATGTGGAGGGAGCAGGGTAGTGTACAGACAGCTAACTAGTTATTTTCTCCTTGTTTTAATTTCTGTTTATATTAGTGAATTCTATGATCAGTGACTCTTTCTTTTTGTTACCATAACAAATAATATTTCATCTTTGTATTATCACTGCTACCCAACAACAGTTAAAAAAAGTTAAATGCAATCCATGTATCTTTTTCCAAATGTTTTATGTGAGAACAATCCCAAATATTTATTTAAATGTCTTCTTTAAAAAAAAACTAGCACATGTCTTAGGAATTCAGCACCCCAGTGTTATATGAACGTCTTTTAGGGAATTTCAAAGCAAACATACGCTTAAAGGCTGTATGGATCTATTTTATTGTACCATGTAGTTATTGCTGGTTTTAACATTTAACCCGCCTGCTCCCTAACAACAGTGGTGTGGCTGTGAGGAGCTGCTCAGATTCAGAATGCAACCATGATGAATGGATTTAACAAGCCAAGTCAGCACTAAGGTCCAACATCATTATCAGTATTGCTAAAATTGAAATGTATTCTTATAGTGTATCATAGTGTAAAACCAACAGGATCTTCCCAGTTAAATAACGCCTTCCATGTCTCTCTCTCAGTCACTTGTTCCATTTCAAAAATATAAGAAAAATCAAATTACCTACATCAAAAGCACAACACTTTAAAAGAATAAAATACTTCTCATTCCATGACTTTCGTTCCATTGATTCCATGGTTTTCACATACAAATGACTATAGACTATAGAAAAAAATGTGTATTCAGTGTTTTCATTTTTCTTGGCAAGTCTTAAAGTGCTCATCTGATGACAAGATTTTAAGAGAGTCATAGGTATTAACTTTCTAATTTCATGTTTGTCTTTTCTGTTTTTAGGTCCTTGGGTCTACACATTGCTTGAATTTATATCATGTGACTTCTATTTTGTTTTTATCATTTTGCAAACTAATAAACTTCAATACTACAAAACTGCCTGATTGTACCATTACTTACAAAAATTTGTTCTTTGTTCTTTTCCTATCGCAGAGTTGAGAAAAATAGAGAAAGTGGGCAGGGATTTGAAGGGTAGTCTCAATTCTGAAAGATAGGTATTGCAACCTGTCACATTTTGTTTCTAATAATTCTGAAGCAAAATAAATCAGAAATAGTATTCCAGGTTCTCCATTTGGGGAATTCCAAAATCATTACAGTAGCATTCAGGAGTATTTGCAACTTTTAGATGGATGCTCCTTCATGTTGCCAGGTATTTATAAAGCTTTAGGTTATTTCACACAGGCTTTGTTATTTTAAACTCATGAAATAAATTTTTCCAATTTAATTGTAGACCAGTCAACAACAGTCATAAGGGAATAAGAATCCTCCTGAAGCTGTGGTTTTAAGTGAGGTGTCTCTTATTCAGCTTTGATTTCATTCATTTGTAGACGCATATTCATATTTGCAAATTCACTGCTTCTCAGTTTTGTTTCTCTCTTTAATTTATTGAGGTAAATACCAATCAAGTCCAGACTTCTCAGTTTATCATGGTAACTTACTTAAGACACATTTGAATATGATTTTACTATGGTAGCAAATTGTGCAGAACTTCAATACAAAATAGCTTAAAATAAATAGTAGTCACAGCAGCCTCTGGCATTTTTAGCATGTTTCCATTGTAAATATACTTACTAATTCCCCTAATTCACAACAGCATTCTAATCTGGATTAATTTCTTTAGTGAGGACTTTAATCAGAAAACTGACTTTTAGAGTGCTTGAGCACTAGAATGTCATTTTATCTGGCAATCTCAGTAGCAGATGAGGTAAACATTCTGTAAATGATAGAAGTGACTTGTCGTGTTATGGAAATAACCTACCACTGACCTACTGTCCGTACAAGGTATTAATTATACACCTGTCTGTATAGTATTCTTATAAAATGCCACAATACTGCCTAAATATCCAACTTTATAATCCCTTAATTGCGAGTGTGAATAGTTAACTGCCTAAAGCAATTAATATGGAAATACTGACTTTTCTTCTGCTGTAGTCAGAAGAGTGCTGATGAAAATTGATATTTCTGCATCTTTTATGAGTCTTAGAGAGGCAGAACAGTCACTGTAACCAGGTGCAGCAGCTCCTGAAGTCAGTGGAGAGATTGTAGTGGGATGATGGTTCAGGCCCAGGTTTAACAGATTATCACTGACTGCTCTCCAGTCTCTTTTCCGCAGATACTTCTACTGCATAGTTTCCATGCAGAATGAAGTAAAACATTGCTATTCAGAGCTTTGGGGATGCTTTAAACATAAGCTATTCCTGTACTGTTCAAAGTACTTATGTGTTTCTGAAATGTTTAACCCTGTAGAACTGCTGAAACATGAGAATGCCAAAGACAGTCATTAACATTTAACATTCAAGTCTCTCAGTATATGAATTTGACACAGGTCTACAAAGTAAGCTTCCCCAGTTAATTGTGTATCTGTCTGTTGTATTTATATCTGTTGTATTTAAATTACTACTTTGAAGCTGAAAAAGTAATAAAAATTATATATTGAATATATTTATTGCATTATTTCAAAGCTTTAAAGAAATTGGCTCATTCAAAAAACATGCAAATAGCTTTAATGAGAAAACTATTAGCAGATAGTTAACGAAGTAAATAAAGTCCTTAATAAAACAGAAAATGGCAGGCTGAATTACTATTTTTCAGCCATGCATTGGCCAATGCATGTGAAAATGATAATCAAAGGAAAAATGAGTTTGTAATCGCACAAGAAACTGATCTTTCAGAGGGCTCTTACAGGAACAGTGACCAAACAGGAAATTGCTAAAGGCAGCTGTGACTCCCTTCTGCTACTGACTGACTTCCATGAAGGTTAAGGGAGCTTGCATTTCCCAAGGAGAGAGGGATCAACAAAAGTATTAACCCTCAGACATTCCATAAAGGGAATTCTTTCTTTGTACTGAAAACTTTGTGTGGGTTGAGTAAGACCATCAGTGTTGTCTCAAGTAAATTAGTAACTTACATCAGTGAAGAGTTTATGGGCACTCAGGCTGTTGCGAGCTGCATCATTCTGCTTCTCTCAGGCAGAATTAGCTGCACTGAGGGAAAAGTTGCAGGGAACTAAAAGTAGTCAGGGCTTTGCTTTGATCTTAATGATTTACTTTAAATCTTTACACATCTTTGAGGAACAAGTGAATAATTCTTTGGGTTTTTTTATTTCTTCAGTCATTGCAGAACTAAATAATACTACTCACCTCCATAAAAAGGAATCATTGTAAAGAGCCGAAGTCAGATGAGGGTGATGTCATAACTCTGTCTGGGAGCAAACTTCCCAAATCAAACACAGTGTTGTCCCGGTCAAATTACTCAGCTAAGCATGAAAATCAGTAAAACAGGGTTCATTGAATCATAGAATAGTTAAAGTTGGAAAAGACCCTTAAGATCATCGAGTCCAATGTTAACCTATCACTGCCAAGTCCACCACTAAACCATATCCTCAAGCACCACATCTACCCTTCTTTTAAATACCTCCAGGGATGGAGACTCAACCACCTCCCTGGGCAGCCTGTTCCAATGCCTGACAACCCTTTCAGCAAAGGTGTTTTTCCTAATATCCAACCTAAACTTCCCCTGGTGCAGCTTGAGGCCATTTCCTCTCGTCCTATCACTTGTTACTTGGGAGAAGAGACGGACCCCCACCTCGCTACAACCTCCTTTCAGGTAGTTGTATAGAGAGCAATAAGGTCTCCCCTCAGCCTCCCCTTCTCCAGGCTAAACAACCCCAGTTCCCTCAGCCGCTCCTCATAAGACTTGCTCTTCAGACCCTTCACCAGCTTTGTTGCCCTTCTCTGGACACGCTGCAGCACCTCAGTGCCCTTCTTGTAGTGAGGGGCCCAAAACTGCACACAGTACTCGAGGTGCGGCCTCACCAGTGCCGAGTACAGGGGCATGACTGCTTCCCTGCTCCTGCTGGCCACACTATTCCTGATACAAGCCAGGATGCCATTGGTCTTCTTGGCTGTCCTGAGCACACTGCTGGCTCATGTTCAGCTGGCTGTCCAGTTGTCAACAAACAGAAGGTGGGCCTTGATGCCAGTGTGTGGAGCCCAGCTAAAGCAGCACCTTTAGAAGATGCTTTCATAATGGACATAGAAAAGGTTAGTAAGCTGTAGTGCTCAACACCCTGAATTCCACAGTATTTTAGCTTTCAGGTCTTGATTTTGCAAATATTGTATTACCCTCTTAGTTTTCAGAGTGTCATGTAGAACTGAATTGTTCTGAGAATAACAAGAGCTTATCATTACTAATTAGTATTTTATTAGGCTAGAAAATACTCCTCTTGTGACATCATGTCAGAATGACATTTATTTGCATCTTTGGTGGTGAAAGCATGATTATGAAGCACAGCTGCAAGGTATGAAAATTTTCAGAATAAACTGAAGGCTTCTTATATAGGTTAAACAGAGCACCACATAGTAGCAGAGCTAAAGCTGCAGCTATCAGACTGTTCTGTGAAAAATTAGACTACTCAAAAAGTTTAAGTGAGGATGCTGAGAAAAAAAGTCAAGAGAGACAAGAATTTTTAGAACTGGAGATGGAGAAGAGATGGGGTTCACTCCCAGTGAACTGAGATTCACTGGAGTCAGAGGAGAAGGAGTTCTGTTGGTTTCAGTGGACACTGAACCTGGCTTCTGGAGAGTTCATCTAGACAAACAGAACGACAGCCGTAGTTCATTCTGGCTTTTCTGGCTTGGCTTTACGGTTAAAAAGACAAATTTAATCAGTAATTATGTGCTGTGAGGCATTTGTTGTGACACGTTAGGTTAATGTCCCTCTTCTCTTAATTCTTTTGATCCTCATATTACTTGTGCCTTAGTTAAAAATGAAAGACCTCAAACACAAAATCTGCACTTTATCTGTTTGTACGCAACAGTCCTGCATCCAGGGATTTTGTGGCATTTCAGGCACCAAAAAATATGTAAATTTGAATCCAGCTGTTTGCTGTACCAGTTCATCTGGTATTTATACCAGCAGAGCTGCCCATCAAGAGATTCTTATCCTGCATTACGGATCAATCTTTTAATTGCACAATTTTTCCTTTGTTAGTTATTTTCTTCAGCCAACGTGTGTACAAATATATACATTGTAATACTGTAACTTTCATATACAGAACAATATCTGTCAGTGGACTTGGAAAATTTGTCTATTGCCAATAGGAAATGCCAGTGCTTATTAAGCTCATGAATGAAATGAAATGTCAGGACCTCTTAATGTATAACCTTCTGGGCCTGCTTACTAATGCAAACCCACTAGAAAAATGTCTCATGACAATTTGACCTTTCCCAAACAATAATTCCTTATTCATGGTCAATTAGGAGGGTTTTCCTCACTTTAAAAAATATAAGAAGACCAACTAATTAGATACCTAAAATAAAGTTGTTAAAATGGCAGCTGATTTTTTCTGATAAGTCAAACCTATGTATTTTACTCCTCAGCTGGGAATAAATGCCTGCATGCAGAACTCTTTTTACAAAGATTTAATATAGCAATGTACTCAGGAAATTGCCTCTTAATTTAGCATTTACACATCTCTGCCAACAACAGTTTAATTTTAGATATAAAACTCTCCTCAGTACAATATTGTCCTGCCTTGTCCATGTAACACAAAAAAACATCTGGAGAGTTCCGTGAACGTCTTTGTGGGACGGTAAGTGGTGGCGGAGAGTTAGAGCTGAGATTTTTTATTGCTGACAGCCATTTTTAATTCCGTGCCATTGTTTAATATTGCATATGGTTACTCTGGGGATATATTTGATTTCAGCATCTTATTTTGTGCTTTCTGTGGTTCCCTACACCTGAATGATAATGTTGTAGACCAAACTGTATGCTGAAATGAAATATGCTGAGGTGAAGAATGCCTAAATATTCAGTGTTTGTACTTTTAGAGGTTTCAAAAAAATAATTGCCTGTGTTTTCTTTAGCCCTCTACTGTAAAAAACTAATCTACAAGGCAAACTGGGTGAAGTTTTACAAATAATTGCTTTACAATGAACCACTTTAAGTGTATTTTGTGTTCAGTTTCAAAATTAAATATATATATATATGCGCATATAGAATCATAGAAACATAGAACAGTTTGCATTGGAAAGAACATTAAAGGCCGTCTAGTCCAAGCCCCCTGTAGTGAGCAGACACATCTTCAGCTAGATCAGGTTGCTCAGAGCCAGGTCCAGCCTGACCTTGAATGTTTCCAGGGATGGGGCATCTACCACCTCTCGGGCAACCTGTGTCAGTGTTTCACCACCCTCATTGTAAAAAAAATTATTTCTTATATCCAGACTGAATACCATTATGCAAAGGAGTTTCTTTCATTCCCAATGTCTAGATCTTCTTTGTTTTATCCATATTTTTTAACTCCTTTGGACTGATTTTTATCAAAGTCTCATGTAGACAGTGGAATGGGTCAGCAAAACCAGTTGCAAATCAGTTTGCTGCTGACTGGAATATGTCACTTGTGTAGGGAAGCCTTGCAGCAGGAGTGTGACACACATTAGACAAAGTGCAGCCAAGAGAAGGGGTCAGTAACCCCTGGTGTTTTGCTTCACCAAGTGCTCAGCAGCCTTTTAGGTGAATCCCTTTGCTTTCACATTGCAAGGGACTAACACCATGTCTGTGGTCAGCCACTGTCTAACTCAGCTGGAGAGACAGTGACTGATAAGAATTGGCATCTTATGAAAACAAGTGATACATGTATAGGGATCATCTTGATACGCCCTCAAGGCCTTTTAAGTTACTTTGCTTGTAATAAAAGGATGCCAGAAGACCTCTATAATCTATGTATAGATTATATATACACACACAGAGCTATATGCCAAATGTATAATATATATATGGTTATTCTGCTTTAATCTTGCTGCAATTTCAAAGCCATTTCAGTACTTCTTTCTCCTGTAGTTACCTCTTTCTAAAATGTAATCTACCTAAGAAATGCCGTCACGATCACATGTTCAGGTGTATGTTGTCATGCTGAGAGAAGGTTGATCTGTGGAGCTGGAGGTTCGTCCTATCAGTAGATCATCCTGCATTAATGCCTCAAGCACTAATGCTAAGAAATCTGCCCTGAGTTCCCTTAGCTAACAAGTGACTCTCACTCCTTATCAGCGTAACAAGTAACAGCAAGAGCTTTGTAAACAGAGAACATCACTAGGCTTTGTTTTCCTAATCTGTCCATATCCTTGATTACACAAGAAACACGAGGCCATGGCAAGAGAAAAGCACCTCAAGTTCTCAATGAAGTATTAGGGCATCAAGCTGTGGTGCAGCGTTTGGCGTACCATGCGGCTTGCACAACCCCAGGGTCCACAGCGCGCTTTGCTATTAATTTTTGGCTACTCTCTAGGACCGGAGGCACTAGGACTGTAGCTCTTGTGTTATACTTTCAGTAGTGCAAATTACACGTCACAACAAATAAAAGGAGACTGCACAACTGCGCTAGTTTAAAGGGCAATTTGCTGCACTTACTTTGTGGTCCTGTTGTGCTTCCAGATCACCGCAGTCTGGGCTCACAGTGAAGGAGAATGCAGCACTTAGGGTTTTTCTGGATCCCGTCCAACACAGATGCTTCATATTAGCATATTAGCAGTGTACTTCAGAGTCTTTTCCACAATCACCTGCACTCGAAGCTCGCTTGTTATTTTGTGCACTTCAGTCATGAACAGACACGGGATCTGGGAGGGAGGGGGAGGAGCTCATCTTGTGAAAGGTAAGGAACTATTTCATAACCTGGCAGAATGCTTTTCCCCTAAGGGCCACAGGACTGGGCACTCCTGATCCTCAGGGCAAATCCAAACATCCTGACCTCACTTGCTCAGGTTTTATGCTACCAGGTTGGTTCCATTGATTCCAGTGGTTCACTGCTGATAAATATGGGATTAGAACCCAAACGTAAATATGAAACCCAAAATAGGCGAAATATATGTCTCTTATCAAGTGATATTTTTTGTCAACTAAATCATTCTGGCTTCCAAATATTCTGCCAGTTAAAATGAGGCACTTGGACAAAAATGTTTTCACGCATGCAGATGAAGGCAACAAAATTAACCATTAAAATTTGCCTTGTCCAGTATGGGAAAGGGGTAGTAAATACTGACAGAGATGAGTGATCTTCAGTAATTTACCATCAGCCAGCTAGTGTTTAGGGCAAAATAGGCTCCCCCTGTGGCATGCCGCTGCTTTACAGCTGCCTCCCCTAAAACCTGGTCTCTGGAAAACCGTGGCAGCACCCAGCTCATACTGATTTGTTCCCGTGTGCCGAAGCATAACAAAATGTCCATCAGCAGCAGCTGTCCAGGCCGTTTTGGGAAGTGTTTGGAAGAAGCATCTTGGCTGACTGCTCTGCTTTCTGCTGCAAGATAACAGGGGAATCCTGCAAGAAAATGTAACAGTAGCTAATAACCTGGTCTTCAAAAGAGGGGGAGCAGCTTGCAGGCATTTGCCTTACAACTTGCAATATTTTGCACATCCAGAAAGCAGCAAATGTGGGAGCGTCCTTTCCCTGACTACCCTGTCAGACTAGTCCCCGTCTTGTTTCTACAACGCTTTTTTGTGTGTAGTTATGAGAACATGTGCTGCTGCGGTGATGAACTTTGCTCTAGCAAGATGTTCCTGATATTCCTCAGCACCTTACCGAAACACAATGTTAGTTTCTGTTACTCAATACCTGTTAAAAAGAGTCCTAAAATACATTGTGCTTTCAGATGGGGTTATTGGTAACGGAATAACATTTGCAATAGCTACTGATGTAGTACTGATTATTTACTAGTAACTGCATAAACAGAAGCACATGCAGTAATGATCCTTCCAGGCTCATTTATCTGAGGAGTTCTGCTTCAGAATATCCAGGTTATTTGGGGAAATTGTTTCTAGAAGGTCACTACCCGCAGAACAGACAAAGACCCCCTAGTTCTTGCCTTAGCCGAGGCACACAAAACACTTGCAACAAATGGAAAACCTTAGAACTGAGAGTTTCTAAGTTTCCTCTCCTGAGAGGAGGAACACTCCAGTAACACCATGTTACTGGTATTCCAGAGTAAAACTCACTGACCTTTCACCAGAGCCAGAACCACACCGCCCTGCTGGTAGTGCCAAACTACACCACAACGGAAAGTTGTTTCCCTTTTTCAAAAAACTGTAATAGTCCTTATCACTCTAATACTTGGGCACCCCAGAGAAATCAGTGAACCTCAAAAATGATACAAGGAGTTGCAGAGATTGATTTAGATAACAGAAATTAGAGGGGACTTTAACTTCTAACGACGGGGAAAATCAGGCATCTTACATAAATTTGTTGTGTATATTCTGAAGTTAACAGAAAGATACAGACATTTCAGAAGATCCAGCATATGTTTGGGTGGGTTTTTTTAATGTGAGATAAATGTCTCTCTATTGACTAAAAAGGGAACAAAGATGACCAACTTTGAGGATGCATCTCATTTTTAAATGCCTTCTAGAAGTGAGACCAATACACCACGAAGGCATGTTCTCAAGAGTCCTGAGGGGTTAGAAGAGGAACCAAAAAGTAAATCTAGCTCTTTTACAGCCTACTCCAATAGTTTAACCACTGCTCAGTCTATTATGTTTTAGTTATTTTATTACTGTTCATAGAATCATAGAATAGTTTAGGTTGGAAGGGACCCTTAAACGTTGTCTAGTCAAACCCTCCCCCCGCAATGAGCTGGGACATCTTTAACTAGATCAGGTTGCTCAGAGACCTGTCCAAACTGAATGTTTCCAGGGATGGGGCATCTACCACCTCTTGGGGTAACCTGTGCCATCGTTTCACCAATCTCATAGTAAAAAATTTGTTCCTTACATCTACTCTGAATCTGCCCTCTTTTAGTTTAAAACCACTGCCCCTTGTCCTGTCACAGCAGGCCCTACTAAAAAGTCTGTCCCCATCTTTCTTATAAGCTCCCTTTAAGTACTGAAAGACTGCAATAAGGTCTCCCCGGAGCCTTTTCTTCTCCCAGACTGAACAACCCCAACTGTCTCAGCCTTTCCCCATAGGGGAGCTGCTCCAGCCCCCTGATCATTTTTGTGGCCCTTCTCTGGACCCGCTCCAACAGGTCCATGTCTTTCCTGTGCTGAGGGCTCCAGAGCTGGACACAATGCTGCAGGTGGGGTCTCACCAGAGCGCAGTAGAGGGGCAGAATCACCTCCCTCAGCCTGCTGGCCATGCTTCAACACAGCCCAGGGTACAGCTGGCCTTCTGGGCTGTGAGTGCACATTGTCGGCTCATGTCCAGCTTTTCCTCCACCAGTATTCCCAAGTTTCTCTCTGCAGGGCTGCTCTAAACCGCTTCATCCCCCAGCCTATATAGATACTGGGGGTTGCCCTGGCCCAGGTGCAAGACCTTGCACTTGGCCTTGTTGAACCTCATGAGACCCACTTCTCAAGCTTGTCCAGGTCCCTCCAGATGGCAAAGTGTCTATTAATACTATTTATTGTTTACATATATTAATTTTGTATATGTTTCTATATTATACTATTTATTATTTTGTATTATTTCATTAGCATGTGTTTTATCTTTTTACACCAGCATACATATACTGCAACATACATAATGAAACAAATGATAAAGGAGAAAAAATATATATGTAGCAGCTCTTAACATAAGTTTATACCAAGTGGTAACCATATGGGAGAAAATTTTTTTCAAGCATCTAATTCTAGTAAAACCACACAGAGTGCCTTAGAGCAATTCTTTGCTGATTTGAGAAATGCAGTCAGCTTAGCAGAATGGGGCTATATATGGCTATATAGAAAAAAATCCACATTATGCCACCAAGGCACTGTATCTGCAGGGAGGAATCAAAGAGCTAGTATGTGCTGTTAAATTAACAGTGTCAGGAAAACAGAGAGCTATCTCGTATTAAGCTTTTCTTTGTTTAAAATATACATTTGTTCCTGGAAACAGCAATACAATAAGCAGATGATTGGACCTCATTCATTTAGAAGCAAAGAAATGCAAAGGGACACAAAGAACATGCACGGGCAACTCTTATGCCATGGACAGGATAGTTGCCACCTCCTTCAGTGGGGTTATTCCTACTGCAAAAGTTTGCTCTGCCCTAGTGCTTTCATTGGCCACTGGGAGGAAATTAGTACATACAAAATGGAAGAGTTCATCAACCGGACAAAAACTTCTTTCCTATCAGCTGATAAGTTATTTTGCCGGTAGGGGGCTGCTAAAAGTCCTGTGTGAAGAGCCCACATATGTGTATCACTGGAAAAGGACAAAGTTGCCATCTTGGGTAGATGGCTGCTGCTTGGAAGCTGTTGTTTCTGCCAATTCATTGTGGCTGGGTAGCTGCAAGCCAAATTCAAAGAGTCTCAGTCATCGTGCTTTAGATCTGGACTTCAGCCACAGCTATCACACACCCTAGATCCACGCCAAGCCCCAGTGGGGACCTTATAGAAGTTCAGCATCTGGATCAGATGGCTACTTCAGGTGCAGCAGGTGGTTTCTTAAGGTTTGAAGTTGTTTTCACTGGTGCTATTGTCCTTTAGGTAAATTGACACAGTTTGCATCTGAAGAGGCTGTACTGTTTTTCTTAACCACATTTTATGAATACTAGCAAATCAAAGCTTTAACCTCTTGCAGAGGGGAACAGAATGACTCCGGCATGCAACTGATCTGAGCAGACAGCTCAAAGCTGCAATCTACTCCTTCAGTCAATATAAATTGACAGTGTGATTACGTACCTTCAAAACAAGAATGCGGTTTGGATTGGCTTGGGAAATATTTACCAAGTATAATTATTATTTACACACAGCACCCACAGAAATCTCATCACTCAAACATGTGGATGAGGTGTTTTACTCCAGTAGTCCTTCCTTGGTGATGGAAATAACATTTTCATGTTTACATAGTGTTAAATCTTGTTTTTAAAAACGCTTCAGTGGAAATACAATACACCTGTTATTTCCATGCTTGATGTTTGTTATGCTTGCTTTTCAAAATAGCTATTTGTTTTTCCCCTGTTTTTCTGCAGCAGTTAAGTTCATGGATGAACCGGAATCATCAGGCGATGACATTTTAGTTACAACCAGCAGTTACAAAACATTGCCTTTCTTTATTGGTTCAAGTGATCTCTCTACCGTGCAGCTTGAAGATGTTATTACAGACATGCTACCATCAGCCCAAACAGCACCACTGCCTGCAGCAACCAGCCCATCCTACAGCCACTCTCAGGTCATCGAACAGTCTCTCGAAGTACCAGACTCCTCGGTACCCACACCAGAGAGCGTTCCCCCCGATGGCACCGGGACAGGAGTGAAGGATATTGCTGCCGAGTTAGATTACGTCGGTGTGATGAGCACAGAGGCACTGGATGAAGCAGAGCATGGCAGCGGTTATATCTCAGTGCTGACAACTGAGCCTGCAGAAGCCACCCCAGCTCCTACGCTGAAGTATGTAACCACCAGCTCCATGACAACTGCAGCCAAAGGCAAGGAGCTAGTGGTTTTCTTCAGCCTGAGGGTAACCAACATGCACTTTTCTGATGACCTCTTCAACAGGAGCTCGCCAGAATACAAAGCACTAGAACAACAGTTCATGCAATTGGTGGGTGAATATCAACTTGAACAACGTATGTAATAGTTGGGCACAGTTTAAAGAAATACACTGAAGAGCTCGATATTTTAACAATATCAGACCCTACTACAATTCAGTCTGATAAGCTGTATTTTTAAAGGACCAATAAGCCTGGGATGCTCTCAGGGTACGAAGAAAGACTTTATGAAGTCAGTAATGAATGTTTTTGCTTGTTCAAGAGACTCCAGATATATGCCTGACATGTAATTTATTTGGCTTTTTCTTAGATTCATGTCAACAGTACAGCAGGGCTGATTACATCTAAGGCTTATGTCTACATGCTGGATTTAAAAATAGGCCTTTTAAAATATATCATAGATTAGCAGGGCGAATGTGATTAGATATGGATTTTCTCTACGGGTACAATAGGGCAGCAGGTCAGCTCAGTAACATGCCTATTATGCTATGCCCTAACCTGCCTGGATTGAACATTTGAAAATAATTAAAGTTGGCTTTTGAGCGAGGTGATTTTTTTTCTCTTCCAGATGAATAAACTCCCCAATTGCCGTGCATTTCATTACAGGGGAAATTGCTGCCCATCCGTTGCAATGCATTATTGAGAAAGATGCGAAAATCCAGAAGATAGTGCTAAACTGAACAGTAAATTTGGTGGTGGAGTTTAACAATTGTATTAAATTTAGAGAAATAAGTGTGTGGTGCATGTACTCAATAATGAAAAGTGACTATAAGAAGTTAATAGCAGGCAGACATTGACAGTAAGTTAAAATAAAGGCAAATTTCTGTTTTGCAGCTACTTCCATACCTTCAGTCCAACCTTACAGGCTTCAAGCAACTGGAAATACTTAACTTCAGGAACGGAAGTGTGATCGTGAATAGCAAAATGAAATTTGCCAGGACAGTGCCGTACAATATCACGGAAGCAGTACACTGCGTTTTGGAAGATTTCTGTGATGCTGCAGCCCAACACCTCAATTTGGAGATTGACAGCTATTCCCTGGATATCGAGCCTGGTAAGAGTGAACTAATAATGTATGTGCGAAACCAAAACCAAGCAGATAATCTTTTCCAGATTGATACAGCTTCAGAAGTATTAACGTTTTGGAAATAACGACAGTAGCAATAGCCTCCCAGTGATCAGGAGTAATAAGAAAATCCAAGATGTTGCAAATTGTCTGCAGACTTATTTTCATACCCTAATGAAATGCTGGGTGGAGGTGTTGGTTTGTGCATGCACACCAACTGCTTTTCAGAGCCAAATGTAGGGAACTAAAAACTCTCTAGAATAAGTGCTGGGCGAAGGCAGGTATAAAGAATGCTCGTGTGCGGTTTACAGGAGTGACTTAGGCAAGTCTTGCATCTGAGCATACAAACATAATTCCCGACGATTTTTGCAATGTTTCAAGCAAACCACAGTTCAGAGCATCATTAAATCTATTTTTAAAGGGCTACAGAGTTCAAGACAGGAGGAGATCATTTCTGGGAATAATTGGATTCTACAGATACTCACTGACCAAAGCATTACTATATGTAGCACTCCATAGGTTTGTAATTCCAGAATCCCTCCAGATTTAATACCTTTCTAATAAGCCTGTTGTCTTTGCAGTAGAAAGTCAGTTACAACTTATCTGGACACTACTGCAATGTCAGAAGCTTAAAGCTTTCAAAAAACTATATATTTTATTAAATGAAAGCCTGGATCTATTTTCAGGTTCTGGTAGTTATTTCAGGGCTGAATTCAGTTTCACCGGCACAGAGAAGAACGATACCAAAACCTTAGCATGCAGATGCCTTTAGCAGCTTTGGTTAGGCTGTCTTTTTATGGACAGAATTCTGGCAACTCCAGAACAGCAGCAACAACAGAAAAAAAATCCATTTACAATTCATGGAGGCAGTTTCTAATCTGTTTTCTTTTTATGTGACTCCTTGTGGCCACTAAGAGAATGGGTAGTGTGTGGTAAAGTTAACAAAATCACAGTTATTTAAACTTTCAAAAACTGCCACGATGAACTGAAGTTTTGCTGAATAAAGTAAGAAATGAGTTCACTAGCAAGAATGAACTTTGGGCTACCACATGCCCTCTGCTTTAGTAGTAAGTTTTCATTAAAAGAAATTTTAATTAAAAAGTTGCTAAAAAGCAAATACAGAAAAATTTTAAAAATCTTTCATCTTCATCAGCTGCTTTACTGACATGGTATTTCAACATTAATTCAAGAAAATTCAGAATGAGTTTGCTGAAAGAGCTATGCTTTCAAGGCTTATGAGCAGTAGTAAAATGTCAAAATAGAAGTAGTTACATTTAGGAAGCCAGTAGATTCCCACACAGATGTTTCAAAGCCCTACTGTCTTTTCACTTCAGAAAAAAAGACCCAACCTGTTTAGTAGATTACGGTAATTTAAGCAAATTCCTATTTACTGTGAAAGTAAGAGCCATCTAGTGGTAATAATGTTATACCACACTGAAACCCCGATTGGAGCTGACAGTCTAAAATATGTATCAAGACTCAGCAGCTGCAAAGAGCTGACTGCACTGGTCATAAATAATACCATAACAAATAACACAGCAGGCTTTTAAAAATACCTGCATTCTTTTTATTTTCTTTTTTTTTTGTAATCTAAACAAAGTGAAAACACAGAAAAGATGATAAAGTATAGCAGGAATGCAGCCCAACACTTTATTACGGAAAATGAAACATTTTCACCAAAAAAATTACCCTCTAAAAGTGAAATGCCAAACTCTACTTGTCAAATAGAAACGCGCTGAGACCTTTCAGCTTCTGGAAGCAGCAGGGCTGTAGCACACAACCCCGGGCAATGCTTAGGCAGGGCCTGTGACTCCTAGCACCAGTATCAACCTTTATTTCCAGTAGTATGAAGGTAAACTGTGACTATCAAAACTGGGGAGAGACTTACAGGAGACATGCAGCTAATGCAGCTGTTAATGCTTTAATCAATTACTCAACCATACAAACCCTTTCATTAACAGTTTTTGCTTCAGAACTGTTCTGGTTTTGCCTGGAGTGCAATTCTGTGCGGGATAAGAAAAAGAATCTGTAAGAACTAATATCGCCTTTTGATTTACCAGCTGTTTTTCTTTCATTAGAGACTAAAATTTGTAATTCCTCTTCTACTGAAGAGCAGACGACCAGAGCAAAGCACTTGGAATATATATAGGGGTTTTCTACCTATAAGCATGCGTTTGCCTGACAATAAAGTTACCCTTGTAATTTATTGCATTACTTTGATGCCCTGTTGTTAGAGTTCACACATACATATGTTTACAGTCCAGGAGCAAAGTCGATCCCAAATTAACATGCACGTTGCATACAGCAAAGGGAAATCGAGCAGGCTAAAACTCGCTAGTCTTAAATTAAAAAAAAAAAAGAAACTAGCCATGGAATTATAGAGGGGTTAAAAGCAGACAGCTCTGCTGGATTAATTTCTACCAGTTAAGCACACCCTGGTGTGTGCCTGAGATTTCCAGTACTACTATAAAGAATGTGATGCTCATTTTTCATTGAAATTAGTACTCCAGAGCATCAAGGGCCATGAAAAGGCTCCAGAAGAAAATTCTCAGCCCAGATTATACCTACAGGCGCTAGCTGCAATATCCAGTACGAAACTTCTTTCTAAAGTGCAGATTTTTCTTCTTAAGAAATTTTAAGCCCACATAACTAAAAAAAAGGCCAGTTTTCTTCTGCACTGATGTATTAAGTGATTTTTATTTCTATAGACCAGACCAGAGACCCAGTTCCTCTCTACAGCTAAGACTACGGGTGCAAACTTCCTCTGAATAGGACCTGGTGTCCTGTGTAGCCCAGCTCTTCGCTGTGTGTCTGCTCTCACGTCCTTCTCTGTGCCCTCCTTTCTTGTCTTTGTACACTCCCCCCACATCCCCATCTTTCTGGATCCACACATCTACTGAAACTGTTTGCTGGCAGGAACAGAATTTGTACCCCCCCGGTCTGCTTCTCATCTTTTGCCTTCTGAGGGCTTTACCCCAAGTACGCAGGAAACCGCCTCCGTGGGACGAGATGGGTGGATGCAGCCGTCGTCCTCATCACGCCGCCAGCACACAGCTGGGCTGAGCACAGGGTTAAAACGACTCCTTCTGGGTCTTTTTTTCATTTCCAGTAAGAAGCAGAGAATGGGAAAGGAGAAAGAGACTTGTGTGACAGGTGAAGTTAGGATTTTAAGCTGGTTCTGATTTGAACCTTCCTATGAACATCAGACAACTCATTTTCACTTAACCTCACAGAGGCATCCCTTACTAATATTTAAAAAAATTTAAAAAGCAAGTTTTCCCAGTGCTAACACATCACTTTCACAAAAGCTCTGCAAGCACACATCTTGTGTAGACAGCGTCAGTATTTCTAGGCTGCAGTCCTCAAGGCATTGTGCAGTGTTCAGTAATCTATTTCCCTCCCTTTAATATGTCCTGAATTATGTGTTTAAGATGATTACAGTTGAAATTATTTCTTACACATATGCAAAGCTGTCGCATAGTACCCGTGTGTATAAACCTAGTATTTAGATTAAAAAAAAAAAAAAAAGGATAAAAATATCCAAATGTGAAAATCCTTGTCAGTGAGATGAAAATGAAATTGCAGCGATGGGCTAAACGAAGGTACAGGTAAATACAAGCTCGCATGCTTGCTGGGTCATCTACATAAAGAAGGATGTGTGCCCTTTTATGCTAGACTACATCCCCCTATTAACATGCACAAGTAGCAGGTCAGTAAATGTGAATTGTTTTCTCTAGCTGCCGCAAATCCTGCCAAGTTACTTTGGGGTGATGCATCAATTAATGATTTACCCATCCTTTACAGCTGATCGGGCAGACCCATGCAAATTCATGGCGTGTGACCAGTTTTCTGAATGCATAACGAACGAGTGGACAAAAGAGGCTGACTGCCTTTGTAAACCTGGGTACGCAAGCCAAGACGGATTACCCTGTCGGAGCCTGTGTGAGCTGGAACCCCACCTTTGTGTCAACGGTGGGAAATGTGAGTTAGTTCCAGGAAGAGGAGCCGTCTGCAGGTAAATACACGGTGCTTAATGTGAATCCTGTTAATGGACCCCTGACATGTCTATTGCATGGACAAGCAGAGCGAGTATCTATTTTTTAACAGCATAAACTATGCTAATAAGACAAGACTTCAATATTCAGACACTTTAAGCTACATTGCAATACGGTGCTTCAGTATGAATAATCTCACTATGGATAAATCAATTTCTGTGTGTCAGTACACACAGAACGTCACGATCTAGTTATTTTAGAAATGCTTTAGAAATTTATTACCAGTTCAGCATCGTCAGCAGAGGTGACAAGTACGAAACCATGGATTCTTTTCGGATTTCCAAATACATCTTGGAAAAATGAAATAACGCATCCACAGTTTTTGCTATCGACTACACAATAGTATTTAAGAAATTAAGAGAATTTAAGGATTTTTTTCTAAGTTGTATTAAAAAGGAAATCTATGTTCTTACAACCATGCCTATGAGCACTGTTCTGATTCCAGACCACCCAATTAAGCACGTGAAAGCTGAGGCTGCTTTCAGGGCTTTCTGGGAAAAACTTGAAGATTAGCAGCTCCACGTGACTGCAAACACATTCCGTAACAATTTTTACATGAAACCATGTTAAGCCAATATTGAGAACTACCACGGTACTTGACATATTAATCCTCATTTAAAAGACCATCAGGCTTTACCTCACTGTAAGGCTAGAGTGTCCAGAGCATTACGTGAAGCGCTGGCAGAGACAGGCACATGGTAGTTGACCAGCCACATGTATAAGCAAGAAAGAAGTTACAATTCTTGCACTTGTTTATTACAGAATCACAGAATCACAGGTTGGAAGGGACCTCAGGGATCATCTTCTGACTTCTGACTTCACTGGGTTAACGATACAGCTTTTAGTGTATTTAGGATTAATGTTGAAAAATAAGACTACTGAGCAAATTATTCATGTGATAATTTCACTGTAACAACATAACTGCCATAATTCATTTCCTGCAGTGGGTGTCACAGAGATAATAGAAGATTATACTGAATTCACCACAGTTACTGCTAAATTTCTGACTAGAGGAGTCGCAGTAGTGCAGCTGCACTATTTCGTACTAGAAATGAGCCTGTGAGATAAAGAGGTCCTCTTCAAAACTTAAGTAGCAGAGGGTGTAGCCTACTACTCCAAGACCAACGCACTGTGGAAGATAACGCCCTTCCATTTCAGAAAAGCCCTGACCTGATGTGCAGCGATAACCGAACCATCATTTGGAATGATAGAAAGTATTAAAAGTAATAAATGAACCTTTGTGTGGATTACAGCCAGTTACAAACTTACCGCCAGTCTCAGGCTGCCAGCTTGTGCAAACTTGTAGAGTCTGCAGAAGGAAAATTATAGGCTACCACTTGTTTTAGTTAAGCACTTGTTTTGCTTGTGAGTTGACTCAGAACCACGCTAGTTTTTCCACTAACTGGAACCCCTGTGTTCTCCCATAAAATACGGCAACCTTCTCCCTTGCTTTGAAGGGAGCTATTTGTAGTAAAGCTCTAATTTCAGACCTCACTACTCAGATTAAAATCACCAATAAACAGCGCATGGGCTTCAAAGATGTGTTCAGACATTCCTCCAAACCACACCTGAACTTGTAAGGTTCTAAACCACAAACGTTATTTCAACTTCATCTGTGGGGCTAGAAATTTGTCAGAGATGTTCCAAATGCACGACTTCCTTAGAATTTGTAGGTTGGCAAAGAATGTATCGGTGTCTTTTTGTTTAACACTCACTCTAATGAATAGAAGAGTATTTTCTTTCCTCTATTATCAATCACGTTATTTCATACAGACACATCACAATGAATGGCACTGGGAATACTGTGTTTATATTTAATTGCAGATTTTCCTTTGTTTTCATTTGACGTACTCCGTATTTTTCTGCCTTCAAGTTCTGTGTATTTTTCTCTTCCTCTCCCTATTTCAGATGCCCTGTACGTAGACACGAGCTTTACCCAAGACAGCGCTGTGCAAAATTTGCTCCAGAACCCACACAACCCTTCATTTTCAAATCTCTCATTCTTGGCTTACTAAGCCTTGTTTTTCTTTTCATCATTTTAATTATTAAGTTAAGAAGAAAAAGCAAAAGAAACTCTAACTTGCAGTAAGCTGCTCACCACCTTTTTCTTCACATTTTGAAATATTCCTTTTTTCTTTTGCAATTTTAAATCTTACCTAAACAAAAATGTTCTGCATTGTAGAAGTTCTACTCTCAACAGCTGCAATTCAGAAAACGCTGTAAGGATTAATCCTGCTTTTGAACACGATGAGCCCGTAACTAGCTTTTGTCATACGGCTTGTAGTGTAAGTGCTCGTGTCAGTTCCTCAGAGACCATTGATCACGAAGCATTACATGAACTTGAAAACACAATTCACCATGGAGGTAAAATGCATGGAAATACTTCTCTGACCCCTAAACAAATAACCCTACCTCAAATAACATGTCCATCTTCATGCGTTAACTCTACAGCTAAACCAAATTTGACCCTGATCTCTTGCTTGGCAATTTCAGAACTAAAAAGACTAATGCGTTTATTTGCTTTCCACACCTGTTGCTGGGTAGGTTTCATAACAGGACTGTAGAACTGCTTTTCTTACAGCTCTCTTGCATGGCTTCGGTGGTCCATCCTGCCCGAGCGCTTTCCGTGATATAGTGAAATAATTAGTGTTTCTTTTCTTATTTTTTTTTTTTAACTGCTGTAGGTCACCAGACCAGTTTACAAAGCCAAGACTGACAAGTTAAGTCTCCAAAATCCTTCATTTCCAGCATCAGCCAGACAAAACCAAGGTTTGTGACTATTTTCAAGAGCTTTACAAGTCTGTTGAGTTTCCTGTTTGTCAATGTTACCAGGAAGCCTCTTTGTACTAATTCCACACAAAAGTGCATTTACGCAACAAAGTTCCATTCCGTACACTCGTTTGCTAATGGGGCAGTCACTGAAAGACATGAAGGGAGAAGGAATATCAAAATGAAGAAGCAACACAGACCATCTATAAATAACTTGTGCCTGTTCAAGCTACACAGAGTTTGAACAAGAAGAAATTGTAATTTGAGCAGAATACTGCTCCTATCATGTCAAGTTTTGCAACGTGAAACCTCTTGTATCTGTAGGGGGCAGTGGGGGAAATGAAAGAAAGGAGAAAAGCAGGGTCAAAAAACTCTCGACAATTGCCAGGCTGTTTCTTAATTCTGATGTATCAGAGGATGCTCTCTTGAAAGGTAGACAAAAAGCTTTTACTTTGCCATTTTCATTCTTCTGAATCACAGCCCAGTTAGGAACAAAAAGCTTTCACTGCAGCTGTCGGTACCCGTTATTATTGAGGGAAACACCAGTAGAGGATTGCCCGGGCACCAGGCACGTACTGTGGGACGCAGGATCCCTGGCTGCATCTACCTTTGGCTTGAGCCAGTACGTTGTTACATAAACACAGGAACAAGTAACGATTCCATAGAGAAAGATCTCTCTTCACTGACCTTCATCAGAGGATCCCTGCCCAGGCCTGTTTCTTCAAGTACTCAAGATGACAGTTACAGACTGAGCTGACAAGTGGGGGGCTGGAACGCGGCGACGGAGAGCGACAAGTCAGCAGGGAGCAGCAGTTTGGAAAAGCTCGAGAGTGAATTGGCTTCGCCAATTCTGCGCACAGACGTTTGCAATTAGTATTTTACACCCTTCTTAAAAGAAATGTGTCTGTGGGTAATTGCAGACCAATAAACTTTCATACCAGCTGAACAACTCGAAATTACTACTTACAAAAGCATTAAATAATTCATGAAAGGAATAAAATGGCACATCTGTGGGAGAAAACCAGGCCTGTGTCATTCTAGACTCTAATTGAATTGTCAGAAGTATATCGACAAAGTTCTTCTCAAGATCTAGTTAAGGAAATTAATTTAGCGAGAAGTGAGGCAACTGCAAAATAGAAATGGGTTTTAAAAAAAAAAGATGAGGTGGTTTTGGCCATTTTTCACCATTACTTAAGTTCAAAATGAGTGTTTACATCAGAGCCCATATGTTGAACACATTTTTTAATGACTCAATAAAAGACGATAGAGGAAGAAAAATGTGTGCAGAACACAGCTTTCGTTAGCTGGAACTAAGAGCATCGCTTCCGTATCACAATCTGGAAAGCTCCTTTGGGGCTCGGATGTTTAAAAGAGAATATGGCACTTTAATTGGATTTTCGGGAGGAGGTGGCTATCTAGAGCCCTTAGGCCAAATTGAAAACTCCAGTCTTTAAATTCTGCTTTGCCATGCGTAATGACAGCAGCCACAGCTTTTTAGGACATACTATTTACAGTAAGTACAGCTCTGTATTTATAAAGATGTATATGAAAATAAGCATAAAATTCCAGCAGAAGCTAAAAACCCCTTCAATTCCTTCCTAAGCATGAAAAATGTCTCCAGTTTAGTTACAGGGTCACTACATGGAAAATTACTGCAAAGCTTAGTTATCAGAAAACATTTCATTTGGTTGGGTTTTCACCCAATTACCCATCCAGGAATTAACAAACATGTCTCACATCCAGGTGAAGAACTTGCTCTTCCTTATCTCTGAGATCAGTAGAAGATGCAAGTTCTTGCGAGCAGCTGAAAGCCACAGCCCCCCTCTACGTGGTTAGGTCTCTGGGAACCCGGAGCGTCTTGCTCCGCAAAGAGCACAGCATGAGCAATAAAACAACTGTGACGGTCACCGTTCTTCGGGCCAAAGCAGAACGCGACAATGAGCCAGAATGCACGTGTTCAAGGGGATGAGCTCGCTCAGGCTGCGACGCGAGGCCAGCAAGTCCACATCCAGTTGGCCTACCGTGGTTGAGAGTCAAACGTGCCCAAGTTCTCTAAAAATGATCCTGCTGATCTGGGTCCCTCCTGCCTTCCTCACCTACACGTGTCCTCTCTGCTCCTTTGAGATGAAAGCTGAAGACGCCACCTCATTCAAAATGCAAACTTTCCCCTTGTAACATCCGCTGTCCCTGTTAGGGACCATGCTGGACATCCTCTGCTCAGTGACTAAGGTGCTGAAAACTAGAGCGCGTTGCTTTTCCGCTCTAAGGGGCTTATGTCAAGCTGCCTGTAAAGTCTATTATTTTTCAGCTGGTCTAATGGATGCTACTTCATAAACTCGTCTTTTATTCGTGCTCGTACACGGCGCGGGGCGGGGGTAGGCTTCTTTTTCAAGACATTATCTGGCAAAATTCAGTCATGGATCTAACCCTTGAAAAGAAAAAGGATCTCATCTGAAGAGTCGTCACCAACTTTTCTAAGCTTGCAAAAGAACTGTGCCGCAACAGACAGCACAGAAAATCAGTTTTAAAAAACTTAGATAAAAACCTTAGAGGACTCAGAAGTATTTGACATCAAAAAGCCCAGAAGCACTGGAAATAAAGCGCTGGATAAGAGGATGGCAGAATAATTTGTTTCATAATGCTGAATCTAATTGGCGTGGACAAAGACTGCTTCATTTGATGTAATTCTGATGAAGCCTAAAAGCCATTCTAGAGTCTCCCTAAGAAATACATGAAATACATCATTCTTTGCCCACCAAAACCAGTGACGGACAGGACACACAGCATGATCCTCTGAAAAACTGCCTGTCAGCCACCAAGAAAGATGACTGAAATTAAATTTGAGGAGAAGACGAAGACTGCCATTGTTTCATCCTCATGTCAGTCACCTGGACCATCAAGCAAAGAGTATTTTGCACTAGAACAATACGACAATACGAGTTAGCCTGTTAGAGCTTCCCCACCAACCTCAGAGATTTAGTGTTTCGTAACCCAAATCATGAGGGAAGGAAGACCTGGAAAACCGTACAGCGTCGGAAGCGCTGTGCTCTTCGCTCGACGAGGCCGGGCGTCAGGTTTTACAAATGCACAGCAGTTGCTGCTCTCACGCTTAAACCAATGCCCAGGAGCTGAACGTCACCGAGACTGTTTTACCCCAGGTGTGCCGTGACTGTGAACCCTGCAGATACTTTCGATACGGCTTCTTCTATAGCACACGGCATTCTGATTATTTTACAAAGATATCTTCTTCAGATTATGGTGACGCAGGTGGTACTCGTTTGTTATTTCATACAGGAGAAATAGTAATTTTACTCTGAGCTCGATGACTTAGTATGTAAAATAACTTCAGGATTAATTCAGTTCTCCTTACAATGAACTGGAGATTATCTCATCAGATTTTAGTGAGGTCTTGCCCATTAGCAGTAGATAATATATTTTCAAATTCAAAAATGCTTTTCAAATGTCTTATGAGAGTTTCTCTTACAGGTATTTAAAAAAGGCGGCCTGCACCATTCAAGACCGGACTTCAGGTTGATTGTGCACAAGAAAAAAAAATTCAAGGATTCCTAAAGATAGAACGTTTTTGCTTTAAAATGGACACACATTTAAAAAATTGTTTTACTAAAAAACCCAACATGACAAAGTCGACCAACTATTTGACCACGTCTAAAATTGGCCTAATAAGAAGTCACCAGGGTTATCACGCATGCATTAAGCGCCCAGTGCTTACACATCTCAACTGTCCTTTTATTTGAGAGCTGAGCGCTAAAACCAGGTTTTGCCAAGCTGTGACTGTTTTCAATATTGGATGTCACAACCGTTCTGGTAAAAACATTGATGACGCTTTGCTGCGTTTCTACACCCTTTCGTTAACCTTCCTTGCACACGCTCATGTGAGGGGCAACACGGAAATAAGAGCCGGTGTTGACCAAAGGCCACATTAAAAGGCTTTGGGAACTTTTTCGTTCTCTCCCTACAACGCTCACATTGCAAAGCACGCACACGTTGGGATAATTCTTTTTAGTGGTCTTTATGAACATCAGGTCCCTTTTTTTCTGTTAATAACGACATTATGTACACACGTGTACATCTCCCCTTCACTGCTTGATTTCTGGAGACAGTTAAACTGTCTTATCCTGAGACTCCAGACTTTTTGCTGAGGCACAATACCTCCTGCAGTTTCATCTTTTCAGAACATGGGATTTGTATCCCTCTCGGTGGCAAGCAGATTCGTGTCGCACACAAACACGTACACTTACTCAACATACAAAGAAATCCGAGAGGTTCCCATTAGTTTTTGTAGAAGAAATATAAGCAGGCAACGGGTGGCCATTAAATGTTTTATAGGCTTAGTAATTTATGCTCTACAGACCCACAATCCTGATTCACGTATGAGCGTGACTTTACCTTGAACATGTTTCTCTTGAGAGTGTGTGTGTGTATATATATATATATATATATGCATTTATACGCTGCACCAGTGTTGTATAATATTCAGGCACTGTCTGCTGCTTGGTGCATACCAGAAGTCATACTTACAGCTCAAACTGAGCTTCTACAAGGTTCACGACTACACTGGATGGCAGCTCCTCAGCCAGATCTGAAACTTCCCCGTATGCAGGGCAGCAGCTGATTTTAGTGACAATTCTTTTACTTTGCACCATGCAGTTACCACAGCAAAGACTGAACTTTAGTTTACCTTCTTATGTACGCTCAGAGGAACTGTTTACGAATTCCAAACAATCACTGCACAGACTCGCCTGCAAAACCACCGAAACTGGTGACCGCGTACAAATGAAGGCAACGCACCAAGAATATGAGGTTGAGTTTCTACAGCTGAAATAGTATTTTTATTTACTTTACTGAACTAGGAAAAAAAGTAAAAAAAAAAAAAAAAATCGAAGATGTGGTTTTACACAGCAACACTTCAGAATAAAACTCTACTTTAAAAATACTTCTTGCAGGGCGCTGGAAGCCATCCCTGCCTAACGTCAGCTTTTCACTACTGCTCGTGTAAGTTAAGAATGCTGAAAGCGTTCAGGTTTTTTCCATTACAAATGTATTTTTGTATGTGTTTAGTACATTTTAATTCATACTAGTTATCACTAGTCAGATTAAAGAATAAGTAATTTTCAAATGTGTACTTTAATGATGATTATTCATGACTGTATTTATCACTCTCAACTGTTAATTACCAAATATATTTGCTGGATGTAAGCCTTTTGTATTTCAATAAAATATAATAAAACTATTTACTTGAAAATTTCACAGGGAATTGAACTGGTATTTAATCTCACACTTTGACACATCACGTTATCTTAGAACTGATGTAAAGCGACAGCTGGAACTGAAGGACATAGGAAAGTGAAATAAAATTCTCTCTCCTAGATATTGAAGTCTAATTTAAGAAGACTGAACTAATTCAAACAAATACCTCTCTGATTTGGCCCTTAAGACAAGAAAGTTTGATAACTTTTTTTTTCACAATAAAAGCAACACCCCAAAGATCACCACGCACACACTCCAAGCATCGCAAGTGGTTTCACTAGTCACTGATGAAGAAGTTGCAACCAGCACACAGCACAGATGACATACATTGGAAACGACAGCCACAAAGGTTAAAAAATAGTAATAAAAAGATACTTGTGCCACAAATACTGAGAAATGAGGTATGAGACTTAAAGATAGCAAAGTCAGAATTTCTTCATGTCAGAACGTTGTTTTAGAGGGACACTCACCTTAGAAAGTGAAGACGAAACCCTTGCTAGCCATGAACAACTCACAGAAAAGCATTATGCAGCTGCAGCACAGAAATCCTTTTATCCTCACAACTTAACCTGCCCGTACTTATTACACTTCAAATCTTTAAAGACAAAACGGTAACAGAGATACAA
The DNA here is from genome assembly GCF_963921805.1 of Phalacrocorax carbo. Lineage (NCBI taxonomy): Eukaryota > Metazoa > Chordata > Aves > Suliformes > Phalacrocoracidae > Phalacrocorax > Phalacrocorax carbo. The sequence goes on from NC_087515.1 coordinate 93,930,018, forward strand.
CCAAGATTTCAACATGGAATGTATTTATTTTTTTTAAATTTTCAGTACAGTATTAGGAGGTCATTTAAATACTTTAAATAAACATTTTGGAGAAAACCCCAAAGGATTCAACTAGGTAAAGAAAAACAATCTTATCAGTGGATGAAAGACAAGCATTTAATGACCTTGCGATCCTCGAAGAAGCATTCTCTAGACAATTCATATTCTTGGATCACCTAGTCAGGAACGCAGCCTGGCACAGGGATTCTCCTCCTCTCCTTTGTTTTCTGGAGTGTTTCACGCAGATGATCTCAGCTATAACGCACAACTTCGCTGAGAGGCGGGAAGATTTTTTGTTGTTGTTGTTAAAAATCAAACACACAGAACCAAGGCAACATGTTTACCTCATCATTTTGCTTCAAAAACCACATTACTCTCTTCCTTATAACCGTAGATCAGAAGGGCGTTAGGTAATACTACAATCCTACAGACCGACCCACTCCCTCCCTTTTTTTATTTCCTCTCCAAATTGACCAACAATGTAATTTATCTGACGCGGTAGATGGGGCCATGGAAACAATCAGTAAGCAGCTGAATATTGCCTGATATTTAAAAAAAAAACCAACTGAAATTAATTGAAAAATAATTTTGTTGCACAAAAAGATCAGTAAAACTACAAGCAGATGCTGCTTTTGGAGCAGAAAAAAAAAGGCGTGCTACTGTGCAGGCTAGAATACCCTGATTTTTCAAATGCGTCTTCTGCTTGCCTCAGGCACACCGCTGGAGCAGTGCAGAGAGGTGGGAACAGCTCCTTTGAGAACATCCAGCCACCAGCTCCTCTTCCACTGTTTCAAAGCCAATTTTATTTTCCTCATAGCTCAGATCTGTTAGTCATTTACAGTTAACGAGAACTCCCAAACACCCCATTCGGAAAAATAAATTTTCTTTCTGATGCCAGTCAAGGAAAACCTGGCATAATCAACGGAACAGACTGGAAAAATTCAGTTAGCCACCTTATTTATTTTAAGTTCCCCATAAGTATGTTTACACATATATATACTAAAATGTTTAAGCATATATATATGTGTATATACATACACACACTTAAGTATTGAGGTTCTTTGCTTACCACGTTCAGTCTCATAAGATCCATTTTATTTAATTTTATATATGTATGTATGAACTGAGACTGAGTGTGTTCAGTTAAACCTAGATAACAATAAATACAGAGTGGGGCATCTCAGCACTATCAGTTCAGTGATTTTTCCTCCTTTATTGCATGAATGATCACAGCTTCTTGCGGTGCTCAGTTTGTGGAGTCTGGAAGTTCTGAAACTTTGGTTCCAATTCAGTAAAGCGTTAAACCAGTAATCTGTATTTCAGAAGCAGCACCTTTAAACTCACACAACACCGAACGGGCTTGCACACAACTTTGCTAGCCAGCAGTCTGATGCGCTTCCATCTTGTAGCCAAAAATTACTGCTTCAGTGAAGAATTTGTTTGGGTAAAGGGAAAACATTTTCTTGTTTGCAGTCACATGACCAAAAAGCAGACTGGGTACGCAGTGGATGCCCGGAGTCCCTGATGCAGCAGACTTACGCAGCGTTAATGTATTACTCAAACATCTCCACGAGTATTACAGTAAGGAGTGCATTTATAACAAGATGCAGGCTGCGGCATGCAAGCACAATCTAAGGTCAGCGAGGATATATGCACCGTGAGCTTCCTCTGTGCTACAGAACTGCACCTCTTGAGAGTTATTTAATAAGTATAGTTATGTATTTGAAAACTAAAGTTTCCATGAAGTTTCAAACTGAGTAAACACTGAGGAAGTTGGTTTATAGCGTAAGCAAATTTTGTCAATTGACAGAGCAAGACTTCATTTTAAATCGGGTTGAATAAGTAATTGGACATCTAGCTACTTGTATTTCAAATTCCCATTGCAGAGAGAATAAATAATCAAGTTCAATTTATTGAAATAATGGCCAGCATGGTGAAACAATGTTCATGTAAGTGAACAAGATGCATCTTAAGACTATGATATTAATAATTCCCACCCACAAACACTCCCCAAACAAACTGCTTAATAAGGGAACTGTTACAAGCTACAAAACTTGATGGGGGAGGTTAAGATAAAGCTCAGTTGTCTGACTCACTGGGATACTCCAGTGTACTAAACACTGGAGCTGTTTCATCAGCACATGGCATTAAGGTGACGTTATTGGACCAAATTTTTAATCAATCTAACAAAACGTACAGACCTTGTGCATCTTGTTACAACTAAAATAAACAAGATGTCTGAGGCTTAGGCCTCAATATTCAGTTAAGTTATACTCCCACCAAAAAGCTGAACTTATTTCCCTTACGCTATCCTTAACCGTATATGCCTCCAGATGCAAGTCTTAAACACTTCTGCATAATATATTGGAATTACACTACCTGCATAAACAAACTGTCCAAGAATTCCTAATGGAAATTTGGTCAGGAAAAAAAAAAGTCTAAAGGAAATTTGTGCTTAAGAGGAGAAAAAAGAAACAAAGAGAGAAGTGGTATAAGCCCTAACGAGCAGTACACACCTTGAGTATCTCCAATATCACACATTACTGACATACATGAATGCTCTTCTCAGAATGTACAGAAAACCATTTCTCTCAGACCAAGACAGAGAATGCATTAAATAGGAATTTAAAGGTCTCGAGTTTAGGAGGATTTCCCACCAGTTTCCAAGAAAGTCAGTAAATACAGACACTAACCAGTTTTCAAATCAGGACATAAAATGTCTCAGATTATATAAAAGTATACTCCAACTTCTCCAGAACGGAAGTCAAAGCTAAGGCCTCACAATTCCAGTTACTAGGAACAGCATATCCTCTTTACTAGGCCACCACTTGAAGCCAACTGTTCAGTGTATTAAAGGGGATTTTATAAAAAGGTGGTTGCAATGCAGTTCTTTGTGTATGTACCCGAGTAGAGACAGATGGCTTAGAAGCGTGAAGAGCTAGAACAGAAACCGTTAAAGAAACGAAACTTATGAACAAAATGCAACAAACTACACTGACTGAAATTTCTTCAAGGTCCTCCTACCTAGTAAGGTTCACTCCACAAATTAAACATCATAAAGTACAAATTAACAAACCACATGATTAATAAAATCTGTTCACTTTATATTAAACATCTCTAATATGATTATAGAACTTGTATGTCCTCTGTTGCACAGAGGAACTCTTCCCTTTGTATCACGGGCAAGGGTTCTCATCTCGAACGCTACTGTGCAAAATGACCATTTACTTCAACAGGTTCTGCAGCATAGCTGTAGCATACGTAGGACGAGCTTGTCTGCTTTCAATTGCATTTCGAAGATACTGGATACCTCCACAGCGCTCCCAGATTTCTTCAAACTGTCTCGGCAAAATTTCAGCACCTCGCTTTCGAGTTAAGCCAGTCTCTTCAAGATTAAGCTCACACATATCCATATCGTCCTTACCTGAAACGGTAAAGGGAAAATATAAAGTCCCATTAACAAAGATTAGATTTTTGTTGATCAGATTTCCTCTCTCAAGCTCTGATTTGTTAACAGACTTCAGAGCTTATGGGGAAATCAGTCCTCAGATGCAGATTGTTTTTTTTTTTTTTGTTGCTGTTGTTTTTTGTGGGGGTGTGGGGGGGTGGGAGAAGAGGAGGGGAGGGGTGGGGTGTTTGTGGGTTTTGGGTTTTGTTGGTTGGTTGGTTTGGGGGGGGTTGGTGGGGGTTTGTTTTTGGTTTGGTGTTTTGTGGGTTTTTTTGATTGATTGTGTTTTTTATTTTGGTTTTTTGTTTGTTTTTTTTTTTAAACACACGGAGCAGAAAAGAGGTATCAAAATAAACTAGTATCAGATGCCGCAACTGACAAAATTGTGCTTAAAAAGCAAGTAAAAAAGAACAAAGGAAAGAAGCTCAAAAAAACAGCATCTTGATATAGTCTCCTGAAATCCACTACGGGGTAACAACCACATTTGTTTTACACATTACTTTCAGTTCTCCAGTGAACCGCTGTTATTAATTAATTTGTTTAAATGTAGCAAAGCGACTCAGAACTTGAGACTTTTGATGAAGTAGCCAGCATTCTTAAATCTGTCAGCCTCCCATGCTAAACAAACAGGGTTTACCAAATGGGACTGACACAGGGAATCCAATGAAATGATGAGTGTAGCTCACTCGCGATATTTTAACCTGATTTTTAATAGTTGATCCATTGAATGTGGTATTCATGACAGCAATGCTGCTTTTAGCTATGGGCTGTGACACTGAACAGGCAACAGTTGGTATATGGAATTCTATTAAATGTAATTCGCAGAAAACAAAGGAACTTTTGTTGCTAGTAAAGCATCGCTCTGAAGCTAAACAAATTACAAGTTGGTTATAGCCTTTTCATCAGTCCCCAAGTTAAACACAAAAACTCAAACCACAGAACTGTAAGCAGCATTTCTGCAGTGTTTTCTCCCCCTTTCTTTATCCTCCAGAAAAGGAGGATACATTTCATTACCAGGTAAATCTCTACCTATCCATTGACACAGTTTTTATTTTAAGATTAAAAAGCTATTCTCCCACATTAGGCAGCATAAATACAGTAAAAGCATCAGTTTGCTATTAGCACCGCACTACAGAAAGACAATATATTACATGCATAAATTGTTTTGATACAAACTGCTGTAATTTTTCGAAGCTGACTAAAACCCAATACAAAGATGAGTAGAACTTTCTCAGATACATTGTGATGTTTTATCTTCCCACTGTCTCCAGGTTCAGCAAATAATCTGAAGACACTTAATAATAAAAACATTTACACTTGGATTCCCACTCGGTCAATGATTTCCCAGATTGAAGTACAAGTACAAATAAAACACGTGACAAGTTACATCTCCAAATGAAACCCTGTAACATTTGGCCACCATCAACAGCAGTCCCAAATCCTCAAATTCTGCCCAGACAAGAACTGCTGATGAAAAAAAGAGGAAACAGCTTGGGAAACTTGTATCATCAGTCTCTTTTTCTAAAGTAAGTTTTCAACTCTGAAGCTTTCCAACATTTGAATTTTGCTTTCAATACCAACCCGCTACAAGGAGAATGGGTGCCTTGTCAGGATGAAGTTCCATTTGTCGAGCAATCCATGGCCCATCAAAATGCGCATACCACCAACCCTTCTTCTTGTTCTGGGGATCTTTGTATTGGTCCGCGGGACGGATGAAGGGAATGCGGAAGTAACGCTGTTGTCTGTTTATTTCAATCTCTTGTTGTCTGGTTGGTAGCTGGGTTGCCGGGTTCTGTTGAGCTATCATAGGGAAAAAAAAAACAAACAAGCAAATAAAAAATAATAGAAAAAAGCCATATTACGACTTGCTTGATTAATCAGCAAAGGATCCTCCTCATCCCCCCCCAAAAACCAAACCCCCCCGAAAAAAACAAGAAAACCCCAACAAAAACAAAACCAACCCACCCAACCAAACAAAACCCCCCAAAAACCAAACCAAGCCCCCAAAACCTGAGAGATTCTCTCTGAATACAAGGTCATCCAAAGTCTCAAACCTAAAAAGTATTCCCGTCTCAGATAATGTTCTGTCTTTTAATCTCTACAGCTACAACACTGGTGAGGAAAGGCTCATGTTAACTATTGTATCTATATGTAAAACTAGGTTGCTCAATGGCATCACGTACATTTACACAAAACAACCAGAGTGAAACAACACATTCTGCTTTAAATCAGTATTTAAGGTAAAACTTCCCATATAGAATGTCTTACCAACCAGGAACATTTATCAGTAACTGCTCTAATTCAGTCCGCCTCTTTGTAAAACAAGGTCACAGTGCAAAGAAGCATTTTCAGTTACAAAAATACAAAGCACCACTTGAAGGTTTTTGACAGTCAGCACAGAAGGATGTGTAATACTGTTAGAAATGACTAATTTGTTAATAGAAATGTTGACAACAAATATTGCTTGCTACAAAGCTGGCACCAAACATAAATTTCTGTCTAGATTTCTGTGTACCAAAATCCAGCATTAGAACTACTCTCTGGCTGCTTTCTATTTTAAAAGAAAGTGTTTATTTCAAACCATTAAGATCAACAGACCAAACTTCTAGAGAAGACAGAGTTACCTGAAATCTTTTAAAGCTTCATATATATTTTTGGTCAACATTTCCCATATGTATTTTTGGACTCTCTCTGAGTCCCACACATTTCAGACTTTGGAGAGAAACTTTCTTTTGAATAAGAGCAAATAACCTCTGTGTTAACTCATCAACTGAGTGACCTTCTTAATGTCATGTATGGACTATCATAATCAGTTTTAAATAGTAAATGCTCTTACAAGGAAGATCCTTTCCTTTAATAAACTGCCTCCTGCAAAAGTTTATTACTGATCTTGTTTTAGTGGTTTACAATACTACCATTACCAACATCGTGTTTCAGAATTTCTGAATGCGAATCTATGCCTTCTCTACAAAAGAAAATCAGTATTAACAGTTCTACGTTTCACCATAAAGAAAATAATTAATTCCTTTTTTGTCCATTGTCTAATGAAGCAGCAAAGCTAACTTTTGAGCTAAAATTAAATAAATGAAAAAATGACAATCACTTCTAATAACATATTTTTAGTTATGAACAAGGCTAATAGACTAGCAACTGCACCTTGACATTTCTTTCACTTAGATTCAAGCAAAAATAGCTTTTCTAAATGTGAAGAGCAGAATCTTAAAAAAATATATGTACTATAGAAATCATACCCCCCAATTTTTTTTTCCATGTCTACATAAATAGACAAAACACAAAACAACTTTTAATAGGTGAATGCTACCTTTATACATCAACTCTGACAAAGCATGTATTTTACAGGGAGACATATTCTAAAGTTTATAGGAAATTAACTCTATTTTCTGCAAATTGAACATGTATCACAGCAGATCAGTGCTTTAGTATTGTCAAACACTTTTTGCACTGCAATGGTAATTGCTAAGGCTTATTTCTACCCCTATACATACCTAAGTCCAAGAGGAAATCCAGAGGACAGGAATGCTAAGCAGCAAATACAGCCTCTACTTTTCAGTGTTATGGGATTGTAGTTCTTTATTCAAAAGAAACCATCACCTGAATGTTAGTTTGTGCGCTAGGTAAATAGCTGTTATATTAAGTTGATTCCAGAGTTTTGCTACAACAAAAATCCAGGTGCAGACAATAAAGAATGTCAGAACAAGCACAGTATTTCTTGAGGAGAGGAGGATAAAAAGAGAAAAAAATTAGGAATTATACCTTCAGATAACCTACACAAAAAGGTTATTTCATCCTCCCTTCCCATGACTGCTCAAAGGGGTAGGATCTCATGAAGATAAACAGTAAAATACATTTGTAAATTATTAGAGTAACATATAATTACCATCAGTTGAATAACATTGCCACATTGCAAAATAGATTTTTTTTAAATAATTAAATTCTATGTACATGTGTAGCAAAACACTGGATTAATTAATGTTAGTAAAGAGCTCTCAAGTGTTCCTATTCTTCAAAGTTAGCTTAAATAACCATCTCCCCACTTACGTGAGTTGCTCAAAAATGGTGCAAAATCTGTGAACAAACATTACATGTTGAACAAAACATGAAAGTGCTGATCCTTTATAAGTTATAGTTTCATTACCTCAACATTTTTCACCAATGCTGATGATAGACAAATGGCAATTCTAGTTACAAGATAAACACAGATGCCGAGCTAAGTATTTCTATTCATTTTTTGCTCACTGACATACATAAAATGTCTCCTTTTCTCAAGTTTCATAGATTTCCAAGTGCTTTTATTTTCACCAGCATTTAATTTTGAAATGGATTACTTCAACGATTTGCAATGCCTGTTACAAAACCTCAGCTGTATACGTGCTAAGCACAGATTACTATAACAAATCTGCTAGTTAATTAATGTAGTACTTTTAATTTTTGACACTTCTGCTAGGGAAATATTTCCAGACCTCCATTAATACCAAATCTGCCTATTCCAATAATAATACACAGACTAGTGTTTAGCTTCTATACTGAATGTATTAATTTAATTAAAGGATGCCCATAAAATTATGACATCAGTGAAAAGACGGAAAGAAGTAACTACATCGTTTGAAGCACACATCCACTGACACCCAAAAGACTTCTAGCTTAAATATCTCAGAAATCAGAGCTCCTTCTTTCTGCCTTCTCAGATCATTACAATACATAGATGTGAAATGCCGATGTAGTATATAATTATTTGCAATAGGAAGAATTACTTCTGACAGTAACAAGAGTCTCTAAAGGTCACTAGGAGAGACTTCCTTCTGAACTGCAACGTTCTAACTTTTCTTCAGAAATATGAAGCCATATTTCAAGCAAAGTAAAAAAAATGCAATGGAAAACATTGAAAAGAATGCTGTAAATGCCTAACTGTGATGAGATCATGAATATTCTAAGCTTTATCTGCACAAATCCAAAGATCATCTGCTCTTTGCTACTTCCCATCAGCAATGCTGTGCATGAATATTTATTTTATCCATTTAGCTCCAGACAGAATTTGCGAGCTCAAATTCAAAGCAACTTACCACTTTGCAGAAGTGCTTCAAATGCCTTTTAGTGCTGTTCCAGTCATACGCTTTCTTAAGCACTTAAAACTACATCACTAGGCATGGTGGTAAGGACCCCTTCTCTGATAACATAATTTCCAGGGGTCCAGATTTCACCTGCCATATATGTGTACCAAAGTTCCCTGAAAAGCTCAAATTCTCAGGTAATGCTCAAGCAATGCATTAACTCAGTAAATGAATCAAGGGGTAGGAGACACCTTCGTATAGGAACTAACACTAAGCATGGCACCTGTACCCCCTGGGATCTGTATCCCCTATGTCCCAGGACAATGCTTTAAGGCCAGGCTAAGAGGACTTTGGGGAGAACATCTTCTCCCCATCTTCCCTTTCCTCTGCCTCTCCCCATTAACTGTGTGGCCAGGAACACAAGGACAGCAGGAAAGATCTGACTACATTATTATATCCATCTGTTGTGATTCTGTTCATTTCCTAGATTTCTTCTATAACAGACGATCACTGGACTTGGAGGAGGAGAGGTGCTGGGGAAAGAGTAACAATCTGCTCTGCAAATATCACTCCAGAAACTGGGCACCTAGTTTTCAGGTCTGGTAGTGTTAAACATGGTAACTCCTACACCTTCTTGTTGAATTTAAAAAGGTAGTCATTTATTTTCATTAGTACCTTGCTTTGACAATAAACACCCATCTGTGAAATCGGCAGAATGACACTCTAGTATGAAAGCAGGGACTGTGCAAAATTCGTCATCCCATAATCAAAAACTGCAAATCAACGCTCATAGAATTTAAAAAGAGAGAATGCAACCTGAAATATATAAGGCTTACAGTAATGCAAATGAGGGAATTATTAGCACCTTTTAAAAGCATCTACATCTATGTCTATATATCAGTATCTTAGAAAAGAATAAAAGCAGGAGGGGGGAAAAAAAAACCAAACCCTTATCACCAATACCCTTATACCCCGTGATTCCTTCTAATCTTGTTTTTTATAGCACCAAAAAAATCACTTACAATTCTCTGAGACATGGATTATTTGCTAACTATTTTTGGAATCCCTATTCTGTCCTTAGGTATAAATTCTCTGATTCTGAACACTAAGTGCTTTCAGAAAGCGACATTCATAATTACAGAGGTCAGAACTAGTATGAACCACCTCAAAAACACAGTCTCAAAAGTCCCAAAATGCAAACCACATTTTCATAAATGGAAAACGACCTTCCTTAGTCTTAAGTAGCACAGCAAAGAACATTGAGCAAAAATGCCAGCAACTGCAACATCAAACCAAGAACTATTCTTAACAGATGTGAGTTGGTATGAGAAAAGCTTTTAGGGAGAGCTATTCAGTACATGTATCGGGGTCTCCTTCTACTTTCTGCAAAGTATTTGCCAGTTACAATCTTTCCAAAATATGTACCTTAAATCAATATAAAAGTAACCTAAAGCCCCCAAGAATTTCCTTCAGCCAAGCAAAACCAAAATTCATTCTAGCAATGTTTTCTTTAGAATATTGTCACCAAGATTATTTTAAATACGAAATTATCTCTCCTCACCATAGTCCGTGACTGATTTGGGAGCACGCTGCTCTGTTTCTGCATTGCGTTTCTTATTCTTGGATTTCCAAGCATGATAAACCTTCAGCCTCCTGTGAAACTCTTCCCTGCAAGCCGCCAACAGTTCAATATCTGTCTCAAAAATGAGGAAGGAAGGGAGGAGCGAGGAAAAAAATAAGAAAAATTATCTATGAAATGCTTTTCTATATTGATAGGCACACAATTTTTAGATCAGTTTGTAACACTAATATGTTATAATATGATGCAATAAACTCATTCTCTGCAGCAACAGGGACTGTATTTTATGGCCCAGAAGGATCCTTGGAGTGCTATATATCCTTTTCTCCTTTAGAGGAATGGCAGTCCCCAAAGTGGCTGTTCTACTGTAAGATCTGGAGCAGTGAAATGCTACAAATAAAATTAGCACTTTACTAAATTTGTCTGTTGACATTATCACAAGCCAAGCAGTACAGAAACAGATAAAATTTCACCGCTGAACTTTATTTCTGCAGCTGAAAAAAAAGAAAGTCAGCCATTTCACTGCTCAGATCTAAGTTCTTTTTCCACTTTATTAAATGTATTTTAATTTTGCTGAATTTCATAATACTAAGAGGCTGAATAATTGCAAGGCTTTTTCATTAGTCACCTAAGGGCATCCAAACTGGCTTCACTAGGGATGGATATGCATCAGCACCATGTATTACTGCAGCACCTATTCAGCTGAAAACATTGCTCCAGTCTTGCGTACGTAAAAACAACAGAGACACAGCTAGACTTTGGAGCTAACTTTGGGTTCTAAATACAAGTGAAGAGAATGGGTTTGTTTTCCTATTTCTACATCCAGGGAGAAACTCTGAGTTATCTTAAATCAGAAATTAACCAACTGCTTTCAATCAGAAGCAGGAAGAAACAGTAATATTTAATAAAGGAATAAATCCTCTCTGTTTCTATCTTCATAACACCAGAGGGAAAATAATTAATGTCCCAACTGTTGAGATTTCCAAATGAAGTTGCGCATTCTGAACATTAAAGAATAATCTGAACATCTAAAATAGAAAATATTCTATGCTGTGCTTTAGATGATATATTTGTTTTTTCATGATTTGGTAACAGCAGGAAGTGATAGTAAAAACTTCCTTAGAACAGGCAAATTCTAGGTAAAGCAGAACTATTATTCCCTTTGTGGAAATACATAAAACTGAGACAATTTAGTTAAGAAATTTTAACGTGTTTTATGGCCCAAGCAGTTTAACATCATAAACAGCAAAGAAGGTAGCAAAGGAAATTCTGTTTCCTCAATATGGAAATAGCTTAGTTTGTTGTTCTCTTTAGGGTAATAGAACTTTTTAAAATTAATTTCACAATCAGTCAAACCTGAATAAATTAATGAGCATGTTTTTATCTTTGTCATAGGAAGAAAGCAACACCTTTCATACAACCACAACTTGGCTTCTTTCTCAAATCAGAAAAAAACCAAACCAAACCCCAAGCCAACTTACCACAGGATGTATTGATTGTATCACGAAGCTCTGCATATTTCCACTTACTGAGATCATGCTTCTTAGTACCAGCAGCAGCTTTTGTGGCTTGAACTAAAGGACTCCTACAATTATTAAAAAAATATATATGTGTATTTTTTCAAGTATGAAACAGGAATCGTTACAACAGGATGAACAGGTCCCACAGTCAACACTGCAGCACGCTTCCTACAATGAAAATCGGCAGCAGAGGGACTTTGTTCAAAGGCAGAGCACCATATTATTTTCAGGATGTTCAAATGATTAAGAAAAAGGTGAAAGCATCTTTTACATCCAAAAATCATATAATATTCTGATTGGTTGCCTAGAGATTAAAAGGAATTGTCATTAATAATTAGCACTTATGCATTAAAAGATGCATATTCTATTCATGTGTACCTCATCCCATGCTGATGTACATTTTTCTTGGTACTAGTCAAGATGCAGAATACAGATAACTAAGCGTGGCTGTATACGTTTTTAGTTCCCTTTGGAAAAACAGACAAGAAAAAATATTTCTGAAGCAGACATGGAGAAGGGAGAAAAGGCATTCTCCCTGCTATTTAAAACTGGATTAGGAAAAAATCCTGGTTCTCAGACTAGGGAAAATATTCCATGTCTTTGACAACACTCTAATTTGAGAGAAGAAATCAAATTAATTCTATATTAATTGTATAGTAGCTGTCTGAGAACAGCAATATTTATGCTGGAGAGGGGGTGCAGGGACAAAAATCATTGAGAGATACCACGGGAAAAAAGGCCACTCTAAGAAAGGCTGACTAGTATCAAAAGACTCATCTAGAAACAGTGTTTTTCAAAGACAGAAGGTATTCGTCCTGTAGGTAGTATGCAACGAAGTCAACAGCAAATGCAAGTGAGAAGGTATTAGTAAAATCTCCATCATCTTTAACAGTATGTATAAGGTTACCCACATAACAAACATTATATGCATACTTATATAGACCTGAAAATATTTTTTTCTTCTTCTTCTCTCCGTAAAAACAGTATGGATAAGAAGGGGGAAAACTCTCCCTTAGGAATGGCAACCTTCCATTAGATTATTTGGATATAAACTAAGTTCAAAACACTCCAACATTCAGTGATGATCAGAATGCTTTTTAAACACCAAGGAATTCAGGAACAGACATGATTTTACTAATCTCTGCTAATGCCCATGACTAAGAACATGAGGCAAACTGAATTATCTTGCAGGATCTGGGAGGATTTGTTCAGAAGAAACTAGATCTTTAACAGGGTAGCAAAGTACTTGATGCAATATGTCACTTTAAAAATTCACATGGGAAAAAGAAGAAACCAGGCCTCCTCAGTTAAAGTCTGTTTGAGCAGCAAACATCTTTGTGGGACTGTTACATTATCACAGTATTTATAATCCAGTGAATATTATTTTGAAGTTTATTTTTCCATAAAGGTCTCATGTGGGACTATGAAATTTTATGTTGTTTGTTTTTCCTTTTAACTTAATAGGTTATAAATACATTTTCTGTGAAAGTCTTTGTGTAGATACAGCAGTTCTGAAAGCAGAGATAACAAATGCTATTTATTTTTAAGTTTCATAGAAAAATACAATCTGTTCAACCAAATGTTCTTAATAGCAACTGAACTATCTCTTCAAATGTAATTAAAACTACAGAATCTTACTGTTTACTGCAGCATCACCTTAATTATGCCTACTCACACTACTAATCTGAGTCAATACACAGCTTTCAGTTATGGTACGTGAGAAATCTGACATTAAAAATTACCTCTTTAAATTTTAATCAGCACATAGCTGAGGAACAGGAACTTTTCCTCACCCTCAGCACTACTCATAAGTGTAAAATAAATCATTAGACAGTCTCCTTCAAAATACATATTTTAATATTTTGCTACCATTGGCATACCTGTAGGACATTAAAGGGTTGCTGCCAAATGTAATTTCCACTGCCTGGTGTCTAACCTTCCTGAACCTAATTTGACAAATCCTAAGGATTTTCCTTAATTAGCAACACTACCGACCACTCCAAGAGTTTGCTACATAATTTAGAGCAGCAGAACTAGGCTGTAAGATCTCTGGTTAAACTAGTAATCTTTAAGAATGCTAATCCAATTGAACGGTTTAGCCTTTCCATTACAGTACTACTCTGCACTGTGCAGATCACTCTTTTGTTTTCTACGTGACTTCAAGCAAACAGTCTGGCAGTAAGAGGAGCATCACACTTGACAATCAGTCTTCACCACTCAATCTGTATGTTATGTATTATAACCAGTATTTACAGATTAAGAAAAAAATAATCAGTCTCAAGTCAAAAGTTTCCAGTATATGGATTTTGCCCCAAAGTTTTGTGATTTTTTGCACACTAAGAATTGGCCAGTCACTGGAACGAAGTCAATATATGCAATCTAACCATCTACATTCATGTGCTAACTTAATAACGCACCATTGTTTATTCCTATTCTTAAAATGCCACTGCAACGAACAAATTTAGTTAACAGCTGCATTCCTAATTATCAACGCTACAACTAGAAAAACCCATCATGCGAGACTGACCATCTTCAGACTATATAGACACAGCATAGTAGCCTGTTTAACAGACTGACTTAAAAACTCTAAAACAATTTTGCTTCTTACATAAGCGTCAGAAAATGAATGTCAAAAGGTTATTTTTGTCCTCAAGTTGCACAAACGCTTTCTAATTACTCATTGATATGGAAGACATTATAGCAATTTCTTTCAACAGAAAATTAGTATTCTAACACAAACTAGCATGAGACTGTTACAGTAGAATTATGTTCAGATCTGAATCTGCATTCTCCTTTCCTCCTGCATCGCGCATAAAATCTTCCATTAGCATTCAAGAAATCTCAGAAGGGGATTTTGTTTAGCTGTCTTAAGAGCATCTTAAGATGCTTTTAACATGGTAATTTTCAAAACTGCTTTTATTTGAAGGGAATTATAGCTAGAATATTTTCTTATTAGGAGCACTAACAGTTACATTAACATCAAATAACTTCATTAACTCTAAACTGAATCCACAGACATCCTCCTTCGAAAGATGTGGACCCTGGTTTTCTATTATCATTATAAGAAAGGTGAAAAGAGAAGAAAGCTGTAGAAACATTACCAAAATTACACAAAATACCAGGGTATGTGAACTATTCTTATTCTTTATATAGATATGTAATCAATTAAAATAGCAGGAAAAAAATATGGAAAAGAGCTGTTGATAAAGGAAATTTATGTGAAAGAAAGAATTTATCTGCTTAGCACTTAAAACCCCCCAATATTCCATTATTTTTCATTCCATAATTTTTCATTCCATAATAATTCAACCCATTTCATGTGTGATCTCTTCTTATAAAATGATTGGTTCATTCAGAGTAGTCTTCTCACCTACCTAGACAATATTTCTGACATTTCTGTGGCCATTTGTTCCCTATAAGAAAATTGACAAATAAGCATAAACCAAACACATTAATATAAAAACAGCCTTTATAACTGTGATCTCTTGCCAACCAAACTGAAGCTAATTCAAGTGCACAAAAAAAAAGGCTACTTATTTGAAATAATTTCCATTCTAATATATGTACACAGTCCTGATTCTGTGAAGATCACAGGGCAGTGAAAAATGGATGGTATGTGAAAAAATTTACACTAATTATGTAATAATCTTTAAATAGGTATTATTAGGTACATTAAATTATTAATTTGTTTATTAGACATGAGCAAAGTAGTGGATATAAGGTGTGACAAACTGATTTAAAGATTACAGGTGCATGCTAATAAAGATTACTATGGGATATTAGTAAATCAGAGGAAAACATAAGTTTCCTTTGAATTATTTAGTGTTGCTTTTTTTTTTCTCTTAGAGCATTCAAATACAAAAAAAAAAACCATACGCAGTCATTTGCAGCTTTGTTCCATTGGCTCTGCAAATAGAAGATATTTATGTCAGACAGACTACTTCCTAGTTACCTTTCTAGTAACTGAAGTGGGAAAAAGTAGGTCATTGTAAAAAAGACATGAGAGAGCAGGAAATACTATTTTATGGTTTGGGTTTTTTTAACTGAGAACCAGGATTATATAGACCCTTTTACTTCACCTTTCTCATTCAGTCATGAGCGTAAAAAGTTAAAATAAGATAATCTGGAAAAAAATGTACAAGCAAAAACTTCCCCCACCCTTTCTCAACCTCCCCCAACCCCATCTTTCAAAATCAAAGATTCTGAGACATGTTACTGATATGTTTTACACCTGGATAAGCATATCACAAGAAATAACAGCAATCCTCATACAGGTACTCCAGGAACAGGATAGATAGCTGCTTCCTGCAAGCTGTGAAATGACACTGAGTCTAACTGCCATTCTGAAGACGCATGGGTACACACATGTAGCATTGAATATACTACAAATTAGAACTTATTTGGATTGTTCTAACACAACGTACCGAACAGATACACTCAGAACACCTTCACTGAGGCTAGCCTATTTTGGTGCTATATGCTATACTGTATGTTTCAATAAGCCACGTAAAGATACTGCACAGCTGAAAACAGATATCGTTATTTTACTAATTTTTTACTTAAGTGCTAAGCACTTCTGTTAATTTACCCCTAGGTGCAGTAAATCCCTTATCACATATGCTTTCAAATTGTGGATTATAATAAAATTGGATGAAGCTAGGAGAGGTCCAGCATATCCAACACAAAATAAGCACAGATAAAAATGCTGGATCTACTGCCAGAAAAAAACCCACAACTTTTCTTCTTTGACAGGAACCAATGAGTATATTTCTCAAACAAATTACTAATACTCATGGACCTTTAAATATCTATGAAAACTAATGGTGATGCAGCAAGATATTGGCGAGAAAAGAAACAAAGTAGAGGCTATTCATTTTCAAGTATAACAACATGCAAGTATCACATGTGCCTTAAAAGTGAGCAAAATGTATGAGTTCCTTAAAGTGACACATAAATATCACCTTGTACTTACTTTTTTCACTGCGCGGGTAGCACAGCACAATAGAAAATACCCTTTTATTCATGCAAACATGTACGCATGAAACCATATTTTACAAAATTGTGTGAAAACACTGTAGGAGCAGAATACTGCATGAGTTCAGTATGGAGTGATACGTGCTTTACCTTACTACAACAAAATTTAACAGAAAAGGGAAATATATATACATAAAAGTCACAGTGATTTCAGTGTATCCTATGGTAATATGCAAGTCTCGAAACCAGAAGATGGCAGAATAAAACTTCCTTAAGACTCTTGTAAGATTTTAATTGATATCAGTTAAAGTAAGTCTTGAGAATTTATGTTTAAATAATAATGTGTTTTGTTCAAACCAATAAATAGTTTTCATTTCAGAGAAGAATTCCCCACTGTTTCTACCTTTAAGCCAATTCCTGCAGTTACGTGGAAATCTACCCTTGGATTTCAAAATAAGATGTTGGGATCTGGAGAACATTTTAGCTTGTTTTTAAACAAACCAAAACAAAAATCAAATCAAAGGTGAAATTATAAGAATTTTTTGACACGCTTCAAACCTTTGAAGCGGACTGCAGAAACAGGAAAAAAAAACATTTTGCTAACGAGCTAAAAAGAAATCTCATGTATGCAGAAAAATGTACTACTTCTTTTCTAAATTTATATATTATCTTGTTCAAGAAAGGATTTACATCACTCTGTTAACTTGTTCAGGCCATTCTGCACTTCCCAATCATTCAGAAAACAGTCTTCATTCTCCTACTGCGAGCTGCACAGCAGAGAGAAACTGGCAGTCAAAATTACCAGAATGGTTAGTTCATCATCCATTCCAGGACTACACGAGAAAGAGAAATACCAGCATCACCCATGAGCAGTGGGAAACACTGTGGAGATTAGAGCTTCAGTGGCAGAAAAGTTATTGAATTCTCTGAGCCCTGCTTGTCTAAGGCCTCCCCTTTTATATGAGAGAGAAATTTGCCAGTTGCAACACTAGAGCAACTTTGATGCAATATTTGAAGGTAAACCCAAAATTTAAACAGGGAAAGTATGAAAATCTCCAGATGCTGTCTGTGAAGCACTTGGACATCCAACTGAGCATGTGAAAGTCTTATCTGAGACAATATGACAGCTATTGTAACTGAGGGCAAAACCACAATAATTTTAGTGGAAGTGTCTAAAAAATCAGAATTGTACGTGACAAAAAAATTACCTAGCTATCTCATGGAGGCATACAGTTATTTTAAAAAGTATACCTCTAGATAAAATGTGAGTAGCAAAGAGGATACATCTGGGAGGACAGAATTCCACGGAAACACTTAGGATTTTCTTACACCCCCTTCTTTGAACGAGAAAATTCAAACTGAATGGACCAGTACTCACGAAGTCACGAATCGCATGATCATATTCATAGGTCCCTATAAGCGATTTGACCAACTACCACCACTTTTACTGGAACTTTATGCTGAATTCTCACCTAAACTTTTCCCAATATTGCCCTTTTCTTGATACAGAAACAGAAAGCCCAGAGCCCTAATTCACTTTTCATGGAACCATGACTGTTGAATCATATATTTATCTTGATCATATTTAAATGGGGTAGTCTGAAATCAGAGCTCTACAGAAAAAAAAAAAACCACCCAAACAAAAAAAACTACAAGTTGTTTTTCTCCTTTGAAGAACTACTCAAAGGCCACATTTTAAAGAGCTTTCTGTGAAAGAAAGCCACACAGAAAATACATCAAGTAATTACATGTACATTTGCTGGGTATAAAGCATTTGAGGCATCACCCTTTACACATGAGGAGATCTTGCTTTGCAGGCAATGTGGATCCATATACCAAAAGCCAAGCACTTCTTGTGACACATCAAAAAGTTCAAACAAAACAAAATGTTTAAGACAACATTTCATTTTCAAACCCATCTATGTTAAATATATTCATTCCACTTTAAAAAACTTATCAGTCAGGACACAGAAATAACTACTATGTCTGCATTCAAAGAGGACTTCTTGTTAAAAAAACCACACACAAATTCACACTATACTACTGGAACAATCAAGTACCTAAAAGGGTATGGGTTTTTACTACTTAATGCTTAAGAAATTCCAATCACTACTTTAAATGAGTCATAAAAATCGAAACTTGAAGTGGTTACCATCCTTGCCAGAACTCTAAAAGATAAAGCGAAGTACAGTTGTATTCACAAGCACCTACTAAATTATTGATGTAGCAAGAAGGAAAATGGACAGTCTTTATGAAAAAGCAATCTAACAAATTTCACAAGTTAATTTGAAAAATATTCCAATACATTGACTTAAAAGGTTCATTTAATTAATACAAAAATACATAAAATCCACAAAAGCATATTCTCAAAGGGATCAGGATAGGAAGAAGACGAAAAAAAAAAGGGGGGGGGGGGGGAGGAGAGAGAAATTTAACTACTTAACCCCATACCTTCGCAATCCTAAATCAAGCTGAGCCTCATCACTGATGAGTTCTGCCTCACTCTGGGCAATTCTCATTGCAAGTTCACGATCACGACGTTCCTGTTCAACAACTGCCTGGTGCTGTGTTTCCTCTTCTCGTTCTCTAGCTAGCTGAGCCTCAATTTCAGCCTGTTTTATGAAAACACACCTTTAACCTTATCCAATCTAAACCAAAATGCTACATAAGCACATTATTAGAAAACTATGCCAACTAGTATATTTATAGCTTTCAAAACATGCAAATTTTACAGAACGGAAAGAGCAACAGCATTAGTATTTAGTTTGACCCAAGAAAAATGAAACAGCTACAGATTACATCTTGGTTTACATACAGTTTATCAAACCATTATTGTCCACCACTTTTATTACTCTTTTCAAATTAAAGTGTCAATCAATTATTCCTTATTCAAAAAAAAAAAAAAAATCAAGCTTTTTGTTAATTACTATGAAAATTAGACTTCAAAAGTTTTTAGAATCATTAAAACTCAGATGATATAGAGCAATATGGTTACTCCTCCACAGCACTAACAAAATACTCCCTTGATGTTCTGCACCTGGCATTGTAGGACTTTGCAACAGGCACCGCTGTGCATACAGGTCTGTGGTTCATTTTGAAAAGGGATCAAGACGAGCACTGGAATCCTCTGTGGACCTGATCTGGCTTTGAATTTAAGCAAGTGCTAAAACTCTGACTTACTGCAATGCAGAAACTACCCAGATATACTATCTCTGCAGAGCAAAACTATAATTCCAGTCTATCACCATTATTTAACAAAGGGTCTTGCACACATAGTAAGTAAAATATGACCATCCAAATCATACTCTGAAAGTCACACATGTCAAGTCTTAGCAGTGCCTTTCCTGGTGCCCAAAAGCCAACAAAGGAGACAAAGTCACTTCCCACTCATCATCATGTATTTGCACCACTAAAGCAGTGCAGTAGGACCAGTGACTTTACCCTATAAGTACCATTTTAGATTAGCTGATAGTAACAACCACCAGGAGAGATAATGAGTAATTAACTATGTGCAGAAGAAAGAAATACCCTACTGGATTAGTATCTGCTTTGTATCCAAACACAGCATTTCTAAGTAAAAGAGTTAGATTCTGCATTGCAGATATCCACATCTCTGAAACCAAGAAACATCAATAAAGATAATTCCTAAGGATGCTCGCAGTGCTGGCAGACCAACTTTTTAAACCTTCTGGCAACAGTCCATCTTGGTTCCTCAGTGGACAAAGTTCAATCCATTTAAACTGCCCCTGAATGGAAACTTACCCTATGAATTTCTCACGAAACACTAGGCACATCTGCAATGGTCTCCAAGCAATGATTTAGAGACTAGCCAAATAGCAGCTTATTCTTTTTATGTTTAACTTCTGCAAGCTGGTAGTGCTTATTATTCTGATACAGGTGACAGACCAAGTAATACAGGAAAGATTCATTTTTCATCAAAGTCAGGCTATAATTTTTCCCTTTTTCTCTGTTAGTTCCAGTGACTTGTTTATCAGGAACACGAGCAAGATGATACAAAAAGAGTATGCAGAGGCAAGAAGGATAAGCAGGGCTAGGGTAATTCCAGGGCTAACAAGATACAGGAGAAAAATTCTGCTTCTGATTAATCATGGGCAGGGCTTAAAAGAGTTTATGAACATCAGTGACCGCTGCCCTGCACTTGCTACAACTGCCCCTACAGAGGAGCTTTTTCTCTTGGAGACTGAGCTCCCAGGTCACCCGAGTGATCTCCAAGGCAAGAGGAAAACAAGGGTATAGGGGCCAAACACACCTCAGAGAGAGAGTTCATGATGGGATCAGTAAGAAGTGTCAGGAATCAAGGGGGAGGGGGTGGAGGAGCAAGGTTTGAACCGTATTTATTTATTCTACATTAATGTAGTCAAAGGGGCTACTAGAGACACTCCTGTACCCTCTCATTATTACCAGTATTCTGAGAGTGTTTACAGTTAAGCTGGTACATGACACAGTCTGAGTCCAGATGTGACTTCTAGTAAAAGAGTGCCAAACTTGCCTGACATGGAACATCTGCAAAAACTTCAAAGGATAAACTAGGATTCTTCAGTGTTGTGTATTTTTAAAATAACTTTTAAAATTCTTTAAAAACACACCTCTAGTCAGAAGACCTGAACTTGCATGTGGACCAGAAATTGGTAACCTGTCTTGGGATGCCCTAATCATGATTTTCACCTTACATTTACTACTAAAGCAACACTGTTGAATGACTTTGAGATGCACATTTATAAAATGAAGCCGTTAGACTCAGTGGACAACCTAAGCTCTGAAAAAAAAAAAAAAAAAAAACAACCAAAAAAAACTCCCAAAAAACACCCAACAAAACCCCCCAAACAGCTAAAATATTACCTGAATACGCTTTTCTTCCTCTTCCCTCTTTTTCCTCTCTTCCTCTTCCTGTTTCCTCTTTGCCTCAATCTCAGATTTCCTATTACAAAAGAGGAGGAGGAAATGAAAACATGTTATCACGATGCAAATGAACAAGATGTATGAAAGTATCTTCCATAAAACTGTATGGTAATCCAGAAGTCAGTACAGTCCTGATGACAGGACACTACATGTAAAGTCAGGAAACTTTCCAAGTCCATCTGTATTTCCAGCTGCATCACAAAATTTCTTCCACGCTCTATTCTGACTACACTTACCTTATAAATTGCTGGAAAAGGAAATGTTTTAACACTACATAGCACACCAGGAGTAAAATCCAAGTGACTCTCTAAGCACAGGAGTACTAAAACCAACCTCATTAAAGTGCCTTTCCTATTTTTTTCCTCATTCTATAACCATCAATTTATTCAAGACTCACAGGCGTCTTTCCTCTTCTTCCTTTCTTCGTCGTTGTTCTTCCTCTTCACGTCTCTTTCTTTCTTTTTCCATTTCCTCCTGGATGCGTCGTAGCCTCTCTGCTTCCTCCTCTTGCTGTTTCTTCTTTTGCAATGCACTCAGAAGCTGCTCGGAGCTTCTAACTAGAGCGTCATATTCTGTCTGTATCTGTTCCCTAGTCATTATCGTGGTCTGTAAAATGAGATAATAAGAGGGGATTATACTCCTTTACCTTTGTACTTCACTTTTTAGAAAAATGTATATTGAAAAAATATTAAGTGCAACAAGAGCATTAAGCAGTAAAATTAAATTATATATACACTTCCGGGTGGGGGAGAAGCTTGACCACATCCTTCCCTTCCTTCATAAAATCCTGGGGATCCATTGCTCTCCTCTCATATAAAACCATAAAAAGTAATCACCATTTTATCATCACTGAAATTAAACATGACTTCTCTTTAAAACATGCCTTCATTTTTTAAACCTTGCAGTTTTAAGCAACAGAACTTAATTCTTACCATGCTAAGATGAAAACTAAGGACCTCCTATGTGTTCTTAGCTTCTATAGTGGTTATTTACAGCTCTGCCTTTTATGTCATAGCACAGAATAGTTTCTCTTACTATGTGTGCTAGCACTCAGAAAAAAATATTGGACCATGCTGTGACTAACTTCTTTTAAAAAGCTATTAGTAGCAAGTAACAGGTTGAAAATACTTCAAACAATAGCCTTTGCTATGTATGTTTTCAAACCTCATTGGTAGCTACAATTTCATTTCATTTTGCAATTCACATTGACGTATACTAATAAAACTGATACGGAGCATTTGCTGACCTTTTTGGAGGGTGTATCATCATGGTAATCATATCGTCTTATTTTTATTAGAAAAGAAAACTATAAGTTGACAGGTTAACTCTAGCATCTTTCCAACTGTGATTTTAAATAGAAAAATCTTAATATGGTACAGTAAGAAAGCTATAACATCACATGGAACAAAAATTGAACACATCAAATTTTTCCTAACGTTAATAAATCCCAGTGTGCTTTCATTCTGACGTGTGCTCTTGTGGTAAGAAACAGAGAACTATAGACCCTGAGGCATAATCAGCAAGCTGAATTCTCTGTCCTACCAACTCTGAAAAAAACTTGTAACTAGAACATAAATCTCTTCACTCTATGATAAATGCTTGTACATTTCAGCTCTGATTAGAACATTGCTAATATGCATTATTCCAATAATAAAAGCAACAAGCAAATTATTAGTGACACTTGTCTCTCAATATCAACACGCTTTTTTGCTTTAAATTCTCCATACCAGTTTTGAAACACAGATAATAATACCAAAGTTTAGGTGTATGCTCCCGGTTTCAAGATTCACTTCAGTTACATTCACAAATAATTTTAAACAGGATTTACCCAGTGCCGCTGAAAATTAAGACCTCTGTTAAAATGTCTTTCCTATTAAGAAAAATACATTGGACTTTTACTTTAGTTAAAGTTTTCAAAAGATTCCAGTAATAAGAAACTATTTCTCTGATTATTGCCATACCTTAATTTTGGTCATTGAAGCATCAATAGAATACTCCAGCTCCTTGACTTGCTTGCTTGTCTCCGCCTTCCCCTCCTTCAAAGCACTTACTACTTCATTAAATTTATCAAGTCTCTTCTTCAGCATACGCACTTTTATCAGGCCATCAATGCTGTCAATGTAAGACAACTTATTTTTATCTTGAGATGTTTTTACGAGGTCATTTTTTAAAGTATCACTGATCACTCACATTGAGGTAGATAGGGGAGACAAGATATGCCTTCTGATAACACTCACCCTCTTTTTTTGAAATTCCAACTTTATTACACAAAGTAACTAAGCAATGGAGCCTTTTGCAAACGATAATTAAAACTGGTTAGCAGACGGTGACTCAAAATGGAAAACGCATTTTTATTTTGAGGATTAATGTGAGGTTTGGATTTTTTTCAATAGCAAATCATTAGTATCCACTAGAGGATTTTGACTAGAGTGGATAAGGGTTGAGTTTTGCCCCTTAGCCAAAGAGCAATAACAGGACTGAATCAGATAAAACTTAACTATGCAGCAGGGAGCCCAGTTATTAAACCCCTCCCAGGGGCAGGTCGGGGGAAGTATGGGGAAAAAGAAGGGTCCAGGAAAACTTGGAGCTTTTCAGAGAACCACTACTGAAGGCCACACTTACAAGTTACAACTCTGCAGAGACAGTCTTCCTAGAAAGAAATCACTGAACTGAGATTCGGGAAAAAAAAACAATAAGTAGAAACTAAACCAAATCATTAAAGATGAGTACAGAAGAGCTTAAAAATATAGAGACATAGTCAGAAATGCCAAGGTACAAAATGAAACATAACTATCAAAGAATGTGAGAGAAAACATTTTGTAAGAACCTCACTATTAAAAAACAGAAAGTTGGATCTCTATCAAAGAGCAAAAAGGTGTTAGCAGAGCTTGATGATCTAAGTGGTTTTCCATCAGTATTCCATGCAGTCAGATTCCACTGAAGGATTCTATGAACAAAGAGCTAAACAAACATCTGTTAGGAAAGGTTCAGATTTACTCTATTCATCCTTGGGAAAGAGAGAAGGAACATGGCACCTTTCAAAGTCTCTTCCAGTCATACTTAGCATTATCCTATGCCTTCAGATATATTTAGTTAAGCATAATAAATCTCCTCTTTACAATCACAATATTAAAAATCCATTTTCTTCAACCAAGGAATATCCTCTTACCGTGGTTTGTGCTTTCTCTTGCAAAGCCACATACGAACAGTCTTTTGTATCTTAATGCAGGCACTGGCTCGATATTTTATCTTATTTTTCACTGTAAACACACAGAAGATAACGAGTCTCAATGGTTTACACAATTTAACACAACTCCTGTATTACTCACACACTTGATGGCTCAAAACTGTATGTAGACTAAGTGTGCTTGAGAGCTAGGTCTATACTGGAACCACAACGCTTAAGGCACAGCAGGCAACAGAATTCACAATCCTGAGCCAGGCACAGAGGCTCCCACCAAAACAAACAGAAAGAATTAAGTGTGTGCACACTCACAATAGTGCCACACTATCCATAGTGATAGGCACTAATTGCCTTTCAGCAGTAATTGCCGGAGTGGAGATGCTTGCCTCGTAATTCATGTCAGTGCTTTCAAACGCAGAGTTTCTGTCCAGAAGTGACAACCTCTGTCTGTGCAAACACTTCCCAGAACAAAAATGACTATGTTGTCAGCTGAGAGTTGAACTCCTGTTCTTTCCTGCTGATGTAGAAGTCTCTTCCCCGCAAGACCTGTGATTTCTAGTGATAATTGTGTCTGTGCAAGTGTTTACCCAGGCTTCAGTAAGCACCCAGACTGGACACGGGAGATTGGTGGTGGGCTGTATGTACCACTTCTAAAACCCTCTGCTCTAAGCCCCCCTATATGTGCCTAACATAAAGCATAAAGAAATCTCACCATCCTTGAAAGCAATTACTCAGACTTTAGTATGTAACCATGTTACCATACACGTCCTTAGCCACATTTCAAGGTGATAACAATTGCTTTGCTATATTTTTAACAATTATTTTGATTTAATAAAACATAAAATACATACATTTAATCACTGAGAGAGAACACCATTGAACTTTTTTCCAACGACTGCAGATAAGCCAGCGATTCACTCGTTTAACTAGCTCTGCTAAATGGTCCGGATCAGACTTCATTATCTGATCAAACTCTGCAAACTACACACACACAAAAAAAAAAACCACAAAAAACAAACAAACAAAAAAAACACAATACCACACCACACACGAGAGGAACACAGAGTGTTAGATATTATTTAAGACCATGTGGAGTTAAAAAGGTAAAATAGGCTTTCAATTAATTCAAGTGAGTAGGCACGTCTAGCATCACTTCATTCTTTAATGATAACAGAAATTAATTTATTGCCAAAATTTTAAAAAATTGTTTCTCTACATCCTGAACACTTACTCTGGCCTTCTACAACTTCAAGTCACCTCTAATTTTATATCTGGGAAAAAATAAAGCCCTAAAAGCACTTCTCAATTTTTAACCTTCTTATAAGAGTCCAACTAAAGGGCAACCTTCTCTGAAAATCCTGCAGTTCTGCTTCTTGGTAATTATGACAGTAGGAACATTTCTTCTGGGACTACAATAATTTTGCTTTCTAGGCACAACAGCTCCCTAGTTCATCTCCTTTCTCTGCACAGCAGCACAATGCTCAGAATCACAGATTTCAGCTATAAATAGATTTTACTAGAGAATATTTTTCCTTTGCTCTGCCTTGCTCTTTTTAATGGTCAACAGAAGACTTAATTGACTGGTAGAACACCTGGGAGTATAAACATTGCATTAGGGATACAGCAGCATTAGGAACAAGACTATGAAACCAATTATATTAGTTATTATATATTTTTTCCATAGAAAATGAACAGTATTTGAAAAAAAAAAAACAACTGGGCAACCTTATTTAAGTTGGCCACACTTTACTAGTGTGTTGAAAAATGTCACCTTCAGAGGCCCCTTCCAACCAAAATTACTTTAAGTTTCACATTCATTAACTCAAAGAGAAACGTTACCTTGCCAGGTCTAAAAAACACCTTGGTTAACCCAAATTTGTAATCATTTTCATTCAGTCCCAAGGCTTTAAATAGTGCCTGAAACACAGAAAACAGAGTTATATTCTGCCTCCTTCAAAAAAAAAAAAACAAAAAACAAAAGAGGTCAAAAAACCACAAAAAACCACCCCCACAATACATTCGCTGTCCTGAACGATGTAGAAGAATTATTTTCTTTCTTACCTTACAAAAGAGCCTAGGATCCAGTCGAACCAATTTTTCAGGCAAGTATTTCTTGTACATATTATAGAGTTCATGAAAGGAAGCTCGCGAAGGGAAACCACCTTGCATCAAGTCCAGAACAGACACCATCCCTAGATTCATAGAAACACATGGGCAAAAGTTGATATCAGTAAAATGCAAACGAAGCAGTGATTTTTATGATAACCAGTAGTTTATGACATAAGCCTCAACAACACTGTTCAGAGACTAAGCCACAAAGTTCAGCTGGGACTTGATCCAGTCTCTAACATTACTTCATCATGTGATCATTCACAAAAAGTTAATATTGAAACAGCCAATCATGCAGTGGAATTTTTTCCTAATATTTCTTCTAAATATTTTTTTTTTAGTGGACTTGACATTTTAATTTTTAAAGAGAGAAAAAAACCAAAACCCCCAATCAAATCAAACCAAACAATGCCCAGGCAGGCTTTTATTTTCATCGTGTCAATGATATTTGTGAAATGTGGTACAGATGAGCATCAAATACATATGCAGTGCTAGAACATTTAGTGTATTTGCACTGCTAGGTATAAGCTGCTAAGATGTAATTTTAACATCCCAAATACTGTTGTTACGTTTTGTCTGCAACTAGGACATCAGTAAAGCACAGACACAGTCGGTAAACGGTTCAGATTACTTCATGCAGCACAGGCCGTACCTGTTTTTGCTCACTGCTTTACATAACCCTATCAACAAATTCTGCATATAAGTTTTTAAGTTAGCCCTTAACTTATGGTTGCTGTCTTTAAACTTAATCTTTTGCATATTTGCTTTCAATGGAAATTTGAATTGTTTACACTAAGTCTTTCTTTTTCAATAAAGATTTTACAGCGTTACATCTTGCTTTTTTAACGTCACATATTATAACTTTGTTTTACTAGATTAAGCTTCATTTACCATTGCTAAAGTAAGCACGTATGGAAAAGCGTACAGACTACTGTAAAACACTGCAATTACTGGCGGGGACAGGGGGAGTTAGTTTGTTATTTTTTCCTGACATGCCAAGTGCTGTTAACCTGAAGGAAACTACTGCTAATGATGTTAATGGCATTCTAATTGCTGAAAAGTTGTTAAGCATTTGTGACGATAACATGAGATGTTAAACGTGGACTTGTCAAACATCAGCTGCAGAACCTGGAAGTATCTTGACTTCAAAAAGAGAAAAAATGAAGCACAAGCTACTGGAAGTACAACAATACAGAAAAGGGAAAAAAAAACCAAATATCGAAGTACTTTGATGAACACCCTATTGAACCACATTACTAGCTCTCTACTTCCCAAGCAAGCAGTTCCTTCCCCGTTCAGTGGGGCATGAGTTATGAATATGGTAATATTCATTCTTTAAAATAAAGCTTTAAAATTGGAAAGCACCTAGCATTTCAAGAATAATGAAAATGCAGCATCGCAATCTAGAGTACATAAAGCAACAGGAAAGACTATGCTGAAGTGGCCTTGTTGGAAGTTCAGCTCCAAATCAAATTAACAGTGGCATAAAGAAATTTTGAAAAAGTAAAACAAGATGATTCAACTCTACCATAGTATCTATAAAATCAAAGAAAACAAGTGTGTTTCAATTATCAGATATCTCAGCTAATACTGACTGCCTCTAAATGCACACAGGATTTTCTAACACTTCAATTGCCACAGTAATTTAAAGGAATTCTATTCTTCTGGACCAAACTGCTGCCCTATTAACATTGTGGGCAATACAGAGAGATGGGATTCAGCTCCAGGTCAGGAAGTCTAAATTTACGTATCAATATATGGCTACATGGCTTCTTACATATGTGCCGGGTGTCTGAACTCTCATCATAATCAATGGAAAAACTGTCAATGGAAGTTACATCAACTCTTCTTGCAAAGAAGAGACCTTATGGCTGTTAAGATCAATTATTTCTAAGGTTCTATTCATGAAAATGAGCGCTGAGTTACTAAGAATTTAAACAACTGTTCATAAGGCATAAATAAGCTACCTTCTAGAAAGGAACAGTTCAAGCAAGGAACTATTGCTTCTATCTCACATATTTCAAATTTAGGTCAATCTATAATGCCCAAAGTAATAAGCAGAGGGAAAAGTAGCAGAGGCATACATTACCTGAACATTGAAGCTGAGAGAGGATCTGTCCTCCTTCAAAATGGTGATTTGTCATCTTCAAATTAGGTTTGATACAGCGAATAAAGCTAGACCCCTATTACCAAAAGAAGTTGTTAACAGACTCTACTCATTTTTAAAGCTGGAGTAAAAGTTAGGCCTCTAAGAATCGGGGTGGGGGGGAGGAAGGAAGGGGAGATAAAATAATAGTATTGTAAAAGAAAAACACTGACATTCTTTTTCTCTCATATCAGTTTTGCACTCCAGTCTTGGTCTTGATGTAACTGATCTCAATGCTCAAGCTATTAACTGAATCTTAAACTTCTGAGTTTTTGGTTAACTGTTCTTCTTAACATTAGTACAATCTAATCATGATTTAACGGTCTAGATTCTACTACCCTCATTATCTTCTACAGTCACATCACCTAAATGCCTCAGTCCTCCACAGTTCACATCAGTGAACATGCTATCAGCCTCTCAGCATTGGAATCATGCCAGATGAACTTCATCTTCCTTTCCTCTTTTACTTTTGGCTCATGGCTTCACTCTCCGTTCCCCCACGTTGTTCCAGTCTGCTTATCTTATTCTTATCACCACGTGTGCTATCTCTGCCATTTTACCCACTGCGTTCTCTGATTATTTCACATTCATTAAGGGTGACATTTTTGCAAAACACCATCCAATTATTCAGTTTCTCCTGTAACAGGTGGTTGCTAATGATAACCTACCTTATATACTAAAACAAAATTGAGACTGAGAAAACATAGTACTACTCCTGATTTGCAGTGTCTTCTCTCTCTCTCTCTCAGCTGAGAGTGCACCTGCTAAGGGAGCTCTAGATTAACAATAAATCCTCACTCATGGGTTGGCTAAACTGTGGGTACAGCAAGCCTGGCCACATACTTTTTCCCTGGACAGGGTCTTGGTTCCAGAGTGTTCGGTGTGAAAGAGATCATCTTTCTTTCAGACCAGCCTCATGAGTACAGTAAAATCTTAATGTTCGGGCACTCCAGCACCTGTCCCATTTTTTTCCCAGGTTTTTCCACCTTTTTCTTTTTCTGACAGAGCATAACCCCATATCTGGAATAGGCTAGAACATGCGGTCAAGAGAAACAAGAACGTGTTCCTACAGCTACAAGTTCTAAAAAAAAAAAAAGGTACGTTGAACTACTTGGGAGAATTCCAAAAAGTATCAAATTACATCAGCTAAATTAGCAAATACTCATTAGGGGAATCAGGTTCTTTGACCATCTGTGCATTTATAGTACATCACAAAAGTGAAATGAAACACACTATTTTTTAATGGCTTTACGGAATCTGAAAACAGTAATCAATAATAAATTATCATCTGCCTTACTCCTAAATAACAACTCTAAATCTTCTGCAAATTAGTCATCAGTAATAACCAGTGAATGGATGGAAGTGAAAGTGACTAAAAACAAGACTGCAGCCCAGACAGATTTCATAGTGTTTACTCAAATTGTGTAATTTTCATTCTACAACAACTTTTTTAAAGGTGGTAGGTTTTTTTCAAGTAACTCAATAACCATCACCTGCACAGCACGACATTTCAAAAGTGCCATATAACTGCAAACTCTAAAGCAATTACTTATCACATTTATTGTAAGCCATATTGTTCAGATAACTATGACTTATATCAGAAAATTATTGAACCTGGATCTGTAATATACTTACAGTACTGCGAAGCTTTTCAAGAAGCAAATTTAACTGAGTCTGTAAAAGAAAACAGGTATTTCAAGAGTCCTGCCACAACTACAGAAATATACACACAGAATGGTGGCATAGCATTACTGCATGCACGTTTATTGTTAGTAAATCAGACAGAATTGATAAATCAAATGTTCACAAATTTTAACAGACAAAATCATGCAAGTGTGCATGAATGGTCCTGAGAAAATTGCTTGTGTTTAATTGTACAATAATACTGTATGAACTAGTTACTTACTAAAACATAGTTATCAAAAAAAGTGAAAGCCCATTTGGATAAATAAATAATGCCTGTGTAATAAAATTATAAAGAAAATTAGACCGATCAGCAATAATTAAAAAATACACTGAAAATTTGTGAAAGCCCAAATTTGTTCTATAACAAGCATACATTTATATTTTAAATAATTAAGACAAAAAACAGATATGCGCAAGGTTTTCTCAATCTTTTTAAAGCTATATCAACATTTAGGTGAATGAACCTGCACAGCTTATTTTTAATTCTGAACTTCCAGGTTTTTTAATTCTCTGTTGATAACAATAGACTATAATTTTAAAATTACATTTACTGAGGCTGGATTTAAACATACTGTGATGAGGAAAGACCAGAGTCCTATGATTATCTGGGGGCAAGTGTAAAGGACCACCAGAGACTTAAGGTTATGAGGGAGAATAAGTTACAGTTGCTATTGAATTTAATTGGTAGGGACTTAATATATTTCAGAACCACATCAGGAAAACAGCTGTACTTTTGACAGATGTGTCTGGTTTACCACATAGGCTGGCACAGGAGTAATCTTTCTAGTTTACTAGCAAGCATTAAGTACACAGACTGAAGTAAGACAAAATTTTCTATGTCCTAACATATACCTCATTTTCTCTACTGGAACCACAATTGAAAGGATCTAACTTTTGACTGATTTTTTTTAAACTGGATCTTTCCATTACCTCAAATACAAGAAACTAGATTTGCATGGGCAACGTGTGTCACCTACAGCTGCCAGTCATCCTTCCGGTGGATAAAATTGGTTCGGGTTTTTTTTAACTTATCATGGATATGGTTAGAAAGAGAGAAGGAGTGCCAGAAGAGCCATGACAAACACTAATAACCTCCTGCTCAGTTCTCACTTACATGTACTCTTTACATCTCTACTTGAGTATAATCTTTATGTTTTCTTAAGTTTGAAAAGCTTAATTTTGGAAGGGACAGCCTAATTTCCATCAACAAAATACATTTCTGCTAGAGGAAAAATACCCCCTTCCTTATACTCTGTGATTTGTCAAGAAATAAGCCAAAGCCATTCTCAGGTAAATTCCACTAATGAAATGATCATATGAATAAAACATATTGCTAAAACTACTGCTCTTTACATTATCACGATTTAATCCATCATTACTGTAGTAAGGTAAAATCATCCCAAAGGTTCTGGAGTAGATATGATGAATTAATTAATCATTATTTCCTCAACTGATAAATGAGAATTAATTTTAATTAATTATAAGGAAGGGACGTGTGAAGGATTTCATAAAAAGATGTCTCTGCAACATCATCTAATAATTGATGTAATTAGAAGAACCTGAGACTGACTTACATATTGACACACTAAGAATTCTTAGAGAGATCAAATTTCTGCTAAGATAATAGAACTTATTTTGATGTAATCTGAAGTGACATTTTCAAGGCTATTAGTGTTCATCTGGGAAGGTAACACTAAATGAATTACTGAAAGTAACACATACATTCAAAATGCCATGAAACTTGAAAACATTGAAAAAATTAGAGATTGATGGGCCAGATCCAAAGAGGACTTTAGTCACATTCTAGGTGCAGAGGTGAACACCGAAGTCCAAAAGGAAATCCAAAAAGTTCCCCACTCAATTGCTGCTTAACTTAAAAAATGCCCCCATTTTTACTTCAGCCCTCCTTGGACAATGGGTATCATTCACATGTCCACAGCTATTGGATATGGGGTGCTAAATCCAAGAGGAATTGAACACCCAGATGGAAGAAAGAACCCACAGTTGGTTTCATTTTGAAAGTACAGTTATAAAAAACAATGGATCCTACAGCAGACTCATGGTTACAGGGTTTGCTCAGGACATGACGTATCTGTATGTAATTCCATTTTTCAGTCTGCCTTCTGATCATGATTTTGATATTAAACTAATTGCTACAGTTTAATTCTACAACCACTATATAAGGAGGAGGAAATAATCATCAAAGCAAAACTCAAGAGAGCAGGCTGCCCAATTCCCAGTTAAATACCGAAACCACTACCTTACAAGTCAGGCTCTGTCTCCTACTCTTCCTGGCCCCATCAAAATTTTATTTCTGGCTACATAGCAACCCACCTCCAGAAGGGTATAAGGAGAACCCCCTTTGTCAGAATGACTAATAACTAGGTGCTATGGGAAACACAGTAGCCATTAAACACTGAATACAGTACAGAACTGAAGCAGAACACTGTTGCTTCAAAAAGCAAGCATTGCTACCATATCCTTCTTGTTTCAATCCCTGCATTTTTAGAGAACCGTTCTCAACACTAGCCACAAGATAAGATTATACAAGAAGGACTTCATCTTGCAGTCCTGATTCAACACTTAACCTTGACATGGAGGAGAAATAAAGAAAAACTCTTCTGCTATTGGCAGTGCTCCACTCTGCAAGAAGGTTTTTGGATTGTCTAAGATACTTGCTTTCCCCAGGGACTACACAAGGAGTCTAGTTAGGAGCATGACATGGGGTTTTATGTGCCCTAGGTAAGGTAGCATTCCAAAAACATTGTGGCACTTGACTTGAAGGCATACAAATCCTTGATTGGATCTGGCCCAGATGTGTTGAGAAGAGCTCTTGCTGAAATTGCAGCAGCTCTACCAACAGTGAATCCATGAGATTGAAAAATTTACCTGCAGCTCACAGCTGTGCCTGCTTTTCATCTCTTAATTCCCCTATAGATCTCTTTCTAGCCATCCTGAGCTGGAATAGTCCAGCTAAAATAAAACTGCTGAATGAAAAAAGGATGCAGAAAACATTTGGAGAAGACAAGGTTTGAAGGTCAGCTTTACAAAAAGCAGAAGAAAGGAGAAAATGAGGAGAAGCATCAGATTCAGGTATTGAGAAAGGAAACATTCAGCACAATCAACATCTTTCTGTGAAAGCCATGACTATCTTTATATTTTAGAAGAGGAGAAACAGTGGTTAGGTTAGGTACTGATTTTGAGAATGGCAAACTGTAGTCAACTGATACATCTTCTAGAATGCACACTTAAGATAGGAAAGAAGAACACCTTTTGTCACATTTAGAATCCCTTAAAGTCCACAGAATCCAAATTTAGATCAAGTCTTTAAACCTTCTGAATAGAGACTTCCATGTGACTTGGCAAAATTCTGACTTAAAAATTACTATATAATCTCTGTAAGCGCTGTTACAAAACAGCTTTTTGACAGAAAAGCATAGCACATAGCTTGAATATACTGGTTTCTTATAATTCGATAGAAAAAAATGTTTATTTAACAATATTTTCTTCATATGAATCTCAAGTTATTGCTAGTTCTCCCAACCTTAGGTTCTACTTATTTCAGGTAACTTAGAAGTGACATATGTTACAAGAAGATAGGATTCTTTGCTATATTATGTTACCTTGAATTTGTTTCCCACGCTGATGAAACTAAGTTTCCCGGCTTTTTGTTTGGGATCCTTGTTGTTGTTAGCGTTAGATTCAAACAGCTGCCGAACAAACTTGTCCTTGGATTCACATATAAGAGATTCAAGGGACATGTGCAAAGCATCATTGTTTTTTTCCACAAATTGCATCTGAAAAGACAGCCCAAAAAATAATAGAACATTTGCTTCACTGCCGAAGTTACTTAAGTCTTAAAGAAAATTGAAGAAAACAATGTTATATACTTAATTCACAAATCAGCAAGAATATGTGGGGTAAATATTCAAACAACTTTCCAACTGGACACATAAAACCCTAATGTCAGCAAGAAAAGATATTCTTAAATTTGAGGGATGTTGGAATCGTGAAACCCAAGGTATAGTGCCTTTTAAGAGTTCAGCTGTGTTTTTGTTAATGATTATCCTCCTTGTTTCCATTTCCAGCACTCAGCACATCATCACTTGGGAGTTCTGAGAAGCTTAATTCTTCACTGCTTGTAATATCACTTAAGATCCGTTGTGAAATGGATATTAACATTCACACTTTAATTGGTGCATCTACACAGTTTGGAAATTGAAATGGAAAATCATTGTTTTAGTAGTAAAATATATTCCCCCTTCCTACAAAGCTTACCTCTCTGGTTTATTTAAATTGGCTCACTAACTTTTAGAAGTTAAGAACAATACATTACACTGAAATTCAGAGATCAGGACACCAGTATCCAGTTCCACACTAAGAAAATTTTCAATAGCTTTTGGTGTAACTTCAGTAGTGACTTTACTATTTATGAACAGAGGGGGCCAAGACTAATTTGAAGAAAATAAAAATTTTCCAGATGTCTCATAAAGAGATTTAATGGTGGTGAGAATCAAAAGGACAAGCACAGGCCTCCAAAATTCCCTTGGACTATAAAAACACAAGACTGGAACACGAACGCAGCCAGTGAGGCGTCTTCACCACAAATTGATTGTGAGAACAGCCACAAGTGGAATGAGAAACAAGTAACAGGTGAGGTACAAGGCAGCTATAGTCCCAAAGTTTTAAGGCCCATGCTAAGTAAGTCCCTCTGAAGGAGGGGATAAATTAAGCCAAGCATTTTAGCATAGCTTCTGGACCTTGTATCTAATTAGCTCTGACAGCAGAGCTTATGTGCTCATATCTGGTTCCTCTCTTCCTGAAGACACTCTAGGGTGTTATTAACATGTCATAAATGAGGTACACAGTTAAACACAGAGTACTTGGAACAAATGTGTTCCAATTTTATTTACTATTTTGATATTGACTCACTGAGCGACCTCATAAAAATTAGGTAGGTAACACAAGGGCTTCAATTTTCTTATTTGTAAAATGACCTACAGAATGTGCCTATTTCAAAACAGCAGAGTAATCATTACCATTCTTGGAGTATTATGAAGTAAAGAGGAACAAGCCCTTAAACTATGCATTTTCAAATGACAAGAAACCATCTTTGGAAGTAGCTTCCCTTTTACATACTGGAGCTACAGATCAGAACAACAAAGCATTATGCATCTTTTGTTTATTCTGCACCCTTTTTAAAAAAACTAGGTTTTAGATATTAGCTTCAGGTGTTTTAATGTTCTTTTATGATGAATGATGAAAAAAGTATAAGAATCTGGAATGTATTTTGGAGGTAGCAACTTCAGGTATTTCTTATTCTTACATGAATGATTCTAGTGCCAGTAGAAACATAAAACAAAAAAATTATTTTTAATATAACATAAACAGTGATTGCATACAAGGATAAGCATGCTTCCAAAAAGTTATTCAAGTCTAACAATACTTTCATATCACATACTATATTCCTCTCCCCAAGATGCAAACATCCTTTGATCTGTTGATTTGCAGTAGATCATGAATCAATATATTTAATATTGACATAGTTACCTATAGATTTATAACAAACTCTTACACAAAATATACATCACCAAAACAGTCTATAATCTGAGAAGTTAAAAGAAACTGTCAGTTCTGTCATACTCACAAAATTTGTTTCAAAGCTAAGACATCAACTTCTGAATTTCTCTTCTGATGAAAAGAACTTTTGTTATTTAACCTATATACACTGAAAAATATAGAAATACTACAAAGCATAACAAAAATAGTTTTGTGTAAGTAAAATTACCGTCTCATAGCATACTGCTCCTGCAAAATGTCGGATAATAAAGCCTTCATCATCTCTGATATTTCTGTGAACAGCCAATTTAGACTTCCTAGGAATCTGGAATTACAAAGAAAAATTACACTGAAGAGTGAGGAAAAATTTATTCTTAAAACATCGCCGTGATTCTGCCAGGAGTAGGAGGTATTAAAAATTACATTTCCTGCGGTACAGTTGTGATGACCACTGCCACTCTCATTCAAACCAAGATGTTCCAAAAACCTATTTTTATTCTCATTCACACTCTTAGATACCCTCACATTCAAAATAAAAGTCACCAGGACTGCTAACACCAGCTAGTTGATTTTCTTTTTGCCTTTAATCAAAAATTTCTAGACCATTCATTCCACAGCCGATGAATGCCTTGTCATATGAACAGGATTAAATAGAAGCTTAAAATATACCTTTAGATGGTATATTTTAAAAGGCAACTACCTAGCTGACCATACACATACCAACAAAAATGTTTCATTGCACAGCAATCCAGTTAAGCAACATTAAGTGGAAACGTAACAAAAGGTAAATGGATGCCAATTTTATTTGGCTCCCTTTGCTTGCATTTTTTCAGCAGGAAACTATTCTCCTTTTTTTCTGCATTTCAATGGCAGTCTCATAAGGAAATTGCGATGATTTGCATTAATCTTCTACAGAGTGCTGTATGCTAAAGAATTAACAACAACAAATGTTTTCCTTGTGTGTTCCCTAATTTCATTTCTGCAGTGCTAGCTAGACACTCCATGTGAGTCTGATATTCTCTAAAGCAAGGAATTTTTGAAAGGAACAATAAAATAGCTCAACTGATATGAAATAATTAAAATGTGGTTTTATTTCCTTTTCATGCATTACATGTTAACAAACTTCATATGTAAGTGAAGAATATGGCTTTAGTTTCAGCAGGATATTAGAATTGCTAGAAGACTTAAGCCTTCAGTGAACTTTTCAACAAACCCAATAACCAAACTTGTCTGTAACAAAAGAATATGCATTGTGCACACTGGTCTGGTATGAGATTTCTTAGGAGAGTTTTTCATTAAATTGAAGTGTTACTATCAACTGTTCCAAGAACTGTTTTATTAAAACAAGACATGACCGCAAAAATAAACTTACAGAGAGTCTGAAATGGTCCTTGTGTTTCTGGTGCACAACTGAAGTAAAATGCTGGTCGCTTGGTTGGGGAAGACGATTTTCTTCATCCAAAATATCCAGCACACCTATTAATTTTGCTTCAATCAAATCTATTAATAAAAAAAAATGTTTACAAAAATTGAATATATAACCTTATATCAGAACTGAACATTACAAGTTTAAAATGCTACGGATCCAATTCTGTAGCTAGGGAAAGATGTTAACACAAAATACAAAAAGTCATTGCAAATTAATCCTATGTATCTGAATTGTTGATTTAGTCAACATCCTATACGTACCAAGTTCTAACTCTAACACAAGGAACACGAGGGAAAAAAGATCAGGCACAAGTTGTTCGATTTTTACTCTGGGTCTCAAGTTGAAGTTAGTCATCTAATTCCCAAAAAGTGCCTAAATGTGTCTGTGGTACAACCATAGGTTTTATGGAATAATTGCTTATACTGGGGGGGTGGGGGTTAAGCTTTCCATCCATATTTCACCACATGTCAAAACTAGAAGCATGAAAAGGCACACACTTCCATTCACAACAGGATCTGGGGAGAAAAATAAAATGCATTGTTTTACGAAAGGCAGATCAGACTTGAGCATACAGTGGTGGTTTCACAATTTTTTACAAGTGCATTGCCTTGACCTTTCACATACATATACAAAGCCCTCGAAAGGTGACACAGAAATTCATGCTCTTGAAACTATTAGACACAAGAATGTTGCAGCTTTTAAAACTTTCTTGTATTATCTATGAAACTGTTCTTGTAAGAGGAATTTTTACTATCTATGTTTTTTCCTGTGGAAAGGAAGAAATGACTAATGCTTGTACTGCAGCAATGCCTATGAACTCTTACCACAGACTGTAAACAGTATGAGGTTATATATAAAGCACAATGACAGCCCTGATCCAAAGAATTTACCCTTATGAAATCTGAATAAGCTAATTTAGCTACAGAGATGACTACCATTCCATCAAAACATTCTAACATACTAATGACTGTTTCTAAGATTCTTCCATAGTGTTAAACAATTGTCCATGTCACCATATCCTTCTCCTTTGTGACAGTTAATATTTCTACATGTTCACTTCTCTGCTGTCACTGGCCTGGTCCAACACCGTAAACCAAATTGTATTTTGACAGAAACCAACATTATTTTTCTCCCTCATTTCAAAAGGCAGTAGAAAACCCTTTTCTCCTGACTATGCAAGAACATAAAGGCATACATGCTGTGGTCTAACTAAGCTAAAATTTTATCAACTTATATAATAACAACTCATACAATGAAGAAATATGTCAAATCTGTGGTGGGTTGTCATACATTGGTTGGAATAGCAAAACGGTCACGACTGAGGACTGCTACTTGTATTCATAGATAAGCTGTCCAAACCTTTTCTATGGCATGAAAAGGCAACGACTTGGAAACAATCTCTACAACGTGACCCATTTTCTCCCTATGAGTCAGAGACCCTTCCTTCCAATAGGCATCAGGGAACCCCTTTTGATCCTGAGTATGTTTAAAAAAATAAATAAAACCCACAAAACCACCACAATCACCCAACAAAAACAAAACAGAACAACAAAAAAAACCCAACAAAACACAAACCAAACCCAAAACTACAAGAAGATTTTTTGCTAACACGGTCAGGCTCATACACACATTATTAAACACATTATTGAACAAATAGAAAAGATTTGTATTCATAGAAGTCACCTATTTCCACTGCTATATTTTGTTCCCTCCTCCAAATACCTTCCTCTTGCTTTTCCACATGACGGCTAAGAGGTTTGCTTGACAAGAGCTGTCTTTAGTTAAGTCAGAGTTAGTGACAATACATTCCTATCTGTCAAAGTGAAAACTTCAGCGGAGCTACAGAAACTCAGAAGAACCAGACTTTTTGCAACAGATATTAAATTCTGTTACTCTCTGCTCAGCCAGGACTGACTAGTTACCGTAAACCAATTACTGTACATGCCAAAGCAAAATGAACTTTTGTTCACTATACACCAATTTGGAGAACAGAAGTTGAACACAGAGGGAAAACCAAACCCAACCAAAAAAATCAAGACCCCAAAACCCAAAACCAACACCATTGTCTTAAGCCTCTGGTATATATCAGTCTGTGGAAGCCTAAAAACAGCAGTAACACCTGCAGCCCGTTGCCCATAGTTCATTTTGTTTCTTTGCTTACTGGCTCAAAAAAAGGCGGGGAGGGGGGAAGGCATGGGATATTTTTTAAGTCATGGAATATTTTTCCCCAGACACCCTCACACCCTTCTTCACTTTATTTACCCCACTGAGGTGTTCCAATTAGTTTTCTAGGAAAATGTGCAAGAAATTCACGAGTGCCAGCTGCAGTTATTACACACTGTAGGACAACGTGGCTCTATTACCAATCAGAACTGCAATGTTATACAAAGCTGGAACAATTCACAAGGTTGCAACAGGCATTAAAGCATAAAATTATTAGTGCTACGCATATTTTGCCTCTTCTGCTTGAAGTTTTTTTGTCCACGACGCTAATGAATAGCTTGACATTCCAAGAAGTACGTACCTATACAGTCCTGATTATCTACGTAGCGCACTTCATTAACCCCCAGGCCTTCTTTCTGGTAAAGTTCTTGTTCCTAAAAAGAGTATTTGAAAACACCACTCACCATATATTTTTTTAACCCACCAAAAGTGTTTTTTAAATAAACATGAAGACATTTTTGAATACAGCACGAATCAACACAAATTATAGAATCTCTTTCCACAGCTTAATATATTCCAATTCACCTCCTTAATGATATGCCCATGCAATTAGATATTCCCATTAGGTATGACATATTGTCTGGTATCTGGATGCCTCATTTGAATGAATGGTAAAAAAGAAGAAGAAGAAAAAAGATGGCCGTATTCTTTTCTGGCAGAACCAGATGTCACACAGCAGGAAAACAGTTTGTCAACACAATTTTCTTTAACCTAAGCATAATGTGCAACCCTTATGGAAAGCAGTGTTACTTTAAGTATCTCTTTACTAAGAAAAATAAATCCTCAAATATAACATACCTCTTTCAGAATCCTTTCATTAAAAAACTGCTGCAGTTTTTCATTACAGTAGTTAATACAGAATTGTTCAAAACTGTTGTGCTCAAAGTATTCTGAAAAACAAAAGTCAAACTCCTATGTTAAACCAGTGTTGCAAGAATTTATGCTACATAGTTATGCTACATACCAAGAAAAGCTTTGCAGGGCTAATATTTAAAGATGTGTTCATATCCATATCTGTTTCTTTCAGTAAAATAAAAGCTTTTACAGATTTTAAAGTTTCACATATGATGGATATAAAAATACTGCGGCAGACCATATTCCTAAGACAAATAACAAACAGTTCTATCTGGCAGCAAACCAAAGCAAGATGCTACCGTACAGTGAAACTGAACCAATACATCCTCATGCATCCATGTTACATCAGGCTGGCACAAGATATCGTAGCTCTAAGGACCTGAAAACCAAATGTTCCCTTTTTCACTGTTCTTGGGCCACCTTAGCAGGGCTAGAACATTCCAGAAAACATGCCCTATTCTGAACCTCAGCAAGCCAAACAGGACAAATGCTTTATAGGAACCATCAATGCCCACGACTTCCAGGGTGCAACCAAAAGCCTGAAGTCCACCTCCATAACAGAACTATTCAGCCTCCAGGAAACCTTAATTCCGAGGCCTCCTTTGCCTGCCTGTCTGTCAGTATGCAGGGGTCTTCTCAGGACTGAACGGGAAAACAGCATGGGCATGCAATATCTTTCCTAATTTTCCTGGGTGGTCTCAGTAACATTCTATTCAAAACTGTGAGTCCTTCAAAAGCTGTGTCTATGGAGACGCTACAGGAATCTGAAACCACTACAAAGATGCCGTGTTTCGCACTAACGCTCGTTAGTGCTAGTAGGTCATCAGGAGAGGCTCTAGACCTCCTCTTGTACCTTTTCTTGTACTTCAGGAAAATGAGGCTTTATTTGCTCTCTTGATATCTTCTTAAGCCCTTGTAACCCATCCCACCCACCAACACAAAAAAGAAAACCCTCTCACTCTCCATGACAGAATTTATCATTTGAATCTTTGGTGGCAATAATTGACAAATAGAAAATTAATTCTTTTTAAGTATACGTACCAAAACCAGCTATATCTAGAACTCCAATGAAGAAAGAAGAAGTCTCAAATGGAAAACACTGGTTTACCCTGTTCACTACATGGTCAAACAGATGACTATACACTGTTTTAGCCAAGGCATCACGAGCATTATTTGCTTGTTCCACTTTCAAGGGTACCCTAAAAAACAAAAATACAGATCTTATTTTTCAGAGTTCCTTACTCAGAAATACTGAGATTAGACTCTAAACTTAAAAAGAGCCTTTCCAATTATTGTAAGTTAGGACACAAAAAAACCTGAGCTCTAGGCCCAGGTAGGGAACAATCTTGCCAAGTTAGACTAATTATCCTGCCTGTAAAAAGAAAAGAATAATGTTCCACTACCCTCAGTAGAAGTGAGAGGCAGAGGTTTTCATACTCGTTCATTAGATAATTAGAAACTATATTGATAACTGCCAAAGATATTTAAAATATATACGTTCCCACCTACAAAATAAGTTTCAAGTATTTATTTATGTGCTGCCTAATTACAGTAAAACCTATAGTTCAGTTTTGCTCTTACATCTTTGTCCCTATACTTTCATAAGGGCTATTATTAAAACTGCAAGGCTGCAAGTTAATCGGTAACAAAAATAAAACATATATAAGGGAGTGTGTACTCATGGTGAAAGTTAGATGCAATCCCAAAATAAGGGTTTTTTTAAATACTGGAGGAATGAGCCTTTTAAGAGATGAGAATTTATTCTCCCTCCCTTATTTATAAACCTTTATTCTACATTGTGACTATTACAAGTTTATGTCCCAGTTCAGCAGTTAGGAAAAAGGACAAAAACCACAAAAACCCACGACTCAACTTCAAAGCCTATGAAATGTGTAAAAAAACTGTGGGAGTATCAGCCAAATATAACTACATATTTAGTTATACATATACTAATATATATATAGCTATTTCCTGAAGTCAGTATGACAATAACATGCTTAGAATGCATACATTTCAACGCACATTTAACCACCTCATTTCCTGGATAAATACATTCTACAAGAATTTTTTGTTTTGTTTTTAAATAGGTTTCAGATTAACAGATAAGGGTACCAAAACTTTGAAACAGTTACACTGTACACAGCTGAGGAAGCACCTGTAGAAGTCTCCAGGATAAGACAACTGATACAAGGATAAAGTCTTAAGGAAGTGTTTAAGAAACAACATGAAAGTAGTATGAAAAATTAACTTTTAGCTTTATGGTGTGACTGCAAATTGCCCTTAGATCCTAATCATGTCACCAAAGAATTCAAAAGCAAAAGTCCCACTAATCTGAACAGAATCAGACTGCCAAAGATCAAA
Organism: Phalacrocorax carbo; assembly: GCF_963921805.1. Lineage (NCBI taxonomy): Eukaryota > Metazoa > Chordata > Aves > Suliformes > Phalacrocoracidae > Phalacrocorax > Phalacrocorax carbo. The sequence goes on from NC_087515.1 coordinate 93,973,119, forward strand.
ACTCTCCAAATACTTTTACATGTCAATTAAAAAAAAAAAAAAAAGAAAAAAAAGAAAAACCACACCCCACCGGAAACAAAGGGAAAAAATTAAACTGAAATACTGATAGCCCCTTGACCAGACAGTATCAAAATTTCATGCATGGAAAGAAGGCCTAAATTTAGAACAACTGTGGGTACACAAAGGCTTTGTACAACACTAACATGACATACAGATATTTCCAATGTTAAAGTAAATTAAAAGAAGATATTTTTAGGAAGAGAGTCTTTGCTAACCAAACTGATAAGATTTGCATGGAGGAACAGGGAGAAATAACGTCAAGATTTTTATCACACCGATCCTCTTTGTCATGAGGAATACAGGAGGATGGCTGTATGCCAAAAGCTCTTCTGCTTTTTCTGAATATCTCAATCAGTTGGCTTAATAAAACAAATCACTTCTCACCATATAACATCCTGTATTACTTCTTCCCATATACCTTGCCTGTAAATACCCTTGGATCACCAGCACTCCAAGAACAATTAGCAATAACCAAAGGATAGACTGTGCAGCTAGGGTGGTAGACACCCAACTATGGAACTTTTCAAGTATGCAGCAGATCTACATTTTAAAAGTACCTCTTATCTGAACTGTTTAAGTAAGTCCTATGTACAAGGTTCAAGATGTCACCACCGCAGAACTGCCCTATCGCCCCCGCCAGGCAGTTTTCTGTACACAGCAGCACAAAGAGCTGGCAGGTCAGAAAAGGAAAACTTAATGCTACACAGCTCACCCATACTGCCTCATTTCCTTCCCTTCCCACAACTCACATGCACTAAATCATGCCTAATTATTATTTCTGTATGTTTTCAAGGACACTACTTCTGATGCAGAAACATGAGCCTGATAGAAATCACTTTCTAATGTGACTGGGAAGTCAAGGGACCAGAGACTGTTCACTAAGGACACCTGCAGCTACATTACATTATATAGCAATTAGCTTTAACACACAATCTGGTCTTCCACGAAGTATCTCCTGACTTATCTTAAGGTAATGAGTACTGACAGAAATCTTGTCTTATAAATAGAAAGAAGGTACCTTTACATTCCATTCTGATACGTTTAAGAGATCAGAATACTAATTCCCACATGTCAGCTGCAGGCCTATTACATAACACAATACACAGTTATGCTTTCAATTTGTTTTTTTAAAGCATGTTAAACAACATGGCAGAGTCATACTTCTAGAGCATGTGTTTATAAAATGGTACTGTGCTTCAAAACCAACAAATTCTGCCATTATTAAGTAGAATTCCAGAGACTACACAAAACTCTATTGTTATTTTAAATTATCATAGTATGCAACAGAAACCCATGGGAAGAAAATGTAACCCTACAATGTGTTTTGCGCAGCTGAGATGTTCAGAACCACAAAATAATGCTGAAGTTGCACAGATGATACAGAAGAGCCCTATTACAGAACTGACATTCAGCATGAGCAACTTCCTTCTTGTCAACCTGCTTTTCCTGAGCTGCTCCTTTCCTTTGGTCTGCATACTGACAAAGGAGTCTCTTTCCTGCTCCTGTTTCTTGTCTGAAGAGGAAAAGATATATTTTCCTTCCTTCATTTCACCGTCTCACCCTCTACTCCTTCCATCAGCTACTTGTAAGGAACAGAGAAGTAATTCTCCACATTTTCCAAGCTATGTGGTAAAGCTGCAACAAAAAAACTTGTTTGGGCTGCATACTAATTTCTTCAGCGAGGTTTCCAGTGATCGACAGAGTCTGATGCCCAGGGGAAAGCACTCTCATGGGCTGAACTTATCTTGTGGACAATTCCATCCAGTCCCCAAACATTTTCCAGAACAAAAACTGCAATTAAAATATGCATAATTTGCCCATGGTTGCCAACAATTAAGGGAGAGAGAGCAGGTGAAGAGACACCCAGTCACTGTCACCCAATCTGGTTACTGCTTCACAAATAAAATGGCTTGGATGAAATAACCCTGAAAGGGCTATGCAATTAAAGAATATAAGCAGCATATTTGTTATTTGAGAAAAGTTAAAGTACCAAAAAACTGTAGAAAAATATTTTTTTACAGAAACATTTTTTGAAGGGACCAGCCTCCAAATGTTTTTCCAACAGAAGCTTCAGTACCACCACAAAAAAAAAGTATTTTGGTAGAAAATGTACTCCAAAAGCAGGTGGAGGACATAGAATGATGTCAGTTTAATTTTTCACACTATAAAATAATTTACTTTGTGATGACAGAGTTCTGTTTGACCGTCTCCTTGGAAAGGGAGAAAATGAATAGGAAACTAGTACCGTGCATTTACAGTCTAAGAAGTATACTGGCTTTTGAATACCAACACATTATTTCTCTCTATGAACACATTTTACATGGATGGCAAAAACATCAGCCAAGGAGGTGATCATTATGCTCTTTTTGGGAGACGAACAAGAACAGATAAATGTAGTGCAGCTGTCAAGTCTCCCTGGCAGCCCACTGCACATTAGTATTTAATAAAATCCATGAAGATAGCATTTAGCATCACCCTCCTACTGTTCCTTGTTGGCTCCATTGTGTCCAGCAGAACAAAACCTTTGTTATACTCTGAGCAGTGATTTCAGCTGAGCTATTTATTCACTGTGACCTATTCGGACTCACATGATCTACACGCACACAAAAGGTCCCTAAGAAAGCGAGAGAGAAATGAGTAGCTCTTCGGGTTGCTGCGACAGAATAGAACAATGTGCTTGTCAAAACTATAAAATTGATAGCAATCAAATAGTTTCTAAACTATGCTAAAAACCTGGTGGCTATTTAATAAATATCTGATCCAGTCCAATCCACTGACTTTGCACATGCAGTAAGCCACACAAGAAGGTGACATTAGTGTATTTATTAGTGTATGTTTGTTTCTAACTGCACAAGTTCAGAAAAGGTTAGAGAAAGCGGCTTAATGCATTAATCCTTCGAGATGATGGAAGGAGTCCTCTGAATTTGTTTTTGCCATCCACAAAGTAAAACACTGAGGAAAAATAAGATCTGTTGGCACAAAAACATAGCTCCTTGTGCTTGCAGACTTTTGAAACAGTACACTGCTAATAGCGTCCCAGGCTTATCAGGATAAATATGCTAAACAGAAGATCCTTACTGTCTTAATCCAAAGTGAATTTGAAGCTGTAACAAAAATTGTATTTGTTCTTAAGAAACCTTCCTTGACAGGGTCACTTGAGAAGTGGTGAAAGGGAAGCAGCATATCATGACACACCTTTGATTTAGTGCTTGATATGTCCCACCAAACATTCTCAAAAAGAAACTACACAGACAGCCTTTACCTACATGTTATGTGTACAACAGCCCAAACTAATCTGTTCTCAGAGGCTGAGTCAATAGTTCACTGAGAGCACTGCCAGAGCCTGAATCCAACATGGATGTGATCTGCTCAAACCCCTTCTGCTTCTGGTTAACACTTTCACTTAAAAGGAATGCACAAGTAAGGGTATTTTTAAAAAATGGTCTGATACTACTTAACTAAGAAAGTGGGAAATCCTGGTAACAAGATTAGCATATAAAATTATTTTTACAAATTGAAGATAAGATCTAAAAATCCACATGACAGATTTCAGTAAAGAAAAGCGTGTGGTGGTGTACTTAGGAGAATCCAAAAATACAAATGTGAGATGGAGGACAACCAGGTAAGCAGTGAGTCAACAGCGAAAGATCAGTAGTTACAGTGGATCACAAGGTGAATTAAGCAAAAAATGTTACTAACTTCCAAAACCTGCACATACTGCCATGTGTTAATATGAGTACCACCTGTACTGTAAAATATATAATTTTACTGTAATGTTATCTGTAATACTGATGAAGGTTCTCCTGGACAAATATATCAAATATTTTGCTGTCAATCTAGACATGGTCTGGAAAAGCCTAAATAGTAAAACTTCAAAAATATTGGCCAGCGGAGGCACTTTGTCCTGCAAGACCCACGTCTTCCTACATGCGAAGGTTGTTATAAAGAGAAAAATTATTTCTAACTTTCTATATCAGCTGATAAGGCAGCAAGATGTTCATGACGAAGAGTCCCCAATTTCTAATCACTGGGGGGGGGGGGGGGGGGGGGGGAAGAGGAGGAATTTATAACCACTTTCCAGAAATGCACTACCAAATATATTATGAAGAGATATACATCTTGAGCTTTTAACTGAAGGCAGAATAAACCCTCCCCAATCATTACTTACCATTTGACACTGCATAGTAACTTTTCCCACAGTACTCACTATGAAGTTCCAACTCTTGTACATCCCTTCTTTCAAAGTACAGAAATAAGCAGATCACCAAGAGGATTACTTGTGCTCTGTCTAGAAATACACCTCAAAGGTCAGCTATTCTGTAATAATGTATTACTAGAACAACAGCCCATACCCATGCTAAACTTAAGACTCCTGAATATGAGTTAATTCAGAACAACTTCTGCTTTCCCCTAAAAAACCATTATGTTCAAACAGTGCAGGCTGTCACCGATGGTTTATTATGCTCAAACTTCAGCCAGGAAGATGAGTTTCACCCTGAAGAACAGGAAGCAGGCACTGAACAGTACTTCCACTACAGCTATTACCTTTTAATTCATTATTATCAGTTAGAATGAAGTAGAGATCAAGATTGCTCCTCTTGCACAGAATAAGCTCTTGACCACTGGAAACCTTCATTACTCAAATCCATTACATCCCCGGAGGACTAAAAAAGCCAATGCTCTCAAGTACTCAAAGATCAACTTTTCACCTCATAAGTCTGACATAACCTAAGCATGCATTAACTAACACCTGCCAGCTTTACTGGCCACAGTGACTTACCAAGGTTAAATCTATCAGCTGTTACTTTGTTTCTGCTCACAAGTTTATGAAATGTTAACAAATACTATAAGACATAAATATAAATAATAGTAATAAATGTCAACAGACATAAAATACGCAATGAACTTACATAAACCATGTTAACACAGATATTTAATTATGGCTTTCATATATTAAACTTCTGGTGTAATGCGCATAAAGTTCTATTTTCTGATTCACTAAAACAATCTGATTCTTTCCATAAGTCAATAAGAACCACTCATGCATTCTTCCAATGAGTGAAGTGAATGTTAATTAGTTTCCTAATTAAAAGATTGATGCATTCAGCTAAACATTGAGAATTACTTTTAATGTGCACATAACTGTTTAGTCCAAGTTCAGTTTTTGAGGCAGTGTTTTCTTTAACTCCAGAAACACACAACATAGAAAACCGCATGTTAAAACACGCAGTTCATTTGCACGCAGCTTAGCTGGCACCCCCGACAGCTTGCGTGCCTGATGGATCAGTCTCAACAAGAGAATATTTGTGGTGGAAGCTAGAGGTTTTTCATAAACCAAAGGCAACTGTAGCCAAATAATTTTTATAAAACTCAGTTTCACAAGAGTCATAACTTCCACCCTATTGACATGTTATCATCAGTACCATGTTTAAACATGTTCTTTACAATTATTCCTTCTTCATGCGCATACAGAAAGACATCACTATCCTACTTCTGTGCCTAGGAAGTTACCTTCAAAATAGCTTCTTGTCAAAATGAAAGGGATAATCACTCTTATAAGATCACTATTTACTTCAATAGTGATGCATTTTTAATAGCTACAATAAAAAAAAACCCTCACTTTCTCTTAAATTTACCCAATTCCACTATTTTTATGTTTTATGAAACAATATTAACTTCTCAGCCAAGATTAAATGTTTGTTTACCAGCAACAGCAAGAAGCAGCACACTTCTGGATCACCATTTGCGGTTGTGTTTTTAAAGCTGTAACTTGATTTCAGAAGAATTAGATGTGGCAAACACATGGACACTGATCTCCCACTCACTGAGAAGGGTGGATATACTAATGTCTAAATATCAAATGGCAGCAGTCATGGGAGCACTATGCAGCCCCCATGACATGAAAGATGCATCCAAATACCTTCTGAAATACTTTAGGCACAGTATTAACATTCCTTGATACCATGTATCTGTTAAATCTATTAGCATATCTGATTTTCTGTGTGGGTTATAGATTTGACAGGCTGACTGCTATACTTTCTTTGGCCACACGGCGTACTCACTGACACGTGAGGCGTTTTATAAAATGTGGCAGTGATTTATTCAAAGCTGTTCTTTGAATTTGGTGGGTGGTTTTGTTTTTGGGTTTTTTCGGCGGGGGGGGGGTGTGTTCTTTTGTTAGTTTGGTTGATGTTTGCTTGGTTTGGTGTTTTGTTTGTCAAAAAAAGGCCATTTTAGTCAGACATTGTAAAATGGTCACTCTTCTAAATAAAAACCAAAAAACCTCTAATGGCCTAGTAGCAATGAAACAAGCAAGCCCTGAGCATCTAAAAATGCGCACTTGGATCAACTGCGTTTAAAAAGCAAAAATAGAAAAAAAAAGATAATCAAAGCCCTGTTAAAACTTTGTTACCTCAAAATTAACTCCTGCATGACAGAAAAGCATAGTACATTGTTTCTGTTTTGAAGGGACTAACAATGCAAGTCTGCCAGTCTTCTGCACTCTCCTATTTTTGTAGTGCCGTGATTTGGTGCTCTTATTTTGTAAACCATTAAGTAAGCAGTAGCTTAATTAATTAAGTAGCTGCACTTGGGCTAAGCACAACTCAGCTCCTACTTGCAAATGGTCAAGCCGGAGTTTGAGGCTATTTTCCCCTTTCTCCCCGTGGGTAAGGAAAGAGGCAAAGCCGGGGGCAGATCCCGAAGGCCCTAGGGGGGAGCGGGGAGGGAGGTTGGGCAACGCGTTACCTCAGAGCCCAGCTCGCAGGGGCGGGGGGTGGGGGTGGGGGGGCTCAGCGCCTGCCGGCCACACTCACAGCGAGGCCCCCCGTCAGGATAGCAGGGGGTATCGGGGGGCACCCCCGGGCAGGCGATTCCAGCGTCCCGCCCCGGGGCGGCGCCGCGCGGGACTCACTTGATGACCGTTCCTTTGGCGCCCCCTGCCGTGGTGAGCATGACGCGCGTGGTGAGGCTGCCGCGCAGGTCCTCCTGGTCCAGCCCCAGCAGCGCCGCGCAGCTCTCCAGCGCCGGCTGGCTCCGCGCGCGCAGCGTGCAGCCCCCTGCCGGGAACACCACAGCCGTTACCCCACCGCGCGCCGCGCAACGCGCCCCGCAACGCGCCGCCTCTGCCCTGCCGCCGGCAAAAGCGTCCTTTTTCTAACGGCAGCGCTACAGCTGCCCGTTTGGCGTTTTTATGGAAAATTCGGGGGGGGGAAGGAACCCCAAACCCGTGGAACTGGCGATGACCGTGCCGTGATGCCTAGAAATAACATCAGCTTTGAAGGAATTAAAGTTGACCTCTGGAAATTACTTCATATATTAAAGGCAAAGAGTCTATTCTCAAAAACAACGACAAAAAAAAAAAAAACCTCCCAAAACAAAAACCCCCACCCAAAACCTACGTATTAAATTCTGTATTTCTAGAAAATCATTCTAAAAGCAGGTTGTTCAAAAGCTAACCTGCTTTTCAGTGAAAGATCCATCCCAAAATGTCGAAGTTCTAACACTCAGTAACTAACTAGGTGATTTTTGGATTTGTACTTTCCATTAATCCTCCAGGCTTCCCTGCCATGTGTGCATAGATCATTAGAAGCGCCTGGCACAGCAGACTCCTAGCGCTTACATTTTCAGATAATGGTATGTACATTGTCCCAGGTAAACAGCCAAGAGGCATGCTTCCTTCTGCTCAGCTCAGTGCCAGAGCTCGTCCAGCCACTACAGGTTCATAAATCCTTAAGTGAAGTGCTCAAATACGCTGGCAAAGTTTAATGCTTCAACAGTTGCATATGCCAGGATTACAACATTTATTTCCTGTTGTTCTCAGTAAAATGTATTTCTACAGGTAAGTGGAGAGACCAAAAGGCATAAATAACTAGTCAAACACTGCTTGAATTGCTTAACTCTACAATGACATTAAGGGGAAAAAAAAAGGGAGGTGGGAGAAAGGAGTCCTTAAAAGATTAAAGCTCTTGTGATTTGATTTTGGAAGCTCTGAAAAACCATCAGACCTGTAGCAAAAAGTTTTTGTTTGGTGTTTCCCAGGATTTTGAAGCAGCAACAATAGTTTAAAGGGTCTCTGGTATGGAGACATACTGCCTGGAGCAGTTCAAATGAACACCCTATGCATAGACATACAACGTGAGAGCAGAATAAAGCCCGTATTTGCAATGCAATGAACATTTTAGAAGCATAATAATTAGTTACAGAAAAAAATGGGTTTGAATTTCAACATCCAGAGAAAAGTAAGTTTTCTGGTATCCTTCTTCCCTTCCCTAAACACTGACTTGCCTCACCGTATGAAGTTCCCCCTCCTCTCCTTGTTTGTTTACCTCCTGAAACTGCCTCTCCGTTCACATTTGCACCTTTTTCACCCTGTCCCACCTTGTCAGCCCCAAAGTCCCATCTCACAGAAGGCCCAAACAAGGAAGCTCCCTGCCAGCTTACGGCTGAGCCCTGTGAAGCCACTACCCTTTTCTACCCCATGTCTTCCCAAATTCATTCACATTAATCATGTCCATTTCAGTCATCTTCATGAAGATGGCAAGATCATTAACTGATACTGGGGAAGTTCTGATTTGACCTAAGGGGAAAAAAAAAAAAAACCCACACAACCAAAACCACAAAACCCCACCTTCTCAGTGACAACCCTAAGCTACCTGGTCTGAATTCAGTGTTGGCCCTACTTTGACCAGGACACACTGGACTAGAGACCTCGCATGATCTCGTCTGAAAAAAATGTTTGTACAGTTCTGCGGTGATTACGTGCTTAGGGTCGGGAGCTAGTGAACCTATGAGCGTAGTACTCATTTAATTCACTATTCAAAACACTTTTTAAAATGTTCTTTGGTATGCCCTTCCTAACAATATTACCAAGTTCAGCAACATCTATATGTATTTGAAGCAGGACTAAGAGGAACCAGTTTCACTGTACCTTGTGTTTCTTGCAACTCAAGATCTACACACGTAGCTTTTCTGCTACGGTTATATTTGTAGTACATCCAGACCAGGAGTTTCTTCAGTCCTTCAGGAATATACAGCCAGCAGTTCTCAACTTCGAGAGGCTGATTTCAGAATTAAGGTATGAAGGACTGTTCCCAAAATACTCAGTCCCCTTCCTCAGCCTTCCTGCGCATTCTGCTACTGTGTCCCAGCTATGCTCATCAGTCAAAAGATGAGCTCGTACATCTTAAAATTAGGAAGTTTACCTTTACCTAACTTGTTGCTGTAATTTTTTCCTCACCTCTCAAAATACTAACACGATGGTATTTTTGGAAGCCAAAGGACATAATGCTTCTCCCTACAGATAGAGTTAATTTCAAGATGTTTTCATAACATTAGCAATGCTTTTAAAAAGTATTAATACAAAAATGTCCTTTTCTTTATATCAAGCTTCACACTGAACGTTTTCCTGAACAATTTCAGTGAGAGCCTATTCACTTTCAGAGCATGTAAAGAAGTACAACTTCAAACAGCTAAACTTGACTTCAAAATGGTGTGAATTAAGGCTGAATTACCTTGAACACAAGACAGCTTTCTAAAGCAATAACTCCCATGGAAAGGAATCATCTACAATCAAGAGACATTTTCAGTATTTTTACAGAAATCAATTTACGTTTCAGCTAACCTGAAGTGCTGCCAGCTTCCTCAAAGTCAATATTTCCAAGGTGAAGGACACCAGCCACCACTCTAAAAAGATCAAGTTTTTCTGCATCATCGAGTCCAATCTTTTTCATTGCTGTGCACATTCTGTTAAAGTCTCCGTGGTCATCTAAGAGGGGATCCTTCAAGGAACCTGCTTTGAGATACTATAAAACAACAAGATAAAACAAAAATTCAGGAAGTGGTTTTAAAGAAAATGTAAGCAATTATTTCCAGTCAAGAATAAACCATAACAAAAAGCAAAAAAAAAGCATGCCACACTAAGCAGAAAGAGTTTAGAGCTCTCCATAGAGCACACGCTTTGCAAGAACTGTAATTTGTTTTCATTTGTTGGTACTTTGAAGCATGATCTTCAAACTTCAGCTTCAAAGCAAACTTCAAACTATCTTCAGAAAACAGAAGTTGGAGAGCGTGACAGATAAGGACAGGGGAACACAGGATAGCGAGCAGTGGAAGAAAGATTTTGGTGAAGGAAGCTATCAAAGCACTTACACCAAGGAGTGCTTCTAGCCCCTCGCAGTTAATAGGGTGACAGAAGGTTTGATAGGCCATGGGAAAGCAGAACAGGACATACCAGAATTGGAAGAGTTATCCCTCTCCCAGACAGACTTATTTAGAGAAATAAACTTGTTAAAAGTTTGCTACTGATTAAGAAGCAGTAACATGTCTGCAGTGTTCTACAGGTTAAAAGCATACCGGCTACATTTTAAAATACCAATTTTAAATTAGAAAAATCAGAAAAATATTAAATACATGACAAGCCATTTTAATAATTAACAGTTTTAAACAGTAAATAGTAACACATCTGCATGCAATCAAGAGACTAACTGAACATGCACAGACTGATCTAAGGTTTTACAATTACTTTAAAATGCTCTTAACTAAAAAGAATAATTAACTCTAAATAGAAGTCTTGTTAATGTCAAATAAGCTGTGATTTTTATCAAAACAAAGCACCACATGCATCTGAAAAATTCACTTCACACAACATTTAGACACATCAATAAAATTAAACTCCATCTTAATTAAGTAAAATGATCACCTCATCTTCCTGATAAGGAAAACACAAAAATAATTTAAGTATTAATTGACTACTTTTATTAAAATGAACAATATTTTTCACAAAACAACAGAGTGAATATTAAATTTCTGATTTTAAAAAACTGAACACTGCAATACCTCTCCTGTTTAAGTGGCTAGACTAAATTTTAATAAAATTGAAATGTGATCATTTTTTGCGCCTTCAAACCGATATGGATGTAACATACAAGTATTATGGCATCATATGTTCCACTATTTAGCATCCAATATGTATTTTCAGGATTATTCTTTCAGGATGTCTTAGTTTAGACAAACACTTATTTCAGACTAAGTCCTTTGGAGGACAAATTTTATGACAGAACACCTGCCCGTAAATCATATCAGTAACAGATGAATGCATAGGTTCATCTTCCAGTAGTAAGCATAAATTACCAACTTCACTACAAGTTTTAAATTAAGGCAAATTAGGTAAACTGAGGCAAAGTCTCCCAACCATTTCTTAGCCTATGCGCTTGACAAGAACTGAATATCTACCAGCTTTCTGCCTCACAGTAATATCAATTCAGCATTTCTGTATCTCACCCTCCAACACCTCTGTTTATAGAAAAAAAAAGCCTACATTCAAAATAAATTGGCATTAGTGCTCAGTGTTAAAACATACGAACTCTAGAAATCCAGGAGCATACTTTACAGTGTTGACCTGAGTAAAGGAAGTATCTATACTGCCTTTCACATCTAGGCATGATCCACGTACAAAGCTCAAGCCCAAGTTCTCAAAGGTGAAAGAGATGGCACAGACACTGGGGGAGAGAAGCTCTTGAGCAAACTTATCTTTGTACTATTCCACGCGAGTATGCGACTTGCCCTGCTACTGAATCTCAAGTATGGATTTGATTAAGATTTGAAATATGTTCCAGCTATACAAATGACAAATTCATACTTTAGGTATGACAGACAAAAATTGTATTGGAGAGCAGAGTAGAAGTTTAATGAAGTGTCTGAACAACTTCCAGTTCACATACACTATTAATTCGGATTAAATTCTCTAGTGTCCTTATGTGAACAAGCTCAAAGGCTTAAATGCTATGAATTCTGGTAATTTCAAAAAATGTAAATGGAGATTGAGCAGAAGGAAAGAAATGTTTGAATTCTCACGCTTTCTTCCAGGAAGTAACAGTTCATGGCAAAGGGACAACAAAAAACAATAAAGAACACAGTGTACTGGGGAGGGGGATATACTCGTGGTGGAAGTAAGGCTGCACTTATGTTTTATAGAACAGTTTGGCGCATCACTTCAAAAATCCAGACAGTGAAAACGGCTCTGGAAGAAACTACTGCTTCTGACCTGTTCCTAGCAGTAGTATTATTTAAAATGACAAGTACAAAAATTCTTCAATAGATTGTTGTTTTCCACAGAAGACAAGCTGCATCATTAAGTGTTATATTATTATAACAGTGAAAAGGAAACAATTTTACCTATTGTTCCACTTGGGATTTTAAGATGCATGTTGAAACGTATTTCTAGGACTGAACTCCAAAACCAGAGTTCTGAATATACCAGCTTTGGCAGTACCCATTTAGACCTAAACATGTGCAAAATGAACGTTTCATTCCACACTGTAAAACTGTAATCATCATTTTTAACTATATCTGCATTAGTTTATAATATGAACTAACAGAAGACACAAACATACCTCAGGACTCTTGCGATTTTGCAAAATCTGCTTGTCTGTTTCTTTGTTAGCAAAGTATCTGGTACAGCCTCGATTTAAATACTGTAACAATAAAGAAGAGGAAATGCATACTTAAAGACAGAAGTAAGGAAAACATATGCTTTTATTTAAGGCTTGCTCTACATAGCTTGATTTAATCATATGATACCAACAACATGCTAGGTATTTAGCATTCATTCCTTGAAAATGCTCTTCTGTAATTTTGTAGATGTAAGTAAGTACAACAGTAACAAACTTCTGTTGAAAGCCTTTTGATTTCGACAACTAAAATACTCTTTAACACAGTGGGATATCAATTCTGTTAAGTCAAACATTAACAAAAGATTTTGAGACTCTACTAAACCTATTAATGGATTCCAGAAAAGACAATCAAAGTTAGGAACCAAGAAAATAAACTTTCTGGCCTATGTGTAATACCAAACTTTACTCCAGCAAGCTGTATAGAACATCAGGGAAATTCACAATAATCTTTATGTTTTCAGCAACATATAGACTTTATATAGCATAGTATATCCAGAGATGAGAGAGGCAGGATCAAAGAATTTGTGGTACCAAGCCCAGTGTAGTTTTACGGTCATTTTTTCCTCGCCAGTGAAATATTTCTATAGGTAGCAAGAGACTCAGCACATTAAAAAGCTTGAAGAGTACTAAAAAGCCTAAAAATTTTTTTTAAAAGCCTAATTCAGAATTCTGGCATGATATCCATCTCATGTTGGATAGTAAAGGGAATAGACCAAGCATTCAGATAATGACTGGCACTTCTAGCAAAATGGGATCACCAGTTTTTTCTTTCTGATTCGTTCAGCTGAAAGCAAGAACTCCATCCAAAAGCTTGGACAGAGCCCTTTGTCTAAAGGACGTGAACTGCCTCTCTGCTCCAGCCCATGAACAAAGATGTTGTTTTCAACTAGGTGACCACAGATAATGCTACACTTGAATTAACATTTAAATACAAAATTCTAAAAAATAAAATATTCTTCAAAGGAATTCTAATAGCAGAAGAAAATTAGGTGACAAATTTAATATTAAAACAAAATGACAAGGAACACTCTTCAAAGTTAGCTCAGTATTTAACAAAATACTGAAGTTTTCTCTATCAGCCAATAATAACACAAAGCAAAGCAAATTTTAGACACAGCAACATATCCCTGTACTACAGTATTAGTAGCGTGATCTCAGAAGCTAGGGATGAGACGTGAAAAAGGTTGTACTTTTCAAGAAGAGAGTGTGGAAACTTGTCTGACCAGCTGAGAATGTGAACCAGCACTGCATTCAGTAGGAACCTATGTAGGAGACATTTAATCACAAGATAATGGCTTTTATTTGAAAGCTAAAAACTCAAGTAAGTTTACATATGAAACCTAGGAGAAATATTTTTAAAGCACGTAAATACACATCTTGAGGTTATCATAAAGAACATCTAAATACCACTGTACTTTTTTTTTCCCCAGCTCTGAAGTACAACACCCCATTATAACATCAGTGACCTTAACACAAGGGGATCTGATTTCTCTTCTCGAAATTAAGATCTGAAAAAATTCAGCTTCTCATCTCCATCAACTATACTCCAGGTACGGATTTACTGTGAAGCTTTACATTCAAATCCATGTGGTGCAGTCCAAGGCACCTAGACCTACAAGGTTCAGCACATGGTTATCTAATGATTTTGAATTTCTGAAAATTTCTGCAGGGGAACCTAAAACACGAGCGCCCAGGACTGCATGCTTTTGTGTGGGTGTGCTTGGAAGTAGGGTGTGTAAGGAAACGGCAACTTTTCATAGTCCTTGGCTAAGTAAACTCATGCTGCCCCAAGAGAACTGCAGGGGAAGGATGAACTAACAGAGAGCTAAAACCCATCAGTGCTGCTGAAATCCAGACGACAGGCCAGGCAGGTGCAGCCAGCGCAGCTGTGCTGGCTCATATGCCCAGAGCAACTGCGCACCTATGCCAAGATGGTCAAATGCACAGGGAGGAGATTACAAGGGATCACTTAAGTCAAAAGGAAGAACTAAGTTATGCTTTGCCTTTTAATATTGTTTCACTTCTGTGAAAAATGAGATTTACCTTCGATTTGAGATGGTCCTATTTTCAAGTGAGTGTAGTTGAGAGAAACCAGGCATTGAGCAAAACATGCTTGAGTGTTAGGACCCAAACTGGCCCTAATTTGGACTTTGACTTGATAAGCTAAAAGGCATAAGACAAGCGGCACAACAGAGCCGATGCAAAACTCCAACTTTAGGGATAGGTTTTTCTAAATAAACAATTTAAAAGTATGATTTTTTTTCCTGAACATTTTGTTTCGTCTAAAACACTAGCATTAATATCGAAACACTGATCATACATCAAACCTTGCCTAGTATATCACCATCTCTTATTAGAAGCATGAAAGATGGTATTTCAGTGAAATTTGAACCAAACAGACATGCAGTCAACAAAAAAATGTGGTTAAAAACTGGCGCAAGCATGATTTTTCAGAGCCATTTTATGCTAAAACCTGAAGCAGCAAATAGAATAATACAGAAAAAATAACCTTGGCAAAAGTAATACAAATTTAGGAAGAAAGTTAACCTTTTACAGGTTTTTTTTTTTCCCTAAAAATTTCATATATAGTGATAGTTCATGAAAATTTAGTGCAATGTGACAAATGAACTTTAGGTATATTTATATTAATTTACATACATAAAAAGACAAAAATAACCTTATGGTTTTTCTTTAATTAGAGATAATCTATTTAAACTTCAGAGGAGGAAAATGTTTTTAAAGTATTTCAGAAGTGTTAAAATTCTTAAATTTAGCATGCAGGGTGGATCTTTCACATGCAGGAAGGAACTCAAGTACTAACTTATGGTAAAGCAATAAATATTCTTAATGGAAATCAAAGTATCTGTTGCAAACTTAGTAGAAGTCAAAAAAATTATGTCACGGTGCAATAAGGTTGGTGTGACTGTAAACTATAATTGAAACAGGCAAGTGGGTGCCTTCTGTAAAGGCACTCATGCTCTTCGGTACTGTACTGCACTAGCCTGCTTTCAAGCAGGTTATAATTCAGACCTTGACGACTACAACCTGTGTGCTCTCATAAGCAGAGTTTTTGTTTAAAAAAAATATATATATCCCCAAGAACGGGCACACAGCATATTCAGTTCCAGAATTAAAAAAAAAAAATATCTATTAACTACAAGAAATAAGTTTTAATGGAAAAGTGGCTGCACAATAAAAATGTGTTTGAAAATTTGTTCAAGATTTTAGCTTTAAAACATACAAGAGAATATGGCGTACAATAACTACACAATAAAGAAGACAGTTTTGAAAACTAGCTCCATATTATATGAATACAAATGTTGTTTGTTTGGGTTTAAGTATTGTGTTTGTTGGGTGTTTCAAAAGAAAAGTTTTCCTTCTAGAGAACAGAAGTAGTCCCTTCTTAATAAGCATCAGATCAAGTTTCCATTGCACAACTGAGTACAAATAGATAAATTATAAGAAGATACAAACTTAAATATTTAAAGAAATAATATAAGGTCTATAAAGGCCCCTAGGAATACGCTTCAGGAAGTAAGGAAACTTGTCCTAAAATACTGCCATGGCTTTTAGCAAGCAAGATCATCTAGATACCACAGTACAAACGTATGACGCACACAATATAGAACTGCAGCTCTGTGCCTGATTCCTGGCTCACCAGTAAGCAGAGACTGACTTGGCCAAGCCAAGAGGCAGCAGCAACCTGTTTGGTCACCAGTGTAAACCCACCTTCCCTGCGGTGAATGCACTAGTCCAGGCATCACCTACGCAACCACTGCTTTGCACAAAACTAGGAGGAGCTTTGTATCTTTAAGGCTTCTAGACCCTCTTTGCTGAATTCAGGTGAAACTGAGAACAAAAAATTTTGGGGGAAATACCAGAGAAGCACAGTCCAAGTTTTATTTAGAAAACGAAGTACAAAGATACACCAACAAAGAAAACAATACAGTAATGCAATTCTTTGTTAGCAGTGCTCCTCTCCCTGCTTACTATCAAGGAAGCCTAAAAAGATGACAGTCAATTCATTTATAACCTTGTAATTGCACATGTTCTCCCAGGTTGTGTTACAAAACCCTTCCAAACCCACGGCAGGGATTGAGTCTGCATATTTTAGAAATACACAGAATTCTGCTTCCATGAGATTCCAAACCAAGCCATAAGACAAGAGACAGTGGAGAGATGGAGACAAGTGACAGAACACAAGCAAACAACTACCAGTATTTACCAGTAGGATTTGATTTGCCAATATTCTTCTTTTCAATGCAAGTCAAAGTAGATGGTGATATCTGTAGGTATTTACAGTTCAAGTGTGATTGTCAAGAGGAAAAAAAAAAAAACACCAAAAAGCTATCAATATACTTATATAATTAAATAGCAGGAATGAACGACTGAAGGCAAGAGTCTTCACCCTACTAATAAAATTGGCGATGACAGTATAAGATCTGAATAGGCTTAGAAGGACCTTGAAAGGGACAGCAAAAGCTCGCCTTGAAGAGAAAGAAAAGGGGCAATCAGGAAGACAATGAGAAACAGCTGTATCAGTAAAGCTGCACTGGTTGGATAAGAGTTCAATAATATTTGTTTCTCAAGGAAAAAAGTTACTGCAATAATTGAAGTTTAACACACTGAGAAATTAAAAGAGAGTAAAAATAAGGGAGATGGGGATGGAGTCACTCAGGCAAACAGAAAACAAAATAGAGAAACAATTTTGACTGACAAAGGGAAGAAAGCAAAAGGATGCATTATGTTACTTGTTGATCATTTCTGAAAATAATTCAGTGAAATCTGAACACAGAGAAGGGGAGGAGGACGAAGGACAGCTGGAGGAAAAAGTTAAAAGTTAAACTGAAGTAGGAAAACCACTCAGTGGAAAAATGGGAGGAAAAGAATGCAAGAACATAATGGTAGGACAGAAAGCCAGCCCGTTTGTGGGATTGCTACTAGAAACATAACACAGAACCAGGGTTAATCAGGAGAAACCACATAATCGCAGAAAAGGGCAAAACCCCTAAAAATAAAGGATGGGAAGAAGGGAAAGCAGTAAACAAAAATCAGAAGTCGTAAGAACAGGCACACTGGATTGAATTAAAAGGCTCATACTATCCAAGAGCTTGTCTTCAACCATGACCTCTGCTTCACCCAAGGATTTTACTGTTCCTTTCCAAGTTGGTATACAAAACTGTGTGTGTTATTTACAAAGATGGATGTACACTGCAGGATAACTCACTATTTCATTCTCCCCTCCCTTCCGAAAAACTCCTAAAATTCTAGTCTTTTTCCCTGCCACTGAATATTAACCTAACATTTTTAAGTAAGTATGCACAATGGCTCAAGTCTTATTTCCCTGCTGTTTATTTTAAGTTCACTTTCGTTTAGGTATAATTAGGAGTACTACATTCAGCACTGATTTTACTTGTGTTTTATTGGCTTCTCCATTACTTCACCAACTGGACCAGTAACAGGTTGTGGAAAGATAGCCAAAATTCAGAAATAGTAAGTATTCCTCAAGAAACAATAAATTAGGTGAAGAAAAACCTAAAAGGAAGAATTTTGCTTAATGAAAAGAAGTAATCTTGCCAGGAAGAACTGAGCATGGGCTTTGGGTCAGCTGCAGATAAAAGGGTGAGCTTTCAGCTGAAAGGGACTGATGAGTTTTATCATGTAACCTGGAGTGACCAAGAATGACAGAGGAGTATGATGAGAGGAACAGGAGAGGCTCAAAACTGAAGCAGCACAAATAACTACAGTATCATAGGAACAAGGCGCAATAGAGTAGAGAAGACAAGTGATGTGAAAGCACGTGGACTGGAACAGAGAAGCAAAACCATCTTGTCACCGTGGTCTGCTCCTTGGTGGGAAGCATAAGGGAAGAATAATTTAAGAGGGCATCATGGGACAACAGCTACATCTTCCTAAACACATGGTTGGAAGTGGAAGAAATAAATGCAGTTTTCAGGACTTAAAAGATAGGTTACCCCCAGTTAGAGCACAATCAAGAAATTCACACTTTACACCTCTAGAAGAGCCCATAACAACATTACTAGCAGCTGGGTACACAACAGTACATTTCTAGAAACAGCCAAAGATTCCTCAATTTTAAGACATAAAGTACAGGAAACCTTCCAGTAAGGAAAAACAGCAGGCAGCTTTATTGCAGGATCAAACAGATTTAACAAAAAAATCTTCTCATTTTTGTAAGAGGAAAGAGTCTGTCAAAGATAATAAATAGAGATTTTTAATAAGATCTATATGAAAAAAAAAAATCAATGCGTGGCAATATAAGAGGTTTTACAAACACTAACTCTGATACTCACCCTAAAGTTGTCAGGAGAGCTTAGATATAGTTTTTCCCTAATGTCTTCTGGAGCACCGGCACAAAGCCTGTAAAATATATGATAATTCCTCTCTTCTTTGCCTTGCACACAGATCCTAGATTTCTCCAGAAGGTAATGCGATACAAATCCACCAACCACTGAGTTCTAGGAGGAAAAAATATTTTTCTGATTATCTGAATATTTTTTTGATTATTTGAGATTCACAGGTTTTCAATTCCACTTGTCTGATCATGGCTAGCTCAACAGACACTGCTCCCAAGTAAATTAAAATGTATCTATACCTAATATACATATTAAGCTTAGAAAAGAAACCATTGCCTTTGCCATAACTTCTCCCCCCGGCTCGTCTATTGCATATGCATGCATTCCTCTTAAAAGAAAGGTCTGCTTCACCCTAACAAGCAGAAATCCTTGGAAGAATCCCAGTAGTTCTTGCAAAGAGCATTGCTACAGCCACGCTTACACTTTTTGGATGGCAGTAAGTGCCATTACCATGCCATTACAACTTTCTCTAGTTGCATTTCACTGAGAGTCTTGCAAAGGAGAAGGAAGGGTTAAAATTAAAGAATACATATTTGGACAACATCTTAGGCAGACTAATTATGAGTGAACATTTTATTTCAAACACTTGCACTTTTTTTCTGAGGTGGAATTCTGACACAGATTTCGAAAGCCCTTTGTTATCTGGCCTACGATAAAATTCCGTGCCTAGACAAATCTTAATAGCAAGGAAATTCCTGAGCTTATGGCCATTACAGCAACTAAGAAGGATTTACTGACTGATAAATTTGACTACAGTTATTCAGTCATTCACTCATTCAGAGGGCCCCAGTCTGTAATAATATTCCTTTCAGAAATCAGACCTAATAAGGTCACCACAAAATGAAGTTTTGTGAAAAAGGGGCTCAAATAAACAGACTGATTTTGCCCTGGAAAGCTGAAACAGGCTTTTAAGCAGTTTCTGAAGATACCCTGAGTGCTATTTGCTTCAGCTGAAGCAATTAGTCTGAAACACCATGCAAGTGTTGACAGATGACAGGTCATGAATGCATCATTCCAAGTAGAAATTTGGGTCCTTTCCACAAGTTTATTAACATGAACTGAACCAACAGATAACCGAATTCCTTTAAGGGTAGAGGGAGTTTATTTACTATCTAAACTATTAGCCAATGATCTGAAGTTTAGTTACAAAACCAAGGGATGACCACAAGCTCAAGACCACGTGATGAGCTTAAATTCTGCAGGAGGGAACTGCAAGGATTTTTACATCCTCAGTCAGAAAGATGAGCCGGCACGTACATAATCTCTACAGGTATTGCCAACAGAAGTCTTCAAATTGGACACACTGGACAGCTATACAGTCATCCTTAGTGGTGGAATGTGTATATACATACGTTATCCATGCAAAACTACACCCAAAAAATAGTACTTCTGACAAAACCCAATTCTATGACTTCTGTCACATACATAATACTAATGTGAGGTCCCAAAATATCATACAAATACATAAAAACATCAGTAATTCATTTAAAGTATTAAAGCATTATAATATGTTTATACCTGTTTATCTCTAGAATGCAGCTCACTTTTTTGTGCGTTAAAGGAATGCATGAATACTTAACAGCAAGTAAGTTATTCTTTAATATGCTTTTTTGCAATGAAGGGAACAAATTTTATTCTATTGTGGCTGGAAGCAATTTTCCTAATGACTTGACCCACTTTTTCCAGTAGTGACACAGCGCTGTGTGACTTTGGTTTTCCTTTCAAGGTGGTAAGAATACAAATCATATCTGTATAGCAGGACAGTAGCCACATGGTGTAAGACAAGTCTATTCAGCCTACTTCCAGTCTAGCATTACCATTTTATGGCAAAATATCATCACCCAGTCATCTGTATCAAAATCCCAGTACCTTTTCATTGAAGTGAATTTCTACAAACTTCCCAAAACGACTGCTGTTGTTGTTGCGAACAGTTTTTGCATTTCCAAAGGCCTCTAATAGGGGATTTGCTGTTTAAAAATTTAAAATTTTTGAAGTGTTAAAATTTGGTTACTAGACTATCAAAAAGAAAGACAGAACAAATGCATACTGATTATTCAGTGAACTTATTGGGAATAAGGTTTGAAAATTGAAGGAAAAATATTACCTACTAGAAATCAATTTTGCAAATTGTACTGGATATACTGTGATAGAACTTAAAATGAAATAGTTAAATATCACATAACATTGCAAAGCATTTGAATCAATACTGTAAGAAATTCAGAGACAAAACACCAAAATTATTCAGTGATGTTCTTCTACAGCAAGTAGGTAAATAACTGATATACAAACTATACAAGATAACACACAATTTGACACTTCCCAGTGAGGAGTTGTTCATAAAATCTAAACTACCCACTTAACCCATAGACAAAAGTGCCATTTAAATGTCAGGCATGCAACGTGTTAGATTGATTAGGGAATAAAACAACATATTAGCAGAGTGTGTTGATTTCAAAAACAACTTGCAAATGCCCTTTCAAATTAGGTCAATTAAGTGATTGAGTGATTTTATTTTTTACTGGCTGCATTTTTCAAGCACTTTAAAGCCCATACAGAAAAAAGTGGCAGCACTCTGAAGCATATATATATACACACACATATATCTACATATCATGCACAGTTCAAGCAGTTTGAAAGTGCTTAGTAGCTTTGTAACACAAGGCCTCTGAAAGACTGCATTTCCTAGCTCTGAAGATCAAAGAAAAATGATGTACCGAATCACACTAACAATCAACCATTGAAAGTCTCAGCAAGAATTTTTAAGGCCTTTCAGTAAAAAAGAATGCATTGGAAGCTAAGCGAGCAGAAACTCAGATTTAAAACTCCACTGGCAACCATCTACAAATCTGCTCCTACAAAAATTAAAGAACAAAGGAATAACAACAATGTTTGGATAAATTATGCATAATACGCATCCTTTAGTAGGACATCATCAGCATTAACTTTTTTGTTTTGACCACGTTTTCATTTTTTAAATAAAGGTTATGAAAATGCAAATCTGACTTTCAAAAATGACTTCTTAAGAGATCTTTGATAACTATTCAGGTATTTTACATAATAACAGTTTTGAAGAAAAGATTATGAATAAAAACAAACTGCAAGAGGTCTTTCAGATAGGTTAAAGGTTCCTCTAGTAATACATATGCTGTAAGCGTGATCTTTAAAATTGTGCCCAAAAAAGCTTCAAAATTCATGCATCAGATGCGGTTTTATATTGAAAAAAACAAACTTTTCTAAGAATACCTACAAGTACCCATTAATTTCATGGCATACTGTGTCAGGCATTATCCAACTCTTGGCCACTTTCTGAGTTCCTTTAGCACACAGTGGATTTCACTAAGGAATTGGTTTAAGCAAACCTACAGCAACAAGAGATTAAAGCCTGCAGTAGCTCTCTTGAATAATCCAGTGGCTCGAATTTGAAAACAGAAAATTCAAAGCAAAAGTAAAACTTTTTGCTTTAAGGAAAATACAGAGTAATGAAATTCCAAAGTAAATCTACTATATGGTACAGAAGACTAAAACTGACATATGAGGCATTATTAGATTGGCTGAGGGTTGTTTGTTTTTGAGATATTTATATTTTCTCAAGAAGTCGTTTTCTGTTCAGTTAGGAAGTACATGCAACATTAAAGAGGCTCAACTGGATGATCAACACAGTCTCTTCTGACCTTGTTTGGGAGTCTGTTATAAAGATAGACATAATGAAAGTATTAATCTGAGTTATATGCTTTCTGACAAAAAAAGGCATAACAGAAAAATGACGTAGAACCATAACTTAAAAGAACCTCCCTGTTTTATCTGACTTTGAGAACTTTATGGTGAGGAGGAGGGATTACTCTTTCCTGGTACTGACAGATAGTAATGAGAACATAATCTTGTCCTTGCAGATTTCGTACCGTGTAAAATCCAATTTTGGGTACACATACGTATGAAGTTCATCTTAAACACACACTTAAACATTTTCTAGATCAAGGACTTTATGACACTATACTAAATAAAACTAGATTGAATCACAAATAAAATACACATTTTTCAGAATGTAGGATCAGGGTACACTACCAGTAAATGATGTCCTAGGAAGTGTGACACTTATTTCCATCCCAGATTTTTATTATTTAATTACTGCTGATTGAAATTTCAAATTTGGAAAAAAAATAAAACATTGGAACCTTTAATTCAGTTTAAAAAAATTTCAATACCTTCTACAATTCTATCATCAATATCTTGGCCACTACCATAGGATTCTGTCAAATACCTGTAAAGTAAGATAAAAATATCAGTATCTTTCATGAGTCAGGTTACCAGTTCAACAGGATTTAGCATGTCTGTGCACCATATTTCCTAACCATTTCCTACAGGGAAAGCACATTGATTACAAGTACCAAATACCTGTACCTTTTTAAATATATGCAGTTTGACTTTTCTTTTTTGTTAAAACAAGAATATTCTTGCAGACTCCAGATTTTTTTCAATACTTTAAGACATGCCAGAAATTTCTTCTAGATGTACATATAGAAATTACACTTTTAAATAAATATAATGAAACTATTCCTGTACTATCCATATTTATTAATAATCTTAGTAAATGCATAAAGTTGCATATGTATTTCCCAAACTAAAAACTGTTGCCACGCATACAGCTTCTGTGTTCATAACTATCAGTATTAACAAAAATCCCACATAGAGATGGTGAGATAGGAATTTGCAGGTGCATAATCAAGGTAAGATTCAATTTAGCAACTGAAAAAAAGAATTTGAAAATAAAATCCAGAAAGTACTTGCTCCAAAGTCACAGCTTTCTTTTCCCCACTTGTCGTGCCCTGCCCCCCAGCACAGGGCATGCTTTCTGGAAATTCACAAGTAAATGTGGGACAAGTTAAAAACAGTTCTCAAAAATGGGGCCTTTAAAAAAAAATTAGGAGCACTAACAGAGCTGTATTAGTACCTTTTGCTTTCTGATCACACAAGGGAAAAACCTTTCTGCTTTTAAAACTCAATGATGCTTTGTGCATGGATTCTGTGGGGACTGGTGGTGGGAAGAAGCAGCAGCAGCAATATTTGCCTACCATGTAATCAGAATTTCCTTTGCTGAGAAGCAGAAGAAAAACCTCCTTTGAGAGTATTCCTCAGGAGATATTCTCCCAGTGCCTGCTGTCTTTTTTTACTCTTAGCAGGATCAAAGTTAGGATGTCCCCTGTAACAGTCATTACCAGCACCTCGCAGTAATTCTTACAGCTATCTGTTAAAGGTTGCACAGGGGCAGAGAAGAGCAGTATGACGGACAGAGCCATGACAATTCTTCATGGGATGTGGAAGATAATACCACTACTGTACATACATACTAGAGGATACATGGTGTCAGGGAAAAGGGAATTAAAGATTTATACTGGGAAAAGGGGACAAGGCAGGGAAGGGAGCATATTCTCACTGCCTGAACTGTGCTTCCCTGGATGATCAGGCCACCTACAATACAGGTAAACTGAACGGAGCAGTGCTTTCCAGTTACAGCATTCCAGAGTGATATAAAGCAGTTAAAGTATAAAGCAAATATGGTAAAAAACATTAGAATCATATATCGGCCTTGCTTCCTCTTATATCAGCAACATGGCCTCCATGTAGCTTAATATGCTTGATTTCGCATCGGTCATACATGAACATCAATAAATAAATCAATCCCATTACCCTAACGTATTGAATGAGATTGAATAAAGTATATTACAGAATCTCAACAGTGATCCAGAAAATCAAGTTTTAAAAGCCCTAGATGCTCAAGCAAACTAAAGAGAAGACAACATGGAATACACATTTATGGGAAAACCAACAATGTCTTGCAAGGTAGAGTTAAAATGCCTAGTTATGTTTTTATCTACCACAATACCAGATGTGCAATACCAAAATGACTGCATCATAAACCATAACTACTACATGATGTCACTATAACCGAGTTAAGGTTTCTGTGAATATATAGCCATTTCCGTACATTATCATGTCGGCATTTCAGTTTAACCCTATGGATTTCTTATATTAAAGTGTACATAGAAGCATCTTACTGAATTGTGGCTTAAACATACTGATTTCTTCACAATTTGCTCTGTCTGTATGTCAACCAAATGCGCCAATACAAGAAATTTTATGAATAAATTTGATCCAAAAGCACAAACCTCAAAACAAATTTAGTGTTTTCTGTCTTGCCAGCTCCCGATTCTCCAGAGACGATGATGGACTGACTCATCTTGAGCACTTTCATGTCACGAAATGCTTTATCAGCTAAAAAAGAATGCATTAAACATGACAAATATTAATATTCAGGAGAGTTGCAAGCATAAAATTAAGCTACAAAAATTAAAATGTAACATCTTCACAATCAAGTGCACTGCAACTCATTAAAGTCTGTTTCCCTTTAAATTATATTATAGTTGCTCACCCTCAAACACTGACACTTAAGAGCTTAAAGTCTTTGAGAACAAAGACCTACTCAACTATATCCAGGACAAAATAAACACCACCATCTAGAAAGAAATCTCTTGAATTAAATGTATTTACAAAATTGTAACCAATCTCACTTTAATGTGTCCTTTAAAGGGAAACTTTCAGTTGCACTTTGTAACAAGTAACATCTGAGACAAGGAAACTGGGAAATAGGTAGGTAGTTTTCTTGTTATGCAACAGGTACTAAAACCCCAGCTATTTATACCTCGGAGTACAAAACAAAATGCAACACTGTGGGAAGGCTTTTAAGAAGTCAAAAGTTGATTTGTAGTTTCCAAATTTTTTTTTCCTTAAACAAAGCAAATGAAATCAGGTTTATCCCATTAATAATGTTTAAATGCACTTTCTGCCTATAAACACACGCATATAAAGAGAAACAGTGCATGTGTGCTGGTAACATAGCAAAAGGCAAAGGAAATCACTACACTGAAAGATGGTGCCAATCATAAATATGTCATTCTTCACTTCTAAAATTTTACTGGTTTTATGTGGTTGTAAATTATATTTATTATATTTAAACTACTTAGACATAAAACACTGGAGGTATAGAATAACAACAACAGGGTTGCCAGGGTTGCTAAATTCCAAGTTCTTCAAACTGCATATCAAGGTTGAAAAGATTTGCAATTTTAGCAGTGTTTTTATTTTATAACAGTTTAAAGTAAATTAATTACTGTTATAGGTGGCAATTTATGGATAACTGCAAAGTATTTAATGTTTTGTAAAAGAGAAATACAGGCTCAATACATACCAATAGCAAAAACATGCGGTGGCAATGTTCCAAGTGATCTACCCTGGTACTTTTTAATAGTATCTGAAGAATATAACTTAGGTATATCAAAATATGGATTCACTGCAATAAGAATGTTGGCTACGTAGGTCTGTGAAGAAAACAATGAACAGCAACCCATTAGTTAGTATCCAACCAAGTGGTTAACAGCAATTTTCTACTTCTATTGAAGACTATAGCCTAAGTATTACAATTAATTTACAATTACATTACAGCTACTGCAGATACGGGAACAGAATTACTCTAATTATCTTCTCAGAACTTCTATGAAAAAGCATGTCTTGGGAGAATTTCCTAACCACTGAGCTGTGGAGTATGTCCTGAATTTGACCTTTCTCCCAGTCTCTTTAGATCATTTCCTTTTGTCCGAGTTACTGGATCAAGGATAGGACACCACAACCTCCTCCTCAAAAGTGAATAAACTAAGCTCCTGGCTAGCATAACACACTCTCCTCCAATGAGGAGGATAATTTTTCAATATCTAATGGAAGCAACTCAGCAGGAAGGACTGACAGGAGCCTGCCTGGGAACACACTCAAGCCAAGCAATAAAAGCATTCAACCGAGAGAAATCAGCTACGGCTGCTTCCACAGTGAAAAATACATAATGCGAATGTTCTCTAATAGAGAGGGAGTTCAAGAATAACCTCAAACCAAGACACTTTATACCCTTCCTTAGGGTAACGAAGACTAAAGATAAGATTTTTAAGGTTTCAGGAAAAAAAAATCCTTTCATAGCTTGGTTATAATGACCAGATTACATACAAGGCAGAACAGGCGTCTGAGTCACAGAAAAAAGCAGAT
Source organism: Phalacrocorax carbo (assembly GCF_963921805.1). Taxonomy (NCBI): domain Eukaryota; kingdom Metazoa; phylum Chordata; class Aves; order Suliformes; family Phalacrocoracidae; genus Phalacrocorax; species Phalacrocorax carbo. Next base: position 94,000,093 of record NC_087515.1, read on the forward strand.
TTGCAGGAAAAGTTCTGAAGAAAATCAGATAAACCTTCAGCTTGAATAACTTATTTGGTTTGTTGTTACTGAGCATATCCCTAGACAACTGAAACATGGGCACTATCGTGATATGTTGATAGAAGGCTGGATCACACACAATATATGAATTATCTCAGATGTCTCTATTGTCAGCACTTATTTCACTGAAGGAAAACAGATGCACAGAGCTCTTAGAGAGCTGCAAGTACTAATGTTAGTTTTCTTTTTAGTAACAAGACAGATACTGTTAACCAGCATTAAACAAAAAGTAAGAAGTGTTGATTCAGACTGTATCTTAAAGTTACAGGGAAAAGTAGTTAAAATACAAATTGAACCTTCGTTTCTTTGTTTGTTTTTCCTCTAGAAAATATACCTACTCAGGGCAACATATTAATAGTATTTGTTTACAATGAAGAAAGGTTTTATGAACCTAAATACTACCCTACCTCAACCAGTTCAGTTTTAAAATTTCTCTTTCTTGGGTTGTATTTTTTGTTTGTTTCTTTTAATTATTATTTTTCCAGAACAGCATTCAAATGGCCATTTTTATTTATTTGTTTTAAAGCTGGTGCTTGATCTTGAGCCATAAAGAATTTATTGCTATGTAAGGTTAACTGCAACAAAGGAAAACAACTATACTTTCTATATTTATATAAAAGGGCTTAACTAATTCAATTCATTTTAGAACAGTACACTAAAACAAAAGTTGATTAATTTAACAAAGACACTTAGAAAATACATAGAACTGTTTAATATTATCACTAGCCAGCTTTTAGAAAAAGAAATAAAAAGAAAGAAAACTCCTATCTTCTGTTTCACAGCTGTCAGTGTCCAGGCAGATGGCAAAGACAAAATGTAATTTAGTCAGAATTCATTAAGTACAATTAGGCAATTTGATAGCAATATAAAAGATTAAGATGGACATCTGAGCTAGGAGGTGTCAAAGACGGCACCTGTTTGCTTCGTTCAAAAATAATGAAGAAAGAAAGCCATCTTTGTTAACAGCTACTCTACTGGTGAAGTAAGCTACCTGGAGGAACAGACCTTTGGGATACAACACTGTGGTATGGGTGCACGTGTAGAGAAAAATCTAATGCTCTGCCTGGTAAAAATTAGGTAACATTGATCAGATCTCAAAAAAGGTATAATTGAGGAAAAAAAAAATAAAGGTCTAAAACCTTCTCACCCTCCAATGTCACCATTTCTATTTAGTTTCTGTTATAGGAAAAACATAATCGGGACCAGTTGCTTTGTTTATTTTTTGAAAGGACATCTATCATTAGACTGGTTGTCATGACATGTAATACTTACGTAAATTCTGTCTTTACTGTACCGAACTTTGATATTGTGAAGGAGAGTGGCCTCATTTAAATACATAAGGGAACCTGCAAGTAAAAGACAACCATATACCATTAAGAGCTCAGGACTACCTTCGTGTACAGCCAAAAAACCTTAATTTCAGGATTAAGGAGAATTTTACTTCCCTCCTTTGGTTACAGTTTAATCCTATCATTTCTTTATAATGTCTTCAGGCAGAACTGCTGACTCAACATACGCCTTAAAAACTGTAGACCTGCTCCTTACTGTACAACTAAAGTTACAGAAAGTTGCTAGACATCAAAGAATCAGACTCCAGGAGTCTCAATACGGCCCTGCTCAGCAAAAAATCCCTTTTACCAGCCTTTCATATGAACACGGTGCACCTCCCTCCATGCCAGCCTGTAAGTGCAAAAAATCAGTGCCTCCCAAAATCCTTAACTTCGACTGTTTCCTTCCTTCTATCTCCCCTCTCCAGTCTCGGCCACAGTGTCCCCAGGGTAATGCCACCTGACTGGTATTTAGAATAACTGCTGGTTTCCAGTGATTTTTAGATGTTTATATTCACCAATTCAATCAGGAAATACTGTCTAGAGGTGGCAGCAGGCATCACGGCAACACCAGGCACCAATGCAACCTTTTGTGTTTCAATTCTGAATTTTGTTGCTGTTAAGCCTCCTCGAGGAAACTGCTGTGGGGGGGTGGTGGTGTAACTGTTAACACAACAAAGCCTAGCTTTATTTTTCTCCTTAGCTCATTAACATAAAATAACCAAACCAACTGTGCTGAAATATTTCAAGGCAGTGGCTCAAGGCAGCGAGTGGGCACTCACCGAAAGCCTCAGATGGTACAGGTTCACATTCTGGCAAAGCTGGTCGGTGTTTTCAGCTATAAAGCACTGGAAAGTGTTACCAGCCTTAATTGCAGAGGTTGTAACCAGTTCCCATTGTAACAATATTGAAAACATTATCCCTAAACCAGCTGAGGACACTCCTCATTACACAGTATCCGTTTTAAAATATGCTCAATCCTCTTTTTCTTGCGGCTTAAAATTCAGGTGTACAACACTCTTCTCTAGTTACAGCTGACTGACTACCATCCTGGTAAGCCTTACAGCATTAGCGCCACTTAAAAAGTTGTATCCATCTGACTACTGTTGATGGGGTAAGCACTGTGCCTGTAATACCAGTTGTTACCCTGCACCTCACACAAGGGACACGTATGCACCTCTAATCTATAATGACCAACAAAAGTGTTTCTCAAGTTGGACTGATGCCCTTTCTCATGGGATCCAGCAGAGATAAATGTATTCCAACTTATTTATACAAAAGTGTAAGTAGGGCTGCCAGTTGTTATGACCTAAAGGCAACCTGCCCAGCCACCTCGCCCTGCAAGGACACCTCAAGCTCAGGAAGCAGCTCTTAACAGCTTCTTCAATGCTGAACCAAAAGATACTGGCAAAGGGTTATGGGAGCTTCTCAAGTGCATGTGTGTTTTCGTTTTCAATCTTCCACCCTTCCTCCCGCAGTGGACCATGGAGTGGCTGTGGCGCTCTCTGCCTCCTACCACCTACACCAGACTGGCTGAAACAAAGGCTGGTTCAGCAGCAGCGTGCAGCCTCCCTCCGGCTTGCGCAGCTCGAATGAATAACAGCCCTTCCTTCCCTTATGTGACCAAATATAGCTTTGCTTCTTAAGGCTGGAATCATTCATGCTTCTCAAAGGACCTTGCAACTTCTGGGTTGTTTAGAAGAAGCCATCTTCCTCTGCAACATCCCTTGCATGTGCACCCCTGCCTTGGCGGAGGCACACACAGCACACTTCAGCTTTACACTAAGTGAAATCTCCATTTGGGTCACAACAGCCCTGAAATCAGGCCTGTGCATGATACCTTCAGGAAGCAGCAGGCTGGCCCCAATCTCCACGGCCTTTCCTCTGTCATCCCAGCAGACCTACACCCCCACGTAACATCACTGGTACGTGCAGCAACCGAGCGCAGGCGCCTGGCGCTGGCAGCAGGACTTCTCCTCCTCCCCTCCCCAGGAACACTCAGTCCATGGAGCTGAGAAAATGGCACTGGGACCACAAATTGCAAGTCTGCCTCCACAGACCTCTTTATGCCTTCACCTCTTAACAAGGTCATCCCGAGAGAGACAAACTAAAAAAGAAATAGGCCAGAAACAGCAACTCCAGCTTGCTCTAATGAAAGTTAAAATCCCCTTCTCCCCTTGTGTGTGCCTTGGGGGAGGGAACAAGGTGTTAACTTTTGAAATTTGCTAATTTAAGTCGTTTGGATTCTCAGCATCAAGTTGACAAACTACTATATAGTAATTGTCGACATACACTAAAAGAAACAGTCCTCTCCCCTGACTGTACCTTCATAAGAACCTCTCAGGGTCTGCAGTATGTTTTAAAGGCAACAGTCATCCATTAAGCATCCTAATAAAAACTTCATAGTTATCTAAACAACAAAGGACCCCAGATTTCAGTGCAGCCCCAGTACCCTCTCTGCAAAAGTATTCCAGGGCTTGTTAAAGCAGTTATACCTGCAGATTCGGTGCATAATGGGAGCTTGCTCCCCAAAGGAATGTTAAGGCATGCAAACTAAGGCTTATGTCAGCAAGTTTAAAATGCAACTTTAGATTAAATCCTCTAGAAGAGGCATCCATATTCATAGGCAAAGGAAGTCACCAAATAATTCTGAATATTCATATGGCTCATGCTTAAATAGAACCAGTGTATGTATGTGCGTTTAATAGACTATATATTTACTTATACACACACACAAAGATCACAAAAATTAAGTCAGCCACTAAAGTCTAGGAAACATCAACGTCAAACCTACCCTGGCTCTCCTGTGTGCACAATGAAGCAGGGTTTGTATAGAAAATAATTTTATCAAGTAATTGCAAGGCTCTACATCTGTAGAATTTATTTTTTTTTTTTTAAAAAGAATTTTAACCAATACTTTGCCCTCCTTTTTCTTAGCCATAAAAAAGAAATTCCACACATGGTGACAACACCCCAAAACTGGGGGGCGGGAGGAATGTGAATCAGAAAAAAAGGAAAGTGCTTTTACTGAAAATTTTCATTTAAGGAAGGGATAGATTCTCAAAAAGGTGTCTCTTGCAGCTATTGCATTTGGGATATGAAAGACTAAGGGTGTAAAAAAAGCAATACTTCGGCAAATTAGTTTCTAGAAGGGAGTTAATCACTAAAGCAGGGGTTGGAAAGGTAAGTGTATTATTAACTAGGTTTTCAGGATATTTCAGAACAGTATTATACAGAGACTGAAAGCATTCAGTACTTTATGAAGTTTATTCTTAAAGACCAATGTACTCAGCACAAATGCTCCCTGGCATAAAAGGAAAATCAAATTGGGTTTTACACAGTTGATAAATATCAACTAGTGAACAAAAAGTGAGAGTATGTCAGAAGAGTCTCAAAATAATGTTTGATACAGAAAGGATTACTGGACAGAGAATTTTCAAGTCTTACATTTTACTCAGTAAGCCAAGGAAGACATTTTCTCTGATAGAAAGACTCTTTTAACTTAATTGAATAGTATTTTGTGCGAATCTCAAATTTTTTCCATAATCTCATTCCAAATTTCAATTCCCTGGCACTAGGACACCGAGATGCCAGGACATCTCAGTAAAATCACTGTGACAGATGCACAGACTAAATGCATTTCCCTAACAACCATCATGTGCAGAGAATACAGACACCAGCTTTGAAAAATTTCAACCCACGTAATGTTTGCAAAAATATAAGCAACTGGAAACAAGGCTACCAGCTACCTGTAACAACACTGTACCATCTAAGTCAGATCATAAGCCTCAGGTCTCATCTTGTTCCCTGTGGAGCAGCTGTAACAGCTGTATTTCCTGCCACGGGATATAAATACTCGCCCCTATTCCAAAACAGGAATTGTGGTTAAATCACCTAAACAACTTCCAAAGTCCTAGCCTTTATTTTAAATGAGTAACAACAGAAGATAATTTTGCCCACCATTTACAAAGTTATTAGTATTTTCACCAACCAGTAAGCACCACAAGAAATGTTTAAAAGAATTGCCTTCATCAGGTTTTCAAGACAGGAGAGCCTCTGTGATTTGCTCACACAGAGCAACATCAGCAAAATATTTGTTTAACAGTTCACTAAAAGCTGACGCTAGCGCTTACTCACCTTCCTTGGTACTCTGTCCCCTATCCCCAGATTTGAATACTGTATTTGTTTCCACATATCTAACTATAAAATGTTTAACAAAATAAAAGCTCTGTAGATCAGCACTGAGGTTTATCATACAAGTTCACCTCAAAACTCCTTCTCCAGCAGCACTCCTGTATCTAATTCACTATAACCCATTTCCTTTCCCAGCGGCCCCAATGGGTCCAGATTCCTGTCTCCAGTTTTGGGAAGGTTATCTTAAAATTTATTGTGAACTACCTTTACTTCCACAGGAATGCTCTCTGAGAATGGGTTACACACAGGAAAACACTGTACAATACAGCTGCTGATAAAGGAACTAATTCTTTTCCTGCACTATAAAAAATATAGGTAACCCCCATAATGCTGAATGCAGTTGAAGCTCATGCAGTTAAGTGACATCTGATACATATCTGAAGTCAAGAAACAGTTGTATGTAGGAATAATATAACTATGACTTCCTCTACAGTGTTTAACTGAAAACTAAAAAACACAATAAATTATGTTTAAAATGGGCTTACTTTAAGAAGTTTAAAGGACTAGTAAAGGTCATACATAAATTCAAGCAAAGAAGCAAAACAAAGACCACAAGGAAGAAACAGGAAGCTTGTAAGGAAACTATTCTCTTCTACAGAGATATTATTTTCAAATGCATAATTTATTTTTAAATTCGTAACTTACAATTATCTTCTACATCCTTTTTGCTGTCCTCTTCTGCAGGAAACACTTGATTGATAGCAGCCTGGAAAGTCTGTTAGATGAAAAATACTAACAGTGTAAGAATTCCATAAAAATAGAGTTCAAAGATGTCTGATGCAATGATACAATGATACAGCGGACAATGAGTCCGCTGTAACTGTGCATGCTTTAAAATGAAGTTGCCAGCTTTATAATTCAGCATTGGAAATTTTACTGAGCTACTAGATGCAGAGAGGAGCCACTGCATTTACATTATTACACGACATTATAAAAATGCACTCACTGTAATATATTTTTATTGCAATAATATTTGATGTTCATTTCCAAAATTGCATGTAATATTGTGTAATATAAAAAATGAGGATAAAAGAAAGTACTGGAAAGGGAACAGTATTGTAAAGGACACAGACCTTCCTCAGTTTTGCAAAGAAGCACAAAGAATAAAAATCAAATTATTAGTTCAGTGAAAGGACTGTGCTGTCATTATCATATACTGTTTTATAACATTCCTACTTAAAATATAAATGTTCAATACATAACATCCTCTGTATCCCCAAATACTGTAGCTTTGGTTGCTGTTTGGGTTTTTTCTTCTTCAGTAAATCAATACTAAACTAAAACAAGACCTTCCTTCAACCCTTGTACGCCAGTTATACAAAACAGCTATTTATCAAGTGTTCATGTCCAACTGGAAAAATGCATAACAAAAGCAAACTTTGTTTCTTCTTTATTCTCTAGAAATCATAATTTATATTGTTGTAAAAAGGAAGGAAAAACATCCTAACAGACACATTACGGCACCTGCACAAAAACACCTATTGTAAGAGGTAGACTTTTAATTACACTTTTTTGTTTACCATAGTGATAACTTGTTTGAGCTACCCATGAATGAACAGCAACCCTGTTGCACCAATTAAAGATGATAACCACCACACTGCTGCAGGCACAGTCTCCTTTTCCCTCTGGAAAGGGAGACAAGAAGTCTAGTCTAATATTTGAAAAGGCAACCAACAGGATCTAAAGAATGACCTTAATAAACAAACACGTTTGCTTGTTTAACATTGTACTCAGCAAGATAGTCCCACGAGAAACATCTCACGTGGAAGCTTAGAAGAAATACAACTTGCTTCATCCTTGCTTCAGTACAACAGACATAATATATGAGCTTTTGTAGCTTACACCATCACGAACAACCACAAACTCCAACTCCCTTAGAAGTGGGAATAGAGAAAAATTACTTGAAGGAGAACTAATTGCTGCCAGTTGGAAAACAGTAAGTCTACGATATCCCTTCCCTTCCCTACAAAGTTATGATAAAGAACGCAATTTGTAGTCATAATAAATTATATTTTGTCATCCCCTTATCAGGATCTAATGCAGAAAAACAAGCACAAGAAGCTTTCTTAAGGGAAACAGAGCTGCTTGATGATGATGGAACATCTGAATGTCCATCAGACCAACTTCCTCCAAAGTAACCTTTATTGGAGATTCGTGGAGCCGTGCAGGACCTGAAGGTCTTTACCTACCTCAGAAAGTTGCCAGGTGCTATTCAGAGTTTTAGCAGAGCAAAGATTCCTCCCCCATTTCCTCCCTCTCACAGTACTGCAGCTAGAACATATTATCCAAATAGTTTTCTCTGCAAGTTTGTCAACAATCAAGGTATCTCTCATTGGGTAAAGATATATTTGAACACAACAGTTTCGAACATAATCAGTTCACTGTGCATGAAACAGTGGAAAGGTGGTTTTTTTTTAATAGAAGAGCATGACTGGCTTCACAAAAATGTAACTTCACTTCTTGTTCTTGTCTGCTGATGTGTTAACCACTAACAAAGACAGATTTCTTTTTTTTCACAGGAGAGAACGAACACAATACCCAACTATTCTGTAAGACTCTTCACAAGTCTCTGATACTTTAAATTTATGGATCTTTAGATCCATATCAGATAATTCAGCCATATCAGATCTAACCCAGTAGAGGAAGGAAGAGCTTTTTCCAATGTCCTCACCACTCAGCCTTCTGATCCAAGATAAATTACAATGAAAAAAGATATGAGAATTTATGCTGTATTGTGTCATTCAAAAATATTTTTTTCCTCGATATGGATTGTGAATTTTTTTTCTAGAATATTTCAGCAGTGATAAAACAAATAAGCCATACGAAGACATCTGAAAGCTGATGGTTTTCTGCTGGACTACTTTAGATCAGAACATAAAGTCTAACTTCAACTATGTCAACAAAGAATTTCACTCCATATGTCACAGCTGGACTACTGCTTTATGTAAAGCAATTCCTTGTTCTGCGGGTAGCATTAGCTAGATGTGCAGTGCTCTGAGTATTGCCAATTACTACTGAAATCTAATACAGTAACTAGGAAAACGGGCAAGGTATTCCAGATCTATCAATTAAAAAAATCCAAAGTAATCCTTTACTATGTTGTCCCTTTTTTCTTTTTTAACCATTTATTGTAAAGAGAAAACACTTCAGGCATTCGGTGGAAGACTTTTGCATTAAGACACAGCTTAGGACAAACTTGTTCTTAGCAAACAGAGAGGATATGAATCTCAGAGACATTAAAGTGGTCTCAGGAGACAAAACACAGGGTTTAGGGTTTTTTGTAGGTGCTTTTTTTTTTTGCCCTCTTTGTAACTAAGCAACCCTTGAAATCCAGTGGCAATCTTAATTATTCTCCCAGAAACTAGAGGAGTGAAAAAAGATATCTTTCCATTCAAGCAGGATCTTCTTTCTACCATGTAATCCAATATGTGTAACCATGCTTCCTTTATACCTTCCAGATACAGACAGGAGACATCCCTACTCTCAGCTGTATTTCACAAACCAACCTAAAGCAGCACGAACAGTAAGACAGGCAAGAACATGTCTCATTAGCACAAGCAAGCTGTGCTCTCTGCTTAAGAAAAAAAAAAACCTTCACTTGAAACACTGAACTTTGGACATTCTGATCCTTACTTTCAAAGTACATTTATTCATTTACACTTAGCCCAGGAAAATACCTTTCTGGTTATTCACAGCATACCAGAGCAGGTGCCCCATAAAGCCCTCTATGACCCTTCAGAACTGGTCTAGAGCCACAAGGTGCCCCTCAGTTGACAGCACGATGGGTGTCAGCAAGTGCCTGCAGCACCACATGCCCTCCCAACTGCCAGAAACTCACTACTGCTGAAGCTCTAAGAAACACCTGCCCCCCACCCCTCAGTGCCACGAGGATCCCAGGATGGTATCCAAGGTGCAAGCCCTCCGAGGCACCTCTTCGTAATTGCTTTACTTAGATTTGCTACCTCCAGGAAAAGAGTAAATTCCATGTTTGGCAATTTTGCTGTCATCTGCCTTCTCCCTGTCACACACAGCATCGAGCAACACAACAAAGACACATGCAACAGGATCTGAGGTTAGGATTCCCAGTAAGCTCAGAAAAGTACACTCCAACTAGAAGCATAAATGCAACACTATTTGAGTTTAACAACTCGCTGCCTTTCTACCCGCCTCCTTCCTTGTACACTGGCATGCGACTGCCAGCTCCGGTTTGGAGCCCACCCTCAAGGCAGCGCTCCAGCCCTAGGTGGGACCACGCTCATTTGCAAACCCCTCTCCAGTTTCTCTGTTCTCTCTCCAGTCATGGCATTTATCAGCTTTGCAAGGCGATGATTTAGTTTTCAGGGAGTACCTCCCATCGCGTAACACATGCACCCTCTGTTCTGATAACAGGCTCCTGCAGCTCGGGTTACTCTTTCTCATACAACATAAGCGAGGTGACTCAGATCCCCACCTCTCTTTAGACACCCAGCCTCCGCACAGAAATGTAAATGTCGTTAACCCTGTATGAGCTGTGGTACCCAAAACTACTACTGCTGGTTTATAAGTAAATCAGTGTATTGGACAACTACCTTCACCCAGACTGGACTAGATAACTTGGTTTCATAACCCAAAGCAATCTCCAGCCACGACAGCCTCAGGTCCTAGTCCTCCTGCCACTGCTTGCTGCTGTGCTGGAAACTTTCCTTCATTTTTAAGGTGGATCCGTTCTCTGAGCTCGTTTGCTATGTCACCCACAGCTCGGCGAGCAGAGCTGAGGGGGTGCCACTCTGCAACACCAGAGCTAGCTACAGGTGGGGAACGGAGGGAAGATTTTTCAAGACATCATGAAAATGTTGCCTTGCAGCATTTATTGCAGCCATTAACAACATATTTTAATTAACCATTAAATGGTATAAAAAGGCAATAATCAAACATATGCATAAACATTTCCTTTTCGGCCTGTGATCTCCAGTAAGCTACCAGTGCCTACAGAGAATACATATGACATGCTAATGACCCAGATTAAAAAATAATAATAAGTTACGCTGCCCGGATACGTTTACAGGATCAGGTTACTCCTCTCCTCCCTGTAATTATCATGGGCAACTCTGGAGCTGCTGGATCACTCTGAAGAGCACTTTTGAACTATCATTTTAAGTAAACAAAGTTGATAATAATGGGTATTAATGCTGACTGCTTCAAATTAATGGTTTAAGCGCACAAGAACAGTGTCTTCTTAAAAAGACAAAAAGCAATGAGAAATACTTCACTATAAAAAGAGATCAATGACACCTTGAAAAAACAGAGAAGGTAATTAAGAAAATGTCTTACTCCACCTTTATTAATATAAGGAAACTTGATAATTAGAAATATAGGACCATAATCTCTATGGTATTTAAACTGTGAAGTGTTTGTTCCCTCAGATGAACGAACATTGGGCCCCTGATTGATCTGCTTAATTCAAGAAAACAGTCAACAGCAGAATAACAAACTTTCTAGGCAAAAGAGATTGTCCATTGTGAACCATGAAGATATTTGTATTTCAGGATCATCATTTTGTTAAAAAAAAAAAAATAAACACACAAGTCCCTGAAAGGAGCATATGTTAGAAATAAATAGTGACTCAGGAATCCCCTTATTGCCTGTTTTCATTTCAATATATGGGCTTTTGCTCTTTATCACATCAGAACCATTTGGGGCTATAAATAGAAATGAGGGAGGAGTCAAAATCTTTTAGGTCAGTTAAAGAATACTTAGTCCTAGTTTTGGAATATTTAATATTCTTGCCTGAACAATGTTCTCTTCCCCAAACTGAAGAATGCATACTACTACTAAACCTACAGACTTCTCTCACAAAAAAATCAGACATCACACTTGCTTTATATTTCTAAGGAATGCAACATCAACTTCCTCTCCAAGATGTAGGAAAAAAAAAGTCTGTAAACATTCCCCCAAAAAGGAAGGGCTGCTGAATAACCTTTCGACCTGTGACAAGGCATTCTTTATTCTTGTTGACATGAAAAAAGAAGTTACAAAAAAAGTGTTCTTTCCACACCTGAAGATACAGAAAGGACAAAATTGTTGAAAGGGCACATATCACATATTCACAAAGACCAAAATCACAAGTTTTAAAACAGTGTCTGATCTTATTCCAGCTAGTGAAAACCAGGATGCTGACCATCTGAATTAGGGTAATTGATACATACATGGTACTTCCTGTAAAAACTGACATTTAATTACAACATACTGAATCTGAAAGATGTCATGATGAATGAAGCAGTTGGAATACACTGATTAGGATGAATTAGGACTTCATTTTAAAAGTTCCATTTATTTTGCCTTTGATTTGATGTAGCAATTCCATGGGACCTTTGTTGACATCATGTTACTTCTCAGGGTGCTTGAGGTAAGAGGATTCATCTCTCAATCTTCATCAGTCTAACAGTAAAGTGTCTAATCTAAGCCAGAGTCTAGGACATCCCTGTAGGACATTGTCTGTATGCATTTAAGAGAAAAGAGAGAAGCTGACCTCGACAGTAGACTCTTAAGCAGCCTCTAATTTAGAAAAATATACAGTACTGAATCAAATTGTTATGGAGGTTCAGTCCTTCTGTCTTTCACACACATGCAGAAAACTGACAGAAAGCAAGCAATCCTTATCAGTGGGATACTTCATTTGCAATGCAAGCTAAGGTTGAACAAAGATCCTTCTCCAGACAAAACCCATTTCCCACTCCTTCAGGTTGTGTGCAGTGGTAGATACTGGTAAAGATTTGTCCTACAGCTAAAACAGTTTTTGTAAGGTTTTCTCTGTTCCTTTGCTTGTGAGACACTTACCTTGCCTTTCTGATTCAAAGGTTCAATAGTTAAGTTGTCAGTGCCAATGTCCACAATCATCCCCATCTGAAACCCATCAGTTGGGTGTGGAGCCCAAACGGGCTTCCCGTCCTCCATTGTGGGATCTATCCAGTATTTCCTGTAAGAAAAACAAAAATTCAAGAAAAAAATGTGTACACAAATTTAGTAAACTATCAGGATTATCTACACAGACTTTAGTTTATTATGTCCATTCCTGTTATTCCATGTGGAAGTAGCCAGCCTGTCAGGACAAGATACTTCCAGCCTTTTTCCAACCCATGACTCTGCTTACAGAGGAGCCCCTCAGACCTGGGTATGGAGAAGATTCAAGAACAGATCATTCTTGGGGGTGGGGTCCACAGACTAATCCGTGCAGGTCCTTCCCCAATTTCCCTAACTTGTCATATTTGTCTGTACCTGATTTTGTGTGAAAATACTTGGATTTCTGTAACAGGCATGTGTCAAGGCACGTGAGCAGAAACACAACAGTCATTTCAGATGAATGAATACGCCCACTCTTTTCATATGGCTGGGCATATGGCTTTTAAATAACCCATGAATATATTTGGTCACAGTCGATTTATCATATTACAAGCTTCTGAGAGACTGACCTCCGATACTATGACATTACCACTCTGCCTCTTAAGGAACACCAACCACACTTTCTATAAAAGTATGATGTGAAAATCATTTTAGAGGAATCTAAGGTCTACAAGTGAAATAGATGCAAAGGCCAAGACATTCAAACCGTAGGCTCTTCAAGTTATGCAGCTAAATAAGCTCCTAATTAAAAGGAGTATTTGATTGCATGCAATGCTCATTGAACTAACCAGGAAAGTTGCCAGGATTGGCACACTCTGAATGGCTAACGGTGCCATTTTAAATATGCTGAATTTTTTTTTTTTTTTAAATCTACTTTAAAGTCCTTGCCCTAATAAGAATAGGGAGTCCACACAACTTGAAAGGCTCACTTCTCACTGTTTCTTACTCCCCTCCAAAACTCATTCACATACTAAACTGACATGTTTTAGTGATTCCAAAATTTGTAAGTACCACCTCATATCACCAAGGTGTAACTTGCCTCTCTCAGCATGAAAGAAATGAGCCTGCCAAGCAGCAAAGAAAACACTGGCAGCAAACTCCCAGAGCCTGTAAACTAGGAAACACGTCCCACATTTTTCCTTTCCCACATCTGAAGGAAAAAAGAGCTCCAAAGTTCCTCACAACCAGGGCAGACTGCAGACCCCTTTGCCATAAGCAGCTGCAAGGACAAAGAGTCATCAGCCCACCAGAAAGGTGTACAACTACAAGCAGAAAAGGACACTCTTGTCCCACAGAGGATCTGTCAGGATGTGCTGCACATGACCTGCTTTTTGCTGCCTCCAAGGACTTTAGAAATATTTGAAGAGAAGGAAAAGGCTTGCTGTGACTGCTTTGAGAACGCCACTGGCCTTAACATCTTACTTGTCAAGGAATAAGGCAATTTGCTGTTAACTTCAATGTGAAATGATAGAACATAAAAAGTAACTCTAAAGCTAAGACTCAAAATGCGAAGTCAATTATTTTTTTAATGAAGTCATGTTCTGAAGAAACAGAAAAAACTAGCTATAGAGTTCTTAATTTAGTGTTGACATCTGGTTTTGTGTTTAAATTTACTCAGTTAATCAGTTTTTTCTCCCTGACTTCAGGTCAGGATGTAAGAAGCTCATGAAGATTTTAACAAATGGTTGTAGTGTATTCTACTCACCCAATTCATGCTATTTAAAATGTTATATTTAATACAGGAAAACATTTTCAACTACTTATAGAAAGTTTGTGCTCTAAAACCTCAAGCATCACATTCACTTCTATTTACTTCGAAACTTTTGCCACATCCCATGAACTCTGCAAAACACCATCATCTTCATCATGTGCTGCCAGCATTGTACAATAAATCCTGTAAAACAACATCTGTATTCACTCACAATTGGCTGCTGGCCATTTTTTCTTTACTTTAGGATACTGTAAATCAGATCTAGTATACACCACAGTTTTACAGTTTGGTTTGGTTTTTGTTTTGTTTTGTGGTTTTTTTTTTTAAGCCAGGTCTGACCTCTGAGTACAACTGCCATCACAGCCATAGTTACTAAACAGCTGAGTTTATTTCTGGAAATAATCAGGCCTTCATTTCTTCATAAGCCTATCATTTGCTTTTAAAATGCTAGTTCAAATTAGTACCTAAGTGATATGTCACACAACCACTAAAAACAAGGCTCTCTTTTACATCCCGAGCAGCATGGCCAGGGCTCCAGACGTAACCATGTCGCACAAGAAATGAACCCTGAAATTAGTGCCAAAGTTTTTGCCAGAAGCTAGAATCCAACCTTCCCAACTAGCATCCAGAGGCTTCTGCTTTGCTCACTGACATGGGCTTTTGCATTCATTCTTGTTCTTAACCCTACTTCATACTTTATTAATAAATCATGATAGGAGAATGTCATGAGCTAAAAATAAATAAAATCTTGAAGAACAGAGCAGTGATTGAATCCAGCCACCACCAGGAAATGCATGTTTAATACCTGAGGCTTTGCAAGCTTCTAAGAAGCCACTGCGTGAAGGCATCTAAATATGAGTGTAGTAGTTATTCACGGGACAATTACCTGTAATAAACACAGCCTTCTGCCTGAGAAGGGACACAAAACCAGTTGTAACATTTTGGTTTTGGCACCATTCCAACTCTGTCAGCCAGGACTCTGACAGGCAGCACTTTAAAACTGGATACCAAAACCGCCAGGTCATACCTGCTCCCACGTACCCCTCCAGCTGATGTACCCTTGAGAGAGGTGAAGTTTTTTCCTGAACCAGCTCTTGAACAGCCGGTTTCCAGCCCAGCATTTTAAGGTAAGCAGAAACAAAAGTAGTTCAAAGTTCAACTACCTGATATAAATCCTTTAGAAAAAGAAAACAGCACTTTTTTAAAACATGAAACCATGCTTTAATCATTAAAACATACATATCTCGGAGTATAAACTGGGAAAAATACAGATTTGCATGGAGAACCTTCGAATCATATTTTCCCCATGAAAATATAGCCCAGTCTAGTTACAGACCATTAATAGCTATCAGCGGCAACACACCTCCCCACCCCTCATGTGCATTCATGTAAATCCAGTCTACATGCAGCCAACTTCACTACTGTTGAAAAAGCACACCGTTTCTGAACACTATATAAGCAAAAAGGCTCATATCCAGGCTAAAAGCACTAAGGCAACAAATCTGAGAGCAACACCAACATACACAAGCAGTCACCTGAACGATGCTTCTGAACGAGAGGCCAAAATGAACCATCTTCCACTTCTGTATTTGCATATATGCACTGAACATATATTAAAGGAGTAGATAAGTTGCTAGGTCATTTTGGTCTCCACAATTAAGACTTCTTCCAACAGGAAGGAGAGAATTCACCACGGTTACACTTATAACCAGGAAGCCATCTGCCCTTTTCCCTTTCTACAGTCAGCAGAGAGAGACCAGGAACCCCATACTGGAGTTTCTCTCTCCATTGAGCAGGAAAAGGACAGTAATAAAAAAAGTCTTTGTCTGAAGTTGGTAAACTTAATAGCTATTCCTTCAAATGTCAGATTTTACATTTTCATAATTGGCAAGCAGTAATAGGCCTTGCCTTCATTATCAGTAATAGTATTCAACATTCAGCACTGGCTAAACACTAGTAGCCAGCAGTACAAACAACTTGCAAGACAAAACTATACTGAACTCCACAGATTACAACAGCAAGAAAAACACCCGCCAGCGCTTCTTTAACTTCTTTTGCACTATTAAATCCTCTTTTGGAGAACGTTTAATGATACTGTTTTTCAAAAAAATTATCTACATAACACAGAACAAGAAACAACTGAAAATTCCTCAGTCAAAAGTTGGTATGTATCCTCCCACTTATCTTTACTTAAATATTATTGATTTTAAAAGAATGTAATACAACTACATTTTGGCTTTGTAGGGTATTCAAAAGTAAATCAAACTGTACCATCAGGTGAAAGAATTCTAGGAAAGCAAAATACAGTAATGCAGTTTTAAACTTGTTACCAGAGCCCAGAGGTAAGTATTTGTATGATCTGATTCTATTTACTATCCTATGAACAGTTTACTATAACTAAGGCACTGTACTGACTGCTGAATTAACTAATTAAAAGAAATGAAAAATTAAACTTCATTAAACAACTGATGGTATCTCATTTAGTTGGCTAAATCCAAGGAAAACAAACTAGTCAAAATACGTATAGTAGCAAAGTATCACAGTAAAAGTAGAATTACATCGGTATTTCATATTAAAAAAAAAACCCAAACTACCACTTGTCTGTTTAAGAGCTGCTCAAAATTCTGCAGGTTACACTGGGCCCAGAGGGATGCTTTGGGAAAGGCCCTGTCAACACACAGGACAGACCAGAGAGAGGAAAACTGATACATGGTGGTAGCTTACTGTCAGTCACGTTATTTCTTCAGCCCCAGTTCACTGTTTAACTGAAACAGCAACAAATCAAAGCTTAGGCAGCATTCAGCACTCTGCTGCAAGTGACAGAACATTTCAAAGGAACTGCAGATATTGTACAGACTTTTTTTTTTCTTTCAGCTAAATGCAATACAGTCAATAACTGCACTGCTTAACTGAATATTAAACCCATTCAATTTTTATTTATTTTTTCAATTTACTACAATTTACGCTGCACTAACACATTCTAGTTTAGCCATATACCAAACTGCAGTTCTCATACCTGCTTATGATGACAACAGCAAGGGAACTGTGTCAAGCAGAGACTTCTACCAACACAGAAAAGGAGAGAACGGGCTAGAATTCAGCACAGCACAAAGGTACAAAGGTACCTTCAAAAACAATTTGCCTTGAAAATGTTAATGCTGACATGTTAATTGCCAATATATTTCGTAGATGCATGCAAGTAAAACAAAGAGCAACAGTTCACATATCTGAGATTTACTACATAAAAACTTCCTTTAAAGCTACATGCTCTGACTGCCAGAGACAATTTGAGCACAGCATCTGATGAAATTATTCTCATGCCATAGTCATTTTCTTGTATATTTGCATGCATCAACATGTTTTCAATACTGAACAGCTAGAAACTTATTTCTGTAGTACTTCTGGAAGAATCACTCTTTTGTATTTGTACTCACTTTGTATTTAGCATTCACATAGGAAATACCTGCTCTGCTGTCTGCTGTTGTGTTTACTAGTCAAAACATTTTAAAAAGACAAGTCAATCCCCCATGCTTAAAGCAGAAAAGAAATCTAGGTTTATTTTCTCCACATTAAAAATGTGGCAATTCACAATTACAAAAAACTGTTCTAGACCTCAGTAAAGCCAGCCTGCATCGCTCCACATCATTTCTCAAACACCTTTGCCTAGAACATCGATGTTCTCTTTCCACTTCCCTCACCGGTGGAAATGTTTATGAAGAAGTTCTGAAATTGGAAGGAAAAGATGCAAGTAACCTCAGAAATATATTGAAGACAAAATTTCAAGGCACAGAAGAAAGGGTGTGGTAGAGACAGTTTCGAGTAAGCTGTACAGGTCTTCTGCCAAACCTATCTCACCTTCCTGCATCGTAATTGCTGCTCAAGTCAATTCATCCCAGCTACACTCCTGACTTTGCTCCCTGCTCCTGCCTCTTCCTCTCCTGGCCATGTTGAGAAATACCGATCCAGAGCAGGAGGTGGTCTGAGTAAGAACAAGTACTTTGGGAAAAATAGACACAAAAAAACCCAAAAAAACCCACCACACACCACAACACACCTCCACTTTGTCTGCAACTATTTTAATGGTTCCTGCAACCCAAGTTGTTGAAAACAACCAGATTTGTTAACTCAAATTATGGTAAGAAATTCCCTTCACAGGAACTGAATATTTTGTATTTATCACTATTCTGAAAATAAAGTGCTACATGCATTGAGCTGTAGGCAAGCAACTCTTCCAGTTTTGGAATACATTTACTTTATGCTTCTTCAAACACAACATATTTAATCAACTCTCACTTTTGAATGTATATGCACTTTTCACATCACAAAAATGTAACTCATTAAAAAGGAGATCGTTAAAAAAGGTTCTACTGTAGTAAGATTATCTAACATAATTTGTACTTCTAACTGAAGAGATTTCTAAAAGGCCAAGTGTCTTTCTGCTGTTTACTAAGTGCCAAGAGCCGCAGTACCCCCTAAGAAACAAAAATAAATACTGCGCGGCCAAGGAAATCTGCCGTTGGAGGTTACAGTGAAGCTCCAAGAAAGCCAAAGAAGGGTTTGGGAAGTTACAACATGCCAACTCTGTGGGTATGGTGGAAGACACAAACCAGCAATAGGGGCTGAACAAAGAAAAGGATGGCTCATTGCACACCAACAGAGAAGCAGCAAGCACTCTCACGAACTCTACCATGTGAGAAGACAAAAAGGGTCGAAAGAGACTTAGCAAAGGAAGACAGCAACACATATTTTATATTACCTAGCAGATTGATACTGGCTCATATCAAATCCTGAGGTAACTCTGATCATGTCTGTACTTGACATGATGTACTTCCATGAAGAAGGACCAAAGTATATGTGAAGGGATAAAAAAGAAGAGCTAATTTCTATAAACCTAAAATAAAAGAATACACTGAAGAGAACAAGCAGCTTCCATCTGCCACCAATGCCAACAGATTTATCTCTCAGCAAACTTTAGGATGGAAGCATTTGCATCATCTTCTGTAAAGTTTTGTTTGAGGACCCTGTACAAATATAACAGTAGTTCTAGCTTCAAGAATTTCAAATCTACCAAAAAGCAACATCTCACTTTTACTAAACCTAATCAAAAGCACCTACTGCAAAAGCTTGGTGGAAAGTTTTCCCGTCTGCCAACAACAGGGGCTGCAGGAGCAAGTGCTGTGAGGAAAGCTTTTGGGGGGGCTCTGCCCAACTGGGCTTACCAGTCTTTGAAAATACATCCCTCGTCAGTTCCCATGAGCACCAAAGATCTTTGCGGCACCTAATGCCACTGCAGGCCCCCTATGCGCTGTGCCCACCCACGCTCCTCACGGCAAGTACTGACTGGACCTCTCAAGATGTGGCTTATGCAGTAGCATCCCATTGCAGTAACAGTTCAAAATGAGAAAAAAGGCAAACAAAACCCCTCAAAACCACAAAAGCTAGGCTGAAACAGCTCTTATCTGCAGCAACATATTTCTAGTTAATTTCCTAATAAAATTCTAGCCAGTTATAAAATTCTGTCAAACACCAGCACAAATCCTCTTTAGCCAGTATTTGTCCAACTGCAACTGCTGCTATACAAGACCAAGATAAATTTTGTACAACTCTCAGCTTGCACAACTCTAACCACAGAGGATGCAGTCTTTTGACTACGACATTGGGCAGTTAAACTTGATTCATATTAGAATCAATGAGGTCTGATGTCTGATGACTTCCTCTGTGATTCCTGCTCTTCTGCCAGCTTTTTAAGCTACCGTTCTCTCAAGAACATTGTTCCTATTTTAGTTCCTACTAGTGAAATAGAGAAGTTTCTGTCCCAGTTCTTGTTAATTACAATAACCCGAGTGGAGCTCCCTGACAAACCAAGGAGTAAGTATGCCAAGTGGAATGTGCACAAGCATTTTTTTTGACCAACAGCAATACCTACACCAATAATACCATCAAGCAGAAGGAAGAAAAGGAGAAAAACACAATGTCAGATTTCAGCAAGACAAAAAAAAAAAAGCTGATGTTAAAATTACAGAAAGAACAACTCAGTTATGGTCTGGACACTACTTCAGAAGCATTACTGAACAGAAAAGAGGACCAGAAAACCAGGAGAAAACCAATATGGCTAAGAGACAGAGTTTGAAAGAGGTTGTTCAAACCAACTAAATGCTTTCAGACTCTGCAAGTCAGCCCTAGTAAAACCAGAGGGCAGTGAGAGGGGAAGGTAAGTAAGCATAAGGCAGAACTCAGCAAACAGATAAAGGCATCAAAGCAAAACCAAAGGCATCTTAAGCTGTCTCATGATAAAGTATAAAGAATGCATAGGAGCGGACAGACATGCTCTCTGCGGATCTAGCTGGTGGAGTAGTTCAAGCTAACAAGGAGAACTCTGGAGTTAACGACCCCTGTAGCTGAGAGACCACACTGCATGACCTCTGCTAGCAGTCCTCAAGCATGCTAGCTTAAATCATATCCAAGGAAGAGCCTCAACAAGGGCAGGTAACTTCAAACCCCTTCAGCTAGCACTTTAACGGTGTATTTGTTCACACCCTCGTGTGCCATGTTTTCCAAGTACAAACATCAGAAAGAACAAATGCTTATTGAAGACTGAGGATGACTCTCTCCAGGCTAATGAAGTTTAAATTCCCCTCCAGTTGTGTCATTTTTCAGCCTTCTCCACCCATTCATCTTCTACATCTCTCACTCTCCTACTGCCAAATTGAAGTGCCCCGTTTCCCCACCCAAGGCACCCTGCTGCCAAGCTATTGCTCATCCTCAGGTGACCTAATACAAGAACTGATCTGTTTATTCTAAGACTTTGCACCCGTCTGTTTCTCCTTGAGCTCTGTGTACAAGATAAACCAAAAGCTACTAATCGGCCTCAAGTCGGCCAAACACATTACTCGGCAGTAAGGTAAGAAAGTCCTTACTTCAATCCCCAAATACCTAAATGAAATGTTATCATTTATCATAAATATTGGTTTGGTGTATAAATATCTGGTCACTAGTTTCCATAATCTGAATTGCATAAGCTGCACATTATGATAAGTAATCGGGGCCCCAGAACTTTAATCCTCTGTAGACCATCACAAATGTCGGTTAAAAGCACATCTTGGTGTAACCAGGAGGGGCTTGTACCAGTTAAAGCAAGCATATATTGCTTTTTAAACCAGCTTTTGCCAAGCCAATTCAGAAAGAGGCTGAGGTAGACTGAATCCCAGTAATTTATTCCAATTCATACGAACACAGATAAACCCAAACTTCATCCCCTCACAAGATTAGAGGCATATTCCTAACCACCAATTTAAGAAAAAGAAAAACAAACCCAACAACAAAAAACTTTTGAGTGCTTTTGAATTTTTGGTAATTCACCAGCAATTCAAGAACTCTCCACAATTCAAGTAATTTTTCAGAAAAATATTTGAAGAAAAAAGCTGACACTAACCAGTAAGAATACCATACATTTAGATGAGTTGTGCTCAGCCCCTCCCTTAAGTTCAGGGCACCTGACAATTCCAGCAGAGAAAGTCAAGAGCCAGATCGTAACCTTAAGGCTATCAGTAACCTTTTTCTCCCGGCATACTCCAGGGACTCCCGGGGGTACCCAGTTCACAACTGCAACCCCTTCCCTGAACTCATTTGTCTTGTCAAGTTTTGAACTTCAGCTATATAACCCTCTCACTGGAGCGTAATAAAGCTGTAAATACAGAGATAAGCAAGAAAGCAACCTGCACTGAGTTTTATCAGTTTGATAAATACATACACATATAAATAACAGAACAGAGAGACACATTTGAATTGTAATTTGTTTTTAGAGTCCAGCAACAAGAGAACACTGCCAAACACTACTTCCCAGTACATATCAGAGTGAAAATAGAACTGATATTTTAGAGAAATAAGAATATATACTCAGCCAGGATCCAAGTCAAATCAAATAAACTAAGCACTGCGGATGGCAGCATCAAAGGCTGCCGGAGGGTCTGCAGGAAACCTCAGATGCTTGATCTCAGGCCACTGCAGACACACAGTACAATCCAGAAACTCTTTACTGACATCCGTCTCTGCACAGAAACCATAATTCTTTCAGAGACAGAATTAGCTCCTAGAAACACTTATATTATCAGGTACTGCCTCCTTTTTCATCTCTTCGTATCAGCTTGTACATCCTACAAGAAGTATGGGTATAATTTACAGGCAATGGGCTGAAACACAGACAATCCTCAACAGATCGTAATGAACTCAGAAGAAATTCGCCCTTCAGAAACCGGTAACTAAAAAGGAAAGATTCTTGCCTAAATCTATTCAATCTTGCCTTAAGGAAGAGAAGAAAAAAAAATAAAACCCACACCAAAGAAAAAACCCACCACCACCAAAACAAACAGAAAAATCTACTGCTGAGTTCACGAATGTCACTGATAAAGTAATTCTGAGGGATGAGACCAAAAGCTTTCTCTTAACATAAAAGAGCATGAGAGCCATTTAAGACAGTTTAAGACAGTTATCAACAGCAAAGGACAAAAAAACAAGTATCCAGAGCTGCCCAGAGAATGTGACACAGACCATGTTTTGTCAGTAAATCTATCGGTTTTCTTGGGGAGATGAGTGTAATGGGCTCCTTATTATGAGGCGAGAATGTACAAATAGTCATTTCAGCGAAAGACAGTAATTGCAAAGAAACCACCTACACTATCTCTATCTCAAAAGAAGATCTGGAACATAAGCTTTAAGAATAAAATCCACTAACAATCCGCAAAAATCATCTGAGGGCTGAACACCTCTCCTGTGCAGAAAGGCTGAGAGACTTAGGGTTGTTCAGCCTGGAAAAGAGAAGTCTCTGGAGAGACCTTATTGAGGCCTTTAAATAATTAAAGGGGGCTTGTAAGAAAGGGATGTAGAGACACTTTTAACCAGGGCCTTTAGCGACAAGACAAGAGGCAATGGTTTTAAACAGAAGGAGAGTAGATTTAGACTGGATACAAGGAAGATATTTTTTATGACACGGGTGATGAGGCACTGGAACAGGTTGCCCAGAGGAGCTATGGATGCCCCATCACTGGAAATATTCAAGGTCAGGCTTGGGTGGAACTTAGAGAAACCTGGTCTAGTGGGAGGTATCCCCGCCCATGGCGGGGGGGTGGGACTAGATGATCTTTAAGGTCTCTTCCAAGCCAAACCATTCTATGATTCTAAAATAACCTTTAATTCCTGTACTATTCCAGAAGAGTTTCTATTTTCACAGAAGGCAAAGTGCTGTAAAGACTAGGCACCTGAACAACAACAAATCAGACAAAATCTACCATTAGCACCGACAAGATCTCAGCAACAGGGAAAATTGCAGACCGTAACAACTTCCACATTAGCCACATCCTGACCACAGCTCAACTCTCTTATTTTTGGTAGGACACTAACTCTCTGCAAGGTCTGAGAAAGTTCTAGGCTTCCCTAAACCTAGGTATGTGGCCAAGCAGAATATAGACTCTGGATCACAGCTAATCTTTGCTCAGATTTTGCCAGAGACAAAGACAAATGTACTCCTGCCAGACAAGCTGTTGTTCCTACTGCTGGGTCAGTGTCTTGGGGAGCTGCCGCAAATAACTGATGCAGCTCCCCCAGCTCCTTATATTTACAGACCACGAGTCATAAGAAATCCAGCCCAAGAGCAACGCACTCACTTCTTGTTCAGAAAATGGTTAGAAGATCTAATGTGGAAGATGGATCTCAAAGTCCAATTGTACTTTACTCATTCACTTTAAAACCTCAAATACATCACCTGAACACTGCTTACCACCCCTGCCATGTATAAAATGTTATTTATCAATTTAACAGGAATGCTGCAAGAAAGTGCATCCCTGCTCAAAACATTCTCTTAAAGTCAACAGTGACTAAAAATGACCAACCAGCACTACCACAAAAACCATTATTAATTTTCTGTCCCAGTGTTACAAAACCTACACAAGTGACCAGGTTTGGCCAAATCCATCTTTCATAAGAAATCTGGAGTAGCTTTAAGGCTTTCAATAGCAAGTCCAGTGGTGCAGGAGATAGAGTGAACGCACCGTCTCTTCACATGCAAGAGGGTGGTCCCTGAGGCTGGGAATTGTACTAAAGCACAGCAACGACAGGCACACACGGTCTCAATAAATCTGATATGAAAGTAAACTGAAAATAACACATGCAAAATCACAGCTTCTAGGACCAACCCTTAAATATAATTACAAATTTTGTACAGAAGCTCACGCAAAGGACAAACCACCATGGTCACATGCTAAGAAAGGCCTATTTATTTTGGCAAGGAGATCAAAAGTGGAGTAAAGGAAAGCTTTTAGTCAGGTTGTAAATTCAGCTGCAAAATGTGGCTCAGGTGTTTTTAAATTTAAAATTTCATGAGCCATTACAGCTGGAACAAAATTTCTGGGAAAATGAGCCCTGTCATGCTGCCACTGCTACTTCCCAATTGGACTCTGCAGCTCAAAGACAAGAGCATTTATCTACGGCACTTGAGCATTAATTTCAGAGTATGCAAAATATTTTATACAAATAGCACACCTCCAGAGGTTAGAAAACTCATCACAGCCACTTTTCCCTCCTCCTCTTTCAATTACATGAAAACCTAGTTTCCATTTTGTTTTCCCTTCTTTAACAATTATCCCAGAATTTAACATTACAGTGGGGCTAGGATCACATTACATTAATTTTCATCTCAGGAACAAAATGAAACATGAAAACACTGATATTATTTTCAACTCAATGGATTCACCTATGTTAACAAGTAACACAGTACGACAAGAGCAAATTTTTACAGTGAAACAGCAGCGCTGAGGGGCCAGTGCCCATAACACAGGCATTTGGAAGGTTTTACTAAATCTAATCGGTACCAAATGGCTCTAGTCTGGGTCCCTGGACTGAATATGAATTCACAGCTGGAGAGCATCAGATGTTTTTCTAAGGAGCATCACCCACTCCAGTATCATCCAAACAGGATCCAGTTTGGTGCCTGGACTTGCAGTGCAGTAAACGCAGACAGCCAGGAGGTTCACCACAACAGCAAGCAAGATGAACTGAAAGACCAATAGAGACACACCTCTACTTGCTCTTCATCCCACACCTCTACTTGCTCTTCACCCAACTGCTGATGGTTCCTGGCATGGGAAAACACAGAAATTGTAGACTGTTGCTCCAACATAGTCATGGGCCAGGTTAGGGCATCTTTTCCCCTTTTTTATCTGCATTTTAACTTTATCAACAGTTTACTCTAAGCTTTATTTTTTAATACTGAGCATTAGTGATCATATAACATATAGGTACCAATCATACAGCATTACTTAACCAGGAAAAAAAGGCCTTCAAACAATGCAAAGGCAGTTTCTCATAACTTTGTTTTTTTTCTAAATAATGTAAGCTGTTATTCCTCCTCCTTCCCTCCAATGACAGACTATTGCTACTGCAACAGAAAAAAATTGCCTTAGACTTCCAAAGTCCAATACTTTTTTAAAAGAAGCATACATTTAAAGAGTTCAAACACCAGCTAAACTGAGTTCCCCCCTTCAGATATTATATAATTGTAGTGATTTTGCTCTCTAAAAACAAAGCATGATTAAAATTATCTTTAGTACCCTCTAAATTGCCCCAAGACAATCTAGCAGCCCCCAGCCTGTGAGCCACCACCAGGCAGCTCTCCCCAGCCTACCCACGGGCACTGCACTCCAACAAGTGCCCAACAAGCAGCCCTCACCCCAGCTGCGGGAGGATGCCCGAAAATACTGTTGTCTCATCAGACAACAGGTCTCAAAGTAAAATATCACTTAGACTCAGCTGGTAACTTACCACCGGCTCCCCTTCAGATGATGCTGTGGACCGGAAACCCAGAAGCAGCGGCAACAGGAATGTAAGTAACTCCTGTTCCTGCATGTTTCGACATAACCCTGTTCAGCTCTCCTGAACAAAGGCCTGCGCTTATTCAGCCTACAAATAATTTTAATCATCCTGTTTTGTCTAAAACTGGGGTATGGATTCCTCTCTCCAGAGGAGAATAATGTTCCCACCACTTGCTGGACAGGACAGATTTGAAGTAGGGCTTTAAGCCAAAAGCACAACTAACGTTTGCAGTTGTGCAAATCTAATGACGTATTGAAATTTCTGCTCCTGTTCCAACATCAGATTATAAAAAGTAAACTTTTCTTTCATTTATGGGCAATATATAAAATGTAAATCCAAATTGTTTTAAAAATACACAGGAAGAGATTATTAAAAATACCCTCAAGGACAGCGTGCAAGGCTTGCACACAGAAGTTTAAAGTTCCAAAACACAAGATCAGTGCAATGTTACTCTTCCCCACAAACCACAGATACCTCCTCCAAAAAAAACACAAGTAAAACCCTCTTTCCCCTCTGCCAGGACAACTCAGCCCCCTTACTCACTGTGAAAAGCTCCACTCACAATCAGCTAGGAAACCATTAAGAATATCCAGAACCTTCAAAAAAAAAAAAAAAAGCAGGTGAGATAACTTAACAGCTCACTGCCCCAAGGACAAAAGTCCCAGTTCCCAGTTCCCTCCACCCCACTCAAGCAGTACCAGCCCCGGTGCTTGCAGAAAAATATCTCAGCCAAAGTGCATGGTTTAATCCACTCAAACAATCCCTCCCAGTTCAAGAAGATGGGTGAACTCCACTGCCTGCATAAGGTAGAAGTAGAAAGTATATCCATGAGAAGGCGGAGATGGGAGCAGAAACTCCTCCTTGAGGCAACAGCGAGTTGTTACGTTGGCTCTCCACATCTCCGAAAATACAGGCAAAGGTGTGAAGGATGCAGTCGAAAAGAATGAATACAGACTAAATGTCTGCTTTTTCTAAAGCACAAAAATAAGTCCACCTATAATTCAAAGTTAATGCAGAATAACTGCATTCATTTTTAACATACAATCCTTTCTTAGACATAAAAGTTTCCCTTTACTAAAAGCAAAATATTAGATGCAGAAATACAAAGAATATCTGAAACATTAACGAAGGGCATTTTCTTAGTGATTCAGGTTAAAAATTCAAACCTTTCTAAACCTAATGGTTCTCCACAGCTTTGAAGATTTTGTTCAATATTTCTGAAAAGTGAGCAGGTTTTCTCATCTCCCCCTGCTGATGTTACCTGTAACATTTTGCAAAAAATCTCAAAATACATACAAGCACGGCCTGAGTTACCTGGACTCAACTTGAGTTCAGATGTGCGGAGATTCTGGAAATGATTACCAACCTTTCTTTGAGCTATCTGATGTCAAGGATGGTTGACATCACATTTCACAACTGTAAAAGTAGGGCACCTCATGTGGATCACAGAGATTTGACCAGTATGATGATAAGGATTTAAGTAATGCTCTTCTAGAACAGTTATTTTTAACTGCTGGTTTGGCAGCCCCCAAAAATGGATTAAGAAAAAAATAATATTCCACAAACCCCACAGATGTGAAATTTCTGGCAGAATCCAGGTGCCCAGCAGAAACTTCAGGGGGCCCAGAAATCAGAAAGACTAAATTATTTTTACAAGGTAATGGCAAAACTTACATCATAGCTGACATCACAGGTTCAAACCATGTATCAGCTACACATCTACACATACAAAGTGCAGTCGATATGCTCAATATTGAGACCATCAAGAAAAGCAATCAAATGGAATTGCCAAAATGAGTGAGAAGGACCAAGCGCAGGTGGAACAGAAATGCACTGAACAGCCATTTCCACTTGGTACATTTATTTAATTAACATTTTTGAAGAAATTTCTAATTTTCTTAACACCGTTCCCAAGAAACAGGCACAACCCTGCAGGCTGGCCAGCTAGGTGAGGTGGGGTCCAAAGTGGCAATGTTAATGCCATCACATCCAACAGGGGAATAAGACAGGCCAACCAGAGCAGTGACAAAGGTGCCTTAGCTGCCACATGAGATGACAAGCAGACCAACCACCTCAAGGGTGTGCATAGCTATAGTGGATCCTTATGCACCCTTCCAGGGGAACCTGCATGCTCAAGTACCTCTCCGAAATGCCTGTACACCAAAGCACAAAGCATGGGGGATAAACAGGAGGAACCAGAGAGCTGTGTGAGGTCTCAGGGCCACGACCTGATTGCAGTTACAGAGACACGGTGGGATAGCTCGCATGACTGGAATGATGTTGTGGATGGCTACATACTTTTTAGGAAAGACAGGCCAGCAAGATGAGGTGGGGAGTTGCTCTTTATGTGAGGGATCAACTAGAATGTATCGAGCTCTGCCTAGGGGTGGAAGGATTCAAGAGCTTATGGATAAAAATCAAGGGGCTGGCAAATACAGGTGACGCTGTTGTGGGCGTTTGCTACAGGCCACCTGATCAAGAAGAGGAATTTGACAAGGCCTTCTATGGACAGCTGGAAGTAGCCTCACAATCACAGGCCCTGGTTCTCACGGGTGACTTCAACCACCCTGATATTTGCTGGAAAAGCAACATAGCAAGGCGCACACAATCCAGCGGGTTCCTGCAGAGCATGAGGATAACTTTTTGACACAGGTGGTAGAGAAGCCAACAAGGTGAGATGTGCTGCTGGACCTTATACTTACAAACAAGGAATGTCTGATTGAGGATATGAGGGTTGGGGGTAGCCTTGGCTGCAGTGACCATGAGATGGTGGAGTTCAGGATCCTGTATGGTAGAAGCAGGGCAACAAGTAGGATTACAACCCTGGACTTCAGGAGAGCTAACTTTGGCCTCTTCAAAGACCTGCTAGGAGGAATCCCATGGGATAGGGCTCTGGAAGGCCGGGGGGTCCAATAGAGCTGGTCAATATTCAAGTACCACTTCCTCCAAGCTCAAGATCAGTGCATCCATGTGAGGAAGAAGTCAAGCAAAGGAGCCAGGAGACCTGCATGGATGAGAAAATAGCTACTAGAGAAACTCAAATGGAAGAAGGAGGTTTACACTATGTGGAAAGAGAGACTGGCTGCTTGGGAGGAATGTAGGGGCATTGGCAGGGTATGCAGAGATGCAATGAGGAAGGCCAAGGCCCACTTGGAACTAAATCTGGCAAGGGATGTCAAGGATAACAAGAAGGGCTTCTTTAAATACATCAGTAGTAAAAGACAGACTGGTGAAACTGTGGGCCCGCTGCCAAATGACATGGGTGCCCTGGTGATGCAGGATGCAGAGAAGGCAGAGTTACTGAATGTCTTCTTTGCTTCAGTCTTCACTGCTAAGGCTGGCCCTCAGGCATCCCAGCCCCCAGAGGGGAGAGACAACATCTGGATAAAGGAGGACTTCCCCTTGGTTGAGGAGGATTGCATTAGAGATCATTTAGACAAACTGGATCCTCACAAATCCATGGGCCCCAAGGGGATGCACCTGCAAATGCTGAGGGAGCTGGTAGATGCTGTCACTAAGCCGCTCTCCATCATTTTTGAAAGGTCATGGAGGACAGGAGAGGAGCCCAAGGACTGGAGGGTAGCCAGTGTCACTCTAGTCTTCAAAATGGGCAAGAAGGAAGACCCAGGAAACTATAGGCCAGTCAGACTCACCACCATCCCCGGAAAGGTGACGGAACAGTTCGTTCTGGAGGTCATCTCCAGGCATGTAGAGGAAAAGAATGTTATCAGAAGTTGTCAACATGGATTCATCAACAGGAGACCATGCTTGACCAATCTGATAGCTTTCTATGATCGCATGACTAGTTGGGTAGATGAAGGGAGAGCAGTGGATGTTGTTTACCACAACTTCAGCAAGGCTTTTGACACTGTCTCCCATAATATCCTCATAGGTAAGCTTAAGAAGTATGAGTTAGATAAGTGGACAGTGAGATGGATAGAGAACTGGCTGAACAGAGCTCAGAGGGTTGTGATCAACGGGGCAGAGTCTGCTTGGACGCCCATAATTAGTGGTGCATCCCAGGGGTCTGTGCTGGGTCCAGTCCTGTTCAACATATTCATCAATGACCTGGATGATGGGATAGAGTGTAACCTCAGTAAGTTTGCTGATGATACCAAGCTGGGAGGAGTGGCTGATACACCACAAGGCTGTGCTGCCATCCAGAGACACCTGGACAGGCTGGAGAGCTGGGCTGAGGGGAACCTCATGAAATTCAACAAGAGCAAGAACAAAGTCCTGCACCTGGGGAGGAACAACCCCATGCACCCGTACAGGCTGGAGGTTGACCTGCTGGAAAGCAGCTCTGCTGAGAAGGACCTTAGAGTGCTGGTGGGCAGCAGGCTGACCCTGAGCCAGCGATGTGCCCTTATGGCCAAGGCAGCCAACAATATCCTGGGCTGCATTAAAAGGATTGTGGCCAGCAGGTCAAGGGAGGTTATCTTCCCCCGTCTACTCCACCCTAGTGAGGCCACAACTGGAGTATTGCATCCAGTTCTGGGTTCCCCAGTTCAAGAAGGACAGGGAACTACTGGGGAGAGTCCAGTAGAGAGCTACCAAGATGATCAGGGGACTGAAGCATCTCCCATATGAGGAAAGGCTCAGAGATCTGGGTTCATTCAGCCTGGAGAAGACTGAGGGGGGATCTTATCAATGCTTACAATTATCTGAAAGGTAGGTGACAAGAGGATGGGACTAGGCTCTTTTCAGTGGTGCCCAATGATAGGACAAGGGGCAATGGGCACAAGTTGGAACACAGGAAGTTCCACCTCAATATGGGAAAAAACTTCTTTCCTGTGAGGGTGACAGCAGTGGCACAGGCTGCCCAGGGAGGCTGTGGAGTCTCCTTCCCTGGAAATATTCAAAACCCGACTGGATGCGTTCCTGTGCCCCCTGCTCTAGGTGTGCCTGCTCAAGCAGGGGGGTTGGGCAATATGATATCCAGAGGTCCCTTCCAAACCCTGCCATTCTGTGAACCCAATTTAATTCAACCTGCCATACATCATTAGGATTCACCCAGGTGACACAAGAGGAAAAAACCAAACTTAATTAGATCAATTTAGATCAGTTGCTATAAAATCCATGGGTTTTGTTATTTGGCACATTTAAACCTATTATCCAGTTAATCAATTAGAGAAGAGGATAATGTGAAATAATTCTTAAGCGTGCTTCAAAGATACTTAAATCTTCTTATACTTTTTTCTTTTAATTCAAACACCTTCTGTGATAAAGAGCAGCACCTTTAAAGCCTTCCTCTAATTCTAGCCCAATGTAACTGAAGAGTTTCAAAAGCCTTCACTCTGAAAAATATATTTTTAATAATTTCTAAGCTTGAAGACACATCCTCTTGCTGTTCTCACACACACATGCTCAGTACCAGCCACACAGAAATTCCCTGAAGTCCTAAACCCTTTGCCAAAGAAAAAAAAAATTGCATCATCACAGGTTAAATAGGAAAAATATATATGTGTGGAAAACTCAAGAATTCTTCAATCTAGCAGAAAAAGCTGTAACACACGATCACTAGAAAAAGAGGCTACACAGACTAGAAACAGGCACTATTTTAAGCACAAAGGCAATCAATCATTTTAAAAATCTTTTTAGAATTACTTTTAACCAATAACACAGATTTTAAAATAGGGCTATTTTTTTTTTACTTTTTGTTACTTCCTAGTTCAATATTTCTCAGCCTGATTTGCAAGACATCACACCCAGTCTGCAAAGCAGCTACCTTTTTTATTTATTTTTCAGCATATATACAGACACAGCCAAATATAAGTGCTAGTGCCTTCTGCCAGAAACACTTGAGAGTAAATTCCTGGCTGGTTTCAGCATTTGCAGATATTGTTGATATTTCTAAGTACTCGCAATGTCAATCAAAAGGTCTAGGAAACAGTTCAAAAAGGCACATGCAGAGTCCTGATGACAGAAACATTTAATCAATGCATTTGTGATGACAAGCAAGACCCTCACTGCTGACTGCCAAAACACAAAACAGTCTTGGTTTTTTCTGTGAGAAAACTAACATGCTACTAGTTTCTAAAGGATGAAAAACACAATCCTAACTCAAACCAACTGATCAAAGATGCATAAGAGGCTGTGCTGCTATCAACAGAAAGCCTGTGGGATCATATAGAACTTACCATCAACAGACCCACAAGCAAAGAACCCAATGATTCCTTTGTGCAGGGCTTTAGGAAGCATCCTCTTTGGCTTTCTGGACTTCTGGTGTGCAATACTCCAGCATAAGTTCACTCAAGCACTCTATTTGGGATTCCAGTCTGGACATGTTCAGCACTTCCTACATTGCAGGAAATATATCGCCTATTGTAGATGCACACGGTCAATATATCTTCTTTGTATATTCATACAAAACTTGAGCTCCATAGGAGCTTAAATTACAGTGATCAGGAAATTCTACATGAAGGTCAGATATAACCAATGCAAACTCTTGCTTGTGTATAGAAATATTTCAAATCTCCTCTCATAATGGATATTTCTTCACACTGTTGAAGGATCTGAGCACCCTCTTGGAGGGAAGAGGATGATAATACCAAACTCCTCACAGATTTCCTACATTTCCTCTTTGGAATTAGTATCTTCCTCAGAGAACAGTTTCTGGTTTTGAATGATTCATGGGAACTAGAAAACTAAAAGCTGTGAGTATAGTTGTCTGACAACATCATATGATTAGAGATCTAAGATCATCTTAGAAGAGCTTCAAGACACAGTTTAAGAAAAAAAATCATGTATAGAATAGAGATAAATCTGACTACTTCAGAGGGTTAATTCAAGTCAGGCACTTCCTCAGGAATCCAGAAAAGCCCAGTTCTTTGCCTGGCACTGAGACAGAGAACACAATAAATACATGCGGTTCGTTCACCTTCCAGGGACCTATATGAAGTCTTGAGGCAAGAACTCAAGAATAACTGAGTTCAAAAAAAGTAAGATGGTTGTACAAAGCAGCCAATGATACAACTCATAACCCACTGAACCGGGTAGGTGGGGGAGGGGACAAAAAAAGAAACCCACACCAACTACACCAACCCACAGACTCATTTTGCAAAACGCAACAACAGATGAATCAGTAGCCTCGTCACACTATGTTACCAGAGACTCCACCTCTCTTTAGGAAGACTCAGGTTCCCACCTCTCCCAACTCCACCCTCCACAGTAGCATACCTGTCTTCAATTATGAGGACATACATGTTTCCTTTTATCGACTGAAGGACACAAGGTCTGAAGAATTATCTTATTAAAAAATAAAGGATATTTAAAATAAGCACCAGGCTATCATTCAGAAGACTATATTTAAACCTGGAGTACAATTTTGCCCCAGTATCCCCCAAAAAACAAAAGCAGCCAATATTTCTTTCTAACTAAACAGAAAGAAAATTACTAATATTAACTATCAACCTGACATTGCTTTTCAGTATCAATGCTCTGTCAAATGGAAATTCACATCTTCCATAGTTTCTACTTTGTTTGGGTAACTAATAAAAAGCACTTGCTAGCTATAATGGTTTACCCTGACAATTTAGAGAAAATATATATGCTTCTTGAATACCTCCAATAACCTGGGAACAGCAAGGAAAAGAAGAAATTAATTAAATGTCTTCTCAAATGCCTGTACAACAAGCAATGGCTGTTTTCTATATTCCACTCACAGTCACGGTGAGCCATGCTGGCTTACCTCCCAGTGTTATGATCTGTGAAGGATACAAATCTAATTCTGCTAAAAGAAAAATACCACTGCACCTGGTCTGTTAAGAGACAATATTTTTTTGTAAGAGTGACGAGTTAGCAAAATTTGCTGATGTTCAAGTTTAAGCGCACAACGGAGAAGCAAAAGTATTTTTCAAAGGTTATTCCAAAAGTATTTGGCTTTTCAGTTTCTACTCTATAAAACTTATTCAAATTTTACTGGATGCTGTAATTCAACTATTTCTTCAAGCATCCAGCAGCTTGTGCTGTGTGATGATCTGCCTCTAATACAGAAGCTTTTGACATCATTCTGGAAAAGTATACAGAGTGTGTCCTGTAATAACAGCATAGGAAACCCTAATAAACCAGGTGTGGCTTTGGAGACGAATCCTGAGCCACCCAGGAAGTGCTCTAATAACTACAGCAGTCCTCCTGTAAGCCTTTACAGCTGAGAGTCTCTTGAACCCATTTTATACTGAAAAACATAAGGGAACAGAAGTATAGGAGAGAGGACAAATTTTTCACCTGACCTGCCCTTCTACTGTAGCACTGCAATGAAAGACAGGCCTTAACCGCAGTGAATGATTTTAGTCATCTTTGGCACTCAGCTTTTCCCCTTTCCCCAGGTATCCCACAGTTTATCTCTTCTCCCATCTTCAGCTGCTCTCTGAAGAGAAATTCTGAAGTTTTTCTTTGTTTTCTAAAGAGAAACTCACATCTGTTGTTAAAACTGTCAGTTATCAGCAAATCAAAGAACATGGAAATGGCAGGATCACTGAAGATATTTCAGGGAAAATGTGCCAGCAGAAAGGGACACATCCTAGAAAATCACAATTTATGCCATTCCAGGTAAGAAAAACTCCTTGAAATGCTCTGGACTGCTTTTGGTTTTGGGGAACACCAGAAACTCCCCACCCTGCCAGGGGGACTGTGCTGGTCCTGCACCATGCTGTGTCCCTGAGCCCAGCTGTCAGCAAGGCTCTGCCTGGAAGGTGAACCATGTCATCTTAGCCTCCTTGGCTCAGCATGTCTGCAGCTCGGCAAAGCCACTGTTCCAGATCGTGCTTTCCCTACATCACGTGGCTGCTTCTGCCCACCCCACCCCTGGTCAACACCAGCATTAATAATTTTGTACCTCTGATAGTTACTCCCTTTCTCAAGCCCTTCTACTCTAAACTGCCTCCCCCATTACACATTAAGCTAAAGCTAAAATTAGCTTCTAAAGCAGATCTCCAGCTCAACACAGCAGTATTCCCCACACTTCCATTCTTCCAAAAACAGGAAAACAGACTGCTGCTTTGGTCTGGGAATTTAGTGAATCCACACACACTGTGAGCATCAAAAGGCACAGGGGTTTCTTGCTATGATGCTTTTGGCATGGTGACAAGGTGCTTCTGCTGACCCAGAACAAGATCAGTGTGATATCAACCAGTGCAAGGACCACTGTGAGTAGCCAAAGGAGTCCCCAGCTGAGAAGCAACCCACAACAGTCTACAAGGACAAAAAATACACCTTCCTGCTGATTCAGAACATTCCACTGCATGGCTTCCAGGCTATGCTGGGCACACGTGAGCAAAGCCTGCCATGAGTGGAGTGTTCCCTGCAGCAAATGTCCCCTCCACGTCACTCTCTCAACTTCAGGCTGATAAGCAGGGGTAATTTTAGGTTGACAGCTTCCAAATAATTAGAGCCATCCCCAATGCAGCACTTACTGGTATGACATTGGTCATCCTCAACAAGGGAAGGCAGAGTAAAGAAAAATACAGATTTTGATTAAAATTCTCTTGCCAATCCTTCAATTCTGCTTTCACCAGACGTTCTGCCTTGCATCTCTCCACTACACTTCTTAATAGACACCAAGCCTCGCTGCCAAGTAAAACAAAACCCAGCATCTCTTTCATCCTTGGAAAACCGTACTGATGCAGCCAGTTTTACTTGCTCTATTGTACAAACTCCACTTGCAATCTATCTTGGCATATGCAGGCCACGAAAAGCATGCGAAACTGCATGCTCATTTGTAGGACTGACGCCATGCAAATCCTTCTCATTTCCAGCAAATTGTGAAACACAAAAGGCAGGATATCCTGGAAGTAGCAAAGTAAAAGAAAAAAGAAAAATAAAAAAAGGCAGAAAAGGCAGGTGTCCTGGGAATAGTGCATACGCAGGGCTTCTTTAAGGGCAGCAGACGATCCTGAAAACAGAACTCTGATTCAGAAGAAGCCACCTTGCAAAGCCACACACAAACACCTGTACTTGAAGCACCAAGGATCTAGACCACACCTCTGCTGCAGCCTGGATCTCAGAGTGGTCCAGGCAGATGAACAATGGGCCAGACACCATGCAACCCAGGAAGCCAATCCAGGTGACATGCTAACACCATATACTGGAGTATTCATTATGTTTTACGCTCTGGTGAACTCCAAATGAACGCTATCACATGCATCTGGGTCAAAATTTGACTGCCATTATATTCAGCAGTGCAAAGAGGTGGTATCAGCTATCACTGAACCAAGGTCTGCATCCCATGTATGACTCACTGTAGCCTGAAGCACTCAAGCTCCACACCAAACCATTCCCGTCCCAGCTGGGTGGGGGCCCTTGGAGAAGAGCCCCGGTACACGAAAAAGGGGAAATTCTCCCTCAGCTACAGGAAGACCTTTAAAAAACCGTTCATTCTTCTCCCGCCTTTTCTTCTTGTTAGTATTGAAATATACATGAACACCTTGACAGAGGTACAATAATAGAGAAGGCGCTTTAGTTTTTCTAACTTCTCTAGGTACTAGTAGAAGCTTTTAGCTTATATTAAAAGTATAGCATAGTCCAAACACTTGCAGGAGATGCTTAAGGGAAGTGCTGATGTGGAAGAAAAAAGGGAAAAGAACACCACCCTTAATATTCAACCGTAGTAACCTGAAGACTGCTAAGACATGAGCTTCAAAAATAAACAGCCCCCAACACCAACCACCAAGCTTTGTTTAAATGCTTGCTAACATCACTAGGCTAATTCTTCACAGCATAAAATAGTTTTTCCTGCAAACATGGCTACTATTTCATATTCAGCTTGGTTCTCCTGTATCTTCAGGTGTGTAATAGTTACACAGCTCTTCCTTAAGCAAAGGCCTCAAAAATTAAATACTTGAAAAAAATCCTGTATTGCTCACACAGACGTGCTTATCTCATTGTCAGACTGGAGACTACCGGTTGGAGTTTTGTGGGTTTGCCTGCCTACAAGATGTTCTTCACAAATGCTAGCCCATGAATTTAAAATGGAGCAGCTGATCAAACTAAACAAAACAAAGCCACATGAGCCTCATGCACAGCTGTACCTTGCCTATTAAAATTTCTCCATAAAGTATGTACACTGGAGGAATTAATATCCATTTGAGGAGACTCGTGTCTTACCTGGATCCTCTCAAAAATCCTTGGCCATTTCCAACACAAGGACTGATGGAAATAAGAGAGGCTGCTATAGAGAATGTGCTGAAACCTAGGAAAACATGCGCCAATTAGCTTTAGTTAATTGCAACTAACCACACCTCAGCACACCTTCAGATGTCACTCCAAAACCTTTACCTCTATTGGGGTGAAATACTTAGCCCAAATTGCAAGGCCTTGTGGTCTCCTTACGCCCACGGCAGGCACACCCGAGGTCGATGCCTGGGCACGTATGGGCATCAGACAGCATCTTTCAGTTGAGAAGCAAAACATGGCTTTGAAGTCCAGCCCAGGCATGGTAGGAAGGTCAACCCCTGATGCTAACCTGTTTTGCGTTCAAGCAGTCAAAGCAGCATTTTTCTTCCACTACAATCTTCAGTTCTTGAATTTGCTGGGGTCCCTTTGGCCTTCTCAGCTCCTCAGCCTTTCCCACCTTGGCATCGTCCTTCAGCCTTCATGTGTTCCTCACTCAAACCTACCTCCTCCTAGTTTCCCTCTCCCCTGCTTCTACCTCCTCCCTAGGACTTAAGCACCAGAGTCACTCAGCAAACACGCCATGGCATAACACGGCCTTTGTCTGCCCTCTTCCCTCCCACAGGGTTTCATAAAGAAACCAGGATTAATACAGAAAACAACTCATCTCAAATAGCCAGCTGTCTTTGACACCATACAAATTTCCTCTTCCATCTGATGCACTCAAGCAGTCAATACTTATTACTCACATGAATTCCCAAATTTTTACCCCCAAAAATATAAAAAAATCAGGAAATAATAGAACTGCATTTTTTAAAGGGATACGAAAAATTCTTCTTCTACAGAGTACAGTAACTGATCCAGAACCATAACAGAAGGGTTTGCAATAGAAGTTACAAAAGGCAATTTTAAAAAAAAAAAAAAGTCTATGAACCAGCTTAATATCTTAAAACCCTGCTAGGCTACATAAAGAGACACATAACTCCGTATCAACAGAAATAAAAAAGCTGACCTCCAACACTTGTTAAAAAAAGTACTTTGAGTTTCAAGTTAAAAGAAATCTGACATAATATTTTCAAAAGACATATATGCATGAAAAATTGGGAAAGGCTGTAAGAATTTAAATGTAAAGAAAACAGTCCACAAGAATATACGGTCAATATATTATTTATATTTATCACTGCTGCTTTGGCGATGATCTATAATTACAATTTAGCATTTAATACAAAAATGCCATAGCATCAGATCCCATACCACAGAAAGACTGTATTTTCATTTACAATAGGAAAGACTGTTACAGCCCCAAGAAAAGCAGCTACTTAGTCCACTGCACTACAAAAAACATGTTCTGTGGGTGTTGACCTTTTGAGCAAGACATGACTCGTAGACCATGATAACAGGCTAAGAAACTTCATGTCTAAGATTCCTCTCCCTAGGTTAGTAAGAAATAATCTTTTTCTTTGAAAGGATGTAGAACTTCAAAGCAAAACATAAAAACAAAATCTAAAATTTGCTTCAGATTACCATCAAGATATGATACTAAATGTATTTGAAAAAGCATCCTTCCCCTAACCAAAGCTTAAAATTTGTTCTTGTATAAATGATCTAAAAAATACTAAGACATTACACTACTATTCAAAAGCCCATAATGTACGCCCAAACACCTGAAGAAAAAATAATTTTAATTTATGACATTCATGCAGTGAACCAAACACTATCTCAAGGTCCATAAAATCTGAGATTCAGCGTCCGACCGTAGCTAATTTCAGATGCTTGAGAAGATGCAAGAGTACTCTACTCAGTTGACAATTAAAGACAAACATC
Organism: Phalacrocorax carbo; assembly: GCF_963921805.1. Classification (NCBI taxonomy): domain Eukaryota; kingdom Metazoa; phylum Chordata; class Aves; order Suliformes; family Phalacrocoracidae; genus Phalacrocorax; species Phalacrocorax carbo. The sequence goes on from NC_087515.1 coordinate 94,039,060, forward strand.
ATCACATTGTCTCTGAAACTTGTTTCTTCTGTACACTTGCTGTTAAATGCTCTGTTCCCAACAGTTCTGATTCAACACAACATGACAGACAAGCCCATTTCTCTTCTTTCTCCTGAAAACTGAGAAATTTGAAGCAATGCTTTTAACTATGGAAGACCAGGTACTGAAATCTCTAAAAACCATTAAAGTGTCCGAGAAATAGCTTGATCCCAACAAAAAGCAAATAAGGACAACAAAGTGATGATGCAACATGTACAGGTATTCCCACAAATAAATACACAGCTTGCAGGTCTATTTTTGGAAAAAAATTTAAAGAGAAGGGAAAAAAACAGGCCTGACAACATGCTCATTGAAAGGCAAGCCAACATGTATGAGAGAAGGAGAAACACGCATCCAGTAGCAATCCACCTAAATAACCCTCCTTGCAGTAGAGCAGAAATATGCTGCAGAATGCCATTCGTGTAGCCAAGCCCCTGTCAAAAAGGCTTGTTGAATGAGCACAGCAAGAGCTTTAATGCAGTCAGCAAACTCTGCAAAAATAACTTATTAGGCATCCATAAAATGAGACCAAGATTTATCTCATTAGTTTCCCTATCTTTGTAAAGGAACCCAGGTAGGGAGGAGAAAAAAAAAAAAAAAAAAAGAAAAACCACAAAAGAAATTCCTCCCCACCCCCAAAACCACCACATGTACTAAAACTAAGTGTTCTTATCCCTATACAGTAATAAAAGCCCATGTTATTTTTGGGCCCTCTGAAGTCTGTGATCCTTTAAAATCCTTTACAGTCCTATTGCTATGACTCTAAAATTCCCTATGTATGATCTTTATGTCTGCATTTCTCTCTGCAACAGGGCTACTGGAGGCATTTGTGTACGTTTTGGTCACAGCAACGAAGGGTTACACAGGTTTAAAAGACCTGCTGTAGTTTCATGAGAGCTGACCCGGCAGCAGCTTACCACCCAAGAGAGGCAAACCCTTCATCTGCCTTCCCCTCATTTCTGCTCCTCGCTACATGCTCCCGCTGTCCCGTTGCGTAAGCTCTGAAACTCATGACATCCCTCCATAACACAGAGTTGAGGAAGAGTAAGATGATGGGTTTCATTGCTTTCTGCAGAGCTAGCAGTTTGCACTGAGGTGTGGAAGAGCCCAATGACCATCAGCGGTGCTGGGAAGGGAGCGGAGCTACAGGAAGATTTCCTCCTTTCAGAGGCCAGCAGGCAATTATATCAGCCCAACTACTCACAAAACTGCAACCCTAGAGAATCATTAAAATTTAAGTTACTAAAAATATTTGTCGGTCTCTTCATTCCTGAACGCTTTGATCCTTGCCCTGAAAACTGTGTCATACGTAAACAGGTGGTTACCACACACTGTTAAACCTCAAACCAGCAGAGCAGCTACAGAGCATCCCACTCCCAAAACTCTCCCATGCCTCCCCTCAAACAAGCAGAGCACCACAGCGGGCAGGTTTGGCATGCCTGCACACAGCACTTGCCCAGCTGAGAAAAAGGAAGATGCAGCAAAATAGCTCATCTTTGCCACAGAGGATTTTGTGAAAGATTTTTATTGCTATCACCTCCACCACTATAGAGCAGGTGTGATGGGCTGCGCTTAAATAACTCAGGAAAGAGCAAAGCATGGATGGGAACTCAGAATGGGATGTCCTCACCCTGACGCAGGAACGGCTTTGCTCATGGGCTGTGCCAGAGGGCTGGAGAAGGACACGCTGCCCTCCCACGGGCAGCTGCTTCTGAAACATGGCTTTTACAGTATCACCTTTTAGTCAGGTTGCTCTGGACCCAAGGCACTAAGAAAGAACCTGAGACAACCAAACCCTTGCCAAGTGTCACTGTAAGAAAGAGAGTACAGCAGATGCAAGGGACAGAGTTCTGGACCTTACAAACATGAGCTGGACTTGCTGAAAATACAGAATATAACAATACTTACACAACTTCAGATCAGGCCCGAAGGATCCATAAGAACACTTTAGATATAATTCAGGAAGCTGTTGCTACCAGTATAGACACAGATGTTGCTGATATTAGAGAGATTTTTGTGAACCACTGACTGTGTTACATTCCCTGCTTCTCATTTTTTTCCCCCCAAATTTCAAATCAGTTTGCTAAACATTGTTCATTACAAAGAAAACAAATTTGTTCAAGAAACTAAGGAATTATCCAATATGCAAATAATACTGTTAATTTCATTGTCCATTTAACTACCTTTGCAAAACAAATCCAGGAAGGTCATTCGAGACAGGTTGCTTCAAAAAGCAAGGATAAGTTTTCTCTTATCTGAAAAGGCCTTTTGTTGAGTATTTACAAATCCAGGGTTCACTCAGACTTCCAGCTGAAGAATCTGGGAATTTCTCTATTGATTATTCTGAGAGCAGACTGGGGCTCTGAGAGATGCACATACAGACACAGCCACGCCAGCTCTAGCAGCGCTCACGACAGCTCCACTCGGCACTGCTAGGCTGGATCCCAGTTTGGAGGCTGGCCCTGTCCTGCCTTTACCGCTGTGGCCAGGTGAACACAGCAGCAGCGGTGCTGTGAGGTGAACGTATGGAAAACGAGGTTTAACTGCAGGTGCCTCATCCTTCTCTCATTCCCCGAAGCAAGCATGAACTACCCTTTCTTAAACCACCCACTCGCAGAGTGAGCCGCATTCAGCTGGCAAGGGAAGGCCCCTGGCTTGACAGAAGTGCTTCACCAGTTGCATGAGCTCCGGGTATGACCTGCAGCATAGTCATGGCAGCAGTGATACCATCCCATGCTAGCCAAGCGTTTGTGCATGCCATGCTACTGACAGTAGCTGCAATTTAGCTCGCAGAGCCGCAGCGTGCCCACAGGAGCTGCAGCCAGTACCGTGTCTGCAGGGTAAATGCCGCCGGACTGCAACTCACTCCCTTTTCACTCGGAAAAATTTCACATGCTCCGGGGGCTCCCAAACCACTTTCACAAGGCCATGCTAAGCAATCCACGGGTGGCAACAGGCTCGGCCTTTGAGCTGCGGCATGCAGCGCAGAGGCAGGACCGGACCGAACCTGCCCTCATTGCCCTCTGCTCCGTTTTTGCATGTTGTTTAACAAAAGAAAAAGCAAGAACTCACTTTGGCTAAATCAACTTCTTTTTTTAATTGGTATTGTAAGACAGTCAGTTTTTGAAAGACAGAATAAGCATGCTCTTTCCAATTAAATACATACTATTAAATATGAATGGTCATTACTTAAAGAAATCATCCTGCCAGAGACTAAAGAACTCAAGGATTTATATGTCTTTTTCTTGCCATCAAAACCTCAGGAGAAACCACGAGGGCTGCTGATACTTCACATTTAGCTTTGCAAAACTGGTATTTTGGGGGGAAAAAAGAAAAGCCTTTATCCACAGACTCCAATTCAAAAACTGGGTTTTTTTCATGTGTTCTTTATATTATTAGAGTGTCTATAAGTACTTCAGATGCTGTGTTAAAACGTGCTGTGTTAAAATGTTAAGTAATTTTTATCTGCCCATGCACACTTTAAAAAACCGATTCGATATGAGGGTACCTAAAGAAACAAGTCTAATTACTTTTTTTTTTTTTTTTAAATAGGCTGACAGTTCTTTAAAACTATTTCAGGACAGAAGATGCTGTAACATTTGGACACAGGTTATGAAGCCACATACAGTATATACTACAGTAGATGATGAATACCTCAGGTTTTATCCCTCTGATTTTCCTGGTTTAAATCACAGTATGATCCTACACTTACATTTCCTACAGGATTACAGGCTATGCTCTTAAACCACAACATTTTGCTGTCGAATGCAATAGTTTACCTCAACACTAACTATTTTAAAACCAAACACAGCAAGCTGCAACATCAGATGACCAGCAATAATTGAAAGATTCTAGCTCTTTATCACAGAAATCGCATTTCTTTTGAGCACTAAAATGTTTTCTTCCACAGAAACTCACGCCAGAATACAGAGAGCACCTGAAGAAATCAAGTTCAAACCTCTGTGTGAAAACAAGTAAAAGTCATGAGGGAAAGTCTTTAAATATATCCTTAACGCGAGTCCTACTTGATTTCAAAAACCTTTGCAAAAAGTAGACTGCACAACCTCAGCTTGTTCCAGTTTTCCCCAAAACATAATAGATTTCATGAACTACAAATCTTTGGTACAAACTACTTTCATCTTTTTCAATACAGTCACTGACAGAGGGACAAAGACCAGTTCTCACTAACTTTAAGACTGTAGCATCTTCTTAACCCCTCATCTCATCTTCTTTCTGATAGAACCGAGTTTGGCTGGCCTTTGTAGACCATGTTTTTCAAACACACATGGTCTCTGTAGATGACGTTTTCCAAACCCTTCCTCAGCCTTGATGACCATTTCTGCCAGATTGAGACATTTGCATTTATCTTTCTTAAAAGAGCTGTGACCAAAACTGAAGACATTATTCTGTTAACTTAAGCTTCACTAGTGGGAAAAGGTAAATGATAAAACTTCAATAATACTGCATCCCACTGCTTTTCGTGATCCCCCATAACACTCGGGTCTGCTTCCATGGTGCTGCTGCCAAGCTGACTTTACCAATCTGCATTATGGGATCTCCTTCTTGGAAATTTTATCTTGTACTTGAATACAGCCATCAAATTTATCAAAAACCTCTTGTCCTCCAAAACAGATTATCAAAATTAAGTCCTGAAACCCCTTCTCTGTCTCCTTCAGACTTTGCGATAATTCTGTTGATCAAAGACATCAGTGACAACAGCAAAGTACAAAGGTGCCAGAACTGCCCCCAGCACCACTTAAGCTGACTTCCCAGTTTAGTAACAACACATAACCACTCTGTGAGAATAATCACCCAGCATTACTATCTCTAGACCTGGTCCCTTTGGCTCAGCTGTTCTCAAACACTTCAGATGAGTAAATAATTTTACTAAGAGCAGCCCTACTGGGTCAGACGGCAGGTCTGTTGTCTCCAGTACGCCACCTGCAGTAGTCAATGCCTGAAATGAATATAGAAGTTTGGTATATACTTGACAGCACTTTCCCAGTATATTCTCCCAGGCTCCATGGGCAGCTCAGTGACTCCCTGAGCTACAGCAGATACTCTGTACAAGTCACCCTTAGTGGATTTTTCTTCCGTTGATTTGTCCAGCTGCTTTTCAAGTCCCTGTAAACTTCCAATATCCACATGCTTCAGAAAGGATTTCTAAAGCTTAACGAACCACATATTGGGTCAAAACCAAAACACATCCCTTTTGTTTGTTTTCAACCTGTCAGCTTAATCTCACACTTCCACATTTCGTATTGAAAGTGACAATAAAAAGTTAGTCCCTACTCACCTTTACCACATCATTCATGAGACCATCAAAATTTCTAAAACCTCAAAATCTTCCTCAGACCAGCGTTACCAAATACCAAGAGAATATGAAGGCTAGGTTGGGCCACAAGCCTCCTCCACCCCTGCGGACCAGGTGCAGGGAAGCACTGCTTCACCTTCCTAATGAGAACATTATGACTAACAGGTCAAAACACTGACCCAGTATCAAAACAAACATGCACAGCCATCCCAGACCCTGAAGGACACAGTACTTAGTGCAGATTATACATTAACGCCCACTCAGGGTGGGGAAATTCATTCAATTTACTTGCAATTTCTGCAAACTAAAACTGACATTGTTTTAATTCAGAAAGCTATTAAGCCTCACAGCAAACTTCACTGCTTTTATGTTCACTCTGCTGGCTGTATAGTTTCACACTCAAAGGCATAACTGTACCATCACTAAATAGATTATTAACTTATACACATTAAAAACACATCCACTAAAAATACAGTCAAGTTAAATCCTAATTTCTGTGTTAGTAAAAACAACATCGTAAAGGTTTCTAACTTTTGCTCTGACAATTTCACTGTTTACTCTCCCACCTCAACAATAAACAGACTCCTTTTTTGCAGCTATTTTAGAAATGGTACATTTCATAGTTAACATTTTAACTATAGTTACCTAGTGCGGCTTTATGATATTTAAATGGATAGTGCAAGAACATGTTTACTTACACTTCTAAATCTGCACAAAGATAATTTCAATCATTAAATAATTTCTATTGTTATTAGGCTTTTTTTCCTAGCACTCCCCTCTATCTTGAGAGGAAAAATGGCAGATGACATTTAACTTCAGAGTTCATCTCTACCCTCTGTTGATTTGTCATGTTGGCATCAGAAAGAAGACTGAGCCCCATGGCCAACCTTTGTACTCCGGCAGCTGCAAACCCAGTTCACGGGCCGCTCCGCAGCCCAGCGACGCCAACTGAACTGTAAGAAATTAGGTCGCCTCAAAGGTCTCTTCCTTCTGAGAGCAAGACAGGAGGCAGCTCACCACATACTACTTCTCTCCACCTTCGTGAAAAAGGGCTGACATCAGCAATATATAGATGAAATAACAGGTAATGACCATCCTTTTATGCAACCTGTAATCTACTGATTTGGCTATCTCAATCTTATGGGCCTCTGGTAGCATTAGGATTTACTAGTGAGCAATCTGACGGCCAAGCGTCAGACAAGCATCAACAATAAATACGCTGCACTGCAAGTTGCGATGGCTCATTAAAAGGAACGAGCCTTTTTAAGTTTTCCTGTTCAGTAACGAGCACAAGTTACAGGAGCGGGGTACCAGTTTTTGGTAGCGCATCACGCTTACCCACGCCGCCCTCCAGAAACGCACCCTGCAAAAGTACTTCAACGAGAAACACGCCAAGAGAAGACGTACTTTAACTGCGCTACCGGTCACACCGCGTTCGGCCGCTCAAGGCTGTAAAAGATTTATTTTCCGTGACGAGGACAACCCCACCAGCAGAGAAAAGCCTCTGAAGTGAAGAGAGGAGCTCAGTTGTAGGGCAGCACAGACGGCATTTTACAGAGGATGATACTAAGAAAGAAAAAAAAAAAAACCACAGGAAAAGAATTCCCACGGCAGCTCATTTAAGGAAGGGAAGAAAAAATTCCCTTCAGACTGCTAGTGTACCTCATGGGGGAAGTCTGGGTGCAGCCGGGGCCGGCGGTAGCCCGTTCCCGCCGTTACCGAGGTGCGTACGGTGAGAGCTACGGGGGGCGCAGCCGCCCCCCGGCCCCGGGCGGGCGCCCCTTCACGAAGCAACCGCCGCTGCTGCCGGCGTTTGTCACCGGAGGGCGCCGGCCCCCGCGGAGCCCCGCTCCCCGCGGCCAAGCCTCCGGCGAACGCCCCGCCGGGGAGCCGGTCGCACCTGCCGGCGGGCCGGGCCGCGCCGCGCCGGTGCTGGGGAGGGCGGGGGGAAGGCGGCGGGCCGGCGCCCCCCGCCGGGCCGGGGTGAGGACGCGGAGAGGGCGGCGGGGGAGGGCGAGGTGGCCATGGGCCTGCAACGCGGCCCGGCGCCGCGTCCTTACCTGCTGCTGCCGCGCTCGGTGCCCGGCTGCCAAGCCCTGCCGCCGCCGCTGCGCTGCTCTGCGCCGCCGCCCGGCACGGCCCGACCCGGCCCGGGACGTCAGCGCCACAGGGGCCGGCCGGGGGCGGGGGCTGCGCCGGGAGGGCGGCGGGAGGGAGGGGGAACTCGGCCCGGGCTCGCCGCCCGCCCCTCCCTCCGCACCGGCCTTGCCTGACGGGACTCCCCGAGGCAGCCCCAGCCGGTGCGGGCAGGACGGGGCCAGGCGCCCCTTGGCCTGCGCCCTCCCGCACGCGAGCCGCTGTGCAGGGGGCTGGGCTGGGGACGCGCCGTGCTCGGTGCCGGCTCCTGGCTGTTCTGCGAGAGGTTGGGTTTTTTCCTTCGTATTTTTTTTTACCGATGCAATTACATAAAGGCTAAAGTTTTGGGTTATCTTTGTCTTTATTAACCATTATCCCAAAAAGAAAAGTGCAGGGTAGGTGGTGGCTCTCCTGCTGTGGCAAACCTTGGAAGTCAGAGATGGTTTAAGCCCCAGTTCCTTCCCCTGAACCCAGGCCCTGTGGGTCCCTGCCCTTACAGCCACTTCCCCAGGGAACCGGCCTTGACACATTTTACGTGGCAGGGAGCATGTGAAGTGGGGCGGTCGTGCCCACTGCAAAATGGCAGAACATGACCTGCTTGCCCCAGCCCTGTCCCCTCCGACCCTGCAGCTCCTGTGAGGCAGCGCAGGTGCCAACCCGCCTTCCCGCCAGTCTCCATGGCAGCTCTGAGGGATTCCCCTCGCTGTTCATCCCCACAGCTGGCACGCTAGTGTGACTCAGGAGAGCAGCTTGGCCGGACGGCATTGCATCATGCCCAGCTGCACCACCACACCACCAAGAGCACCCGCAACTGCCCCTCCCTGACAAGTCGTGCTGGAGTTTTGTGTCCCTCCCCGTCCCTCGGCTTTATGAGCGCTCATTCCTAGCGTCGCCCGCTGGTTTGTCAGCTTTCCCGTAAACACTTTTCTTCTCGTCATGCAATACTTCACGAGTGGCACAATGACCCTGACTGTACGGGCAAAGCCTCTTTGCTCTCCACCTGATGGCCATAAAATTCTTGTGTATTTTGCTGACAGAGGGAAACAAACCCGTTCATACTTCAAAATCTCTCGTGTTTTCCCTAATCTTGCAGCCTTAACTACCTACCTTTAGGCAGGGTGTTCTTCACTGCATCGTTTTTGAGTGTTTAGACAACAGCAGGGACACTGTGAGTACAGCTGCTAGCTAATAAATAATTTAAACAAAACGTTTTCTTCTAGCCATATCATCCCTTGTACATACGATAGTCATAACGTTGCCTTGGCCTCTTTTAGCAGATAAAGAGAAACCCCAGGGGGGTCTCTAGGGAAAGGGTTCCATCAAGGATCAGCATGGATATACACATGGAAAGGAGAATGGGAGCACACAAAGCTCCTGAGGAACCCTGCATCCCGGGCAGGGCATGGGTGGAGTTATATCCTGTGTCCAGATTAACATTCCTACAGCTCATGAAACGTGCTATGAGCTTGTTTGGGTTTTTAAAACGTTCAACACGCCTGCAAAGCAACAAGGTGAAATTGACAGTTTGCATCTTTGCTTGACGTAATTTAGGAATGTTTAATGATTTGGACAAATGAAAATATTTTATAACTTCTAGAGAATGGGAGTTTCCCTTTGGCATTACCTTTCAGGGCAGTACTTTGTATGTTCAGCCTCACTTTTATTTGTAAAACACAGATAAGGATAATTATTATCTAGAGGGAAAAAAAATTACAGGTAAATGAAAATGTAAATTTGCTGACTGGATAAACACCAGCCCCCCATCCCCCTGTTAGCATAACAGGATACAATGTCAGGAAATGGTTAACAAAATATTTTCAGTGTAAACAAGCCGGTCGGTTCCACAGTGCCGGGAAAGCCAAGCAGTGCTGAGCACTCTCCCACCATCTGACGTGCGGCTCCTTCATCAGGAGGACAGCATCTCTAAGCTCTCTCCCCTTTTCTGTCCCTGGGAAATCTAAAAATAATCCAAGACACAGCAGCATCTGTTCTGTAAATCTTCTGGGAAAATACAGGAAAACTCTCACACAAGTAAAATCTGAGTGTAAGAACTTTAACATAAGCAAAGGGGGGGGAAAAAGATGGAAAGAGAAAACAGGGCAAAATGTATTTTACTGTGCTGTTGCCTGTATATGAGGAGGCAGGCAAGACGCATTTCCAATTTCATTCCTAGGAAAGTTGGACCAACCTCTGTAATTTCAGTCTAACCGAGAGTTTTCAGAACACCCAGAGCAGTGTGACTAGGTTGGAGACACCAACCAATTTTTCCTTAATAGCTGTGTAAGGGATGGACACAGTTCAAGGCTGGGCAGGAAAGCAGAATGCCTTTAGCATCACCCTGTTCCTCCTGCACCTCAGTGTGTCAGGCGGGGGAAACAGCAGCAGAGGAGCATCATTCACAAGCGGCAACGCACAGATGAGGTCTGTTGGCATAGCTTTCGCTCGGGCAGGTTCACACCGTACCCATCAGACCACGAGAGTCTGCTGTGATGAACAAGAAATATAATGAATAGGAAATACATATTAGCACCATCTTAAACGTGCAAATGCAATGTACTGGACAGCCTACCTGGAATCCCATGAGCATACCAAAGGCAGACAGATCAGCGAGACAAGGCAGCATGACATTTAACAGGACTATCGACATGCACATGTGCCTCTGCTGCAGCCCTGCTGCAAAGAACCAACAATATTCCAGATGTCTGACGCGTCTTAATTCCCTCAGATATTAAAACTGAATATTTTTGTATGAATTCAGGTTGATACAGATTATAGTAAACGGTTTCTGTGATTAAAGTTGCCACGTATTTTTAAAAATTATTTGTTAATTGCATGAGCCGCTGTGTTTTGTCAGAGCTGTTGAACAGCAGAGTAGACGGATAAGCGAGTAAAGGATCCCAGGTGACTTCTCAGAAAACCCTGGGAGGTATATTATGTATGTTTTCATTTCAAATAATATCATGCAATATCTTGGCTATTTAAATTTCCATGAGAGTGAATTCTTATAATTCAGTCGATCAAGATTTAGTGCATTCAAAAAGGTTCTCACACATGCGTGGCTAGGAAATTCACTCCTGAGATGGCTGTTCTCGAGTGGTTAGCATCGCAAGTGTTGAGTTTCTCTCCCACGCTTTATTATGAAAAATTGAAATGCAAAAATCAGGTTTGACATTGACTACAAGCCTTTACTGTATGTGCCTTTTCAGACGGAAAGCCTGTGTTTAAATCATGTTGGTATTAACTGGACTTCCCTGTGGATTACACGTAGCTATGACTGTTTTATACATCACAAGTAAGGGCTAAAGTTCTGCCTGTAAAAATGTCCGTGGGCGCTGACTTAAGTCACAGCCAATGACTTAATGAGGCCAGAAGTTAATTTACTTTACATTGCTTTGTTGGCATGCTCTAAATATATATATGAATGTGGTGTAATTACACCGTATCTGTGTAATGTGGTCGTGTTAAAATGCCTCACAGCTTGTCAGCATCAACTTTTGGAGTTAGTCCTGACTGTTGAGTATTGCAGCCTAGTGCCTCGATACTCCCTAAAATAATTTTATAGTTTTGCAATTAATTTCTGAAAAAAAACCCTAAACTCACTGGTTTTAAAACTGTTTTGGATTATCGGTGCAGAATTTCCAAATGTAGCTATTGTAACTGCCACCGTATTCTTGCCAGCAAAATTTATCTTTTTTTCACAGAATCCCAGGTTGGAAGGGACCTCAGGGGTCATCTAGCCCAACCTTTCTAGGAAGAGCCCAGTCTAGACAAGATGGCCCAGCACCCTGGCCAGCCAAATCTTGAAGGTGTCCAATGTGGCCGAGTCAACCACTTCCCCGGGGAGATTATTCCAATGGGTGACTGTCCTCACTGTGAAAAATTTCCCTCTGGTGTCCAGTCGGAATCTCCCCAAGAGCAACTTGTGTCCATTGCCCCTTGTCCTCTCCATGGGACTCCATGTAAAAAGGGAGCCTCCATCTTCTTTGTAACTACCCGTTAAGTACTGGGACACTGGTACATTTGTCTGAATAAAGAATAGCTTGCTCATATATTTGTGAAAGAGCATTTCTAACTCGCTGAAGGTTTAGCAGCTTATGTTCAGGGACAGAGAAAGAACAAGAAAATTTCCTGGGAGTTTTAGCAATAGTATGCTTACCAGCTCCAAGGCAACGTTCCTTTCAGAATCAACCTTTGGTTTCTTTCCAAGAAGGCTTACTCTAGATAAGCACCATTCATTTCCTTATCATGTAAATTATTTACTGGAAATTGGTGCGTAAGTCTTATTTTATCCGCTCCCTTTCACTTAGCGCTATGTGCACATACATAATTCTCTCATGTGGATAGCTGTGAAATGATCTTTTTTTCCCTCTTTCTTCCCAGTAGACTTTACATGAACCCCTACTTTGACTACACCTAATTTTATTAATATTCCAACTTTTTCCACAGGCCTTCTGTATTCCAACTGCTTCCTTCAAGTTACAAAAAATTTAGACATGATGTTTTAAGGCAAGAGCTCCTATTTAAATGTTTCATTTCAATCGGTAAGTAGTTTCTTTTGTGTTGTGGAACGACGTGTTAGTTAAGGAAAGTTGATGGGTTTGCATTTCCACTCCCAGCAATGTGTGACCGGTTTCTGAAGCTCTGTTTTTTGATTGGAATCAAGTCTGTTGGACTGGCCCCATTTTTCTATTTCCTCTCCTTAAAGGATAATTAAGTAAATAGATTATTTTAAACTGTGGGTAGATCCAGAGAAATGGGCTTGCATAAACAATAACATGAAAGGAGGTAGGAGGGATCTTTAACTTGTCCGCTCCTAATCCTTCTGAAGTCTGTTCCCTTTTATTTTACTTCTGGGAGCAGATTCATTCTATAAACCCAAATGATGAGGACTGGAAAATGAGATTACAGTACCCCAGGGCAGCTGGAAGATATTCCTGGAGGCATCCCAGTATTTGAGGACAGATGGATTCCATTCCTGGTGCAACACGCCCCATGTCTCTGGGGAAAGGATTTGGTTTTGTCTTTGCTGAAGCTTCTCTCTGGCAAAGATAGCACAGGCCCACTCTCACGCATATTAAAAGTAGAATGGGCCCCACCGGTTTAGATATTTCATCTGGAGGAGAGGGAGGAGCTGTAGCATCAGAATGAGAACCCAGTAAAAGCCACACAGACAACACACACTAGCAATTATCATAGATTTTGTAATTTTTGCCTTTTTTTGTTGGTTTGTTTCCCCCTCTCCTCTGTGATCACCTACATGGATTTACTTTGTGGTGATGAACATCAATTGTTGATAAAACAACTGCAGGGTCATCTGAAAAACAGAAGTAGCCTGTGGTAAATATGTAACCTATGGATGTCAGGCGTAGGGCTGTTCTTCCTTCACAGAGCAGAAGCTACTCACCTGTAGTTAAATGAATTTTAGTATGGATTAGGTAGATCGTGGTACCGATAGCTTCTCACACTTCTTAGAGAAGCAGAGCATTTTTTTTAGTGCATTCTGTGAGGATATTAACTCATTTTTAAATCTTTCTGTAAAGGCCACTGCTCATCTAGCATGTTCCTCAATGACTGTCCTGTTAAACATACTATGAGGACTCTTCTTCCGTTCCATTGCAAACATTTCATTTTAGGCAGTTTTAGCTTTAGCTTTTGATCCAGTCTTGAGAATGAAAAAATGAAGAGGAATGAGCGATCCTCTTTTTGGGCAGGGACCAGAGGAGGTCTGGCCGTCACACATAGGAAGCGAACCTGTGTAGTCCAGCTGTTATTCTTGCAAGGTTTCTATTCAGCAGAGGCAGTGGGGTTTCTGCCCCTGTGCTGGCGGTGGACCCACTGCTCGCTGGTGCTGGGCAAAACAAAATTTGGAGATGAGCAAGAGGTGGCTATGTTGTAATGGACTGAGACTGGCAGCAGGCATCTGTCTCTAATTCACAGAGTAAGGGAGTCCAGTCGTGGCTTTCCTACACGTCACATTGATGAAAGACACAAGAAAAAATATATAGCCTCAAGTAAAAGGCAGTGTGATGAACGTGCTGCTAGGCTGGAAAGGAAGATCGCTAATGCTGCTAAGACAAGAATGAAATTCTGCAAAGCTCTTGCAGGCGCCTCTCTCCTGCCTCGCCCTCACTTGTCACCATGGGGTTATTATACAGAACAGAGACAGTTTAATTTACATTGCTCGTTGAATTCTACTCTCAAAGATGTCGATCCTGTCCTTGATATCCATCTGGCAAACCACTCAACGGACTTCCCTTGGGACCACTGCTGCATGAAGGAATCAGAATCGTAGAATATCTGGAGTGGGAAGGGACCCCTAAGGATCATCGAGCCCAACTCCTGCCTCCTCACAGGACTACCTAAAACTAAACCATATGACTGAGAGCATCATCCAGACAGAAGAATAATCCTTTGCCAGAAAAGCAGGCTGCCGAAGCAGCCCGTTGATTCAGCATCTTCCTCTATTCCTTTACAATGCAGTTACACGTGCACTCAAACGCCGTCAGAAGCACGGACAGACCGAGTTGCCCCCCCATACCCTTCCCACACACGTGCTAGCTAGATCACCTTAAACCTCACCCTGAGTGCTTCCCTGCTGGTGAACAGCCCTTGAGTTGGGTTTTACACCCACGCTTAAATTCCACCACCAGCTCTTCAACCCCTTGTGGTAGGACTTCTAGTACAAGATAAGGCAGTCCTCGCCGAGATGTTAAATACCCACTGCAGCATGATGTTCTCTCCTGGCATGCGTGTTTGGCCCAGGGAGTGACAAATACTCCAGTTCTGACTCGGTTACTAAATCTGCTAATAGTCTGAATCACTTATCTGTTCACACACCGTTCTAGTAATGGAAACCAGGTGGGAATGACTGAAGATAGCCCATTAGTTTAGTTAATTCCTTGCAAAACCACACATCTGAAACAGATGCAGAATGACATCTCAAGTGTGGACATTCAATGCAAATACTAGTAAGTGGGGGTTTTTTGGCAAAAAATCAAACCTTGTGGATTCAGAACGCTATAGCAGCTCTTCTTAGAACGGTCAGCTTCTCAGACAAATGCGGATGAACTCTGTGGTTAAAAATAAATTTCAAATCAGAAGATATTTCCTCTGCTTCCCTGAATGCAGGGGTTTTCTGACTATAGAAACAGGCTGATGATCACAGTAATTTAGTGTCACATTGGCTGAAAAAGGGGGACTGCGAACAGAGTTTGGTATAGCAGCAGGCTATGTAGGACACAAACTGAATGCATTATGAGCAAAAAGCAGAAATAATTCATAAATCACAAAAGTTAAATATATTTAACAGGCTCTACTTAAAAGCACATCTAGCTTGTAAGCTGCAGCTATTCTGGGGAAACAGCCACATTTCTGTTCTAAAGGTAAAGTCACTGATCCCTGGCGAGAGTAGGTATGACACTTTCTAAACATTTCATAAATACTTTTTACATGACACTGATGTTGCCTATTAATTTTTAAAGCTATTAATTGAAAGATGTCTCTGCTGAACAGAAAGAATATCCAAATCATTCTAGATAAATAGCAGGTATCAAAAATTGCTGAGTTTTGCTTTCAGTTGCTTATAATAGCTTTACGAACTTCCAGCTGCTTGGTTTAAGATTTTCTAAATCAGGTATTTGCTTCAAATTGAATCCTAGCTAAAATGGTTCTGCTCACAATGTTAAAGAACAGTAATACTGATTAAGCTTTGCAAGAAAGTTTCCTACAGACTTGTAGCATAGATTTAAATTTGGCAAGCAATTTGTCTTGTGTGCCAGAGACGTGCCTTTTGCTGTTAGTCTCGGAATGCAACCAAATGTAGCCAAGCTATGAACTTCTGATGAGTGTTACCTACGGGCTGGCCTTGACCCCCATAGCTTCATTCTCAGAACAGCGCACCTGTAACCGCAGCACTCCCGCGGCGGCGCTGCCCGGGGTTTCCTCTGCAGCCACCTCGCACCTGCCAGGTTTGTCGCACCAAGTACAGGAACTGAGAGCAAGCTCCCAGAATTGCAAAGTGGTTGATTGAGGTCATCTGGTCCAACCCCCTGCTCAAGCAGGACCACTCAGAGCCAGTTGCCCAGGACTATGTCCAGAGAGCTTTCAGGTCCCTCCATGGACAAAGACAGCCTCTCTGAGCAATCTGTGCCAGTGCTTGATCACCCTCACAGTAAAAAATAGCATTTTCTGATGTTCAGAAGGAACCTCCCATGTTTCAGCTTGTGCCCATTGCCCCTGGTCCTGGCACAGGGCACCACTGAAAAGAGCCTGGCTCTGTCTTCTTTACTCTCCCCATCAGGTATTTATACACATAGATAAAATTCCCCCCCCTCCCCCCCACCGAGTCTTCTCTTCTCCAGGCTGAACAGTCCCAGCTCTCTCAGCTGTTCCTCATGGAAGGAATGCTCCAGTCACTTAATCATATTTGTGGCTGTTTGCTGAACTCTCTCCAGTATGACCATGTCTCTCGTGCACTGGGCAGCCCAGACCTGGACACAGTATTCCAGGTGTGGCCTCACCAGTGCTGAGTAGAGGGGAACTTCCCTCAATGTGCTGCTGACTCTTCCTGGTGCAGCCCAGGATACTATGAGCTCCCTTTGCAGCAAAGGCACGTTGCTGGTTCATATTCAACTTGGTGTCCACCAGGACCCCCAGGTCCTTTTCTGCAAAGCAGGTTTCCAACTGCTTGGCCTCCAGCACATCCTGGTGCCTGGGGTTGTTCCCCACCAGGGGCTGGACTTTGTGCTTCCCTTTGAAGGTTCCTGTCAGCCCATTTCTCCAGCCTGTTGAGGTGCCTCTGCACAGCAGCACAACCCTTCAGTGTATCAGCCACTCCTCCCAGTTTTGTGTCAGCAGCAAATCTGCTGAGGGTCCCTCCGCCGCATCACCCAGATCGTTAATGGAAATGTTGAACATGACTAGACCCAGTATTCACCCCTGGGATGCACCACGAGTTACCAGCCTCCAGCGAGACGTTGTGCCACTGAGCACAGCCCTCCAGGCCCAGTTGTTCAGCGGTTACTCAGTCCACCTCACTGCCCGCTCGTCCAGCCCATGCTTCCTCAGCTTCGCTGCTGAAGCTCCTTTGGCAACACAGGATCATGGAGGAAAAAGATAGCGGCCATTTTTCTAGAGTGTAGATTGAGGAATTGAGCTCAGAGACATGGTAAAAGATTAACAGATGTAGAGCCAAGAGAGACTGGGAGAAGAATCCATGCAGAAAGGGTATCATCTGGGGTTTGGAAGGAAGGAAAAAAGCAACAGAGAAGTGGTGCTGGGGCAAAATCTGTAACAACCTCCAGAACAAGTTCGCCCTAGAACAAAACTAAGATTGAAGTGCATCAGCGTTCCTCTGCTGTCAGCAAACAACCGGAAAAGTCACTTTTTGTGTGGTCCACGCTTTCATCTAGGTAAGCAAGAAAACGACAACATACTCTGCTTCTGGAGTAACAAAAATCAGGATTGTGGAATTAGCTCTATGAGTGACCATCATATACTGACAACTGAAGTCAGAAAACCCCAAATACACAAAATACACTAGGCGAGACAGTTACAAATACAAGCACTAAAAAGCTAGGAAGCATCACAAAATTACAAAATTGTCCAAGGAACCTTAATTTAATCAACTTGCATGTGCAAACTTCTCTGTAGTCACAGGTGATGCTTTCTCCAGATATCGCTTCTCTCAATGGGCGCTAAGTCTAGTGTTTAGGGAACTTAGTAAAGACAACTATGAGCTGTGTGATTCCTCCTGTTCCATCATAAGGTATGACAAAGAAAAAAATATTTCTCATTGTTAAACCAACTAAATACTGCATTTCAGACACGAACACATGACCCATTGCTACAGGAAGGTTATCCAATATTTGGCAAGCTACTTAATGTTTTTCCAGTGACTGTTGGCTATGTTCCTGTTTTCAGGTGCCCAACTGAGACGCTCAGGGTCATACCTGCAGGAGGATTTGCAAAACCAAAGATACCAAATGATGGCTCCAAACAAGTACTGTAGAAAACACTCACCTGTATAAAGATCAGAGCAAAAATAGGAAAACAGAATTAAACACTCCGATGCTGGCTTCTGATAAACTCAGTTCAGTAGAATTTCAATCCAGGCAAACAGTCCTAACCACAAAATTAGTTTCTCTCTTCGAGTAGCTAAGTAAACAGCAAGCATCTTTTTAAGCTTGCTTTTCAACATCCACAAGTGAGAGTAGCTGGAGTGTGAATTTCATCAGTTTAGTTAGAGTAGCTTAGCTTAGTTAAACTAAAATGCTTTTAACCTCTTTCCCTAAACTTCAGCGCTCACTTTGCAAAATGGAGATAGTGACATCAAGCAACTCTATGACTGCGGACAAGACAGTGAAGCCAAGATCACTCCATCTAGCTCCTAACTGGCCTGAAAATTTTAGTGTCTAAATAAAAGCATGAATTAGACAATGTCTCTATGAAAAAGGGAACCTCCTTTGTGAGAACTTACACTTGCTTTAGACAGACGACCAAGACACAGGGATGCAAGTTAGATACTGAAATCAGGCTGACCATGCCACACCCAAATTCATTAACTGTACATGAAAGATTGAAAATAATTGAGAGTAGAAGGAAAAGCTCATAAAAAATGACAGCACAGTGAGGCGTAGAGCACAAAAGAACTAATAAATTAATTCAGGGAACACTGCTTTTGCAAAACAAAGGTCTGGTTTCCCGGGGTGGGGGAAGTTTTCTGATTAAATATATTGTATCATAAGCTGTCCATACCCACATATTCAACACATTCTAATCCAGACCTTTGTTAAAAATGTCATCTGGATTCCTGAACCTAAACACATTCATTTGCAGTGGAAGGAGTCAGTGCAAATTTTGGTTTAAGTCTAGAAATTTCAGTGGTCCTGTAGGATGGGAGGAAGCCGTGCAACTTCTCATGGCCTTTTATTGCCCTTTTGTAACACGGACAGATATTATTACAATATTGTTTACAAAGCCGTTTAGCTTTCAGAACCAAGTAACATTTAAGTAAGAAACATACTCCATTTGTTTGCATTCCAGCACAACTTATGTCCCATTTAGTTTCATTTTCTGTGAGAAACTTGTCACGCTTGTAATCATGCTCTTTTGGGGTCAGCCTGATTTTCTTGTATTGCAGAACCCACGCAGTACCCAGCACACTACTCATATATAGTACGAAATAAGTTTCCAGGCCTGAAGCTATAGAAGAAACTAAAATAATTACCCTGTTTTCAGCCTGCTGCAAAGATAGTGAAATTAATCCTAGAGCTTTAAATTCCCAACCAATTATTTCCTGAGAGTTCCCACCATTAATGTCGTAGGTTTGGTCCAATATATACTGATGTCCCTACCCAGGCTACCACTGCGCTCCTTACATACATGTTAAGATAAGGGAAACACGTTCATTTCCCAAAACATCAGTCAGGAAGGACATACCCACTGTAAACAGGCACTGTCACGTAGCTTGATTTAAAAACTGTTCTATCTGGAGGACAGTGGGGTTTGCGTAGCGGTGTGCAAACTAGTGCTGCGAGTTGGCATCAGTATATTTACTGTATATATATTTAGTGGACATCAGTATGTGTGCAAAAGTAAACTGAGTTCCTAAACTTAGAAATACGGTTAAACAGGTACAGTTTTGTGTAAACAGTTGATAAATTTCGCTAAGTTGAACCACCGGGGAAATGTAACGTTTTAATTTCTGGGTTAAAGACCAGAGTCTAAACGTACTCTGACAACAAGCTCTGGCTGGCCAGAGCCGGTGCTTTCCCCTGCGGACTCCTCACAGCAGAACACTCACTCAGCTGAAACAAACTAGTCTGGCTCCCATCAACCTTAAGGGTATTCAGTCAGCTTACAATAAATAAAAGAGATCCTGGTCTTGAAGATGGAATTTGTAAATATCATCTAAATCTACGTTATTGCGCAAACAGATACACATATGACGTGGATTTGACTATTCCATTAAAATAAACCATCTACTTTCGAAAGTACATCCAGCTTTTTGGTTGCTGATGTTTTTCTCATATACCAGAATCTTATTTAAAAAATAGTAAGAGCCATCTTTCCTCCCTCTCCCAAATTACTTCCCGTTATATACCCATGATTAGTTTGGGTGAAGTCATATCCCAGAGAACTATAGAGAGAATCTGATCACAAAATCCAACAAAATAAGGAGGGTTGAAGAAGAAAGGGTGAAGATTATGATGAAGAAAAAACCCAAAAACAAAAGGCAGAAAAGGTAAGTCTCTTTCTTGTTTACTGGAATTTGGATACTTTTTAATCCATAGAACCTTCTCTTCCTATATATTTGTATATGAACATAGCTCATAGATCTTTTTAAGCATCATGCATCACAAATAGCGCTGTTTACTCTCCCCCAAGAACACCAACTATGAGCCTTACAGAAAAAAAGAGAAAAAACAGAAAGAGGAAAAAAAAAAGACCTAGCAAAGCAACAGCCTGGCTGTCTGAATCTAGGTTGCAGCTAGCAATTACTCGCACAGCTGAATAAAGAATCCCTAAGGTATGGTGTACATTACCGAGTTCCCTTTTGTAACCACAGGTTTGCATGAGTCCACATGCAAATTTGTTAAAAACAAGCAAAATCTAACCTGTCAGAAAACTTCAACAGATCACAACAGAGAGAACAGGTGCTCTCCAGGCTACACCTCACTTAAACCAGACTGGAGACTACAAGAGAGACATCTTTCACTGCACCTTTGAGCAGGCTTGACTGAGTTAAGTAGAAAGGATTTGGTTTAAAAGTACGGTGGTGGAGGAGAAGCCAGATGGCTGTTGCCTCACTCCTTCTGCTTCAGATTTGCAGTTTGTAACATCAGCTCCTGTCTGATTTCCAGAATTAGATGGGAGGAGTCAAAAGACTTGGGGAGATGAAGTACCTTTGTGGACCCAAATCACCGCACAGAGGTTCTTTAGGGGTACTGAGTAAGTAGAATTTAAGACAGACTTATAACAAGTGTCATACCAAATGACATCACATCTTTTATCCAGACTCCAGTACTCTCATCATTGTGGCCCCAAGAATCAGGACTCCAAAGAACAAGCACCTTTATAGCTGCTACTTCTGTTCACATGCTAAAACACAAGTATCATGTTATCAACGACGGGCTTTAACCAGTGATCGAAACACATTCTATTTAAAAGTTTGAGTCGAAAATTACTGTGGATTGGTAAACTAAGGAAACTGCGGCAGTCTGTTCATTAGAAAAGTCTAGCAGTTCACTCCAGTTTCCAGAGGAACTGCATTAACAGGAATTAAAAATCACACATGCAAAAGCTTCTTGTTCTGCTTTGCTCATTTGCTATGCAATACATTAAAAAAAAAAAATCCACAGCATGATTTTCTCATCATGGCGTAAAGTTTGCTTGATTTTTCAACTCTTTCTTTACTGAATGGCTTGGAAGTTAGATTCTTCCAAGTCAGGAATGTGGTGCAACCTCAAAAAATCAACAACAGTTCTTCTGTTAGAAGTCTCTGGTCTTTAAAGAGCGTACTCAGTTTCTTAAGAAAGAAAAATAGGAATGTCCCATGAGACTGCTTAGGTGTCTCTTCGGCTTTTGCAGCTACCCTGCAAATGTGCACCAGAAGCACATGCATTTTTTATGCTAAGTAATCTAAAACTTTTATAAGAATTCTTAACTGTTATTCTACCCGAGGTGAAAAACAATACAAACAGATACATTTAATTAGGTAGCCACCTGACACCTTACACTGCAGAATGCACTTGTGCTACTCTAAAAGCATTTGTAAACTCAAATCTTATAAAGAACTATACAACTTATACTTTCCTCAGAGGGTATGTGTTGCCGTATCTAGTCCCCACCCCACCAACTTCCACCGAATAAATCTGATTCAGAAAAATCACTGGTAAAACTCCTTACTCGACTGCAAAACACCACAGCGCATCTGACCATTATGTTAAGAACAAACGCCTACCAAGCACATGCGGCAGTGAGCTTTTCAAACCAAGTCAGTAAGGTTTTAAATAACTCATTCTTAATTCTGTGGTTTTTTTCTATTAACATCACATTTTATTAAAAAAATACGTTTCCTATATTTAACATGTATATTAGCTTGCTGTATATGACTGAAGATCTCGAGACCTTTAACATTAAATGATAATAAATCAAACACACTCTTCACAGCTTTGAAAAAGGGGAGGGAGGAAGAAGGGGGGGGACAGGAAAGAGGAAGGAAAAGGAGGAAGCACCAGGCCATTCCTAGCAAGAGAACCGAATAGTTCTACAGCATCAAACTGTGAGCCTGCATCACGTACGTTAGAAAAAGGAAAACTATTATATTGATCAAATTTGGATAGATTCCATACAATGAGAACATACCATTGGGAAAGACTAGCCTGGGAAGGAATACATTCTATTTGCAATTGTCTACTCTCTGTGTTTCCAAGGAATTATTTTCCTTCCTTCTCTACAAGCCATCACTGATTTACTTGCATTTGTATAAACTACAGTTCCAGTATGTCAGTTGCACTAAAGCCAGATATACAAGACCCTGCAGCAGGGAAACAATCCGGAACTGTTTTATCACAGATTTTTCCCCAACAATGGCAAGAACACTGGATACGTTTGACGGAGGAAACAACTCGGAAGCATGCACATTATGTATTTAATTTGTAGTCCAGAAGATTGCCCCCACATACTTTCAACAGGACACCTGCGTAGGAGTCATCTCTAACATAAGATATATAGGTGGTGCTTACGTAGCCTCCATGGGGCCCAGGGTCTGTGCAAGAAGAAAGAGATGAGGCAATGAGTAACTCCCCTCAACGCCACAGGTTATCTGTGCAAAAAGGTTAGCAGCCCATGGTTGCATTGCAACCGCTCTGCCTTGGTGCGCGAACCCCCTTTTAAGCAGTGGGTTTCACAGAGATAGTCATCTGTGCAGAAACGCCCCGGCAGTAACGTCGTTAGCAGCCGTGTTTTCAGGGTTTTGTGAGAACAAAAACTCATGGAGAACCTGAAGTACTGGGTTAGACTTGATCTTGCGTATAAAAATTGATCTTGGGGGACGCAGAGTTCGGCCAATGAATTCTCTGCTGCTTCTCTTTGGGAAAAGGGAATGACAAATGACATTCCCAGCTGAAAAATCAGGAGAGAAAATACTATCTGCAAGGCGGGATAGGAGGTCCCTCTGTTCCGACAAATTACTTCCTGGAAGAGACAGTTTCTGGTTCCCTTCAAAGATACCTGTATTAGCAGAAGACTGGAGAGATATATACATATATGTCTGTATCTCCCTTGCACGAACCATCTCTTGCTTTCCTCATTGAACACCAAAACCTTTCTCTAACAAGGCTAAAAGGCTATGTTTGCACTTTATGCAACGATGGCATTTTAGATCGTTGTAAAATCAAGATACACTGGAAATATCCAAACAAATCCCAACATTAGTCTGATGCTACCTAAAGCCAAGAACAAACAAGCAGGAAATGAACACTGGTATTTTGGTTTTTTGCGTGGATATTACAAAAAATAGTAATCATACACTTTTTTCTTTTTAAATGTTCATTACTTAGATAAAGCACATATGAATGTAACATTCAGAATTGTAACATAGAAAATGTAATGTGGGCAATCTGCTGTTCCAAGTACACTTACCAAAATACAATTTTATAATGAAGAAAGTCTCAAAATACACCTGTACAACAATTGGGATCCACAAAATATGATTTAATAGTATCACTCAAGATCACTTCATTGAAACCACTTTTATAATACTGTTTGAATAGTAATCTCTGGTCAAAGAGCGTTCTCCCCCTTTCCCTAGCCCGTCCCACTAAAGCAAGGGTGGAATTTTAATTGCAATGCATATCTTTTAAAACCCCAAATCTGAAGCAGTCCTATTAACTATTGCACTGCCTGCACTTAGATGCTGGGAGGATGGGAATCACCCTCTCCGAGGCCACGGTACATCGAGACACTTACCCATAGTATTGTTTGTAGCGCAAGCAGAATAATCTTGTACAGGGCAACTAAATAGGGTCAAAATATGAATTAATTATCTCACTACCAAATCATTCCCTATGTGTTACTTAAGCCTGTAACATTACAACTTTACTGAAAAAGAAAAAGTTAACCATTTTATCCTATAAATATTTTCTTTATTTTCTTTATTTGCTTTATGTTTAGAAGTTGCTATTTAAGTTCTATTAACAGAAATACATAACAAAAGCTCCCTAACAAGTGGAAAAAAATTACAAATGCTGAAAAAGTTGGCCTCATTAACATATGTACAGACTTGCTTACTTAATACACATCTTCGTGGGAATTAAATCATTTTATGACACACATTTATACAGGCATTAAACATTCCCAAGTAACTCTGAGCAGAGAATATGCCAAATCTTTAGTCTGGGCAGACAAAAAGGTGTATATTTCAGTTTTGATTGTGGAGCTAACATGCAACAGATACAACGTTCAGTCTGAGCTGCTGTTGATGAGTTGTTCTGTTTTTTCCTGCAAAGATCTTTCCATTGAACTTGGGTCCTTTTGTCCCTTCTTTTCCTTGTTTTGCTGTTCCTGCAGCTTCAGGATTATTTTTCGTATTTCTTCTCTTTTGGTTTTCATTCTTGGGCGTGGAAACCAGTCTGTTAAGTTCATTGGTAGCTCAAAACTCAGAATGGGATTCTGAAAAGAAAGGTCATTTGGATATTATAGTGAGGAGTAAAAGACTGGAGGGAACTGTAGTGGGGAAAAGTACATTCTTCCCCACCTCATTCCATCAGCATGAAAAAAAAATTTCTACAATTTCTGTGGTTTGTACATGTACAATTAAGGTAAAATCAATCAAGCTTCAGTATGTTACAGAGCAACATTCATCCAGATCACAGTTCTGGATATCAGAGTGCCCAAATAATCTATTCAGTTTGCTACATCTTTTAGACAAAGCATTTGACTGCATAAATGTGTAAGATTGTTCTAGTAAAAAAAAAAAGAGAGAGAAAATTATTGTGATGATATAGCACTTTTTTCTTTTTTTTTTTTTTAAAGGATGACTAGCATCAAAATCTAGAGCTGATTAGGAATCTGTTGCTAAATACTCCTGGTCTTATAAAATACCTTTAGGACCACAACCAACTAGGAAAGTCAGTTTTACATTTCACCCTAAAAAACAGGGCCTGTGAAAAGCCCCTGGCTACTACCAGCTCTTTTTATACTTACATTCTGTTTCCTTGCTAGAGGTCATTCATCCAAGAATTAAGAGCATGATTATTATGACACATTATCCATACTGTACAACAATTTCACCCTAACCAAACAAAAGTTTGTGGAATAGTGTTTTCTCTCCAAGAAGTTCCTCCCTTTGTGTCTTCTAGTATACATCATTAACAGGGTTATTTAAGAGTGAATTACATTCATCCACTGAGTTAACACTAGCGAGGCTACTTGGGAAAAAAACTAGACATGTTCTGCAGAGGAACATGTCAATGCCTAATGTTCCACTAGCGGCATTACTCCACATCCAAACTGAACATCAGCTAGACAATACGGCAATAAAAAAGCCCCCAATGCTGAAGCGACTTCGCCAATGAAGCTACTTAACACCAGCAGTAAGTAGATTTCATAAGAATGACGCTGAAGATGCAGAAAACCACAGGCAAAAACTGAACAGGTTTTACATGGTTTCAATTACAAAATAGGCCAGACCAAGGAATAAGAACATGAACAAAAACTAATTAGAGAGGTTACCAACAATAGAAAGATATTTCAAATTAATCTCAGCCCATCCTTAACTAGAGCTTTTGTCATTGTCGTTGTTCAGTTTGGGGAAGAAAAGCAGGGATATAGGTCAGAAGCCAGTTGTGGACGTCTTCCGCTGCCTCCCAGCTTCCTTATGGCTTCGCGGGTTCTTTGTTGTGAACTGACACGATCCACCAACTTCCCGCCCCGCCGCCAAACCCCCGGCTCCTACGTAGGGGCTTTTACGACGGCGGGCGGCGGCGGAGGGGGCGGCGGCGGCGGGGGAGCCCCGTCCGAGGCCGCCCCACCCCGCCCGCGCCCCGGCACCGCGGCGGGCGGCACCACGGCGGCCCCTGGCGGCGGCGGGAGGCGCGCCGGGCCCAGGCAGGCCGCACCGCCGGCCCCCCCAGACCGCTGTAGGGAAACCGGGGGTCACGCATTTGGCGGGTCAGAGCTGTCCCTCGCGGGGGGAAGGGCAAGGCTGAACAGGCACGGTGTGGAGGGAAGGCTGAGAACCGACTTGCTGTGATAGCTGACAGCTCAGCTCCCTATTACACTACCTACCCTGTCAAATGAGTCTTGGTTTTAAAAAATACACATCAGGATTTTAAGCCTTGTTATTAAAAGAAGATACTTCAAATAAATCCACAAAGAAGAAAAAGATGTGCCTGAATAGTCCACAAACACCAGGTTAAGAACCTCTCCCCACATATGCCCCATATTTTGTACAAAGTAGTGCAGCTACTACAGTTTGTACAGCGACTGTGCAGCTTTTCAAATACATTAGCAGCTGAAATTATTAGTTCAACAACTGTAAGACAGTCAAGTACCATGCAGCCAGTACAGGTTCTCCTTTCGCACCGGTGTTATGCCTGGTTTGCTCTCTGACGCATCTACGCGCCATCCCCATCGCCTGGCAGACAAAGCTACTGCCTACTGCAAGACCAGGCAGGAGGAAGGAGTCTGCCTGCTGTAATCCAGCAATCAATTTCCAAGAAGGAAGGGGCTAAGATTACTAAAGCTGAACTGTTTCTCACATCCCCCATGTACAAAACAGGAAGAACTCGAGGATGGTTCCAAGCTCTCAAGAACTCCAAAGTAAATCGAAAGCTTTGGGCTTTGATTCGCACGAGCGCACTACACTAAAGCCTTGCTGCTCTCACACGAAGTATGAACAAGGGGAGGGTGAAGGAAGGGAGAAAAAACCACCAGCTTTCTCAGGACAGGTGAGTTACAGGAGAGCTTGGGAACAGCGTTCTGAAGTACTATGGACTGTAAACAGAGTTAGTGTCCCATGCAGGCAGCATCTCCCTTGATCTCACTCATTCCTCCTCCTAACTCAGACCTGAAGGCGCTGATGCCGCTACTTGTGAAAGGAGCTGTAACTTGAGGACGAAAGACTGTTAAAATAAGATTTTAACAAATTTCTTCAATGGAATCAAGATCTGGCAGTTAGCTGTAATTATTCCACTTACATGTTTTAATGCAAGTTAAAAAACACCTAGCTGCATCATATTAATGAATTTATTCAGAGTTACATTTCTGAAGGAAAAAAGAACAAGCTTTTTGTTCCACATCTTTAGTTTACGTTTTGAACTCAGATTTGAACTCTGTTTCCTACTGGATAATTTTAAAGGGTATGCACTATAAGAACACAAAGGAAGACCCTAAGTATATTTTCTCAGGATTCTGTCAGAAAATTCCATGGCTTCCAATTTCTGATACATATGTGCAACTAATAATTATTTTTAAAATATCATTACGTAATGCATAAATTCGTTTATAATGCATAATCTAAAAAACAGCTATGAGAGCTACACTAGAGAGCCTTTTATTACTGTAACAATTTTAATAGCTCATATCTGATTGCTGCAGGAGACCCAAAAAAACAGTTACACAAACAGGTAAACATACCTCAAAAAAGCTCTCCACATACTGCAGTATGTAGACTCCACAATCACTGAAGTTGTTCTGCTGGGGCACTTTTGGGTTGGAACCTTTCATTACATCTTTGGAAAAGCTTCTTTTGTTGCCTTTCCTGACTTCCCATTCCACTTCTAAATATCTATGATAAAAGACCATGCAAATTAAAACTTTTCTTTTTCTTGCAGAATTTTGCCAAAACGACCCCAAAAGCCCAGATATGAAACTTACTCCCGTAGTGTTTTCACAACATTTGAGCGGGAAGGGCCTCTCAGTGAGTCCATAAGCAAAATACAAGGCCTAAGAGAGAACACAGTTTTAAAGTACACAGTATTTTACAGCAGTTTGGAAAACACAATGTTACCCAGCTAGCTAGCTATGAAATAATATGTGGGGTGTCCTTGAACAAAACTAGATCAGTACTATAAAGTTTTGCCAGCACTGCGATAATCCCCTAACCAGGATAGCTAAAGCAAAGTTATCTTTAGATTTAACCATACACTAAGTACTGAGAACTCCGTAATGCACTTAGAAAATGCAGTACTGCCAGATGGGAAGCATTTGTTACAGGCAAAACCTAGGTGCCTAAAACCCCGTCAGGTGTCTAGTGCTCTTTTAGACACACAAGGCATCTGGGACACTGGCAAGAGACTGTAGCGTAAGTCACAGAAGCCGTCAACATCCTTCTGGAGTAGCAGCTAGAGGACAGATGGGGCAGCCCACAGCACCTAGGAAGACACTAGATATGCATGTTCTAGAAGGGATCCCAACCAGATCCCAACCAATCTACCTGGCAGTTACCCACACAACACACACGGACTCTATCTGATAGACTGTAGAAAAATAAGGTATCCATAAACAAATATTTTCTAGAGAACCAAGTCTGCCTGAACCCTCTGTTGCACACTACAGCTGCTTACATCATATCACTTGGTCTAGAGGATACTTACTACCTTTGCAGTAGCTATAAATGTAACAACCGTATCAGCTGCCTTATATGCAACAGCTGGATTTATAGATCCAAGCTAACTCATACCAGCAGAGTTCAGAATCTCAGCATTATATGTAAGATGTATTTTGAGGTATAAATAGGATGCAAATGACTTTTCACAAAGCTCTTTCTCTTTTCTAACAGTAACACATGTGCACTCAGACAAGGTGTCCTTTATAGAAACTGCAAACTAGTAAATTCAGACAAAACGTCTGCATGCATTTATGCATCGGTTTGTTTGCATTTATGAATTATTTTACATGTACGCAATTTATTGAGGCATAAGCATATAATCACTTGAATGATATTTGCTTTTACTTTTTTTAATTTTTGATAAAAGTTATTTATGTAAGCAATGCTCTTAAAAAATGCACAATCCATTTTCATATATAAGTAATTTAAAAATATGCTAACTGTAAAGTATTAAAGTGCCCTTAATGACTTTTGATACTTAAGTGTCAAAGACCTTATGAAATTTCATGTTTGGATTAAAATAATGTCTGGTGTAAAGTATTACGTACAGATAATCCATCACCAGAATGGGACAAATTTAGCCAAGCTATAATCAGAAGCTCATAAATATGCTTAAAACTCACAGACAGATTTTTATCCCTTCATGAAAATGTATTAAGAACAAGCCATACACATTCCATATCCTGTACAAATATATAATTTTGTCCTGCACCATAAGAATGTATTGTGAAAGCTTTCACCTTTCTAGTAGCCAGTATGTTCAAAGAAGGAAATATAAAAATGGATAAATAAATTGTGAAAAAATACAAATGAAATTGTGAAGACAGCAATACTAGTAACAGTATTTCTAGATTTGGAATTGTGCATTTCTGTCACACCAAAATGCAAGCAACTGCAGTCAATTATTAATGAAGAATTTCTGAGTTTCAAACATAAAAAATAAATTTTAAGAGTTTTAAAATCCAAAACAGGTTAAAAAGTAAACAAAAAAAGGTAACTGAACTTAGTAGTATTGTGGAACATTCTTCTTAGAGAAAAAAGAATAATACCAAGAACAAAAAGAGACAATAAAGAGAAACAGCTAGAATGCATTTAGGCAAGAAATGGGGGCAGTCAAAAATTATTCCCATTTTTCCTGTACTAATTTGAGTGGTGACAAAGGTTTTCTTTAGTATTAAGTTAATTATCTTCATTTAAAGACATTGTTTTTATTTCTTTTAAATATAGAAGGACACATTTAAACATGCTTCTGCACCTTCTTTTGGTAGGAATCTGAGTGCAAGAAACCGAGGAACAGCCTTATTTGAAGAAACAATCTTCAATTGCCTGAAGCAGCACACAGGCTTAATAGAAACCCAAAAAGCTATTATTTCGCTCATAGCTTTATTCATTAAGTTTTCTGCTCACTGAAGATGATGATAGTACAAAGTATATCAAATTTTCTCTCAAATGCTGATTTCATGCTGATAAAAGTGTTTGTATGACCATTTCCTTTAATTACTGTCTTTTAAATTTTATAAACTTGTATGAAATTTCTTTTTTAACTGTTTTAATACTTACTGTTTGCAGATAGTAGGCTTCAGGTGCCATTGTCCCATTTCTGAATTACAGTTATCATCTACAAGGCCGCCATCGTCACTACTGTCTTCCTACAGAAGCAACATGTTTATAGGTGTTTAAAAGCTAATATTGTGTTTCAAACAGATGCAAAAGAAGTTATTCCTATACTTACCATTTTTATTCAAGACCAATAACATAAGTGTAATAAAGAAACTTTAATCTGAAACAATTCATTGCTTGTAAAGTTTGCATTACCAACTTTCAGTCACAGCGTTTCTCAAATCCATGCTGGAACAACACGCAGCGAACGGTACTAGTTGTTTAATGACTGCTGAAACTATAAAAAGCTGCAACTGACATTTTCAAAGCATTGCAGGCTTAAAAGATGTGCATCTCCAGTATTTGATTATAATCTAAATTATTAATCCTTTCCTTGCTAATGATTACTAGAAACTTGCTTGGTGGTTTCATGTATGTTGTCTTCTAAATTAAATACGACAAAATCTGCAATGAACTCAGAAGTAAAATTTGATCTTTGCTCCAGAATGCACCAACTTGGTTCTTAGGGCAAGGGAAAATAAAACCACCATGATATTCTATATCACAGGTTGCAAAACCAGCCATGCTACAAACCTGGGAATATCCTTTGACCTTTCCATTTCAGTATTGATTGCTATGAAGGACATGGAAGTTTTATGAAGAAAACCACTAAAGTTCTTTTATCTACAAGTAACCCAATGAGCCATGGTTTCTTACCCTTCTACTCAGTTCACTATTACTACCACAGATCATTGTGTTATAGGGAAAGAGATGCTTTCCAAGAATGGGAACTTCCACATCTATGTGATTTGTGAAATTTTTGCTGAGAACTATGTACACTTCACTGACACGCAGGATCCTATGACCGAAATCCTCACGCTATGCCATGAAGATGCTATTGTATTAGAAACCACTGCCTAGTTCCTAGTACACTTGTTTCTGTTGCAGCCTCAACTCCATTTTTGGCAGACGTGAAGGTGCACTAAGCCTGTCATGCTCTACCATTTCTAGACTTGCTTTGTGCATTTGAGAAGGTATCAGTGCCAGGTTCAGCCTGAGTTAAGTTCTAAGCTATGCTGCAACCAGAGAACTTGGCATCTTTTTCTCCTGTCAGGGAACACATCTGGCCATGTGCTTTCTTCCCTGCCTTCAGGCCATGTATTTCAGACTGGAAGCACTCTACTAGTCATTCTCCATCTTCAGGGAACACTTAACTGCTACAAAATAGACTGAAAGGCGCTTCCATCAGGCGAGAATCACAGAATGTTTGGGTAAGTGCCACAACAGGAGAGGTGGGTTGAGGCTGTACGAAAAGCATAGTTAGGATTCAACACAGAGTGGAGCTTTTATATGTGTGCACGTATATACATACTATTTGGAAGCGATTACAAATAGCTGCAGACTTTGGATAAAAATTGTTTGTCCTGGACTCAAAGGTGAAAAACAGGTATTTCCTAGACTGTATATTTAATAGCCTCCGATTCTTTATTTTGGACAACTTGCAGTCACACACCTGGAACATGAACAGGAAGGCCAATTAGGAAGAGTAAATGTGTAACTTCTAGCTTGCTCACATTGAACTTACACTGTAGAAGCAACAGGACTATGGAATAATGCCCTCATACCCCGTAGCGAGTCAGTAAAGGACATTTTAATGACCAGTCTTTCCACAGCTCTAAATCTAAACATCTTCCAATTTGAACAAGAACACTGCTTGATTATAAATCCATGTTGTTTAAATTTGATTAGAAGCACCAGTGAAACAAAACAGCAAAGTAGCACCTACTTATAAATGTGTCTGTTTATGTCCAGGAAATGGACCTGAAAGAAGAGTAACTTGTTCTTGGGTCTGGTAGATTAACATGGAGGTAGGGGAGATGAAAGAAAGGTGTTGACTTTCAGAGCTTCCACTAAAATCATTGTGTAATATTGTCACTATGCAGAAGACTCTCAAAATTAAGTGCAGGTTCAGTACAGCAGTTTTCTATTAAACAGTTTAATGAACAAATGTACAATCCTCTCCTGTCAGCTAATCTGCAAATTTTTGTAGGTAACCAGTGCTTTGGATTTGACACTTGTAAAGATAACTAGCTGTAGACAATGCACAATTAAAATGCGTATACGGCCTTTAAGCTTCCC
This sequence comes from Phalacrocorax carbo, assembly GCF_963921805.1. Classification (NCBI taxonomy): domain Eukaryota; kingdom Metazoa; phylum Chordata; class Aves; order Suliformes; family Phalacrocoracidae; genus Phalacrocorax; species Phalacrocorax carbo. The sequence goes on from NC_087515.1 coordinate 94,070,901, forward strand.
ATTCAAAATACAACACAACCGTTCACATTTCCCAAATAAAATTGCTAAATTCTTTACCTGGTTATCTTGGTCTTCAGAAAAATCTATAAGCTCATCTTCGTTTAGTTTACTGCCATCAGCTGAGTCTTCACTATAGTTTAGCCTGATTTTGTGCAATCCATCTGTATCAATCACAGACAGTAGTATATTTAAACATCAAATACTACGTCATCGCTGAAGACCAAACTTATTTTACATACCTCAGATTTGATCAGCACTGCTCACAATAACTGATACAGCTTACATAGTATTTTATTCATGCATATGAAGAAAAGTGAAAAGTTCTAAGTAACACAGCAGAAACTGTTCCTTATTCTGTGAAACTCCTAAAAAAATTCTAAAAGACCTAGACTAAAACCCACCATGAAATTACCCCGTAGTTCCATGAAGTCTTTACAATAGTATAAATTGGTACCGCTACCAAAAGGGGCAAACTCATTTGGTCCCTAATATAACTGCTTATTCCCATCCCTAGCTGGTTCCTTCCGTGACACCAAATACATCCACACACAGAGGACCAAACTGAGAAAGTCAGTCACAAGCTCACTATTTTTTAATAATCAGTTGAATCAGTTCCTTGATCAGATTTGCTGCACAGTTATATAAAGACTTGTGCTGATAAAAGGGAAAAGGCAGCTTGGGAACAAGGTAGGGAGGGCAGAATGCAGGATCAGCTCTCCTGGGAGCAGCAGCTTAGAAATGCTTGTGAAACCTCACTGTTTGCTACATATAAAGACTATTTGTAAATTCACTCCCTACCCCCTCTACATATTTAGCCACTTGGGAAACAGCATCAGAAGAAATAAAAAAAAAATGAATGTTATAGCTACACCCGTGAAAGAAGCGGATACAGACAGCTACAGGCTCACTAGTCTTACTATACCATCACACAAAACTTCAGAACAGATTTTGAGGGGAGAAATAATAAAGTATTTGGAAATAAGTGAAAAATGTACAACTCATCCTAGCAAAACCTGAACTCTTCGTAAGAAAACTTTTCCTAAAAAAGGGCTAGGTAATATATCAAAGCAATCACAAAAATAAAAGTGTTGGTTATGGTGTTGCTGGAGGGCATATTACTTAATAAAGAAAACGAGGTTTTCTATAAGAACAGTAAACAGGGCAATGAACTATCTAACAGAAAAAATTGATAAGACCTGCATTTGAGAATACTTCAACAGAAAAGCTGAAGTAACACTTTGGAAAGAGGTTACCAGTGGAGTTCCATGGGGACAAACTTGGGAATTAGTCTTACTTGGTATTTTTGAAAAGACCATAGCACAAGAAGTAGGCCATATACTAATGTGACTTATCGCTGAGATTCCTAAAAAAATAAAAATTGGTATCTGGAAGAATCACATCTCATACAAGAATTGAACAATTAAAAGGGGATTAGTAGAATAATAATATTATTATTAATAATAAAAAATATTTTGGATGATTTCCTCAAAGTTATTTAGGTATCAACTCCTACTGATTTACAAGTCCAACACCAGGATTTAGTCTGAGTTTAGGGTCCCACGTATGGTGGGCATCCAGGGTCTCAAAATGTTAAGTGGAGACCATAATGAGAGCAGCTGAACAGCTGCTCTATGTCTGCTTTAGGGTAAGAAGAGGAGGTCTCTTGGTTTCATTGACTATACTATCAAAGAGGCAGCTGCTGTCTTTTGATATCTTAGGCTACCCAGGACGTATGTATGGATTTGGCAGAGTCAAGAGTCAAGACCCACACCCTTCTGGAGCAACAGCTGAAGGCTGGGCAGAACCCCATCTTCCATCTGGTTGAAATAGAAGTTTAGATACACAGTGCACCTAAATTTACCTGCCTAAACATATGCTTAATGTCAATCTCAAATTGAGTCTCACCCTTAAACCAGGACTGTGACCCATAAAAACGTATGCATTAATGAAAGGGTGCATCATCTGCAATAGCTGAGCAAGAGTCTGAGTGTTTTACTCAGCAGCAGAATGACCATCAGCCACCAATATAATGCAGCCATAAAAAAAAAGAAATTTAATGCTAGCAAAAATATGTCATAAACTACGTTCTAACTAATTACAGCCAAGTAACAGTAGCAGCATCCAAGACACATGAGACCATATCATAGAGCAGCAATATCATACACAGTAACGACCACACATAAAAGGAAAAAATCAATTCAAACGAGAGCAGATCTACACCACAACCCCCCAAGACCTCTAGGAGAAGTGACAATGTTATCACAAATAAATTTAGATTAGAAAGTAGGAGAGTGTTTATACCTACAAAGGTATTAACGTTATAATGGCCTGCAGTATACAAATTAGACCATATGATTGATAATCGTTTCAGATCTTGCACTATAAGCTATGCAATTACTTACTGCATAAATTATGTCAGTAGGCATACTACTGGTGACTACAGTAAAAGTTTTTGCATGACAAGATGTTTTTTACTCAAGGGGATCCAAACCTTGCAGTGAGCAGAGAAAACAATCATTTCCTTCATCTGCCTTTAAAAGTATGTCAGCTCCTTTGTTCACTTTGGTACAAACGCTGTTCCAGATCACTGAAATCAGCCTCCAAAGCAGCAATGCATGGAGAAAGCCTCTCTAAGTGTAGCATGGAGGGCATGTGAGAGAAATTTTTTTGTTGTTATTATTTTATTCTCAGTCTTTTTACATACCTTCTATCAAGACATTAGATAACTTGATGATGTTAAAGCAAAACCTGAAATGCTAGAAGACACTGCAATTAAGGCTGCTCACACAATCTTAATTCAGCTCCCCCATGCTCATACATTATGAGGATCCATGGTCAACTATTATTCTTTCCTTAACAATTACAGTCTTAAGTGTTGCAAAGTGATATCTGCAAAATGATTTTGTGTGAAAAGAGGTCACTCAAATGCAAAAATTAATTTGATTTAGGAAAACAGTGTTTTATCTCCAGCCGCATGCCATGGGAGTTATGTCAACAGCCACAAAAACATTTTATATGCAATGGCTATAAATTACTGATATCCCAAGCACTCAAACTTCAGCCACATACTAAATTTTCAAAGTATGAAGTTTACACAACTGCAAAAGTAGGAACAGATGTGAAACATCCAAATTTCTCATTAAAATAAGCATATTTTTACAATTACATACCCATAGATTGGCTAGCAGTTGTGAATTCACCCTGTATACCATTTTCATCTGGAGTCCTATGGTCAAGTTTATGGCATACTGATTCCACAGTGTTAGGTTCTTCCACATCACTGTCTATTTGATTTAGTTTTCTGAAAGCAGTTTTTCCCCTGCAAGGACTTCTTCTACAACATGAGGACTCACTGTCCTCTGTTTCAGTGTTTGGGTCAATTAAAGCTGTATTATACTTTTTGGTCAATGTCTTCTTTGCTGTGGATTTGGAAGGCGAGTTTTGTGCATCTAACTCATTTGGCAAAGGAGATGGTGTGTTGCTCTCCCCATCTGAAGAGGCAGATTTTATCTGTGTTGTAGCATTTTCATGATAGTGGGGATTTGGTTCGTATCTGGGTTTTTCTAAACCAGGAAAACAGATGACAGCCAGAAACCAGTGGGCACTGCAAAGGAAAAAATACATTAAAAACTGGCAGTTACATTAATGTTCATGGTTAAACCTTGAATTAATAAAAAGCAAACAAAACACTGAGTGCATGCGAACACACAAAAAACCAGACCCTGTCCCCCAGAGTTATCAAAGATAGATTGTAATAGCTGTTCACTTTTCTAAGCAGGTTTTACTCAAGCTTTCACAGTCTCCTCTAAAGGTAAGATCAGTCCATGCAAGTAGTCACCAACAAATTCATTAATATGATGCAGTTAGTTGAAAACAGGCCCTGTCTAAACATTTATTTCAATTTTCTCAAACTTTATACATTCTTTCCCTTCTGGGGATCTCTTGGGGAAGAACTGGAAGAACTAAAGCTTATTTCTTTTTTAACATTTTCTTTATCACTGCATTAATTAGAGATTGGTAGAGTTCATGTTTTATGGCTGTATAAAGGTTTCTAGTATTTCAGAATTAGCAACACAAGTAGTCAGATCTAAGAGTATAGCTGAATTGCCCATATTGTTCCACCTATGAGATCTTCCAATTGTATATGACACTTCACATTTTGAAATAAATCTTGTCAACAGTGAATTAAAAATGGAGAGAAAAGAGTGTTTGTAACGCCACCACCAAGACTCTGTTGTCCTCCTCACTCTTCACAGAACTGACATTCTAACCCTTTCAGGATCAAAAATAGTTATATCCCACAACACAAAATAAATTTGGCCCCAGTTTCCTCCTTATCTCCTTGCCTCTTCAGACTTCACTGACTTGCCACTCAATCAGAAATGGAGCAGCAGCAAATTCAGGCATTGAGGCATTGCAAGTAGATATTGACTGACCTGATTTAGAAATATTCTGAAGGTTCTCTGATTCCCTACAGCAAACAACAAAACAGAACCTAGCTATGTATTATACAGGTGAAGCCACATTTCGATGTGTTTTAGAAGAAAGAAAAAGCGATAGCTAAAAATGCATGTCTGATATATTAAAAATTAATCAGATGATTATGAAGCCTAAATTCCATCAAAACTCAATGGCAGTTAAAGCAAGTGGCCTTTGAAAGCAGCATGTGAAGTATGGAGGCATTCTGTCTTAAGTGATTCACCACACCTAGTAAATGAATATATTACATATTGCCAAACCCTGGAATTTTTGTGCTCTATTAATATAGGCTTTATGTACCAATTATGTAAAGAGGCTAGCATATTAACCTGGATCTAAAAGAAAATAGCTTGTAACTTTTAAAAGAACAACCTATTTCCATTGGAGACTTGAACAAAAAGGACTGTTCTGCCAAAGGACACTGGTGCAGTCATGGTTAAATCAGCCATATTGTTCTGAGGTTAATTCTTCCCTAGATTCTTCCTGCCCACCTCCAGCTACTGCAGTTTGACAACTTGTTTCTAGAATGTACTCTTAAGCCAGATGCCAGAATAAATAGCTGTGTCCTAAAAGAAAAAATAAAAGCATCATTCTAGGCAACACAGGAGAAGTGTTTTCAGGAGCAACCACTAGCAGCATTCCCATAACACAAGAGAAGCTCTCAAGTTTTATCAAGTCCTAGAATAACTTGTTCCACATACTATTTAATTCAAGACAAAGAAGCAAAAGAAACTCTGAGATTGGTTCTCAATGAGACTAATTTTGTCACAGATTAAGGTTTGAGACCTTTTATAAATAACAATGAATGCAGATCTTTCACTGGAACCGAAGAAACTCTTCCATACCTTTCATCTGCTGTTGTATCACATACAGAAAGATCTGTTTACAAGGACCAGTTACCAGCATGAAGCCACATGGCAAATTCCTGAAAAACACCTCCAGTGCTGCAATGAGTCAAGCTGCAAACACTGGGAGAGCCTAGACAACTCAAGGCTGTACCTAAGATCATAGTCTATGAAGGCAAGGAATAAACTGATGGAAGAGAAGTGGATGATATAAGCCTTACTACGCTATATTAGGTTGGGCATACAGATGATCAGCCAAAGGCATGTTGAAAAAATTCTGAAAACCAGGTTCTCCAAAAACCACACAGAATGGCACGTACTGTGCTCTGTATGCACCACAGGCATTAACTGTCTCTCCCTCCTCACCAGTGATTCTCTGTCCTACCATTTTCACTAATCCCTTGAAGTTATGAGGCAATGCCGCAATTACAAAAACCCAACCTAGACAGCTAAACACCAAGTATTTGGAAGTTATATTCTGCTGAACATATATCATCTCCATTCTTGTCAACACAAAGTGTGACAGTCCTCATTTTGCAAGTGAGGAACAGGAGGGTGGGAAATTACATAACAGAAAAGAAGTCACAGAAGGGAGTTTCTGAAAAAGCTGTAACTTACTACAGATGTTAGATCCCAGCCCACCACCTTCATAAGACCTGCATATCTGAAAGACTTACGGGAGATTAAGAAGTCAACTAACAGACAAATCAGCACCACAAATATAGAAAATATTTTTTTGACTGAAAAAAGTTAAGACAACTGCAGTTCTCCGCTCTTGACCCATTTTGAAACACAAGAATATATGGAAAAGAGCAGTCAAATAATAGCAGGTAAAACCTGCTATTCCTCTGTGTCATGGCAATATGAGGAAGGAGACACTTAGCAATAATAACAGCTCTGCTACTAGGATAGAGGCCTAGAAGCCTTCACACTTGCTGGTTTTTGTGTTCTTTCCCACGTATCTCCCCAACCTCCTCCATGTCCTGCAATACCAATTACCAATTAATGGGAGTATTTAACTTTCAAGTCACTGATTCTTTCCTAAATATGTTAGCATCTCCCCTCAAAAAGCTTTTTGTTCCTCAAAACTGAGGGTTGGGCTTTGGGGGATGGGGGAAGTGACATGTTTGAGGGGAGACAGAATAGCAAGGTGCATCCAAGAAAAATACTAGCAGCTAACAACAATAAATTACCACAAAAATACTAGCAGCTAACAACAATAAATTAAAACTAGAAATACAGAATATCTAACTTACGGTTTCCTTGCCAGAAGGCAGGTCAAAACCAATAAAACACAAATCTGCTCCCCCTGCCTACCCCATCAAACCACCGCTTTCTCATCTCCCTGGATACTTTGCTTTTTTTTTCTGCTTTGCAATATTCTTACTGTACATATCAGGAAAGCCCTTTTGCAAACCAATGTCCTACTATCACCACTTACCAAGTTTCAGTTCACAGTGAAGGACAGTTCCAAAAAGTGTGAACAGGATAATTTGCAGATGAAAGATGCACACCAAGAGTACACTTTCATGCTCTAATCGCTACTGGATGAGTCCATGAGACCAAGCTAGTCCAAAGCAAAATCTCCAACCCACACATGGTGTGACCATCATGCCTTCAGTTCAAACTATTTTGTTCTGCAAATTCACTCCTACTGAGCTGCGCTACTTGCTAAAGCAGATGTTGCTTTCGTCGCTTAACAGTAAATGAACAAGACAGTGAAAACTACTATGTGCTAAGTTACTAGCAATGTAACTAATTCTTGTAAAACCACAGAATATTTATTTTTGTTCTCAGGTGACTTCTAAGTCATGCTGTCTGGTATGTGCAGCATGATCAGTCTCATTTCTCCTATGCATAGCCAACGTGGATGTGTGAATGATAGGAGAGAGGGTGGTGAGAAGTAAAATATATAACAAGCTCTAAGGCAACTAAAAGTTAAATGACAGACACTTCAGAGTTTCAATACTTAAAGCTTCGGAGGAGAGGGATGACAAGGATGAAGTCTGCAGTAGACAGGAGGCATATCTTACACCTGAGTCATTTTCATCACCTAAGCACTGGCTGTCTTCCCATGGCTGTACAGATGTCGTAGTATCTCAAAATCTGAAGTCAGTGCTTGTGAACAGCTTTCTCAGGGATTTACTTATGACTTCATAACAAAGACAGATCTATGGTCAGTTACCTCAAAACTGCCTCTCTACAGCTAGCCTCAGAATTCAGCTGCAGGGGAGGTGGGAAAAGAGAAGATTCAGAAATTCTCCTCTCACTGCACAATGGCATGGTATCTAGATAAATTTCTTTCGGGAGCTTTTAATTTAAAAGCAAAACAAAAAAAAACCCCTATTCTTAATTTTCAAAAGATCAGTTAGGTATGCCTATGATGTCAGTTACAAATCTCCTGTCTCTCTGTCCTTACTTTATGCTTTTATTGTGTATTTTTAAAATGCAGTAGTTTAACTTTCCTGAACATTTTGGCTTAAGGACTGCTTAGATTCTTTTTGCGAAATGTAAAAATGTGTTTGTGACAACTTGCTCTGATCTTAAGGAATGCAAGCATCATAAGAAGTCCTTAACAACCATTAGAATGCTACCAGTCTGCTTCCTGACCCAAAAAAAATACCAGGACAAAAGGATATAAAGGAAAAGCATAACGATCCCAATACAGGGCAGTAGAGATTTTCAGTTGCATTTTGGTCCGATATAGGTTTATTGTAACTAAAGGATGATCTCATCTATACCAAAGAGATCTCATTAAAAGAAAAAAGTAAGGACTAAAAAAGGTAAGTCCAAAAGTTATCATCAACAACAGCTTAGAAAAAAGAACTCCAGAGAACAGGTAATGCCTAAAAAAAGGACTCAGAAAAGTTCATTTTTGCTCAGTCTTTATATTATCTGATACTACTTATACTACAAGAGTGCACATAAAGGTCTTATATTACTATTCGGTTTTCATCTCCTGGAAAAAGATGTTTATTCTCTTAATTTTTAACTTCTATTCACGCTATAAAATAACTTCAAATTTTAGAATTATGAAGCTTAAGCCTTTACCAAATGTGATAAAAAGGTATGTTTACTTACGCTTCATTAAGGGGAACAAAAATGAAATCTTTCTCAAAAATGTCAACATGCCGTGTCCATGTTTTTACTCGCCCATGTCGTTTTTGTTGTATTCTACAAGAAGAAACCAACACATTATTTGCAGGGAAGCTTATTTTAATTGAAAGACTACTTCTCCAGATATTTTCACCTTAACAGCTTAAGATTTTCAAGGCAAATTCTACATTTGTTATAGGTCTGGATGCCTCCTAGAGGTCTGTTGGTATAATATTGTCTGTAAGGATTTTATCTCTGTAAAGCATCTGTTCTTGTAGTCTTCACTGTACTTAGCTCTTAATAAAACTGACTTATCGACAGACTTACGAAAGGTTTGAAGTTTCATTAATACTTCTTCTTTCTCTTTGATTAAGGCGTTTATAGAAGAATGAACTGAACACATGTATTCTATCAGCATCTTCTTTTTTCAGTTTTTCAAGTACCAAATACCTAAATAGTTAAAAAAAATATGAAAAATTCATCACCAGAGTAAAAAGGACTGCCAACAGTGCTACCTCCCCATCAAACTGTTGCAGCCTTTCACAAAATAGCTGTAAGAATATTACAGCTAACTAACCACTTGAACTCCCTAATGCAATATCTGTGTCAATATTTCAAGGTATTAAGTGCTCTAATCAATCAACAAGTTGTTCTGCTGCTGTTGTATTTATTTTTACATAATGGCAGGAAAACAAGTTTTCAGTGAGTTTATTACATATGACCTGTCTAGGAAAGACCCGTATTTTGTAACAGAGCCACTAAATCTCAAAATGCTCCCAAAGCAATGCACCAATTTTCTTCTTACTTCTAAAATATTTCAATAGAGTGAAAATTATACACATATTATGCGTAGCATAAGCACATCAGCATGCAACATTTTATTAAGCTTCTAACATCTGTGGCATCAGTGACATCAAAAAATTAACTGATGTATTATGCTAATCAAAACAAATCAAATTCCAGGGAACACAAATACTCGGGAAAAAAAAACAACTGAACTTAGAAAGGTGCCTTTTTATTCCTTGCAGTTAAAATTCCTCTTCACGTGCTAAGAAATTTTAAAGAACCTTTCTTCCAAGTGAGAACAATGTCACTGTCATGCAGGATAGGAGAGGAACAAAAATTTCTTGCAAAAAATACAAAATGACCTTTAAAATTAGAGCTATACATAGTTGGAGAACAAGTGTTATCAACTGACCTATGAATTTTTAATGTCAGAACTTTTCAAGTTGCCAAGTAAGAGATGACTAAAATCTGATTTGAAACAAAACTTACTTTAAATAAAAATCAATAATAACATCATTTAAAAATTCTCCTTCATTTAGACAATGGAGGTCTTCATTGGTCACAGAAATACCACCTTTAGCTGGAGGAGGTGGATAAACTATCAACCTGAAAAGAAAAATACATTCAATAATAAATATGAAAAGCCAAAAAACTCAGAGAATTGTTACAGGGCAAAGAGAAAAATCTTACTTCTCTATAGGACCAATGAATACTGTATGTGGTTCTCCAATTTCTTCATCATCATCAAAATACGGTAACTGTTTATTTCGCTGCTGCATTTTGGACTCAGAAGCAACCTTAAAAGAATAAAATCAATATTAATTTGCATACTGTGCTCAGATTTACCAAAAAGGTAATGAAGCTTGGTGAAGTCCAGCGGTGTAACATCCATTGCTTCTGAGAAGGACTTCAGTCTGGTTTTTTTCCTAGTTCATTTATTACACTTGGGTCTGTACTCATTTCTTGCAGAGCCACAAAACTTTCAAATTCTTTAAGAGGTAATTTTGTTTAAAGAAATCACTAATTAAATTTAACTACAACACTGCAACAGAATTTCTTGTTGAAAATATTATCATTTTACCAGTAGATGAATCTGGAAACAACTATGTTGTCTAATTACAGTAAAAATTTCTTGTCCCTTAAAAACTTTCAAATGACAGCTTTACTTGTGGACCTTTGTACAACTTTACGATCAAAATAAACACACTAAAAAGCACTATGAATGCACAGACTATTTCCCAGAGTCTCATAACCCACCATGGACCAGTCTGGGAATCCTCATATAAAAGCCTGCAGAAGTTGTTGGGGTTTTTTTTGGTCTAGTGACTAGCACACTATCTTTAGTGTATTTGTAACCCAAATAATATAATGACTTTGTTCTAAAATAAAACATAATTACATTTTTAATTTTGTTTTCTCTGTGAGATGGGCTTCCTTTGGAATTGTCTTCCAAGCACTTAGTAAATGCAACAAGCCTGCCATTGGCTTCTTCAAAGGAAATTTTCACGAAGAAGTCAGAAATATTATTTCTAATACCAATGTCAGTAATAATTTTTTCAAATATTGAGTTTGCATGAGGATCAAGACCAGTTTCAAAAATCAAAATGATGTACTGTTCTTCCTGACCTACAAAAAAGCAGAGAGAAAATTATTCATTTAGAAACAAAGTAAAATATGTCACAATTATAAAGAGATTTTAAAGAATCGCGAGCCAAGAGTGTACACACTGCTGACAATATATACAAGGAGTAAATCACATGTATGCAGACAGACTGAAGGATTAACTACCAGAACCTTCTACTTACATTTGCAAAAAGAGTGCATTCAACTTCTACCTTAATATAGAAATGTTAATTATTACACCTGATAGATTTTTAAAAGATGCTGAATGCAAAGCCAAAACATATTCTGAAATAACAGCTTCTCTGCTTACTGACAGTAAGACTCTGTAATCAATACTTCCTTTTTCTTATTACAGTTCCTATCCTACTGTTTCAATACAATTCTGGAAATTATGTGTTCAGCATAATTTCTTCTCTATATAGGGAAACCCCTTGCCATAATTTATGCCAGGTCAACACTAAGAAGTCTAGAGCAGCTCTCTCAAAAAAAAAAAAAAAAAAAAAAATCAATGAAACTACATTCATCTGTGGAACTTTATTAGAAAAGAACAACTGTGTCAAGAATGTAGATAGGCTTTTGTGATCTCAATGTTTATTATGAAAATGGCTTTCATGTACTTAACCCCATCAACTTCTACATGGTATTTTATTTTAAAAGGTTTCAGCCTTGTTTTCTCCTACTTTCAAATAGATGTGATTGCAAAAGGGGAAGGAAAAAAAAAAGAGAGAGAACTAAGACAGCATATACTAAATTAATGAAAAAACAGTATGTGAGACCCCATGATTCAGGTACATTCATGGTGTGTCCTGATCCTAGAAGAATACACTATAAAACATTATTGCTTTTTGAAAATTTTACATATTAAAGTCACTACAGCATATAAGCCCAGAGGTTCCCAGCCCTTTAGCTAAAACAGTCTATAAGAATTACTTTTACACAGATATACAGCACTGGCATATAAATATCAGCTCTTTCAGGCAATAGAGATTGTCAGAAACAGTGAGAGGTTGAAAAAATACCACTTTACTACCGGGGTAGCTAGCAACTAGGAAACAAACCTTAAACCACTGCTTAGAAACTAAACTGAATAGAATACTGAGGGGGCAAAAAAGTACACTTCTGAGACAACTGTTTCCAGACTTAAATGGGAAAATAAGCATGATGCTTTTTAAAAAAGTGGATACAAACTGTATGCCACATATTAGAAGCCCAAAGTTCTAACAAAACTACTCTTACTGATTTTAGGCATGTATTGTTGGGTAAGTAAGTACAAAAGCCTGTAATGGCAATTTCACAAAAGAAAAATTTATTTTTCTCTGATCGGATTTCTGTTACTGTAGAAACAGAAATCTCTTAAGGATCTCTGATTCACTGGCAACCAGCTTTCATTTCTAAAAAGTATGCATCTGAACAAGGAAAGGAATTTAAAATGTCTCAGTAATAAAAATCTTCATCTCCTTACACAGGTAAAGGGATCTCACCATCTAGGAAAGCAAAGCCCTGCTTTCAGGTCCTATAACAAGCAAACCAGAACCGCTCTCCCCCAGTGAACATTCTGCAAACAGAATACCATCAGGTGCTCTCTCATGCTTACTCTTGCTAGCTCTAATAAATCTTGTATTTCTTTTGGTACAGCAGCTTAGCTTCAACAGGTAAGCCTACACCTTTACCAAGAGTTGGAGTATGTGAGTTGGATCAATCAGCTGTTCTATAAATACCAACCACTCACAACATCCCAAAACCAAAAAAGCAACAAGTTGCCCTAAGAGGAATTATTTAGGTAGTCACACAGAGGAATAAGATTCAGGCTACAAATCCCAGTCTCATGTAGCTGGCTAACTCAGAGCCGCTGGGACCTGTTTTTCTGTAAGAGGAGTTTCAGACACATGCATAGCCATTCCTTTTGGTTATTCTTAACCCAGCATGCTAACTGTTGTGAAAAATAATTCTTCAGCATGTTTCCTAATTCACTGCACACACGGAATTTAACTGGATTTTGGGTTCCTATTTTGAGAACTAGGCATCTACACACAATTGCTTTCACCGCTATGGAAGCAGATTTAAATTTCATTGCTCACAAAGCAAAAAGCAACTGTGTTATCACAAAGTCCTCATAAGTATCAAGTACAATAAAACAGATGAAAAACTAGCTCAGAGCCACAGCATCAGAGAGAAAAGCTGGGTGGAGAAAGGCTGAGAGATATGGAAAGGGAGGGATTTCTTACCCAGACAACTCAGGAAGCTTTTCCTTTTTTCACCTGTGAACTCCTGGGCTCACCTGGGGTCTAATGCCTGCGCCCAGGATTATCTCTCTCTCCCCTGCACGCTCTCCAATTACTTTTGCAATTACAGTACTCTTTACACCTCATACTTTTTCTAGGAGGTCAATGAGGTTATTGTAACAGTATTATATGTTGGAAGCACGCAGTTCTAAGATTGTTGAAAGCATTCTTCCCCCATTTACAAGTACAAATAACCACAAAATTTAACCTCAAGAAAAGCGTATTTAAGGGGAAGAGGACTCTATGCTAATTTGAAAAACAGTGTGCATATTAAGATGCTAGATCTTGAGGAAAACTATGTTGAAATTAAACTTAATTTTAAGATACATGAAGACAATCCACTTGTTTTCCAAGCAGGTATTTGTCTACATCACATCACTGCAAGCATATGGGAAAAAACCCCAAGCCAACCCACACCCGTTTCTACTGAAGCTAAGGCCCATAAGCAGAACAGCCCAGAAAGCAGAAGTGCCAAAAGTTGTCAATAAATGTAAAGGCCTATATAGAAAAGCTAAACAAACCAGCTTGCTTTCATTCAGTATAAATATTAGTGGAAAAAAGTTATATTGAACTGACTAGATGATGTAACTAGCATGTGTCTGGGCAAAAAGAAGACTACAGTTTTGCCAAGCTGTTCTGAACTGTACTCCTCATCAGCCTGGGAGGATGATCATGTCTGCAAAAGCACTACACCTGCCCCAGCCAATGATGCCAGTTTTATTCTTTAGTGCCGTCAGTCATGATCCAAAACATTAGAACACAATTTAAAGTGGAATAGTAGACTAAAATAATTTTACTTACTGTCTCCTTTACATTCATACCAGACATTATCTTTACTCATTTTCAGCTGGTCTCTCAGGCTACTACAGGTTGATGGTACTGTTTGTAGGAAAACTACTGGTAATTTTCGGACACTACACCATTCACATTTGGTAAGTTCTGAAGTTTTCAGGTTAATCTCTCGGATATCACTTTCTGATTCTAGAAGAAAATAATGACATGATATTAAATAATAGTAAAAACAGGTAAGCTTCTTTTACAATTGCCTCCTTGATTTTAACAAGAAATCAGTATGTGCTTATTAACTTCTAAGAAAGTTTTTAGAAGTTTAAATTAACACATGCCCAGGAAGTGACATCTGTTAATATCTTAAAAGACGGACTGAACTCCACTGTCACCTTTCAGGAAAGGAATCAGAAACACACTGTTTTCTTCTCACCAATTTTAATCTAGTTTTTATTCCACATAAAAACCAGCATTTCTAGTGACAATTTGAAATAACACATTTTACAATATGTTTTTAAAACTTTCTTTGTAGATTTATCTTTGACCATGTTTCCTTACGAAAAATAACTTAAAAATTAAGAGGAGAATAAACACATGCAGAGAAACAATCTGATTGCCTGAGGAAAATAAGGTACTGCTCTCAGTTAACTACCAAAGGGAAATGTCAGCAACATGGTAAATTTTTAACGCTACATCTGATGCTGGTGGTGCCAATGTTGAGTATTTTACAGCTTTTATTAAATTACACAAATGGAAGGAAAAATGTGTGAAAACAAAGTTCTTCAAATTTGGTGAAAAGACCCAGAAGTTCAATGCCAGTAATTGTTTCTAGATCAGGAAATTGGTTAATGGTAGTCACTTAAAGATTCAGTTAGTTGCAGCGTCCACTGTTCTACCACGTGCTTGATGGCAGCCTCCAGCAGGAAAACTATATCCTCTTAGTTAGGGGACAAGACATAGACAGGATAGAAGGAGAAATGGAGCCAGCACAAGTCCTTCTAATAAATAAAAATCAATGCATAAAGTCCGTTTCCTCCCCCTTTCCCTGTAAAAGGGAGGAGACACTGCAGGGAATTAATGAAAAGTCTAAGGCCTTTCTTAAGTTAAATTCTAGTAAATATTTCATGACCAGACAGATGGTACGTAAAAGTTAGTAAAACGATTACCGCATAAGGAGTTTAATTTGCATCACCCTGAACATAATTACATAAAACCGTATGATTAAAAAAAAAAGACATAAAAGACACACCATTACTTTCTATCTTACTAGTATTAGATATTAGAGGTTCTTATTATTAGTGGAGGGAGTGCTTTCCCCATCCTCACCCTCCATCCTATTTTTTTGTTATTTTAAAACTGTTTCCCCTATCCTCCTCTTGGCATTTAGCAGCCAATGTCCAGCAGCAGTCCTCTACATCCTTCCTTCTTGTTGGCAACTGAATTCACACCCCCGTACCTGCCAGAAAGGAGTCTGCTGCTCGTAAAGACAGGGCAAACAGTTACCCAAAGCAAAGCATCCATTGGCTGCAGACTGGAATTGGTGGCCACCACAGCTTCTGCAGAGCAAAGCAGCTCTCCCTTCCTTCTAAACCTTCCGATACCCCTGTCCCACTAGCTGGGAAGAAGCAGCCCAGCTGAGGCAGGCTGCAGCAGCAACATGCTTCCTTCAAGCTGACTGGGCAGCATTTACTGCTCAGAACAGCAGTTTGATATTTCATCAGGAAAAGAGCAGCAGAAATACGCTACATGGATCTAACCCACCCATCTCCTTGCACTGATTCTCCTTTATCTCCCTAGGGACTTACACAGAAGAAAATGAAGCTAGTAACTAAACGAAGGTTTTTAAATGACTCCTAGAGCCTTCTCTCCTTTGTTTTTAAAACAAACACCAAAACAGCTTTCCAAGGCTATGCTGTAATACCACAGTCTCTATAGTAATACTTTAGTTTTCTCCTTCCTAAATGTACACACTTTCCTTAATTAATTTCACCTAACTTGCTACTTTCAGAGGCAGACCACAATAACAACAATCCTAACTTAAAAGCTGGATTCAAGCCACTGAACTGAGGCACACACGTCCTTCTAATGGTGTCTAGATAGAAGGCTCTTGCCAAAACATGAGCTAGGTGGTGTTTGGAGAAAACTCTGAATCCTCATAACTGTGTTTGCACTGAGATGAAGCATACCAGATTTCACCTGAGAGGAAGACACTCTATTCTTCAGATGAATATTTAATTCTTATTAATCCTTTTACATTAAACCATCTTATAATACATTTCACCATGAACGCCTTAACCTGTGAACAGTATTTCCTGTAACACTGACATTAGACAGACAATAGGACTTATCCATGAAAGGTGATGTGAACAGTTTTTTATGCATTAGAAACAAAAAGGTGTGTCCTTGAGACACCAGTTGGGAGTTGCAGAAAACTGACAAGAGATGTGGAGAAAATTTTGAGAACTTGACAGATATTTATACACACAAAAACAAGGTCAAGGCAGGACAGTACTGCTGTTTTCTACAGCTGTTCAAAACATTTCCCTCTTCCTGAAAGAGCATGACCATCGTAATCAATCTAAAGAAGAAAAAATACTAGGTGTCATTTTTATTTCAAGATGCCTACCTGTATTAAAACAAATCATGCTATGATTATGAACTTAATAGAAATGGAGCTAGCTGGGAATACACCCATCTCCCTCCAGATGCAAAACTCAAAAAACACGAAATGGAAAAGCGCTACATGTTCCAACAAACACAGCATTTAATGAGTCACCATTTTTATGCTATTGTGGGATCAAGTCCCATGGAAATAATTTCACGATGCAGCTGTTTTGACTAAAAGTTCATAGACATTTCCTACAAATTTTACTAAGCTTTTTAGTGGTTTTTTTTTTTTTAATGCATTCAATGCATGAAAATTAGTGGTTTCTCCACACCTAAATTTTCGGTGCAACAGAAATTTAAATACTTGACTGAGCAAAGGCTATGCTTATCTTCACAGGTTGTAAGACACCTTTTTGCACATAATAATGACAAAATACAATAGTTCTCTTTTACAAATAACAAAAGGCAAAATTCGATAGGACTGCATCTTCATGGAAACTAAAGATTAACAAAAGGAGGCAAAGCTGCTTTTCAGGCCCAAAGCAAACCCTACAAAAGAACCAAAGCCAATAGAGCAATAGTTGTAAGCTCTCAATTTCCTAAACTATGTTATTGTATTTCCTTCAGTAACATGAAATAGACAACCTATAGGCTAGAGAAGAAAAAAATTTCAAGGCAGATGCAGACACCTGTGTGATTTTCACTCTCTATTTATGCACCTGAAATAAAAGAACTAATAAACTGTTAAAGAGGTAACATGTTTTACAGGGGTTACTCTTGCCTATTGTTTTTGTTAACCATTTTCAAGACAACCTTTTCCAGTCATCACCAGAGTATCTACAGCTCCTCAACTAGGATGAAGGGGAAGAACTAATGACCTAATTGCATGCACACCAGACTGCTAATTCCTACTCTGTGAATTTTCTTTACATCAGTAGAAGGCAGAGAGAATGCAAAAACATTTTGTTTTTTATTCACCAGGCAGTTCAGATCAAATTTATACTCTCTTTTTTTTTCCCCTCTTATCTGACTACAGGCACCCAGTGTAATTTATTACATACATAACAAAACCAGAATCAACTTTTCATTATGATCCACCTGTTAATTCCTTTGACAAAGTTACTTAATTCAAAATATATCTATATATAGAGAGAGTATTAACATAAAAAGAAAGATTTCTCACCTTCTTGACTTTCTAGGCGTATTTTGATATAATCCAGGCAAAACTGTGGAAGACAACACAATAATATTTCACTACTTTTCCATACCAAAATTGACTTAATGCCTTTTAACTATTAGTAAACATATTTCAATTAAGTACTTGCATAATTAAAATTTTAAAATAAAAATGTAAAATTAAAAAAACCCAAACAACCCAATGCATACATTTTAGCACAACTCAAGGAAGCAAGTATATTCTTTACTCTTCAGTGTCTCTTTCAGTCATACTGACTGTTGAAACTTAAGATCGCTCCTAAGCACTCTGTTTTTGAAAAGGTTTAAAATACTCTGAAAAATATCACAAATTATAAGGAGAAAAAAAATTCTTCAGAAGAGAATGTCACCTATCAGTATCAGTATATAAGACAATCAAATAATAGGGTTTTGCAGAGCGGGGGCAAGAACAAGTAAGACCTCTGCTATTTATATGGTTACCCCAGCAAGAAGGATGCGTTTCATCTGCCTTACTGCACACAACATTCAATACCTCCTTGAAAATCTCCGTGTAACTCAGAAGTTTAACACAAAAAAATATTGTTCTAGAGAAGCAAAATTATTCTCCTGTACATGTTTCTTCCTCCCACCTATCAACATCCATTTTTTTTGGTAATTCTTGCCTTCAGTTTTTTTAACAAATGCACACTGACCCATAAGCCCCCACCCCCAACCAAGTAAATAGGGTTTTCAAGGGTTTTGCAGGCATGATGATTCTATTAAACACTAGAACCAGATCGTATGTGTTAGTATGTAATTCATTGGGAATCACAGCCTCTGAAATTAGAGACAAACTTACAGTTCCACAGACAAAGGCAAAATATGATGTTGTTTACGTAAGAAAGTAACAATGTCCATCAAAAACTGAAAGGAGATTTGTCAAGTAACAAGTTTACTTACAATCACAGGTTCCACTACCATTCTTCGTAGTGTTCCTATTCGTATACTTCGACAGTTCAGAATGACACTTTCACAGGAATTTTGATAATTTAGAGGTACAGCCTCAGTTACAATCTCTTGAGAAATAACTTTACGACGTTTTATTGGAGTGTTAGACACAATGTTCCCAAACTGAAAAGTAATTTTCAAGGTTTCAGAATGTCTCACTGAGATTTATTGCTACACAAGCTTGTTAAAAACTAGTGACTAAATTTTCAGCTACTACTCTGTTGGTCAGTGGGATTACTTACTATAGCATTCACCTCAACCACGTACAGCAGATAGAGATTTCCTAAAGGACTTTTTGGGACACCTGAATATGATACTATTGCTAGATCCAAGAGAAAAACATAAGCTGACACTTGTAGACATTTTGTTAGCTTTTCCAAATCACAAATAATGCTTCTAAAATTGCCAAAACTGATTTAGTTTTCATCATTTTGAAACACTTTGCAGCCCAGCAAAACATGGTTATTTTGAATATATTTTATTCGCTTATTTATATAAAACAGTAATGCTGTAAAAATACCACAGTGTTGGTGGTTTTATTTCTTCTTTCAGTTTTTATTAGTCTAACTTTTTGGTGACTGAAAACACTGAGTTATTACTGAAGTACAGTGCATCACCACATTAGCAGGAGTAGAATCTTCAATATAAATAAATAAGCGCAATCAAAATTCCTTAAACCAACCCTACAGAACTACTAAGATGCTTTTAGGACATAGTCCAGGGTCAGAAGACTACACACTGAAAGAAGGCCATGTGGAGTTTGGCTCCAGTTCAAGAAAGTCTATAGATGCCGACTGAAGCTGTAAGCTTAATGAAGTCTCCTGTTTACCAACAGAACAATCTTACAAAAACCTATTAAACTGGAAGAAAGGTGGCTGATAGACATCAGATTAATATATTTAGTTGTGTATTGCTTATATTGCTCTACTTTGTTAAAGGATTTTCTGTACACTAGTCTTTAGTATTTATATTGTTTCATAAACCTGTCCATTAATAAACATTCTTTCGAGTTACAAAATACAACTACACTCCCACAGAAAAACATCTTAAGGGAGTCAATATATCTATTAAGACTAAATGTAAAAAATTATTTGGACGTCCCTAATCACTAGCCTACCTTGGCCGTAATTCAAAATAGACTTTTGGATGCTTTATGTAAATATAGTGGAGAAGGCAGAGACTCTAAAGCCCTGTTATTAAAATATTTTCCTAGGAGTCTTGAAGACAGCTTTTCATTTGTGTCTTCTGGACTAGCTAAATATTATTAAAAGCTCAAAACTCATATCACAGACAAACATTAAGACAATAAACATTAAAGTGGTGCTATATACAAGTAGCCTCTTCAGTAAAGAACTAATATTTTGAGAGAAAAACAAATGAACAAAGCTTCTTAAAATGTCTTCTATAATATCTGACAGAAACACTGAGATACCTGCAGCTCTTGATAGCTTCCTTGAATCAATACAAAGTTTGTGTTAAATTTCACTGAAAAAAATCAGTTTCCCTTGTTTTCAAAATCAAGTTATTTTCTACTTTTGTCTAAAACATGCAGTTAATTTCCAATGTTACAACTGTTTCTTAAAGACTAGTGAACAGGAGCATATGGATATAAAAAGGAAAACATGTGGGAGAGTTTCATAAGTCTTAGACATCAGTGCCTTCACAATACAACGCTTTCAATTAATCCAGCATATAATGCCAGAAAAACTGAAATTCGAAACTATTCATCATCCAAGCTTTTAGCCCCACAGTTTTATTGTAGGCTAGAGGTTCACAGCTTTATACTGATAGCGGTGACTAATTATACACCACATTATAAACATCCATAATTTCATCAATTACAGCACTAGAACACTGGCTTCTGAATCTCAACATAACATGAACATTTTGGCATCAGTACTTCAGCATTCTAACTTGGAAAACACAAAAGATTTGAGACTGGAGGTGGAAATCTGATCAGATGCTCTTGTTGAACCAAACTCACAATACTGAAACTGGACACGTGACCCAAGAATGGTTTTAATCAGCACTATTAATTCAACACCATTTGCCACAGGGAATTTATTCTTCTTAATGGCTCACTATTGAGGTGGTGAAGTTTTTAACATACCGTGAAAGCTGTGCCCTTTGACAGCACTTAAGGAGTCTGCTCATGGTGCATTTTTTTGTCTTTGTTTATCGTATTTTGAAGTGGTACTCAACTAAAAAACAAAAGCCCCACCATGAAATCCTTGAAATAAGTGTTATTAATTGGGACAGTTGTCAAAGTATTTTAATTTTAAAGGGCCGCTATTGCTCCCAGTGCCTCTTTACATATTTAACCTCACATGTCCAAAGTCTCACCAGGCAACAGCTGGTACTGACATTCTTCTGCAAACTAAGTTGGCCCTTGGGTTTCATAGAGACAGGCTGCCCAGTCTTAAGGAGTATACATTCAACACAGAAGCATCTATGTTAAAAGCATAATTCAAATCATTATGAACGCTTGTAAAAATATAATGAATACATTTTCTTATGCTTCCAGTATTCTGTAAGCAGAGATACTATTCAATGAGCTAAATAAGAAAATCAATCAGATATAGTCAACTTCTGACAATGCAAGACAAGCCTTCATTACATTTCCATTTATAAGTTCATTCTTGTTTTCTTTAAACAAAGCATTAAATAGTACCTGATCTTTCATTCTTGCTTTTCTTGGTAGTGTGACTGCAATTTCTGTATCTGTTGTTATACTACCTATTCTCTGTTCTAGTCCACAACTGTTTTCCTTTAATGCTGCTTCCACCTTTCCTGTAGAAGGAGCTGGGGAGGAGCGGGCTGAATCTGCAGGACGAGGTGAAATGCTTTCCATTCTCCTAGTGCTGCCACTATCCTCCTCCTCATCATCATCACTAGACAAAACAACTAAACAGAAAATATTACATTCTCAACCACTACATTTTTCTGTAACAGAAATTTCTTTTCAAGCAATGGCTTACAAGTAATTTATTTAATTGTCCTGCAGTGCCAAAAAAAGTCCACATTTACCATTATATTATGCTTTTATTAGTGTTTATACGGAAACTGCTCGCAGGTGCTCTCTCCCTCAATTTTTATTTCTCATAACTAACTATACAAGAAATAGGTATCATTAATCCACCTCTAGACAAGAAGTGAAGTCATACATTTCTTGGTTCAATCAAGAGCTGACAGTAAATAATACAGCTTAAGAAAAACTGATGAGAAATTTTGACTTAAATTGTTCAAAATCAGTAAAATAACATGGTCCAGTAAACTAAGCATGGAACTAGAAACGTAATTTCCCAAATTCCAGTTCCTTCCTGCTTATAAAATGAGTTTACACAGAGAAAGCACATAAATTAATATTTTACAAATTATTAATTTTAAATAAATGGGAAAACTTGGATAGTGTTCAGGTGCATAGCTGAAAAGGAAAGAGAAAAAAAACAGCAAAGATAGTCTTTCCTTTGGGAGAATGAATGATATAATTCTGCTAAAAATCATAAAGTGTAAGTATTTTTTTTTTAAAAAATCATGAAATAATTTGTTTTTCCCAATGTTCATCTTTTTCAGAGTACCTCAGTATATGAAAATAGAATTATAAAAATTTATAATTCTCTTATCCAATAACATAACCACAAAAAAAATCCATGCAAAATCAGTAACGTAAACCTGCAAGGACAGTTCCTTCATTATACAATAGTTTGGATTTCCAGTTTATGGCTATATTCATAAAAAGGTACTTACTTGGATCATTTAGTTCAGATGGTCGTGTACTCCTCGGTCTTAAGCTTCCTGTAATTTTAGGATTTTTTGTCCCAGTTATAAGACCAACTTTTCCATTCTGTCGTAACATAGAATGTCCTACAACTTCATTACTCAGTAGAATATCCGTTGGACCTTTCCCAACAGCAGAACTATAAAACTTCTTTGTATTGAACCCTGTACCTGAAGATTTTTGCCCTGCTGAATTCTGATGTATTGAAGAACGTGATAAAGGTCCCACAGATTCACTTAATCCCACAGTTTGTCTGGAGACTCTTTGCAAATCCTTTAAAGAAGCACTTTCACAATGCCGGCATTTGGTCTGATTTTCATTTGCCCGCCCACAATTTGGGCAATCGGTAGAAGAATCAATGTGTTCCAAAAGCTGGAGGGGACACACATACACACATAAAAAAATAATCAGTAACTGCGTAAGTACCAAGCTACCATTCCAAATCTTATATTTAATTTCTGTTCAGAATGAAGATTGGCAACACGATATTAGCAATTACAGTAAGCACAGAAAGCAGATATTAAAATACAGTTTGATTTTTTCATTTAAGAAAATGAAAAATATTCTAAGAGGAATAAATGTCATTTGTGGCAATTTTAAAAATGTGATTAGCGTTGGACAATTCAGATTTTCCTTCTTGCCTTTTTTCTTTTCATACATAAAAGGTTGCATATTGTACAGAGAGATATCCATCAAAGATAGATCCGTTTTGTTTCTCTCATATATACTAGGTCCACCTTAATTACATATCAGAAGCGCAGAACTTGGACTTCTAAGTCTAAGGAACTCAATACTAACACATAAACTACTGAATATGTACTGATTTGAATATGGGACACCTCTAGAACTGAAATTTAATGTATGTTACTGTCTCCTGGAGCACTGAGCTCAAATGACATAATCACTGTACTGTGAACTACTGAAGATAATAAATAAATACCTACATCCCACCAAAAATGTTTTGAACCTATTTTCAAAACACAGCTATGACAATTTGCACCCCCCACCCCCAGCCATGTACACCTTTCCAATAGAGAGGACTTCCTCAGGCATGTGATCTTCAATCATTTTTAAAAACAAATGCAAAGAAAAAAAAGTCATACAGGGAGAACATATTATCTTTACAAAGCTTCTGCACTTTAACAAAGCTACACATACCATAGCAAAACACATGCAAAAAACCCCATTGTATAAAATGTATCAGAACTTTAAAACCTGAGTGATGGAATAAGATAGCAAGTGACATGAAAACCAGTGTTGTGCCTCAGTGCTCAGTTACAGGATGTATTTTTTACAAAGATACTACTTATCACATTGAAGAATTTCAATCAGACATTAAAATATTGAATAGAAGCTGCCAATCATACCTGAAGGATCTTAAGCATAGAATAAATGTACCCTTCTACCTCAACTACACACAAAATTTAAAACCAACTTCCTTTCCATGTTTTGAGAGCCTGCATCTTGATGGTAGGGATAGCAGTGTTTGATTAAGAGGGGCATGGACTTTTTTAGACTCTATTTTAAGATAATGACTACTTAAGTAGATGCGTTCTACCCAAATGCGTCTCCTTACAGCTTGTATAATACAGCATTTTTTTTAACTTTGAAATCTGCAACATACAAATACTACATACCCTATACAGATATTCTGCCCTTTCTCTGAAAGTTTCAGAATCCAAAGCTTTTGTTATGTTTCAGCTTTTTTTTGTAAGCACATATGCAGCAGAAAATCCTCCTTCCTTTAAAAATTAAGTATGTTTTTAACAATTAGAAAGTGCAATGTTTTATAGTCTGTAAGATCAAAACCACTTGCACTTTGACTGACAAGCAGCTGTAATTCCTCTGGCATAAAACCAGAACCAACACTTTTGAATTGTTCAGAGGTTCCATAAACCTCCAATCGATTATCTGCACACTTCGGCAACTCATGACTCATGAAAATGCATATGGTCATGACAAATACATAAATCGTTCTGTTAAATCCCTTTACTGTAATAAAGGATAAATGTCTTAACCCATTTAAAAAAGAAAATAAAACCAAGAGCTGTCCTAGCGAATTCAGTTCCAGTAAAATCCGCTCTGTATCCAGAAAGTGTATCCACAAACTATGCAGTCTTACAGGGTCATAACTGTTGTATGGGATTGGAGTAAAGGCCCATCTAGCCCTGTGCTGTAGTTTCAACAGTGGCCAGTGGCAGATGGTTGGGAGCGCAGGGAATAGAGAAAGGACATGTCTTCCTTACTTGATGTCATTACCAATATAGACATTTCCTGAATCAGCGGGCTGATTTCCAATCAACCTGTTTAATGATGATGTAGTCTCACAGATTTTATCAATCCCTTTTTGAAATCTCGTAATACATTGTGTGAAAAATATGGGGGCTTTGCCTTTTTTAAGGTTGACTGTTTTACCACAGGCACTCAGCTCTTGTGTCGGAGAAAAAGTAACTGGTTTCCATTCAAGGCTGTTGGTGTTCTCAACTTTACGGATTTCTAAGGCATGCATGCGAGAAAGTACCAAATGTAATTAGTAAATACTGTTTACAAGTGCAATCTGTCTGATGGCTTTGGAAATGAAATCATGCCCCTGGAACAACGTAATTGAGTCTGCACTTTTTTTACTGGGGAGACAAACAGCAGCTTGTTTTAGCAATGTGGTCAGCTACATGCAGTCTGGCTCAAGAACACCAAGCTGCTGATGCATCTGCATGCAGCTCCAGCCCTCACTTTCCATGTGTATACAATGCAGAAAGTAGCTCTGGAAGTCAGTACCATGGCTTTGCAATAGGGAGGAATATGCTGAAAGCAGACCTCATTTTTGCATGTACACAGAGTCTTCTAGTTAGAGCTAGGAGTTACTGCAAATGGCCTACATAGATCACAGTCCAGCCAGAAATGATGAGGCTGCTCTCCTTCCTCTCATGCTAGTGCATGTTATTTGTAGGGAAGAAACTCTGTGTATGAAAAGATGACATTTGTTAGATCTTCAGGCTGAAAATTGTTTTACTGAAGCAGTGACAAGATTCCATCTATTTTTAAATTATTTCCTTCAATGACCATTTCAAACTAGAAAACTGTTTTCTGCTTTTGTCCCTTTCTTGACATGACAAAAGCGATGAATATTTTACTTCTTTAAACAAACAACGTTACCAATGTAATGATTAAAACAAAACCCACAGAACTGTAATGTGTTTCCTTTTGAACTGCTTTGTTACTTCATTACTTAGCTTTTATATATCATATCCATATAGATATTATATAGAGATCAAAACCTCAGCTATTAAAATTTCCAAGTAACATCATATTCATTAACTAAATATATAATGAAAGTGCATAAAAGCAGTACCAAGTGTTTCTTCCTAACAAAGAAGTACAGTCTGACTTACTCTCTAATACACAGGACACAACACAAGATGATTATACAGAATAATTACAGATCTACTTTTTAAAAAAAGACAAACAAAACAAAAAAACCCAAACAGATAAAAAACAGATTAAAAAAACTAGGAAGTTTTACTTTGATAGTCATACAGTGTGACCTGTATGTGGGCATTATGAATCTTCCATAGTAACCTGGGAAGATGGCAAGAAATATGGAGCCTTACAAAAATTTCCAAAATCTCTTATATCTGCTATTCAGTAAAGTTCCAGACAAAACATCCTGGTTGCCTGCATCTGTACCCGAGAATGCCATTGATACCTGTGCTAGTATCACTGAGAAAGAGAGCAACATAGCAAAAAGTACTTGCATCTTTGCAGTACCTCTGTCTTTGCTGTTATGAGTACAGAAAATCATGATGGTTTAAAAAAAAAAAAAACAAAAAACACAAAACACAAAACCTGTCAGCGACTAAAATATTATTCCTCTATTTCACAGACAGCAAACCATAATTATCAGTTTCTGGTTTACTGATCAGCCAATCAATTTAAACACAGGTTATTTTGCTTTCCAGTGCAGCACCTGTTTGTTCAAATCAGAAAGCATTTCATAGGCAATATCAATATTAACACTTAAATATCTCTTTAACTTTTTTACAAATTATGTAAATCTTTCTCCCAACTCTAAGGATTTTTAGAACATCAACTTATATTACAACTGAATCCCTGTTTTTAAAACACGCATCGACTTTTAAACAGAAGTTTACATGTTTTTAAAATCTAGCCCACCTTTAAATGGGTTAAGCATTTTTTCGTAGCAGAAGATACAGCTAAATCAGACTGATATGAATTGCAGTGACGTTTCTGTTGCACCTTTCTCTTAATTTCAGATTCTGATTCTGATTCTGACTCTTCTGTGTTTTCCATTATACTGTCTAGGAGGGAAAAAATTAAAAAATGTTAATAAGAAATGTCTACTCATATGCTGTTAAAATTAAGATAAACTTATTTCTTCACATAAACTAACTTGAACTAAACATAAACACCTTTTTAAACACCCAAACTACACTGCTTGAAGTGTCTCGTGATTTGTTGTATGAATAAGAAGAAAATTCCCTAAAATAACTTTGAAAATGTTGTTTTATTAATGCTATTTCAGTGTCCCTCAGTGACAGTGTGTAGCTTAATATCTTTGGCAGAGGCTTTAGACTTGAAAAATCTATACTAACTTCACAACAGCTGCAATGGAGCATCCACCACCAAAAGCAGAAGGGGATCTGCTAGATTATGCTGATGGTAATTTTCACTAAAGGACTGCTGGTGAATGCATTTTGAATAATTGGAAGCAGTCTGTGTAATTAGGATTATTCCCTCAACACAAGACTCAGCAGTACAGCGAACTATCCTGTTTTATAATGGGGCATTCATTTAAATACTGGAAGAGTGTAAGAACAAAGAAATCCTTAATCTACTTAAACGAACAATGTACAGAGATTTTCTTCTAAGCGCAGTGTGTTGTACAAAAGTGCCTTAATTCAGTTTAATGTTAAAGTGCTATTTACGCTCCCTAGTTTAACTGTGGTCTCCATATTGGAACTTTTTTAAGTCTGTAATTCTTTTATCAGGTATGAAGACTTTTTCAATATACATACCAATAGTCTCACAAACATCCTACTATTAGAAGACATCTCGAAACTAAAGAACTTGTTTTCAAAGAAGAAACAATAATAATTGGGGTTTTTTCTAAGGTAACCTTTGTGTAGAATTGATGAAGTTCTACTTAACATTAACCTAAAAAGGCACAGCAGAATAGCTGGCCAGTATAGCTGGCCAAGCAGGTGAATAGCAGGTTTACAAACTCTATCTATACCTGTACAGACAAAGCTCAACCAAACACAGTGATCTTTTTCTTCTCCAATTTCACAATTTGCACACCTCAAAGCAAATTATATTTTTCTCTCTTGCACCTCCATCAACGGCCCCTAACCAATAATTTAAGAGCATATTTCAGTTGAGCTACAGGGCAGTGCTGACGCCGGCTCTTCCACTCACTACCTCAGTGCGTCGATATACTTTGTATCACATGTTCTTTACCACGTTACATTTTGCACATACTAACAGTGCTACAGCAGTTCCTTGTCAATAATTAAAGAACAAGCTGGGGGCTTGGGCTCAGACTGCACGATCTCCAAAGATCTGTTCCAACTCCAGCAGTTCTATGATTCTACATTTTCCCAATTTCAGTTGTTTTTAAAGTAACTGAAGCCTAATTTTATATTAATTATAACATGACCTAACAGGCCGCAGCCATCTGTCAAAAAGGGGAAAATTCTCCCTTCATGCACAAACTTGTATAAATCTAGAATAACATGATATAAGGATATAAATAGATATACTAAAGATTATACAAAGTTTGGCAACACACCCACCCAAAGCAGGTATCAAAAATATTCTGCTTAAAAGAAATGAGAAGTCTAAACATAACTTACCCACTCCTTGAGACCGTGGTAACCTAATGTGGTCTGCTTCTACTTTCTGAAGTTGAGGTGGGTATTCTTTTCTGGAAAATAAATTAAATGTACAGTTGTTCTTTTGACAGACACCATTGTAATTTAGCCACAATTATACATGAAAAAATAAAGCTGAAATGTATCTGAAAGCTACAAATAAATAACTTGTCATACTGCATGCTATTTGTGCACTTAAAAAAATATCACCAGAATGCTAGGAATAGCTACGGTAAAGGTCTCAGAAATATTTCCAGTCTAAATTCCTTTGATAGTAACCAATAGTTCAACAGTCTCTCATTTTCAGACCCAAGTCTTCAAAGATTGAAGCCTGCATCTCCTCCTCCTCATTCACAAAGTGCAAGATAGATACTTTTAATATCCAAAAATAGAAACAGCTATTATTTTAATACTGAAGTAGATTCCACAAGTTCCACAACTTAAAAACAGGAAGAGATGATGTAAAACAGAGGAAAGAGATCTGATGTCAAAAATTATGGCCAAAAAATAAAAAGAACAAGACAAGAGAAGACATAATTCCTATATATTTATTTTAAAAATACAGTAATGTAGACAAATCAGTGAATAATAAAACTTCTGTTGGTATAATTTGCATACTATGCATATCACTTTTTTTTATAAATCAATGCAATATAAATCATTATAGCAAGATTTTTTGAGTCTCCTGAAAAATGCTTGCAGTTTACCCACAAGCGTGTCAAACTGTGCTACTACCAAACTAAGATTCCTGAGGCTCACTGCATCTCAGTGACTGTTTGTGGCAGTTCTTTCTCAGCTGTCTTTCTCTGCTCTGCAGCTGTAGATTACTTTTTCTGTTATAACAGAACACAGCACACATCTGAACACAGGAGGCCTTGCCAACAGCTTCAGCAGAAACTGGTTTTATTGGCAAGTTAAGCCAGTGTACTGGGCTGCAAATGGGTCACACACATCCCATACTGCTACCTCTGATTACAAGGACATTAATTAACAGCAAGGGGGCAAAGAAAACAGCTGTAGTCAGTAACATCTCAAACTAACAGCTAAATTTTGAGGACCCACCCAATAATAAATTAGCTATGGCTGAAGAAGACTTCAGCACTAGGTGGAAGTTTTTATTTCTTTCAGCAAAGCATTTCCTTAATGCATCAAATTATAAAATCTTTGAATTTTCTGCATGTCAAGGTAATATTTCTTGGGGTTTCCCCGTATTTTATTATTAACTAACATCTCCAGAACAAGATTAATCTGCAATGCCCTTTGGGATGCTTCATACCAAATCTGGCCCTCTAGATGTATTAGCCCACTACTAAACACAAACATGTTCTACTGTGTTACAGGGCTGCAGCGTGAAGGAAAACTTGGGCAGAAAGAAGGACTGAGAAACAAGCATGGCTGGATTGCAACACAGAATGTAGAGATGTCACAATACTTTACCATGAGTGCCCACAGGCACATCACAGATGACAGGTTAAGTAGTTTGTTACTGATTGTGTCAAATGTGTTTCTGAAACCAAGGGTTTTTTTTAATGCCTGCACACACAAAAACTGAACCAAAATCAGAAACTTGACCTGAATATTTATTCATAAATTGTGTATGATTTTTTTTCAACATTTTATTTAAAAATTCAAATCACAAGGGATTACTTCAAAGGCAGAATCAGTGGAAATACAAGGCAGAGCTCAAACTAATCATTACATAATGAGAAGCTGTTACTGTCAAAATCAATGATAATGACATCCTAAAGGGCAGAAAAATCCCTGTAACATTATTGGAGATTTGAAAAATATGACACGTTATAATTATCTTTCAGGAGTATTTCATAACAATAATTCTTGTTTTGAACATAATCACTGTTAGAAAAAATATTTTCTGTTAAATATTTTAAATATAAAACATTTAATTGATATTTAGGAGAAACAATGAAACTATTTGACATTTAACTGAAAGCAATGAAAATTATATGGTAGATTTAGAAAACTAATTTCTAAAAAAATACATTTCACAATTCAAAGTCTCTGGATATCTGTAAGTTATGATTTTTCTTCTAAAAACTGTACAAATTTATTACATTTTTAACATGCAACATACATTTATCTTTTTAAGATAATAATTTAATCACTTACCATATATTGCTTAATAATTTTTGACAATAAATTGGAATACAGTAGCATTATTTACACTTGTCTGAATTTTGTGTTATCTGCATAGACTCGATCCTTATTAAATGGCTAACTACTTGCAAGATTATGCAAGGGCCAGCAGAAAAGGAGTATCTTTCTTCTCCCACAATATAAGACTTCTATTCGTATGCTCACAATAACACCCAAACCTAAGTTACAAAACAACAGCTCCAAGTCAACTGAGGCTTCCCAACACAGTTTTACCTGGTTAGCAAATCAAGGTAAAATTTGAAGTCGCTTTGAGTCAGGAACAAAAGTGAAGACAATTTTAAATACTACTTAGTTGTAGGTCTCCTCTGAAGAAAACCAAACCCAAAACCACTTTCTTGAGACAGTAACAGCCTTCCCACAACAAGGCAGCAACTCAAAGCACCTCCTGCTAGTTTCCTATCCTGAAAACCACACACACAAACAAAAAGGCAGAGCCCACCAACACAAAGCTTTTACAGATGACAAGCCGAAGCCCCTCCCCTCAGCATAATGTCTGTTGCCAGTTGAACAGCTGCAGATCCATTGATACCTTCTCCAGTAAAGTACTTACTACACTGAGCCGTTTAATTGTGTGTACAGCAGAAACAGAATGGAAACTAGTTCTTTTTTTTTAATCAAACATGACACCTACCTTTAAAAGGACTATTTGGAAAAGAAAAAAATTCTTACATTAAAAAACCCAAAGCACTTCAAAACAAATGCCTTCTTGCTGTTAAATCCTAACTTAAACTAATATACTCCCATTTCAAAAGGAATAAATGAGATCAAACAGCTAAACAGATCAAGATGCAAGACTATCTACATACTGTGTCTAATAGAAAAAAACCAAGAAATACAAAATTGATTGCTGTTCCTCCCATCCTAGCAAATATTAAAAATACACAATTTTTTTTTTTTTGCCTGTTAGGTTTCCTAAAAATATTTTTATGCTATTTAGATTTTGCTTGAAGAACAAGGCTCCATGCTCAGAGATTAAATCATTTTAGGCATCTCATTTACCTCATCCGTTATAAGCAGTTATGATTTTAAAAACTTGAAGTACAAGGGAGGTAGACCAGTATTTGATAAATGCAACTTCAATAAGTAGTAAAGCATCAAACTGCAAAACAGTAATCACAAGTCCAAGAAAGATCAGGCTCTACCTGCAACAGACATGACAAAAATACTGAAGTAGTCTGGACTGAAGAGTCCTGAACTTTTGACACATCTTAACAGCTAAATGGTACAGCATTCTTCACTGAACATGTTTTGCCCAGACAGAATGGTATCACTGATTTTCAGCACACATTCAAGATTACTGCCATTTCCTTTGCTGATGGAATTGGACCGTACTATCTTCACCTTGAGCGGGCAGACAGACCTCTGTGATGCCCTCCAGCCAAAGTGAAATTTTTGTATTAAAATGTCTTCTCTAAGAAAAAAAAAAAAAGGGGGGGGGGGGGGGAAGGGGCAGGGGGGAGACACAGGGATCATTACTGTCTATGCCATAAAGGAATAATCCTAAAGAAACATTTGGATCTCAGGATTTAGGATACAGTGCTGTCTTAGATCAGAGCTTTCAAAACTACCCATGATCTGGCATGAGCCACGTCAAAAATACCACGTATGTGCAAGGCTGCACCAACTCCTAACAGCCTTTCCTCACTCTGCCCCTGTATAGTGCTGCTTGGAGATATACGACTGCAGGCAGGCTGTTGGTTTCTACATCATTACACAAAACGGAGTAAAGCATGATAAGATAGGAAGCACCAAGCTGCTGAGGCAAGATTTACCTTCAGTGTGTCTTACAGGAAAAGCAGAGTACAAAAGTCAAAGGCTGGAAGAGAGAAGCAGCAGCAACAGGGAGTTGGGTTTTTAGTACACAGGTCAGTAGCCCCATTTGGCCCAGAAAGTCTGCAGCTGCACTTATCGTGATGATAATGATCAAAACTAAATTTAGCAGCTCCTGCCTAAATCATCTTCCCCTGCTAGGACTACAACAAAAAGCAAGGAAGGAAAAAAGAACATGTCCAGTAGTACTGGATTATGAAGCAGCAGGTGTCCCAAAGGGAAAACTAAGATCACCAGCATGCAACGCAACCCTAGTCTTCCTACGACATACAGTACCAAATTAAAAACATTAACAGCCAAATGGTTAACTAATAACATAAATGCAGCACAAAGAAAAACGGGGGAAAAAAATACACGAACTTGAAGCCCAGGGAGTGAGAGGGTGATGAAATCCGTTCTTAGCAGGCCAAAACTAACTGTTGAGTATCTCTCTGATATTTCCTTTAAGAAATAACAAAAGGCAGTAAAACAGAAAGGGTTGGTTTTACTACTATATTTGAAATAAATCTAGAAAATCTTGAATTCAAAAAGATTAGATCTACACTAGGTTTCTGTGTTAGTTATATCATTATTGGTTAAACATTATATATACACTATTTAAACAATTCAACCTGATATCAGGCGTATACTGCCAAAACACACCTATGTAGACAGGATAGTTTAAAAACTCAATAAATTTATTACTATCAACAAAACATTTACACTAACATAAATTTAAGCTATATAGAAAGAAAAACAAACCTATGGTGTTTCATATTGCTAACAAAATACTAACAGCAGTAAAACAGATGCAAAACGAGTGACAAATGAGCTGTACAGTGTACCTGGGTTTGCTATACATTTTGTTAATTGCGTTAACATATACACTTCATGAACAGAATGTACACAGTCATGCAATAAAAGCCTTTAATGCTCTTCAAACCAAGCTGACATGACGGAGTGAAAGCTGTTAAATACCCGACTAAGATATGCTTCAGAACCATTCTATTACAGTTGGCTGCTCTATGAAAAGAACTAGCCGTGAATTCTGAAATTCCAGAGAAAGTTACAATTTCTCTATTTTCACATTGGCTATATACATACATAGATAAATTCCCAGTGCAAATGTACCCAAAGTTCATATTAACATGGCATTATTTACAGATGGATGTAAAGGTCCTTTATTGGTAAAAGGGAGTAAGTGAACCACAGAAACAGAAGAAAACGACCCAACCAACCCCCCTCACACATAAGCAGATATGATTGACTATTCTTTAACGAGCATTGATAAAGCACTCATTAAGATAACTTCCTTAATGCTCATCGCCATGCTCATTTCATCAACAGTAAGCTTACCTTTCCTTTCGGTCCAGATTGCTTAAAATATGAAAAAAGAAAAAAAAATATAAGATGCAAAGCCCCACATGTGTTGCACATCACTAAATTCTAAAGTTATTAAATATATACTACAACTGTTTCATTGCTTCTTGCACTCACTGGACAGGTTTTCAAACGAGCATTATTATTTTTCACAGTATTTTTGTAACAGTAATTATAAATGCACAAACAAACGTTACTTCACAGACAGCAACAGTCAGTGGTCTAAATACTACATTGTCTTGCCTCTTTTTCAATATTAATTCTGAAGTCAACCTGACAGAATCCTAACACATGAATTAAGATCAAGCCTCATTTCCAATCTCTGATCGCAATGCAAAAGACAAAACAAATTTACATAGGAACTTGTTTCCAACTATTCAAAAAATATTTTAGTGTTTAAACTGAGAACAAAAAATTCAGAGTGCACTACTTAAATATTTAGGAGGGCACATGCAATCAGCTACTGGCCTCCTTCTGAGGTTTTGCCTTTAAAGAATCTCCAAAAATGTTTAAGAATTCGGGCGACTAGTTTCAGAAGTGTCTCCTTTAATATCAGCGAATGTAGCTGGTGCTCACAACTCAGGTCTTTTGTATACCAAGACTGATACAAAAATAGATCTAACCAAGCACAGCACAAGGACAACCTGAAAACAGTATCTTTCTCTCGCCCGCCTTTTCAAAACTTGCAACATGGAATGCCGTAAGCTTTTAATCTATGTGGCTCTTCCTTCCCAATATCAAAAGCCTAACAAACTTCTGCTGTA
Organism: Phalacrocorax carbo; assembly: GCF_963921805.1. Taxonomy (NCBI): domain Eukaryota; kingdom Metazoa; phylum Chordata; class Aves; order Suliformes; family Phalacrocoracidae; genus Phalacrocorax; species Phalacrocorax carbo. Next base: position 94,105,362 of record NC_087515.1, read on the forward strand.
TATGCATTACACTAACACTGTTCTAAAACTGGACAAGTTCAAACTGTTTCCTGTTTTATTTCAGTCAAATTAAACAGGGAAATTATATTAGAGAGTAATATAAACTCATTCTCCTTTCCATTTCACAAACAAAACACTCTGAAAAACAGAGCAAACTCTAACTCTCTGTTACCCAGAGGAATGGCAGAATTGAAAGTAAACCAGGTAAGAAGGTAATCCTGATAATCCTACAGAGTGCAGTATCAAAACACATTCAATCCCCACGGTGCTCTGGGAAGAGAGCAAAAGGAATTCAAAACTGAATGTGACCACTGCAGCCTAGACTGGGGTGGGGTAATCAGGCAATGCTGCATGAAAGTGGGGAAAAATTGCTTCCAACTGGAGCTAGCCTTTACAAACAATGAAGAGTTTTGGCGTGGGTCACATCTGAGTTTATAAATCCAGTCAGATCCAAACCATGTCCTTGTGGAGCCATATCCAGTATCTTTGTATCCTTGGCATAGTTAATATGTAACTTGGATTAACTGCTAACAGGTGCTGTAAAGAGTCACATTGTTAAGAATCATAAATATTAATGCTAAGGAAACTTAAAGGCAGGAAAAAAATTTCCAGAATGCCTGATATTGTACACTTTCATTACATTAGATGCCTCACTTGCTTGTTTTAAAATCCCATATTAATATAATGCATTTAAAAGAATTCTCACTTTTGCATCTCAGAAAGATTAAGAAATGAGAATCCTGGACAGATCCAGGAATTACAATGAGCAGTGTCCCTAGAAATTGCTTCATGCAGCTCATGCATAAGATCTTTTAGACATGCTGTACATACATGCTATTCCAATGCCAAGTCTTAGAGGACAGTCAGTCAATAGCATAAGACAGAACTATGCATCAATAAATGAAGCAAAATAGTTTGAACCAACTAAAACACTAGGCTAAGCTTTATCTGAAAATCTCTTGTATCAGAAGTGAACAAATTTTAATTTCATCCCCAAATTCCACTGGAAAAAACATGAATAATATTTCTCAAAATATTATTTTGAAATGCCCGATTTTGTTGTACTGGAAACTTGTATTTTAAACAGGAGTGCAACAGATATCAGCCAAAATTTAAATTAACATGCATGTGTAAGAATGTGGGAGAACGATGAGAAATACAGTTGTATCACAAGTTCCAGATTCAACCTGATGAAGATTACAACTGGGTTTTATAATTAGCTTGCCCCATGTGACACCATCCCTACCCAAAGAACCCTGTATAAATAACAGAATCTGTAACGTCAGTGCCAGAGACTCAATCTGCTCAAAACTAATTTAATCATGTTTTTATTTTTGGTTTTCCTTTCAGTAATCCACTATAGATGTAAGAACAATACATTACGTTAGTTAAAACTATTTTCTCCATGTTGCTACTGATAATCATACCATAAAACAATTCTACAAATGCAAGCAATATAAAAGAACACAACTTTGCGTTGCGTGTGAATTAGTATAGGAAAAAACCCCAACACCTTAGAACTCAATTTCCATGCTACCAGCTTTTCTTTCACTTGATATATACCTAGAATTTTACTCTTGGTTTGCCACCCACATTTTCTGCATACGCTAACTTCTGAGGAGACACCATCAGAATTTACTTCTTAACTCAACTGTTGTCTAAGGTCAATAAAAACTAGCAAAACATATTAAAAAATTCCCACACAACTGAAAATATATGACAAAAAAATACCCACTTTATATGCACTGGAATTTTGTATTATGAACAGTTTTAGTTTATTTTATTTATTTTATTATATTTTAGATTTTTTTTAATTTCTAACAACTATTGCCTTCTTATTCATAAACCTACATTTTCCATATCAAGCAGCCTTCCTGTCCCCTTCCTTTTTAATTAAGGAAAAAAAAAAGTATAACAGGAGGCCATGTTGTATTCATTTTCAATCCTCTAACTCAAAAACAGATTTAGAAGCTTTTAAAAAGTAGTCAGTTAAGTCAGCTGGCAAAAGATACTGGAATTAAATATCATTCACACAGTTCCTCTGTAAAGCTCACCCTGAGTCAATTAGATCATGCTGATTCTGAAATCCTCCAGTAGCAAAGCATTGCTTGGAATTGTTATGACTATTTCCTGCCTTTGAAACTCCAAAAATATTCTTAGTGTAAGAGTTAATTGTCTGCTGTTAATGTAAATGAATTACAGTAACAACCCTAAAAGAAAACATATTTAGAAACATTCAAGATGACTATTATCCAATTACTTCATGCAATATTCAGCTTGCCTATATTATACATCACTTTTCTGTCTGCATGTCACAAAGTCACTACTGTTTTTTTTTTCCACATTACGATGTAGGCATATAAAGAAGCAAGTCCCATAGGTGAGAAAGGCAAGCAGGCAAGTCTAACATCCCCTCAAGATTAAGAATCTCCAGAGTGGACTCTTGCATGCTGGAGAAGCCTACACCACTTAACTAGGTCAGATGAATTCATGTTGACTGGCTATTTCAAAGTACCATCCCACAACAAAGCTTAATCAAGTACACTAATATTATTAAGGTCAACATTCAGAGATCCAAGAAAGAGCAGCCTCACATGATTTTGTTTACTTCAAATCATTCTAATTAGCACTGCCTATCAAGACTTTATCCTTCAGAATTAGGGAAAAAAAAAGTGAAAGGTAAGGGCATGAATGCTGAGAGATGCCCCATGCTTTCCTCAATGGAACACTGAGCAAAAATATTCTAAAATGGACTGCATGTAAGAAGAAAAGAGCACAGCTCTGTTCTGATGCCCTGATCACACTGATAACATAAACCTCGTCTTTCAGTTTAATTTGTGGGAAAAGCTCTGCCAATCCTCCTTAGTCATCCCTGCCTTGCAATGACGGGAAGAAACGCAAAGAAAGGAAAGAACCCTACTACTGCATCTGCTGTTACTAAGGGGAAGGAAATGTCCATGCTGTTTTCCATTTACAGATGATAGTACAGTTTGAAATGGAAGGAGGCAACAATGGTGTAGGACCTCAGCGACAGGACTGCAAAATCCATTTTTCAGTCTGTTTCTTCAATGCCAGATCACCCTAACACATGTTTGGATCACATCATTCATTCATTCACATTAGCATATGGGCTTTGTTTTTCTGAAGACAGCAAATCAAAGTAAGGGAAGTGGGATGAAAAAAGAGGGTGATGCCTACATATGATCCCACCACACCAAAAAACCTACACTAAAACACACAGAAGAAAAAAGGGGGCGGAAGAAAGAGGCTACAAAATGCTGACAGGATGAAGCACTCATGCAGGCTGGTGGAAATCCAGGAAATGAATTCATAGATAGAACTCCGAATGGACAAACTTTGAAGGGAAATTCCTTAAAAGAATGTTTAGCTCATATGTTTGTGACATGTTGGGTGTGAAAAGCCTGTAAAAAAGTTTTTAAAACCCTACATTTTATAGAAGTCTGATGTAGTTTTAAGTTTTCAAACCAATCAAATTAAATTCAGCATAGCTAAGACTCCCCAGTTGTCCATTTTAACAACTATTTACATAAATGCAAAACCTTGATTCTGTTAGATGTTCCCGTTTATGTTTCATGCTGTATTTACAGACTACATATGACCAACAGATCTGTAACTTAATCTTTAGATGGATCTTATACAAACTGGAGTTGCTGTGAATTAGTATTTGATGATCATGTTGTTGGCATACTATATTTGTCCATTTCCAAGTACTTGCTAATGTAACTATGTTTAGAAGGTGCTCTCCTACTGAATATGTGCTATAGTCTGCTTTAAAATTAGTAAATTCTAAGATTACATAATAATAATTCCTAAATGGTAAGTTTTATGAAACTTCAGTAATTAAGACCAAAGCTCATGATCAAGAGTGCATCATATAATTACTTATGTCTCCTTGAAACACTTCATAGCATAAGGAAAACGATTACATACAAAACCAGAAAGGACTTTTTACAACAGGAACACCTGGAGAAACAAATTTATTTAGTCTTACCTTTGGGCTGCTGTTTTTACTACTGTTGTCTGTGCATGCGCATGGTGAAAACGTCTACCATGTACCACAGTTACAGGACAAGACACATTCTGAGCATTTTCACTGCAAACATACATAAAAATGGTTTAAGAAAAGACTCCAGTGTATTTGTACATTGTCTTCGCTAAAATTGTGGTGTCCTGCTTTTACAATAACAGCCTTACAAGCCCAAAAATCAACAAAGTATTTCCAAATAGATTATACAATTTGTTAGGATCCTTTGACAGGCATAAAAGCATTCAGTCCTAGAATCAAATAGACAAATAAGAATATACACAGTTTTACCTTTTTTCCTGGAAGAAAAGGTGAAGATTTTTTTTTAATTTTATAACAATCCAAACCACTGTGAAACAGCTCTCCTTTACTCAACCCTGTCACTGCAAAAAGACACTGCCTTTTTAAATGAATTTTAACCACTTATAATTCATTTTATACTTCCATCTCCATGTTGTATTAAGGCACAATATTAATGTCTTCAATATGACTTAAAGGGCATAATGCGAACAGACTTGAACTGCACATTCAGGAATTTCCCTAATCTTATTACTCATAAGGGAAAATAAATGCAGCAAATTTATGGACGTAAAATGGCTGGTAACTAAAACAACACAACACATCTCAAAAAGAAGGATTCTCAGGTGCTCAAATTTCTCAGCAGGACTCTGCACAGAAATAGCAAATCCTCCAATGTCTTTTAGCATTTCTTTGGTTTCTTCATTTGTTGCCTTTTGATACTTCAGTCTCATTACTATGTAAAAAAGGTGATTCTTGAGAGAATATTATTTACCATTATCCTCTCTAGTAACAGCTGATATAAAGATATGGTAGATCAATAATATAATACTCCTTCAAAGATCACTACACCCTAACAATTATCCTGCATACTTCTGTGACAGGACAAACACATTTGAAATGTTCACAAAACATACAACTTTTAACAGACAGCACGTTGATAATGTAAACTGTTCCAAATTATGGAAATACAATGCTTAAATTTTGCTTTTTAAATTGCTTGGAAATTTTAATTGCACTAAATAAGATGATTTGAAAAAGCATCCTGATTAATAATATTTCTCAGAAATATTATTCAGCAGAAGTCTTGCTCCTGCTGTTTGTCCTCTTATGAGCAATGAAAAACACTGAAGTACCAAAATTCCCCAGAAAGCTGACAACCAGTTCCTAATCCTTCCTTGACATTCCCCAAAACATGAAAGTGAGGAAACTGCTAGCTTGCTTTTTAAATTACTTTTCCGTTTAGCATTACAAACCCTTTTGGAAGCCTTATATCGAGTACTGTAAGTCACTATTAGAAGCTTTCAGATCATTTCTGACTGATAAGATGATGACTGTTATGATCTGACTGATCATAACATACCCATAAACATAACAGGACTTATCAAAACCAACCAAACAGTAAAACTCTCTTGTCTAGAACATGAAGTTCAGAAACATCAAAAATGTTCTGAGTTAGCAATTCAACCTCCTCAAAAATAACCTAGTAGCTTCCCAATCAAACACCAACCTTTTGAAAGTAAACACACTCATCCCATGCTTCCAAGTCAAGACTATGCAACTCCAGCTGGTCAGTCATCACCCAGACTAATTTGGAGTCAACCTTCTGTTTAATGTTGTCACCTGAGAAATAAAAAGCTGACAGCTACTTGCCCTAAATACTTTAGGGTATCTCAAATCCTCTCTGGCTTCCAGTTTAATGTCTTTGGAAGAGATACTAGAAAAGAAAACACAAGCAGAGTGCAGGAATGCCTTCTCAAATGCTTAAGACTTAAGGAGTTTAAACAAGCGAGCAAGTCTATAAACACACCTATCTCATGTTTTATCATTCTATTTGTTGAATCTGAGCTTTGCCAAGCTATCATGATTGGGAAACTCTAAGTCTTGTGCCCCCACAGCACAAAAAACTGTTAAGTAGCGCTTCGGCTTTCTGTTTCACAGTCAAGTAAGTGAGAAACTCCAGTAGTTGCTGGAATAGAATATTGCAGCCACAGCCTGCTGGGTGACCAGATTTGAGTCAAAGCAGACTGTTCTAGGTGGCACACTTAGATGGTTCATATGGCATCAGACATGCTTCCAAGTAGGACAGCTATAAAATACAATCTGCTCTATAATCCTGTGCTTTGAATAGAACATACCCAGTGCAGACAGGATCACCAGAAAATTCAATCATGAAGTCCTAGCAAGTTGCAAAATGGGTACACCCGAACTGAAATCTGGGTTTGCAAGTTTCAGCACAGTTTCAAGAAAATTACCATAAAACGCTAAAACAAGGGTGATGTAAAGATCAGAAAGTTCCTAGAAAGAACAAATGTTCTAGAAGTCTCAAAGAACATACAATATATTAACAATATATGTCTCCTTGATGTGATCTCAGAAACCACAGAATCATTTAAAGTCTAGGCCCTGATGAAAACAAGGTTACATTATCACATTCTATCAGCTCGTCCTAGGCACTTCTTAACACCACAGATTCAAAAAGCAAAGCACAGAGGAACCCGGCACTGGGATGGACCTAGAAGTAATGGAAGCACGACATTTCAGGAACTTAGGACAAAACTACAGGCTACATTAATTCTGCTGTTCATCAAATAACTTTTTTAATGAAATATTACCAAAAAAAATTTAAAAGACACTTAATAATGTGAGAAATTTGATACAAATTATTGAAAACTACCAAAAGATAAAAGCAATTTAAAGTAAGAACTCATGATTAAAAAAAAACAAATCGCAAAAAAAAAAAAAAAATCCAACCCACAACTATTAGGGTTCAGTTAGATATTGATTAACCAGGATTTGCTTAACTAGATAATGGATGATAACTTTTTGGTTGGTTTAAGTTTTTGTACATGCAAGTAGATATGTACAGGGAAAATTTCTTCTCACTGTCCTTGCATATCCCTTCTTCCCATCACTCATTCCCTGAATTTTAGGGAATACTGAACTACAATAATACTAATTTGAGTCAATCCCCATCGATCTGAAGAGTTCTGCAGATAAGGTGAAAAAAGAGACACACAAACTTTGTGATAAAATTCACCATAAACAGCTCAAGAATCTCAAGTATATGATCTTTTTGTACTTAATCTAGCAGCTTAACTCCATGATCAACCTTCAGAATTTTCTCCACGAGAAGAGTCCCAATATTGAAAGGTTATCTATTAAGCACCGTCAAAGTGAACACACCACCGCTCTTCACTACAGACAGTGACTGCATCATAAACCTTTACTGATTTGGGGATTTTGTTGTGATACATGTGATACAAAAGATATAATGCTATCACAATTAAGATATTAAACCAAGATAATCACTTATGGAATAATCAATTTTCCAAGCAGACTTCATGACAAAAATCTGAAAAGGAGTCAAAAAATGTTGGTAGTATGAGTTTCAATCAAATACCAAGTGTTTATGGCAGTCACAGTGACCTGCACACATCCATTGTTCCCAACTAAACTCCTTCATTAATGACAGTTTATTAAGAAGGTGGATACTTATATTTTCCATTTAAACTCGGCATGCAGCTCAGTACTAGACAGAACGTGGATGCCTGCTTTCAAAGTAGATGATGTGATGTTTATGTAATCATATTAGGTCTTAGGTTTATAATGTAGTATTTTTCAATCAAAGGCAGTTCTAATCCAAGTAAGAGAGTACCGGAACAAAATTATTAGACTGTCTAAAAAGAACTCTGCAATTATTTACCTTAAAATCAAAATAAAACCCACATACCTTTCTGGAACTTAAGAAAAAACCCACACATATACACAGCCAAGTATGATTGCTTTAATAGAAATGGGAGAAAAATTATGTGGTAAGATTGGATTTCACTACAAATCCCAGAGCCAGACAGAAGAAAATTCTAGTTTCTAGTGGATTAGAGGAATCTTATTTTGAATGGTTAGGTGTACTCAAAACAAACAATAGATGTAATGTACGTGCACGGGCTTCTTCACTACTAGAACAGAGCAAAGAAATCGTGAGAGACCTGTAACAGGCATTTTTATCTTTATGTCTATGGACAAAACCAGAATACTAAAGAATAGAAGTAATCAGAGTGACGACTCCACAAGAACTGTCCAATCTGAAGAGGAGCAAGCCAGAAATCTAGATATAACCTTATAAATCTGTTATGTATACTAAAAATTAAGGACTGAAACACAAAACATCATTTGCATAGCAAAAATCAAGGACAACGATGTACTGTGCTAATCTGTGTAAATGTAAAAAGAATTTAAAAGAGGGATGTTCAGAGTTAGCAAGAGTTGCCAAGGAAGTGCTTGATTATGTCGAAACATCACAGACCCCTGTGCAATGGCATAACTTTTAGCCTATAACAACAACAACAAAAAAAAAACCCTTGCCATTATTAAGTCTGTTTTATTTTAAAAAAAAAAAAAAAGCTTTTAAGTTCCATATAATATCCTATTAGTCTATCTCAAAGCCCAAAACATTGTCTGTATTCCCGTCGAAGGAAGGGAGGCAAAATGTAGGTGCACTCTCACCAAAAAGCTCAGTGAAATCTTTTCTGTAAATGTCTGATCATGTCTGATCTGTGGGTCTAATCCATCTGTGGAGAGAATGTAATGGTTGCTTTTATGTTTCAGTGGACATGGGAAGGCAGTGATTTTGGTTTAGGTTTATATGAACAAACCCTATACAAGAAAACTCTATGGGCAGAGGTGAATTTTTAAGCAGTGACAGGATGAGAGAGATTGGAACTTTTTATATAAGTCTAGATGCTTTTTTTTGCCTTCATTAATGTAACATTTAGCTAGAAATCATGACTCTTCAGACAAGCTCATTATTGAAAACTTAATAATATGTAAATAAAGTATTAAAGGCAGGCACAAGCTTATTCAAAATAATCTAGTATACAATACTTAATATCCTGTAGTTACTGTTCCAAACATACACGTATGCCCATATATCCAAACAATTCCCTATGCAATGGCATGTTGGTTATTATAACAATAACTTCAACTATTACAAGTGCAGAATTTTACTTATCAGTAAAAGTTTCACTGTTCTTTGTCACAACTAAGCCACTAAAAAAAGAATGCAGGATAAGAATATCCTTCGTTTGTGTAATAAGCGAAACTATTGTTTATGTGGTCCTTATACCAGTAGTCCCTAACAACAAAATGTTCATAACTGGCTTTCTTCTATCAGAAATTTCAGGATCTGTGGTGCTTAGTTTTGTTTTGGATTTGTTGTTCGTATTTTTTTATTTAAGAGGAAGCAGAAATTTAAAACCATCCACAAGCTACAGAAAAACTAGATTAGAGCAGTATGTATTATGTTAAGATAGTTGGGTGAAGGGTCATTTAGGTTTTGAAATTCTACCAGATAGATTAATACGTGGGAATAGGTTACAATTACAACATAAAGGGTAGAAGAGTCCTTATTTTGACTGAAGTATGTACAATTCTTGTCTTTGTTCTTCTCTATCAAACTGGTGGACCACCAGTCCTGACTGGAAATTCTGGATTTGCTACCTGTACCTCAAGCTGAAAGATCAGAACAGCAGGAGAGAACACACATCACACAGGACTTCAAGGATTTCTTTTCTCACATGACTCTGGTAAGATGGCCCCACTAACCAACAATGCTCTATAGATCAGAATGCAAGAATGAATCACAGAATCATAGAATTATTAAGGTTGGAAAAGACTTCTAGGATCATCAGTTCCAACCGTCAACCCAACGCTACCGTGGCTTCCTAAACCATGCCCTGAAGTGCCAAAGACATCCCTCATACAGCTACACATAGGGCAGATATTTGATGACTGGCCCAGCAATAGCTAGCCATCTGATGAACTCTTCCTTCCTGCAGAGGTAACTGAATCGAGTGCACTTTAGCAGTATGAAACACTCCCAGAGAAAGTTACATGAATGTATCACTTACTATATAGTAAATAAAGAGATCATTCTGTTACAAGCTAGGGACAGTAGTAACAAGCAAGTACAGCACTGAATGCTTAAACACTGTTCCTGTCAGCTCTAAATGCAAGTGACAATCTCAAACTATCAGGTAGGAGCACTGATAGTTGCTCAGTCCTTTAAAGAAACAGTCCATGACTCCTAAATCAAATGAAGTCTTGCAGTAAGGAAAACAGAAAATGCATCCTGAGTTAACCTTGGCAATTCACAGTCGTGGAAAGGAGAAATTCTTAATGGGAATTCTTCTATCTGCCAGCACTGTACAGAGGAAACAATAGCACATGCAGACAATATTGGTAAGGCTCTGAAAAGTATGCCAGTGAATGCTCTAACTCTATTTTAATAATCTTCTGGTATTTTACTAATGTGCTATTTAACACTTTGGAAGAGGGAAGACCTTAGGTTTTCTATCTTTGTTCAGAAGCACAGAACAGCGTAGCTTCTTAAAATGCACAGCAGATAATCCAAATGCACTACAAGTTCTGTTCATTTAGCATTGATTTATATCAGTGGTCAAGTAGGTAAGTAAACATAAAACTAAATGTAGTACCTCAGTTTCTTGCTATTTCCCATCATGTTGAGGCCAATTGAGTTCCCTTTAAAAAGACTCAATCTTCCAGCTTTGCCTCGCCTTGCATATGTTTTTATGGAATCGCCACTGGTGCCAACAGCTCCAGGCCGACAACGAAGTGACTGTAACAACAGAATTCACATATATGAAAATATTTTTATAAAAGTTAAAAGGAAAAAACAAATTACAAAATCTTTACATAAACAATAATTTGGCTTCATTTTCAGACTGCTTTTGTACCAAATTTCATGTAAAATATACCCCATCTACACCCTTACTCACTAGGATTCCTTACTAAAAACATTAATATTTTCAAAGTATTATGGAGCATCTTCCAGTTGTAAGCTATTTCAGTATACATAAAAAATACAAGCATGTATTTTGCCTATGTATCTTCTCCTTTTATATATATATACACACATATATATATGCATTCAAAATTGGGAATCTGACAGTAAGCAATCATGGGATACAATGATTAATATTTTTAATTAAAAATATAATCCCATTAATGATGATTGTCTAAACTTAAAACTAGTTAGTTATTCATCCTTATATTTTCAGGATGCTATACAAACCAACAAGATCTACAAGAGCAAGAGGAACAAAAACATTAAGAGTAGGCAGATAGAGAGCTTGAGCATATGTTGCTAAATCAACATATAAAGTGAAAGTTTGTAATACCACACAGATGATTATGCAACATTGTTTAAGAACCTAGAAAGCTTTGAAGATACATTTTCACCACCAGATAAACAGAGTACTTACCTTTCTTTCTTCATTGGGACTGAAAGGCCCATCAGTGTCATCTATGCTGAGCAGATTTGCCTGGCTAGATAGGTGTGGGAGAGAAAAACAGATACACTGTAATGGAACAAAGCACCAGCAAAACATTTTAAACACAGAGGGCTTTTTTCCCTTCCCTCTTTAAATTTAAATGCATCACATACACATTGTATGTATACGCCTAAAACAACAGTAACATAAAGCGGGCAACATAGTCATCCAGATGTACTATGTGAACCTGAACTTAAGGTGTGCGTCATATTATTTCACAAAAAAAAAAATTAAAAGGATGCTATTAATTCAAAATAGAGAACATTACTGAACCTTCAATATTGTTACGGCAATGTTACTGACATCATGAATGATTCTATACAACCCTATGCATAAATTGAGTCAAATACTAAATTAGCCTGTAAAACATAGTCTTAGTTTTTCATGTATATCAATGTTAAAGTACATGGTTTAAAACACAGTGCTTTAGGAGAAGTGCTTACATATAACCAAGTTTTATCCCAAAGCAACCACTGCCAAAATAGGTCTTCCTAAACCCAGCATATTAAGTTTGGCTCAACTGCTCATTAAAACATGTTTCTTTAGTACTTTTATGTCTGTAATCTCTAAATATTATAATGGAGAAGAAGACACAAAGAAAGAAACCCACCCCATGATACTGTGAAAATGTACTTTTTTCAGTAATATGATTATTTGAGGATAATTGCTTAAGTATTTCAATTAAAACCCCAATCATACATTTTATACTGATAGCAGCTGGATTAGGCTAACACATTCTTGCTTCCAGGAGAAGCAACCTGCAGATAATGCCTTCTCATCGGTCCTGATAAAGTTACTCCTCTCTTGGCCTCAACAAAGTAATACAACTTCTGGCCAACTTGTAATTGCATGGTTTTGGGGTTTTCAATTAATATCATTCAGGCAGAAATTACTTCAAAATACAGGCAGCTATGCCAGGCGTTCCAAGGGAACAGCTACACAAGAGAAACAGTGATGGAGGTGAAGGTGGAAACACTTCTTAGCTGCAGGTATGACATGTTGACTGCAATATCCATAGTGACTTTAGCTCTTTATATATGAAAGTAACAACTCAGTACTGCCACCTCCCACTTTCCTAAAAACTTCCTCCATGCACAAGATTTCCCTTCATATTACCATTTATTACTCCACCTTATGTCCACAGACATCCCTATATCAAATAAAAGAAAAAAGTTCTTGACTCATAGGGTGAGAATTGCAGACCTTGAAGCTTCAGGAGATAAGATTGAGCACACAGTTGGTTTTGATATGGGAAGAAGGATGTAAATGCCAACACTTAGCCAGTAGCACTGTTGTATTTTCCTTTCATTTACAGACCACAACAATTCTAAGTGCATAATGGTAAAACAAACAAACAGCAGAGTGGATTGTCACTAATTTCCAATATGAAGTGTCACAAAGACAAAAGGGTATATTTGTACTTCTGTACAGACTATCATGGATATTAAAATTTTAAAATACTGTAACATTTTTTTAAACTCTTTTTTTGGGGATAGACTCTTCTTTCAAGGGAGACTCACTGAGCTTTCTCCACTCTTCATCAGAAGACAATGAGTATAACAATTTCAGAATTTTTCCAGATCCTAAAGAATAAAAAAAACCACTGCAGCACAGACATGAATAGCAACCTATGGTACCTGCTGCTCTGGCATTCACCTACTGTGTTGAACTAGCCAGAGCGTTTTACCTCTAGATATATTTTCCTTCTTCAGCTCCAGCTTGAAAAAAATCATGACTATTTTCAGAAACGCCCTTGTACAGTGGCTATACTTTTAGGGCTTCAAGATGCTGCAATACTGCAAACCATTTTAACAAAGGGTGTTTGGGTGGGTGAGCGAGAAGGTAACAGACTACAAATGAACAACACACTGAAAAAAATCCTTAAGTCAAACTGAACAAGAATAACTCTTATGCTGCAACTAAGATGATGTGACTAGAAAAATATTTTGGAATTTGATGTTTTTGAGGAACCAATATTTTTAGATTTTAACGAATGCAAAGTATATGCACCAGTACCAGCAAGACTGTTTTTTTCAGAGGGCAGAATACATAGCAACTGAGTAATGTCTATTTGCTTATGTATCACATGCTTACAGTTGCCTGCTTAAAAGATGCAATTTATACAGACAGGAAAAAAAAACCCACTGCACCACACTCCCACATACCAGACAATAGCATTTTAACATTACTGAAATGAAACCTCAGTGGTCTTGCTGGGAGGAGGCTATGCCTCCACACTTTGTCACTTTTAATCAGGGAACCAGAGAGAGAGAGATTTTCACATTAGAAAAATAATGCTAACTTTTCAATACTTCAATTAAAATTTTATAACAAATGAATGTTAAGTCTTTACTAAAATTAAGGAAAAGAAAAAAAAGTGATTTGGGTAAACAGTTCTTTTCAAAGGGGAGTTTATAATTACACATTCAAATTAAGGCATTGAACAAGAAAAAATTTTCTGTTTACTTAAATCTAATCACATTTATTTAATATTTTAAAACATTAAGAACTGTGCAATAGCTAGTTAGACACTTCAGTGTAGTAGACCATGTTTTTACTACTATCTACAAGCACCCCAAACTTTAAACCTCTGTTGATCACTGAGGTTACACCGCAATAAGCTGCAAGCATATTTCTACCAACCACCAACTGATTGAGACACATTTCAAATGCAATTGGAATTTCTTTCTGAAAACTCTTACAGAAGGCTGAAATATTTCCCCTCACAGCGCACTGTGTATGTTCTTTATTTTAAATTACATGGTGACATGCAGCACATTAAAAAAAAAAAAGCCCTGACATCAGAGACACAAGAGAAGCAGTGGTATTATTCAACTGATGCACAATGCCATCCTGTTAAATATAACCTGAACTAAAACTGCTAAAAATTAAGAACTGAAGCTCTGAACAGGAAGTTTTTTATCAATTTAAAGGCTATAGTGCCTTACTAACAGGGTCATAAAAGAAGCATAAAACTTCTGTAAATATGGGGGGTTTTTTTGAGAAAGGAATAAAAAGGAAAAAAAGTATTGAAAAAAGCTAAACAGAAGATTAAAAAAGTATCACTGCTTTTCCAGTCAGGAGTACAAGTGAACAAGCAGTTTATTCCCCTAAATAAAAGGAAAAAAAATTTAAAACTTTTGGGAAAAAAATGTTAGTTAGCAAGGACACCATAGTGCAAATAAATCAGACCGACCCATTTATTTGTATTCAGCTTTTTGATAAGGCTATTATTGAACAATTCTCGGTGGAAGGCCCAAGTCTGGACTATTAAAAAACAGTGTAACAGCCAAGAGAATACTGCACCCATCAGTTTACAAAACCACTGTGGGGCATATTGAGACATATTTCAAAAACTTTTACCCAGATATTAAAAAGGAATATAAGTTATCCAAGGCACTTTAATAACAATCATCTGTAGAACTAGAAAATATCTCATAACATGTTAATTTCAGAAATAAATTTAATTAATATATTACTTTGGCCATGTTTGCATAAGTTTTCCATCCTTTCATGTCTTCTGCTATATAAGATACACATCATTTATGCTGTGATGGTCTACATAGGTTTCAGTGTTCTGTTGTTCTATGTAAAGGTTCCTCTCCTGTGTGATCTCCAAGCACAAAGCAAGAAAAGGCTCAAGACAGTTGCTATCATCTTGATTGCTATTTTAAGTAGATCAAATCTTGTAAATCATCAAAAGCATTACTTTTTCAAGTGGACTGAAGATTATCTGCAGGCATTTACTTCAGCATAAGGTACTTGTCAATTACCATTTTGAATTTCTAACTCTAATTCCATGCCAAGTATCAACTCCAGCAGCATTTAAAAAATGTATATATTGTGTTGGGTAATCATTAATTCTTCAAAATCTTCTTCAGTTTACAGAAGTTCTTTACTCTTTTTGTGTTCATTACTTGACATCTTACCATTATGACACAGTCCATCTAATTCCCCAAATAAGTTAAACGACACACTTCTTTTAAAATAATCTACCTATTCTAAGAATTGCTTTGGTCATTAGCCACATATTTTGTGTTCATCTCACTGAGGAAAGATAATCCAAGCAGACATCCAGTATTGACCAACAACATTAGCACAGATCTCATGGGGTAATACAAGAATACACCCAATCCTTTAAGTGCTGGAATGTTATTCTTGGGCCAGTTCAAAACAAACTTACAGTGTGTCTCCCATTAAGAGGGCAAAAAGCTGTGATAAGGTCAGACACTAAAATGCTAGTGCCTCAACAACAAGCATGAGATGCATCCAGATGCTTGCTTCAGGTTTACCGCTTTCTCCACACAGAAATGCAGCAAGTTACAAGCATTGCTAGTAAATATCAGCAGACCATAGCAAATAAGATGATTTTTTTACAAAAAAAAAAATGCCAGAATACATACTTATTGCACAGTATACTCAAAATACCAGGGACACAAAGCTTTATGCTGGAACATTTCTATGAAATAAAGCTGCCAATCTTTGACATGTTCTGCTAAGGGTAGTAAAGGGAATTTAGAAAGAAAAAGACAATTTCCTGTCAAATAATTTGTTTTCTAAAGATTCCCTTCTGTCAGTATTTTTTTATACAAAGTCAAAATGTATCTGAAAAGCAAAATACACAAATAATTTCAAAATGCTCAAAGCTTACAAGGCCATTAAGGAAAAAAAAAACAACAAAACAAACCAAACCAAAAAAAAGTGTTACTAAAACTAGATATGTGGGCAACTTACAGTATACATCTGTTTGGAGTGAAGTTGCCTGAAATATCAGAGGATGGGTAAGATAAAAAGGCAGGATCTCCAGTTTAAATCCATTTTTAACTACTCTTTTATCTACTACTTCCAGATAAGATTCTGCATAATTCACAGGTTTAAAAATGAATTACTCATGTGAATAGGTAACAGTATTTCAATACTGGATATGGGAACACTCTTTATTGTACACAATATTTGAAAGTAATGAAAAATCTCTCAGAAACACTGCCTTAAAATCAGATACAATTATATAAAACAGATGTTCCATAATCAGTTTTCAAACCTTTTTTTTTAAGCATTGCTACATTATACATATCTCACTCTGCATTCTTAAGTCAACATCAGCCAGAGGCAGATGGAAAACAGCAGTAAATTACTAGAAAAAAAAAGCTTCTATGCTTACAAAAATGAATTACTTTTATTTCTAAAGACAAGTAAAATGCAAATACTAAATGTAGTGTACGTACTGCCACTATGCTTAAAACATATTCCTGTGTACTAGAAACGGATGTAAAATTGCTAAGAAAAAAAGCAAGATTAATCTTAAAAAAATAAACACCCTTAGTTAGAGAACATTTTAAAAAATGGCTTTAACTTCTGATACAGCTTTGTTTTGACAAAAGCTCTTAATGCTTACCTCACATTTCAATGCACTCCAGAACTCATTTTTAATGACTAAAACATCATATTTCTTAATATTTTTGTAAGATTACAGCATAGCCTACTGCTGCAGCTGAAGTAGTTATGTGTCTACTTTCCTATCTCCCTTCCAACACACAATATTTGGCAGAATATTACCTATTAAAAATGCAACTCCACAGTGGTCTCTTTAGACCATTAGAGAGGTCAAGATATAAATTCATGTAAGAGTTTATTTTTGTACTTAACCACCAGATTCAGTTTCTCCTTACTAGAGAACAATAGCATCCTCTTTAAACTTGCAAGTCCTACTCTCCAAAAATCTAACAACAAATAAACCTAACATGCATTCTTCATGCATGAAAGTTGTTCTTTTAATAATTCATTAGTATTTTTGGATATAAATACATTAATACCAAGAAAACATTTTAGTAACAATAAAATGTCACAAGGACCAAGTATGTATTCAAACTACACACATAGGGTTTACATTTTAGTCAAAATCCAAATATACTAAGTAAAGAAATTAATGACCAGGGAACAAAAACAGCTTTAACTCTACCCAGTGAGATAAGCACAAGGGAGAAAAACCTAGTCTTCTAAGTAAGTTTTAATTTTAATTTTATATAGACCTACAGCTACTGAAGTACCTTAATCATAACTGTGAAGTACTGAGTAGCATCACCACTAAATGGAAAAGTTGAAGCTGCTTGGATAGCCTACCTTTCCATTTCCTTATTCTGCATGTTAACATATTTCTCGTCTGTGTTCCTTAGACTTACGCAGTAGCTCCAAAGACAACTGCACACTTTCAAAATGTACCATGCCCTATGTTGTTAAGCACCATGTTCACAATTAAATTTACATTATAATGCATTTTTATATGGCAATACTATTTAAAATAATCACTTCTTTGAAATATTTTTCTTAACCACTAAAATTTTAAGATATTATATATTTTCTTATTAATAAATTTTAAAAAGTATTTATTTATAAATAGACACTTATACTTTCAATAGCCTAGATAAAAGCATCCTTACTCTTTCTCTGCATCTCCTTCACTTTCTTCTGCATGATCAAAGCTCCAATTATTTTTAAAACCTCCATCTCTCTTGGACTGTGATCTATCCAAAGCTGAAATGAGAACAAGTTAAGATAAGTCTTGATTTCAAGCTGAGTTTCAGGCAAAACAAAGTAGAGGAGTAAACCATATATATATATATATATATATTCCCCAATTATTTTTTTTATGTCAATGTTTAACTATCATTTGACAAGGTAAGGTCATCAATGCAGTGGTGCCCCATTTTCCTAAATAAATACAAGTGAGTATCTGTCAGCATCTTGATTACTAATATAACAAGTTAGCAAGCTATTAAAAATTACATGAGGTAGTTTTACAAGGATTTCAAGTATTCTACTGACACTTGTAAATTCAAGGTTCCTTCTCTGATATGAACTATATGCCATATGCAGAAAGCGTCCTAGAATTTATCATTTAAATGTCTGATACCCAAGCCCATATTTTAGTTTCCATATAAAAGCAACAGTTCTGAACTGCCCCAAGTACAATTTCAGTGAAAGATGCTTTTTTTAAAACAAAAATTCAACACGTGACACTGACCTGAATTAACATATGATGCTAATTGAAATGTCAATGTTAGCATCAGCTGGGTAAAAACCCAAACTTTCTGAGAACATTCACACTACATCAAATTTCAGATTTATCTGCTGCAGTATCTTACAGTATGGAGATTTTCATACAATATGATGGCATGGGGATATTCGCAAGTGAAGGAGGTCCAGAGCATGGAGACAGCACTCATGAAGGTAAGGCACTGTTCACCCCTGGCCCTAATTACTGTGACTAAGAGCTGTCTCACACAAATTCTGTATGACAAACTATGCGGCAGCTTTGATTTTGGTATAATGTAAATGTGTCATTTCTTATTATGTTTTTCTTTACATAGTTGGAAATGAATTTAGAAATAATGAATGCAACTCTATGTTTTGACAGAAAAGAAAAAAATCACAACCAACAACAGATGTCTAGGGTAAAGTAAACAGTGCACACAGAAATATTTATTGCGTATTCAACCTCTGCTTCCAGCTACTTGCGTCTACTGAGGACTTCCTGAGCCACGGGTGATATTGTTGTGTTTAACAGCCTTTGCTAGCATTTTTCTTCTTCCCACTTCCTTTTTTAATCAACCCTACTTCACAGAATCAACAGCATCTTGCAGCAGATAGTACCTCAGCTTAATTATACATTACATGAGTAAGTATCTCCTTCTGTTTGTCCTGATTCAATCTGGCATCTTTTGCTCCTACTCACTATTCTACTCCTTCAGTTTTTGTACTTTGGAAGATAGTAATAAGTAATCCTTCCCTATTCACTCATGATTGCATAGATCTCTGTTGTGTTCTTTCATGGTCATCCTTTTCCCAGGAAGAGAAAGAAAAAAAAAAAAACCTGAGTCTTTCATTTTTCCTCATACAAAAACTGTTTCATGCCTTTAAGTCACTCTCAGTGCTTCTCTCTGAACCTCTTCTAGTCTACTGTACCCTTTTTGAGATGCGATGAGGATACCAACACTAGGAGGAATGTTCAAGATGCATACGTGCCATGAATTTCTACAGAAGCAGTATGATGTTTCTAGTTTGTTCTTTATTCCTTTCCTGATACATCTTAACATTGGATTTGCTCTTTTCACTGCTGTGGATAACTGGGTTGATGTTTGTGTACTCAATAATTCCATCTTTCACCCATGGTTGGTAAGAAACAGTCCACAGTCAATCACTGTCTACAAAAATTCTCTTTCCTACTTCTTATTCACTTAGATTACTTGGCATTTACCTACACTGAACTTCATATACGATTTCAACCCGCATAACCCAAAATCTGAGCATCTGCAATAGCTAAATAGCTAGCCATTATACTAACCCTAGTAAAGTTTGCAACGTCTACAAAATTTGTCACCGCACTATCACACCCTTTCTCTATATCTGTGCACCAATATTAACACAGAACCTTGTGGAATTCAATGGGTTACTCCTTCTATTAACAAAATGAGCCATTCTAGCCCTCTCTTTCCATCTGTTGCCCGTTGTTCCTTATAAAATCTCCCATTTTATCCAGCGGCAACTTAGCCTCTCCAAAAGCCTTTGGTAATGGACTTTACAGAGGGAACGATAACATTAATTCCAGTTCTCCCATTTTATCTAGCATATTTTTCTAGGTTTCTTCACACAAATAAAGCAAACACTTTTCTTTGTATGGGGTTTCTTTTGCTTCTTTTTCTGTTTAAATCAGACTATTTGGACATGGTTTTCTACACCAGTTCCTACCTTAGTACTACCAACTTCAGTAGAAGACACTCTTTTTTTTTTTTATGGTTTTACCCACTGAGTCTAAATTACATAAAACCATGTGCTGCTCCACACATATCAGCCTCCCCCCACTCCAGGTGCCACAAGACTGGTTCTACTTTCATTTTGAGAAAATCCATCCCCACTGCACAGAACTCCCTCTCTGAAGAGGGTATTTGCAGATGTTAACTCCTCTTCCCTGCACATTTTTTCTGATGTTGCAACTGTCCATTTTTGTGGCCCTGCACCTGCAACAGAAGATGCTACAGTTTCCATCACGTGCATCAATGCTACCAGCTCTTCTGTTGCATTCTCTACAAGTCTTCAGATATGTTATAAAGTTTGCTGTCTCTGCTCCCAAAAGACAACTCACCACAGATTCTGCCTGCTGTCATAAACCCAGCAACCTATTTGTGCAATAAACCAGTCCACCACTACAGACCAGCTCAGCTGTCCATGGAAGAATAGTCTTAGTATCCCAGCTCTGCTCACTCAATTCTGGATCAGTTTCCACTCTTTTGCATTCTTGGTCCTATCAAAAACACAAATCTAGAAGTATGCCACCATGTTAGCCAGATTGTTCACCTGAGTTACATGATCTGAATGGTCGTTTGGTATCTGAGTCTATACAGGATTGTTGGGGTTTTTTTCTTTAAACGGGCATAGAAAGTCATCTGTCATACAGGCTAAGTTTCTAACTATTTTGTAGTAAGACTTAAGTTTGGAACTTCTATGTTGCAACTTTTACCATGTATACTACCAAGACCTTTTTAGTCAGCAAGATACTTTCATACTCAGAAGGTAAATAAATACAAATAAGCAGACCTGGCTCTAAGATATTGAACCAATAGAATTCAATTGCTATGCCCCTGCCCAAGAAAGGCAGCACGCTGGAACAGATTTCACTAGCAATGACAAATCATTTTTCCTCCCACTATAAGCTCCCTTTGGTGCTGTTATACCAAGGGAGATTAGCAATTCTGAGCCCCAGAAACTAGATGGAATTCAAACAGACATCTTAAACAGGTGTGTCTGTTTACATAGATCACTGTTTTTTTAAACATGTGATCAGTTACATGTCATTTTTAAAAGGCCAAGTAAAAACATTTGCTGAAAAAACAATTTGTATTTTAGTTTTTATTAAAACATTTATGGCATTATTAATCACATCCTGAAGCCACCCCTTTTAAAAATCCCCATACTGCCTTTTTACACAAAATCCAATTAACAAATTTTGGATTACTAAATAAAGTATGCTTGTAGGAAGGATGGCAGAAAGCAGATTAACACCTTTAAGTTACTGCGTGTGGACACTGTTTTAGAAACTCCTTCAGCAGGAGTTTCTATCATTCGACAGTGTCATTAAGCAATTCCAAAATGGGAGGAAAAAAAGTTCACAAAGAATCTCCATGAAATAAGAGCAAAGTGGATCTTTTTTTGCAAATGTAACTTTAAAATTCTGTCTAAAACACTGAAGAGTAACATATGCAGTATTTAATGAAGTCCTAGTGTCCAACAGAAGACATCATCTTAGAAGATATTTTTGCATGTCCTGTACCCTATGCTCTAAGGCCAAGCATTCCATATGAATCCATATTACGGCTGACCAGAAAAACATTCCTTTTTATTGGTTTGGATATAGTGCTGTATTGGGTTTGCATGGCAAGGTTTTGGTAGCTGGGGGGAGAAGAGACGGTGCTGCAGAGGTGGCTTCTGTGAGAAGCTGCTAGAAGCTTCCCCTGTGTCTGCCAGAGCCAGTGCCAACCAGCTCCAAGATGGACCCACCACAGGCTAGGCTGAGCCCATCAGCAATGGTGGTAGCACCTCTGGGATAATGTATTTAAGAAGGGGAAAATAAACTGTGCAAAAGGAATTGCAGCCAGAGAGGAGTGAGAATATGAGAGAGAAACAACACTGCAGACACCAAGGTCAGTGACGAAGGAGGGGGAGGAGGTGCTCCAGACACCAGAGCAGAGATTCTCCTGCAGCCTGTGGTGAAGACCATGGTAAGGCAGGCTGTCCCCCTGCAGCCCATGGAGGTCCACAGTGGAGCAGATACCCACCTGCAGCCCGAGGAGGGCCCCATGCCAGACCAGGTGGATGCCCAAAGGAGACTGTGACCCTGTAGGAAGGCCGCACTGGAGCAGGCTCCTGGCAGGACCCGTGGCCCCATGGTGAGTGGAGTCCACGCTGGAGCAGGTTTGCTGGCAGGGACCCACGCTGGAGCAGTCTGTTCCTGAAGGACTGCACCCCATGGAAGGGACCCAGCTGGAGCAGTTCACAAAGAACTGCAGCCTGTGGGAAGTACTCATATTGGAGAAGTTCATGGAGGACTGTCTCCCATGGATATGACCACATGCTGGAGCAAGGGAGGAATGTAAGGAGGAAGGGGCAGCACAGACAATGTGATCACAACCCCCATTCCCCATCCCCCTGAGCCACTTAGGGGGAGGAGGAGGTAAAGAAGCTGCGAGTGAGGTTGAGCCCAGGAAGAAGGGAGGGGTGGGGGAAAGGTGTTTTTAGATTTGTTCTTATTTCTCCTTATCCTGCTCTGATTTGATTGGTAATAAATTAAATTAATTTCCCCAAGTCAAGTCTGTTTTGTCCATGATGGTAATTGCTAAGTGATCTCTCCCTGTCCATATCTTGACCCATGATCTTTTTGTTAATTTTTCTCTCCCCCATCCAACTGAGGCGGCAAAGTGACAGAGCTTAGTGGGCACCTGGCATCTAGCCAGGGCCACCCACCACAGATGCCAGATGCATTTACTGTCTACAAGGAAGACCAACTTTTCTAGGAAAGCAACTTTTTCATATGTATCACTGGATTGCCAGGAGAACTCCCCACCACCCCTGGAATACAGAAGTGAAGACTTTAAGGTTTCTATTACAACACACAGAAGCTTGTACAAGTCTTCAATCTGCTGAGATCACATATCTTTCTGTGTTTCCAAGAACCACCCTAAATATGAAACCCAAATCAAAGGTCTGGTTCAGGACCAAGGAATTTTACCAGGAGGACCTGAAGTTTACATTCATTTTCCCTAGTTACACAGGTCTGAAAAAAAAAAGAAATAATACAAGCCTCATCTCACAAATGCTTTGACCATTACAACCACAACCAACTTACCAGGCACTGCAGCATTCACACAAAAAATGCAAATTAATTTAAATTTGCTCAGAATCATTGCCTTTATCCGGACTCATATTTAAGTAAATTAAAAAGAATGCTGCTGAGCTTTCTAATCTGTTGTTCATTTAGAGTCATCACATATATTGTTAAGAGGATACGAGTGCTCATAAAAATCTGACACAGGAATATTTCAAAATTGTTTTCTTTTCCCCGTTGCTTTATTATTCTTTCAGATCGGCTTCTTCAGCCCTTTATGCAAAATAGCTTTTTATCTTCCAGCTTTGATACCATCAGGTCTAGTACATCAACTGTGTAACCACAGTGAGGTTGCATTTTCACATTCTGAAGCATTTACTACATGAACAGGTTCACACATTCCCCACTCCTCCTAAAAGCTGGGCCTTCTTGCTCCTGTCCTGCACCCTGCATACGTCAACAGAGCTGTTACTTCACTGAAAGCAAACCTGGGGAAGGAAAAAAACACCTTGAGCAGTGGGGGAGGGGGAAAATTATTTTTCAACCATATCAGTTCCCTCTTCTGTTCAACCACATTACCATAGCACAGCTGTGACAGCACAGCAGAGGTAAGGGGCATCCAGGAACTGAGATTGGTTTAGGTACTAAGGATACCAAAGAAATCTGCACAGAACTGTAACCTAACCTACATTTATAAATAGATCTAGAGATCTATAGCTTAAAAGATGCTTTAAGTTTCCTCTCCCTAAATTAGCTGCAGATCCAAAAACCTGTCAAAATCACTTCAAATAATAGGCAGCAATCATAAATTGATAATAAGTGAGATATTACATGAAGGACAGGGTTCAGTAGTAAATTTCTATGATATCAGCGTAATGGATACTAAGTATGCACATTCTTCCACACATGAAGGCAATTTAATTCTCAGATGGCTAATTAAAAAAACCCCACCCTTTTAAGAATGTGATGTCACCAGAAAACCAGTGACACGTACGGAGCATCCACTCCTGGACAAGAAGCTTGCAAAGAAAAAGCATTTATAAAAGGTCTGTAGTTCAAAGACGGTAAATCATCTGCCTATTCTGATAAATTACTTTTTAATTTTTTTTTTCCTTCAGGACTTTCATACACATTGGGTTGCTTACAGTGCAGAATATCATGTAGAATGACCGGACTCAAGAACACAGAACTGTGTAAGTTTGATCATTTGCTGAATTATGTTTAACATCATCTAAGTATTAACAAGGAGTAATAGGAGGATAAAGGATGATAGAGCTTTGATGTATGTCAAACATTTTCTTTGCAATGTCTTTCAAGGTTTTCCTGGCAAGACAGCTGTGGTAACCACACAACAGACAACTAGCGTTTCTTGACCTTTTCTACTGATTCTCCCAATAGAAATGTACACATGCCAAAGGATGCTGCCCTTGTGATAGCATCAGAAAACAACGCAAAAGTACTTCAAGAGGGCTTCTTTATTTACATCAGCAGCAAAAAGAATGCCAAGGAAAATGCAGGTCCACTGCTCAATGATACAGGAACCTAATGACAAAGGACACAGAAAAAAACCTGAATAACGCGATCCTTTTATTTTTGCCCCTCCAGATTTCACTGGTAAGTTCTGCCCTCTGACCTCCCAGTTCCCCAAATCTACCAGCAGAATCTGTGGGAATGCACCATCACCCATTATTGAGTCAGATATGATTAAGGAACACGTAAGCCAATTGTACATGTATACATGTACATGTATAAGTCCACAGGATCAGACAGGATGCATCTGATGGCATTGAGGAAGCTTGCCAATGTAACTTTTAGGTCACTCTACATTATCTTTAAAAGGTCTTGGCATGAGAGAGGTTCCCAATGACTGCAAAAGCATCATACCTATCTTCAGGATGGGCCACAAGGATGATCTAGTGAACTGCAGGCTAGTCTGCTTCACCTCAACCCCCACAAAGGTTATGGGTCAAATCCTCCAGGAACCCATTCCCAGACACATGATGACAAGAAAGTTAACAGCCAGCATGGATTTACCAAGGGCAAGTTATGCCCGACTAAACCAACTGCATTCTGCAGCGAGATGGTTGGCTGTGTAGGTAAGGGGAAAGCAATGGGTATTGCAAGGCCTTTGACATGGTCTCCCACAAGGTCCTTATAGCAAGACTAGAGAGACATGGACTGAGTAAATGAATGAGAAGGTGGGGAAAACCAGCTGGATGACCAGGGTCAAAAAGTGATGACTAGCAGTACAAATCTAGCTGCTGGCATCCCTCAGCGACCAGTACTGGAGCCAGTAATGTTTAATGTCTTTGTTAATAGTCTGGATGTTAGGACCAAGTAGACTCAGCAAGTTGGCAGACGATACCAAAATGGGGGAAGCAGTTGATATGCTGGAAGACAGGGCTGCTACTCATAGGGACCTCATAGGGTGGAAAAGTGGGCTGACAAGAACCTCGTCAAGTTCAACAAAAGCAAATGCAAAATCCTACATCTGGGACCAAATAAGCCCATGAAGCAGTGCAGGCCGGGGGACGACTGGCTAGGAAAAGGATCTGGGGGTCCCAGTGGCCAGCAAATTTAACGTGGGTCAGCATTGCACCCCCATGGCGAGGAAGGCCAGCCACATGACATATTAGCAAAAGTTTAGCCAGCGGTCAAGAGAAGTGACTCCTCCCTTGCGTACAGCCCTGCCATATGAAACTGTAACTGGAGTACTGCTTTCAGTTTTGGTATCTCATGTATAACTTGACACGCTAGAGCAAGTTCAGTGATAGGCTGTCAAAATAGCCAAGGGGATTGAACACATGACGTATAAGGAGAGCCTAAAAAAAAAGGGTTTATTCAACCTTAAAAGGGGCAAGGCGGGGAAGACAGGAGACTTTTTTGCTGTCTTCAACTACCTAATGGGAAGGCAGAGAGAAGATAAAGCCAAATTCTCCTGAGAGATGCACAGCAAGAGGACAAGAGGCAATGGACACAAGCCAGAATGAAGAAAATTCCACCTCAGTGAAAGAATTTATTTTTTACCATGAAGATGCTCAAGAGTGGGCCAGGTTGACCTGTGAGGTCATGGAGATTGAACAAAGCCCTGAGCAACCTGCTCTATCTGGACTTGGTTTGGACAGGAGGTTCCAATGCACATGATTCCAACCAGCCATCAAGTAACATGAGTCATTACTTGTAGGTACAAAGCATCACTTAATGCAACTGCACCATCATCAAACACTTCCAAAATTAAGTACCGCAGTCACTTTCCTTCTTTTCTCTCTCTCCGAATAAGTCTGCCACCTACCCAAACTTTCCATACAAGTAAAATAATTTTAAAAACATCAAAAGCAGGATCCAACAATAAAGGGGGGAAAAAACCCCAAATGAAAAAGTAATTTCTTCTTCTCTAGCATTATGAATATATTTAATTCTCTACTTACACAAGACCTCTATTGCTAGACTGGAGATATACTAAAAATTCAGAAAGGAAGAAGAAAGTTTCAGTGTTTCTATAGGAAAGATAAATATAGGAGAGATATCTTCCTATTTTATAGGAAAAATTGGAGGACAAAAGGTTATGCAGGTTAGGGAGAATTTCTGAACTGCCAACTTCCTCTCAAAATGTGAAGTAGTATATAAAGCTAAGGAGCCATTTCAAGATGATGATGCTTGAACAAGAATTCCAGAAAATTATTTCTGTGGCAAATCAATATACGATGTTAATCTCATATGATCTCAAACTCTAACACGGGAAGAGTTTTAAGATAAGCAAAACATGGCAGGAAACCTTAGAGTATATTACGCATCTGATTTGCACACTTCTGATTTTAGACTTAGTTATGCACCATGGGATCCATCTTCACAAAAAAACCTAAGCTTGTACAACTGAGAATATAGCAGCACTAAACAAACAGCCATCTATTTTTAGAAAGTGCTGAAAGGCAGTTACATACAGAATAAAACTAATAACCTAGCCTAACTACCTGGAAATTAGACAACCAACACTTTGAGAAGGTTTCCAGGATTGCTGCAGTAATTGGTACATCAGGTTGAAATAAAGCACTTGCATCTACATACCAAAAGGAAGAAGAAAACAAAAAATATCAAGAATTTGTATTAACACTTCTGGATTTATTCTGCAAACTTTCAAAGACAATGTCAAATAGATATTATCCCCTCTATAAAAACATACAGAAATTAAAGTCCAGAAAGGTTCCATGACTTCTACAAGGAAATAACTTGCAAATGTAGGACAGAAAATCTAAAATGTAATTGAAGCAGAAAAAAACCAAGATGCTTCCTTGATGTCAATTGTTCAAAATTCACCTGACATGGACAGCAAAAAAAGCACACAAAGAAAACATTCAACAACCAAGAAAACCTCAATAATTTGGTCAAATGAAAAAGGCACATCTCAGAAAAATCTGAGTAGACAAAGAATGAAAGGAGGATGAAAGAGTTAGTTAAACTTTACGCTGTGAGAAAAATTTGCTTCTGCAAAGGCCAAAGACCTGGTTTTCTCCCTACTCTTAGTGGTGCTGGCAAGCCTTCATACCCATATGAGAGGGCAGTCAGCTGGATTAGACTGCTGATATGGCTGAAAAGTAATACAGGCTAGCTCCACCAACACTTCCCCTCCAGCATTAGTTTTCTGCCAATTTAGTTCCTTCAGCCAACTTGCCATGAAGCCAGAAAAGTGCCGGTGTTGACTCAAGCAAAGCTGTGAGCATGCTGTCTCTGGGGGGGGGGCAGCAGGACTGTCACCCTGAGCAGCACAGAGCAGTTAGGTAGGTCTGGCTGTGTTGTAAATTGCTGCTACAACTACTTGCATGGCCATACAGTTTGGCCCCACTCAGGGGGACTGCTAAGAGTTAGAAAATGACCCCGCAAATACACATACAGTTAAAATTCAAGTAAATGGTGTCTGTTTATTAAAAAAAAAAAAATCAAAGAAACGCAACACAAATATAGGCAACAGACTCCTGCTCACATTAGATATGCTATATACTTCAACTCCCTTTGCGATTAGAGATCATCAGTGCAGTGAGGCATGATGTAATGCAACTACATTCCTGCATTAAAAACACAGAAACCTTTGTAATGGCAGTACCAAACTTCACTAGACCTAACGACGAGTTCAAGGAACACTGACAACTGCTAACTAAACCACATTATGCTAAAATTCACTAAGTAGGCATTACTGTAAAAAAGCTAAGAAATAACTTCAACATCCCTGGAAAAATGAATGTTTTCTCAGTAATTAGTTGTAAAGGCAGTGAATATGAGGAAGTGCTATCACAGAATCACAGAACATCCCGAGTTGGAAGGGACCCACAAGGATCATTAAGTCCAACTCCTGTCCCTGCACAGGACAACCCCAAAATTCACACCATGTGTCTGAGGATGTTGTCCAAGTGCTTCTTGAATATTGTCAGGCTTGGTGCCATGACTGCCTCCCTGGGGAACCTGTTCCAGTGCTCCACCACCCGCTGGGGGAAGAACTTTTTCCTAATACCCAACCTAAACCTCCCTGGCACATCTTCCTGCCACTCCCTCAGGTCTTGTCATTGGTCACCAGAGAGGAGAGATCAGCGTCTGCCCCTCCTCCTCCCCTTGTGAGGAAGCTGCAGACCGTGATGAGGTCTCCCCTCAGTCTCCTCCAGGCTGAATAAACCAAGTGACTTTAGCTGCTCCTCATACAGCTTCCCCTCTAAATCCTTCACCAACCTCATGGCCCTCCTCTGGACACTCTGTAGTAGATTTGTATCCTTAATATACTGTGGCGCCCAAACCTGCACACAGTACTTGAGGTGAGGCCACACCAGTGCAAAGCAGAGTGGGACAATCACCTTCCTCGCCCGGCTGCAATGCAGGGCTTGATGCACCCCAGGGCATGGCTGGCCCTCATGGCTGCCAGGGCACACTGTTGGCTCATGTTCAATTTTCTGTTGATCAACTCACTTTTAATACAATAACACATGCCAGCTTGCTAGTTGCACCCAGTTATGAACCTACTTTTCAAGAAATATCACTCAAAAGACAGCTAAGGCAAAACATCCAACCTCTTAAAAGACCAGCCTGCAACTGGAGATGAGTTTCAGCCACCTTCATCCAAACATAAAACTCACACTTACCTTGATTTATCAGTTCTTTCTATCACAGAGCACAGATAAGTCTTTCTTCCAATAAGGAGCAGTGCCTTTTCCATCTAACAATGGCTTTGCTAGATCACAAAGAACTTCTTTACTACATTAATGACAGATATTTTTTTTTTTGTGGTATTAATAAGGTAAAGACTCAGCTACAACATATTTGCTTTATGGCAGAACTAGTAACCTCAGTGAAAGGTTTACTGCTCCATTGTGCCAGGTGTATGCAATCATAATAACCTGGACCAGAGTAGTCCAGAAGTTGGCTTTTGAAAGTTTGTTCCCAATTGCAAAGGATCCTTAAATTGCCTCTTGAACAGTAAGACTTGGTAGAAATAAAGTTACAATAGTCTCCAGAAAGTGTTTCTAAGAGGTGAGCCTCAGAAATTACAAAGGCAGTTGTAAATATGAAACATAGCATATACTCATAGTTTAAATTCTCATCTAATGGGCTCTTGAATAATCTATGTTAGACTGTCGTATTAAATTCTGTCATCAGCAGGATATTCATATTTTGCTAAATGAGCCATAAAAATGAATATGCCAAACAAACACAACATTATAGCCTACAACATCAATAAAAATGCATCAGTGGAATGAATTTTAGTACAAGTGAAACAACTGTGTGGCACTGGATAAAAACATTCTCATGAAAACAACAAATATTTTTGCAGCTGTTTCTTACAGACATAAATGTCTAAGATTACATAATATTAATCATGTCATACAGTATTATGTTTTACCACACTAGCAAAATATTATTGATATTTATCATTCCTAAAATATCCTTGTGGCAAGTCTTATTAAAAAAAAAGCCAAAACAATGAAAACAAACAACAACAAAAAAAAAAGAGGGAGACTTTGCTACAGCTACAGCCTGTATAGTCTGAAAACAAACAAAAACCCAGGAAGGCTTTGCACAGTTTCTGAATCATCACTGTTCTTTATTTATAATCACTCGAGATTCAGTCAGAGAAAGATATCCCAAATTCAATGCCTTTCACTCCAAATTATTCTTTCATAGGAATTACTAGGATATGCATTCAGAAATGCTTTCTTGCTTCATGCAGCACTTACAGCACTTGTCCATTAACAAAAACTTTTTAAAGGCCTGCTAACCAGCCTGGGAGGAATAACCACAACCTGTTAATTTATTCCCTCCAGTCTCCAGCCTTCACCATAAACCTGTTCTGTGCAGAAGTTAACCTGTTATTTAAAATAATTTAATTTATTTGGACAGAATAAAGCTGCTGTTACACAAAAGTATTTATTCTAAAGTTTAAGTTACATATTAAACCTTAATCTGACTTAAGAGCTCACCAGAGAGAGATGAAAGGAGGAATGTCCTACTCATCTCACATGCAGTCTGTCTACTCTCCCCAATCCAAGCCATTGTCCTGCCTCCCCTGCTCACCCTTCAGTGAGCAAATTCAACAGAGGTTTGGCAAAACGCCAATCTGACAAGACAGTACACAGCAAGTTCAATCTCTTTGGCAATAAACTGGTATGTCTCAGGGGTAGTGGACAGTAGGAGATAGACCACAAGGCTGGAGGGGGGATGGGGGTGGGCAAAAGGGGAAGAGAAGCAGACGTCTCCCTCTTCCCCACCTGCAGCAGTGAGCCCTAAAAGCAGCGCAGCTGCAACACATAACTCCCTCTAATCAGTTAATATTGTTCTGTTACTCCATATGCCCAAATCAGTTAATAATTTTAAGCCTTGCAAAGGGAACCAATAAATAGCTGGCATGCAGCTTTACGTCCAAAATGGAGTCGCAGCATGATAAGATAAAAGCAGCAACATCACAGTTCACTGCTTTAGGGAATTTGTACACCCAATTTATCATTACCCTATACAAGACAACAGCATTGCACCTTAATAATTTTACTATTCTCTGGACAGTTTATTTTGAAAGAATTATTTTCAAATTTGATATCCATGCTGCAAATTGCTAGTGTACATCAACTACAAGACATCTGTACTCATGCATTTACTACAATCCTTTTAATAACCAACTATCCTTGTATATTAGAACATATATATTAGAACATAATTCATTCCACGTATTACTTAGAAAAAATTATTCAAACAGCAGCATTGCCAAAATGCTATTTCTTTAACTCATAGCAGACATTATACCATAAATAAAAACAAACCAACTTCTCAAAAGATATGTGCTTTTAATCATTCCTGTTAGCTACAATACCCAAATAACCATTAGCCATTCTGTATTCTGATTTATACTAGGCTCTAAGTCAGAGACTGAACTCCATTTGGCACAATCCCCAGTTCTGTGCAGGGAGACCACACCACACAAGAAAATTATATAAGTTTTCCATACTTTTACGACATTCTATTGAATGTACTTGAAAGACATCTCACAAATGTATCTATGCGCTAATGAACTATGAAGCTCTACTCAGAACATGTTAGTAGTTCTCAAAAGAGGCTTCCAACCTAAGCATGTGTCACTGAATTAGGCAGTGATTTAATGATTAAAAATACACTATCTGATTTTAACCCATGGTTATCTTTTCCACATTTCCTAAAGGAAATGAAATTTCATGGCCTCACCAGCAGAATGAAAAACATTTTTTATCTTATATTTGTGAAGTATCAGGGAAATAAATATTGCCAGGTAATCCTTTTTGTGTCAGAATATCCATCAACATCAGCTGCTGAGCACCCACCACAGAAGTGCCATTTACTTCTGTGAACCCAACACTCGTAAGCAACTGACTTGACCAACACCAGACACCAACTCTGACTTCACCACAGCTTGAAAATCAGCTTCACCTGAAAATATTACACATACTAGGCTGCTGAACACCGTAAGAGGAAATTTAAGAACACATACTTTTAAGACAAAACCAGGCTTAATTCTATATGACAAATAAGAATAGTAGTATTTTTACTAGTGCTTTAATTTTCTTAATTTTAAGCAATAAGTAATCAAGTACAGAGAATCAGACATGTTTCAACCTATGTAAGAATATCCCTACCTTAAAAATACATCCAAACTGAAACCAAATAGGTGCTAAAACATGGGCCAAAAGAAAGGAACTTTCCAAATATGCTCCCCCTCACCCCAAATGGAAGTGCCTTTTCGAACAATCAGGTTGAGAAGAATTAATTTTCCCTCTTTCCCCAAAAAGGATTTGTTTGCTCTATCTCTACAGCTTCCCCCACCACAACATGGTGTTGTTTATTTATCTTGTTTTCTCAGCCTCCTGCATTATCTTAAGCTACCCTGTACGCTCTTCCACTCCTTTCTGCAACACAGATGGAGGCACACACTGTCCTGTGCACCGAGTCCTGCAGCTGCCCTGACTGCTCAGCCAGCATATGTGCTAACACCAGTTAGCAGCAAACAGAACCATGCTGAGGCAACATTGAAACCTTTGCTTCAGGGACACTAATTTTGACTTCTCTGTTTTATGGAAGTGGGCAAGTTTCACAAAATTTCTAGATATTTACCTGTGAGATACCTACTCTTTTGCAGACAAAAGGGTTTAATAGCTGTTAGTGGGAAGAGACCAAATGATGAGATGACTCAAAAAACCCTCGTATTCTTATAGAGAAATATTTAAAAGTGATGTGTTTGGTAATTAGTCTCACATTATAGGACCTGCTGTAATACAAAAACACCTTGACACCCCTCAGGTCTCTCAATTAAGAGACACAGCGAAAAAACTACAGAAAAGGTGAAGTCTGATACTGCACTGAAATCCATGCATTGGCTTTTATTACTGTTATTTCTGGAAGACTAATTTGTTGTTGTTGTTGAAATCATTACAATAAATAATCCCTTATGTTTTATCCTTGTACATAAAACAAGAAGGAAAGGACTAAAATATCCAGATAGGCTTATCATGAAAGTATCTGCGCACGCAAGACATTTGCAAAATGTTGGTTTATGCTTGCTATCAAGCTACATTTGATATTTTAATTTATGTTATTACTGTTACTTTTGTATTTATACTTACATAAAGAAGAGTGTAAGGATCTCATTACAAACATTCCCTTTTTTTCCTTTTTTGCCACTAAAACCCTGGGGATTTTCTGTACTTTTTCTGAGGAAAAAGTAGTGCTTTCCTATCAAATCCAAGTGCCAGAAAATAACAGACAAGGCACCCCGCACAAAATAGTTACTCTTACACCTGTAGCTTCTACATCCCACTTTGTGCAAAATTATTATAGCAGCACCTACTTAGGAATAACTATCAAATAATAAAAGCCCCCATAACGAAAACCAGAAAATTGCACACAGATGGTTTCCAGCTCAGAAAACCAAGGACAAGCCTGGGCTCCTAGAGTCCTGTATCTCAGAATTAACAAGAAGGTGATGGTGTGGAAGAAGACTTGGGTACAGGATATTATTTTAGAATGTGCTACCAAGCATATTACAGCATATGTTTATAGAGCATTAATAGATAAATAAGGTTTATTTTTAGTATCTTTCTACATGCTTTAAGAAGCAGCCTGTCTTTCTTAATATTACATGCCACCTATCACCCCAGTTAGATTGGCACATACAAAAAATAAGACCATAAGAAGATAATTTCAATTTGGCTTTGCTGAGAAATTGTTCTTAACAAGTGGGTTTCATTCCTAGAAAATAATGTCATTGAAGTCAATGAGAAGGCTTCTTATCCTTAAAATCACTGGAAAGGTCAGTGGAAAAATATCACTGGAAAGAAAAAAGGTTTGAGAAGACACACATGCAGCACTGGAAAGAAGTTCTGAATGGGTCAGAGGACTGGGAGGCATAAGCAAGCCATGGAAGAGTCACAAACTTCCCACTCAGAAAACTACTCTCAGGAAAACAAGAAGAAACTAACAGAGCATGTCCAGACACTGATGGGACTGATGCAAACCAGAGAGGAATTCAACAGCATAAAGTAGCAGTTCAGATTATGATAAAGACATTTCAAGAAGGTGAGTGGTACCTGAAATATCCCTTTCCCTCATTTTCAAGCTAATACTTATCTCCACTAGTTCATAAACAAAGCATCGGAGACTGCTTCAGAAACAATTACAACAAATGAATAATTAAATCTCACTATAAGAGTAAAATAAAGAGTCATAGCAGGTAGAAAATTTTCAAGTGCTCTATCTGAATATAATAAACTCCATTCTGCCCTCCTAATTTGCATTAGTCTTGTCAGATTTCTCAGTATGATTGAAAGAAGGGGGGAGGGAGAAGGAAAGGCTGACCACCACTTCAAATGGCAACTCTATGCCTATACACTAATATACAAATGGTCCGCTCCAGAATCTCAGCTACTTTTAAGAAAATATGACATAAGTCTATTACTCTTGCTTTGGCGAAGACAGTTCTTTACATGTGAGCTGAATGAAAACCAAAGCAGTCTCCTAGAGTCCTCAGGCAGACGACTGTGATATTTCTTCTGCTGCTGCTAATAGGTAGTCCACATAGTTTTCTCTATTGTTATTAGGAAACCTGTAGCCAAGAAAATGGAATGAAAATTGAGCAAATTCCTGTCATGACTGCACTGAAGTTTCTCAGCAGCTCTGTAGGCAGAGACTGGCGACATTCCTTAAAAAAAAAGAGGTCCTTGAAAAGAAACTTGAATATTGGTTCTCAGTATCACTACTGTAACCACCAGGAGACTGAAAAAAAGAAAACAGGAAGGAATAAAATGTTTCTCCTTTCTTCTGGAAAATAAGCACATTTAAGAATCCTTCAAAGTTTGCCTGTTATCTACTGTGTGTTATCTACTTAAATTTAAGGATGGAAAAAAGAAATTACAATTTCCTTGCAAACTCAGTAATAACCAAGGAGGTGTAACATAACAAGAGCTCCCACAGTTTTTCTGGAGGGGTAATGATAAACAGTACTCTCTCTACTCCTACACACCAAGCACCCCCCATTCTAAATCCAAACAGATTTGTCTATCATTGCTTTATATTTTAGGCGTGACTATCAACTGAAAAACACAGGCATTCCTGCAGATGGAAATCTCTAATCACTAAATTTCTCATCCTCTAAATCAGGAAAGAATTCCCATGCAACAGAACTACTTTGTTAGTGTGAATTTCTGCATATTCAGCCATCACTTTGAAACCTTACTGTAGGAAAGTAAATTCAGAAAATGAAAATGTTTTACTAATTCCACTTGCAAACTAATTAACAAAAATTAAGTACTTTCCACACTTCCAAATTCTAACAGTCCTGACATTTCAAGACAAGTAAACACGCAGGTCATGTATATCAATGTATGTGATGCCTATCCACTATCAGCGCTGCTCCAGAATGATAACAAATGAAGCTTTAAAAAGAGTCAAATATTATAGTTCTAGGGATCTTTTTCACGTTTTCCATAAAACAGCCTATACAACACAGCATAAAAAATGATGACACATTAGATACACAAAACTGCACAAAAAGCATGTACTAATATGAATCACCGTGTTCAAGAACAGCATTACCAGAAAGGCAACAGATAAATCACTCAAGGAACACCCTTTCAGAAAGACCACTTTGTTTTTATTGGAGAATAAAATAAGAAAAATATTAAAAGAAAGCACTTTAACAGCAGAATGACAGCCATATTTCTTTATCGTAACATCTGTTACACTATATGAGAGAAAAAGCAGTATCTTACTGGACATGAGGAATCAAACCCAAAATTCTGAACAACTATCATATTTAAAAGCAATTAATTTCATTTAACTTATGTTTATCTTGTCTGACTGACAGTCAATATAAGCGTGACAGCACCAGAAGTTTCTGTGTACATATATATACACATACGTAGGTACATATTTAAACAGCAGAGTTTTCACTAGACTGACTTCAATCAGTGATAGATCTAACATCCATTTGGCACATAATTCATTTGTTTTGCACATCAATGGCAGAGTTGGACAGAGGAGTCCTCGCCCTCCTCCCTACTAGCCTTCAGTAAACACTTCCAAAAATATCAAGTAAATAATTTTTGGTTGTTGCTTACACAGACTTCAACAGAGTCCCTGAAATATCCACACTCAGACTAGCTATAGATATAACCCTATGCTCATGTACTAATCATCATCTTGCAATAGAAGTTGATGTATTTCCTGCTCTATACACTTTTACCCCCATTTTTGTCCACATTTTACTTGGTTAACAAGTCTGGCACTCTCATGCTTGCCTAGCCTATGGATAATGGTGGTTCTAACATCACTAGGTTGATCTAATGTGCTGCTGTATGTTTCCAGATTACAGATTGCCAAAACCCCTCTGTGTGTGTGTATATATATATTCTATGCTTTTACTTTCTCCTATAAAGTCAACATCCCTAATAAGAACCTCTCAAATAACATCTGAAAGCCTTATTTTTCCTTTGCTCCTAATCAGTACAAAGTTTACCAGCTCTTAGTAGATCAGCTACAGTACTATCATCCCATTTGGACTGGGGCCACCCTCAGAAATTTTTTGTCACCACCATCCACACTACATCTTCTTCACACATGCATGCACACCCGCACACTCCTGG
This sequence comes from Phalacrocorax carbo, assembly GCF_963921805.1. Classification (NCBI taxonomy): domain Eukaryota; kingdom Metazoa; phylum Chordata; class Aves; order Suliformes; family Phalacrocoracidae; genus Phalacrocorax; species Phalacrocorax carbo. The sequence goes on from NC_087515.1 coordinate 94,142,289, forward strand.
GTTTATCACATCATCAGTCCTAAAATTAACACATCCCCAAATAACAGGGAAGCACAAAACCAGCTGATAACTCAGTTCACCAGTAGTGGAATACTGAAGCTTTGAATGGGGATGCTATCCAGTGTTGCGTTGGTCCTGTTGTTGGAAAGAGATCTCAGAAGTAAAGAAACGTGCGGGTGTTGCACAGGAAACCTGTCTTTTCTTAGCCTCCTGTCCAACCAGCAAGTAGCCAAGGTGCACAAGGAAGACAGTGGCTAGTCATTGCCCTGACACTTTTAGCTGTCTGCGCAAACGTCAGTATATTCTGTGAGAGCGTTCAGGAAAAAATGGGGTGCCTGCATTTCACCCACCACTTTAAAGCTAGAAGGGAGGTAATATGACAGCCATTATTAACCAGAAAGAGCTTCTGAACATCAGAACTTCAGATTAATTATTCAAAACAATAAGCACTATTTTGTTCACACAGTACTTCTATTCCAGAACCTCTAGTAATAAAAAACAAAACCCAGCATCCTGCAGCAAGAAAAAATCTGCAAGAGGCCCATTCTGTATAATATATAGGTACTACAAAATCTCCAGTGCTAAACTTATCACTGACTTGAAAAACTCTACTTTGAGGAATAATTTATTTCACTGACATATATTTTCTTCATTATCATCATAGTACTTCAGCAGAATTTAACAGATTATAGGCCCATGCAGTTTTGCAAAATTGCTATAAGCACAATAACAGATTATTTTTTTTAAATCAGTGAAACTGTAAAGGCTCGATATTCGAATTTCAGGAGACTTTTTGCATTACAATGAAGAGCTTAACAGTGACAAAAAAAACCACCAAACCCACACATCAAAAAAAAAAAAAAAGACTCAAGGGTTTATAAACGCTAAAGGTTTCTTTCAGTTGCAGCTGACAGATCATCATCTTCGCATCACAGACGTAAGAATGATCCCCCTCCCAAAATTAACCTCAGTTCTAAACCTTTAAAGTAGCATTTTAGAAGCAGACGAGACTCATTTGGCGGGGGGGGGGTGGGGGGTGGGGGGGTGGGAAGGTACAGGCTAGACCAGGGCCTGGGAGCAGACCAAAGGCAGGGAAATGCAGCGGGGAGGCAGCACAGCAATCCTCGCTTCCCCTCCTCACCTAGCTCTAACCTTGCCCGGTGGCCCAGCAGCCCACCGCCCCTCCGAGAGAAGATTCCTCCCGCTGCAAAACCGGCCCTGCCGCACCAAGCCTGGGCTGCTCTCAGCGCTCTGCCCCTACAAAGAAAACACTGCACTTCCAAAGCCTCCGAAAATTAAAAGGAAAGAAAGAAAAAGAAATCAAATCGCCCTCACTAACCCCTCCCTCAAAAGCAGGTCTCTTTTCACCAAACAAACCACCCCTCGCGGCACCCACCCTTCCCCCACCACGAAGCCACCTCTCATTGTCGTCGTCCCCCAAAGGGGACCCTTTCCCCCCCGCCCCAGATGCACATACACGCCCGCCTCCCCCATTCCCCAGCCCGCACCGTGCCCCTTACTGGTTGCCAGAAGGGAAACGCAGTCCATGGGCCGCAATCCCCCCCTCTCAGCCATGCACGCACCTTCCAGAAACAAGCTGTCTCTGCAGCCGCCACCGCCGCCGCCGCCACCGGCCATCTTCCCTCTGCCGAGCCTGGCTCCCTCACTCCATCGCCCAGCGAGGCGGCGGGGCCTGGCCCTTCCCCCGGCCTGCGCGCTCCGCCGCCCACCCCCACTGCGGAAGGCTGGCTGACCCGCAGCGGCGCCGCCGCCGCCGCCGCCGAGGCCCGGCCCTCTCCGCTCCCCGCTCGGCGCGCACGGGGCCCGGGCCGCCCTGCCTTCCGGCCCCCGTGCAGGAGGAAGCGGCGGCAGCGCGCCCGCTCCTCCCTCACCGTCTCCGCCGCCGGCGGCCCCCCGAGCGGTCGCCAGCCGGGCCTGGCCCAGCAGCCGCTGATGGCGCCCGGCGGGGGAGACGGGCCTGGACGGGACTCCGCCGGAGGCGCCTCCGCACACACGGGGAGGGCGAGGAAGCGGTGGGCGCCGCGCTGCCGCCCCTCTCCTCCATGAACGGCGCGGCAGGGCCTCGCCGGCGCTGCCCTGCCGAGATCCCCGACTCGCCCGCCCCGACGGCCACAGCGGGGCCGCCAGCTGCTCCGGCCCCTGGACCGGGATAAAATGGCCGCAGCAGGGCTGCGCCCGGCGGTGCCGCGGGCGCTCCCGCCTCGGTCGGCTCGGAGGCAGCAGCTTCTGGGAGGTGAGGTGGATCGGCTGCGTGAAATGAATGAACTTCCATGCGTGTGGGAGCCCCTCGCGGAGGGCCGGGGCCCGCCGCCCTCTCACCTCGCTCACGCGTGGGCAAAAGGCCACAAAGGTCTTACCCATTCTTACTGATCGTGAAAGCCTCTCTGGCCATATCGAGGCATGTTTAAACCCAAAACTTGGATCCTGCAAAACGTACAGCACTACCAAGCCAGCCCTACAGAAATTGCCAAGTCATGGCCTCGGGTATAATTGACTTTCAAAATTTAAAAAAATCTTCGTTTAGCATGTAAGGTTTTGCATTTTAAAAAGCTGTCCAGTGAAGCCCAAGCACTCACGTACCAAAGCCACACATCCTTTAAAAACTGGAATGTAAATTCTGGCAGTCTAGAGATAGGGAAAACTAGATACCTCTTTCCTAGTCAGGTTCCTTCATCTGTAATTCTACTGACCCCACTAGTACTGCAGAATCGTGGAATCTTTATGTCTTAAAGTACCCAGTTTCTAAAATGACCCATCCCTGAAAAATGAGCTAAAAATGCTTGAACTTAAGAGTTTGTAGACTAAAGTCCTAAATTCCAGTAAGTTCCAGTACCTAGTGTATATGAAAATCAAAAATCAGGGAGAGGACATTTTTTGTTTTCCTTTAAGTCTTCTAAATTTGTTAGTTTCATTCCTGATTTTTCTGTATTGACACCAACCATATTCATAAGCCAACATGTTTAAAAATACTTTTACAGTTTTTTTAATTTTACAGGTTTGCACAAGAAAGAGGTGAAAAGCAGCAAAGAAGAGCTCAGACAGAGCTGGCCTGCAAGACGACACAAGAGATGTCAGGCTGCTCCCCAAACGCTACGTCACACCGCCAGAGCTAACAAGCAATTAGAAAGCATTCCAAAAGCTAGAACAGTGCTGGCAAACCTACATATCTCAATCTTCAAAATCTCTTCAGAAAAAAAAGACTTTTTCTGAAAGAAGGATCACAAAATATTGTTGTTTCATTAGTAATAAAATTAATGGGAAACAATTAGGTAAAATTGGTGCAAGCTACAACACAGAAACTAGAAGACCATATGTTTAATAGAAACCTAACACTAACACCTAAACAAATGCAACCAGAAAAAAGGAAATTTAGAACCTAATTTTAAAAAAAATACCCTATTTTGTCTCAGAAGAGCATTGTGTAGTTACGGTTTACTGTGGAGTTTGAAGCATTAACCCACAAAACCAAGTTCCTATTGACAACTGAGACCAGACTGGTTCAGGTCTACCAAATTCTTCACAATTTTTTAAAAACTAAGGATTATGAGTTATGATTATGAGTTACTTGAATAAATGTTTGGTAGACTATTGTGGTTTTGTTGATCAAGTCAAGGCATCAAGAACAGCTTAATAGTCTTATTTTTAGTGAACTGAGGCACAGTAAATTAAAATACCTTTTAAAGTAGAAATAAGGGAAGAAGTTATCAGTGTTCATCTCTATGCATGGTTGATTTTAGACTTTTTGATGGATAATTTAAGATCTTTTTTTATGGAAAAGAGCTGCCCCAGAATTATACCTCATTGCAGCGTTCCTTTTTTTGCATTTATTTTGAAGCTCTTGAAGGAGGCAAGATATTAATATGCAGTTAAATCTCTTGTTCATTTGTTTTTGATTAAGCTTTTATTAGTAATCTATTCTCAGCCTTGGAGTGTGGGGTTTTTTTTTCATTTGAGAAGTATTTGTAAGGGAATGCAACGCTGATGGCACTCAAGTCTCACAAAATCTTTTCAGCATCCTCTTAGCTTCACTTAGAACCAGACGATTTTCTGTATGTATAAGTACCTGGGTGATCAATGAGAGAAAATTAGCATTTCCCTTCCTGCTGGGGGAAATCATACAGAATTTACTGTTTTCCTTCTCTTCTCAGCCAAAATGTTAATTGTGTTCACAGAGTAAGAGCCCAGGGATGAAATGCATCAGATCATTATTTCCTCTGCTAGAAGTTGACTAGTCCCGCTACGGGTAGTTGACAATCACAGGTCACAAACTAAGATCCTGAATTTACAAACGCTTGCAGGTGCACAGCTCTGCTGGCACAGCACTGCATAGAGCGAAAAGCTGGTTACATCATTAGGCAATGATGATCAAAAATTTTTGTTTCACCTTAGAAATCTAATTTTTCCTTCTCTTCCCACAATGAAAAAATTGTTATTAATGAATGTGGCTTAGGTGATTCAGTATTGAAATGATGGAAAAAATACATCTTTTTTCTTTGTATTTCTGACTGTCTCCAATTACTTCTTGTTAGCCAAATGGGGGTGGCTACTCCACAGAAACACTATTTCCTTACTTAAGGAATAAAATGGAATTGGGGTTGCAGTTCTGCAGCTTCTGTAGCTCTGGTAGTGTACATATTACTTAATTTTCCTTACTGCTACAGAAATTGCATATAGGTTTAAAGGAATTTATAGGCCCCTTGAATAATTTTTGTGTTATTTACAACCCATGAACCCATCTTACAGACTATAAATCAATGCTTTTGAACAGTTCCACCTTTCAGAAAATAATGGTTATGGGCTGAATTATTTTTCACCATTTTAAACTGTTGATCTTAGAACTGTTTCTTGAATGTATTAATGATGTACAATATGTGTCCTTTGTTAAAAAAAAAACCCACAGTTTTTTTGCTGTCCTCATGACCTGATGCCTGTTTTTTCTCTGCATTTTTAAAGCAAAATCAGATTTATTTCTTGTGCTTGCTATATCTTGTTCTTGCTATTAAAGATAGTGCTTTAATTTTAGGGGTTTTTTACCTGATAAAAGTTCCAGGAGAGCTCACATACTGTAGTTAACTCTTCAGAAATGTTCCCAAATAGATGAGTACCATTCATCTATGTGCTAGGATATATCAGGATGTGGAGAAGTTTTTTGGTAAATTTTGGCATCAAAGATAGCTTGTCAAGTAGGTAGAAAATAACTACAGACTGCTTAAGATCATCGGGACTTCATCTAAAATGTTTCTTTAATTCCTTCCTTGAAGGAGACCTGCTTTTAAAATCTGATCAGCCTACCTCAAAATGTGATATTGTGTTGTTGGAGAATAACCGTAATAAATATCTATTAGATTTCCTGCTGCTGTCATAAACATTTTGAAAATAAAAATCGCATTCTTCATTGCTGTGGCTGTCACTTAAATATCTGCTGCACTATCTTAGTCATTACTGCATAATAAGCATTCAAAGAGAAGTGGTTTTACTTTAAATCTGCAAGTTCTCTTGTTGGACAGTGAGATCAAGCAACTGACTGTGTTGGGCTAAAAAGATTATGACTCATTAAGCATCAAATGAGATTTATAGAGATAAAGGAGTGATTGAGAGAAGTGTCAGCATTGTTAGCTGTTACACAGCATTTGATATTGCTTTTGGAAATAAACATTTCTTTTTGCAGGGTCTGCGCTACATCTGTAAGGCCATTTTTTTCTAGAAGAAAGAAATAGCAGAATTTGGTACACCGCCCAGAACCACTACATCAGTGGCTTCTCCTAAATAGAAAAATTATGATTGTGAGAAAAAGTAAAACTTTATAAGAGAGAATTATTTAAAATGTATGCATGGAATCACACTGAAGAAGAAATGACTATTTATAAATTAAATATTAAATATTCCATCCGAAAAATTTGGCATAATCTTCTATATTTTTTATTATTCCTTAATAATATACATTGGGTGATTATTTTGCAACATTTTGAGGCAACGTTTGATCTTTAGCTAAAGAAAAGCAAAACTTGATAGTAGTTTTGTAAGTGTTGAAAGGGGAGCACATAAAACGCTCAAGAGAATACATCAAATCTGGGTATTTAGAATATACTTCCCAGTGTATATCAAAATGTCTGTATAAAAGAAATTTCAGTATATTTTGACACACTTGAACATATTTGCGGTAAGTTTCCTGGAGCAACTCTGTTGTTAATCTGAAATAAACTTTCCTTTTCTGTAATATTTTTATGGTAATACTCTAATGGAAATAAGTTTTTGCATACAGGCTGATGAAATACATTTATTTCCAAATAATATGTGTCCAGAGAAGGGCAATGAAGCTGGTTAAGGGACTAGACCACAAGTCTTACGCAGCTGAGGGAACTGGGGTTGTTTAGCCTGGAGAAGAGGAGGCTGAGGGGAGACCTTATTGCTCTCTACAACTACCTGAAAGGAGGTTGTAGCGAGGTGGGTGTTGGTCTTTTCTCCCAAGTAGCAAGAGATAGAAAAAGAAGAAATGGACTCAAGTTGTACCAGGAGAGGTTTAGATTGGATATTAGGAAAAATGTCTTCTCCAAAAGGGTTGTCAAGCATTGGAACAGGCTGCCCAGGGAAGTGGTTGAGTCACCATCCCTGGAGGTATTTGAAAGACACGTAGATGTGGTGCTTAGGGACATGGTTTAGTGGTGGACCTGGCAGTGCTAGGTTAACAGTTGGACTTGATGATCTTAAAGGCCCTTTCCAACCTAAATGATTCCATGATTGATTGCAATCCAAGCTTTATGATTAGGCAACAGTGTAAATTTCTTTGTCTTTCAGCATAACTCTTTCATCATTTTACTAAGAAGAGCAGACTTTCTAACTGATTTAAAGGAGGAAAAATATAAAATGTTGCATTTGTCAACATAAATAGTATGGCATAATTACAATAGTCTTTCATCTAATACTAAAAGCATATAATGAATGCACCTACAGCATGAAATATTAAAGATTATGTAATCAGGAAAATAAATAATAGAAATTTTTACTACAATAAAAACAAAATAAAAGCACAGCAGGACTCAGACTGTTCCCGTTACTGTTGCATGTCAGGTGTCCAAAAATATCCAGCGTACAAAACATACTATGCATATATGCACAGGGTCAGACCCTGCCTCTAATCTCTTTCTTTTCAAATCAGTGGGAAATATGCATAAGTCAACTTCTAAAACATTGTAAACACATTTAATATATATTGAACTTTTCTTGTATGAAGTTACACAGATGTCATTCTCGCAATCACACTTGGAAAGAAATATGTCTTCTTAAGTGCCAGCTAACAAAACAGAACTTGCAGGTGGTCTTTCTTTATAATGGTCTCTCACGCCCATCAGAAAAAGAAACTCTGTTTTGTAGCTGGATTCCTTGGAGATACTTTGTCAATAATCATTAGCCTCAAGATCTTTGTGTTAGCAGAGATTTCTAATTTAAACTAACACATATAATAAACAGAAAATATCTAACTGAAATTGTTTCAACAGGGTCACGCATCTTACAGTAGGATCACCTTTCCCCTGCATGCTTCATTAGATGTCTATTTGTCTAAAGCATACAACACATAAAAGCAAAAACACATACTAAAGCAAAGTAAAAAGTCAGGGTTGTGTACAAGGGGTTGTGTCATAATCATAATTAAATCATAATCATACTGAAAGCAGAGGCAAAAAATCACTATATCCTACCTATAGTCAGTATGCATGACTTACTCCTCTACTGTTCATGCTGCTGGCTAAGACACTTAGCTTGTTTCTTACAAAGTCTTCTTCCAATTAGAAGGACTTCTGAAACCACCTTTTCAATGTACAAAGGAGATTAGAGATCTGGACTATGACGATGCATGTGCTTCTGTCTGTGTATTTTAGTGGTTAAGCACAGTAGCGTACACAGTCTCATCTGTCAAGTGGAACCAGTAAAAGCATATGTAGGAATAACTACCGCAAAGGACAGAATCCACACAATATAGGATTTGAAAGATGTAAAGGGATCATTTCATTTGCCGTTCTGCACAGAGTTAAATTCTAAAGACTTAAAATGTCACTGGCACATGCCCATAAAAATCTCAGTTTAAGACTGATCTTTGGTTTCTGCAGATAGTATATAAGAAAGGTGGTTTTTTTTCAGTATTAACCTAAATAATCTTCTCTACAAATAAGTTTCTTCTTCTACCTCAATTAAAGTTCCCTATCCTCTTTCGAGTAACTTTTCTGTACTGGGAGATTGCTGTTGTGTTTCGCAGTCTTTTCTACAGTTCCTTCAGTCTTCCTTCATTTATTATTTTTAATCCCTCTGGAGTCGGTAACTTGTCTATTTTGAAGTGGGGCATTCAAAGCAGGATGCAATGTCTCTTCAAAGCTGAATATAGCAGAATGACTGTCTTCTACTTCTGACATACTGCAACTCCCTTTAATATATCCTAAAATATTTTTCAACCAAATCACAGTTACGTCATGGTCAATTTGTAATCCAATATAAATTCCAGGTCCTTTTCTGTAGTGTTGCTCCCTAGCCAGCTATATCTCTTTTTGGATTAGCTCATTTGATTTTTCCTCCTAAAATGTATGATACTCCACTTGTCTTCATTGCATATCATCTTGCTGGTTTTAGATAATTTCTTTTAATTTATCCAGATCACTTTGAGCTCTAATCCTGTCCTTTACCTTACCACCTGTTAGGTATTCACAACACTCATGGTCTGGCAGTGAAAATAATAGCAGAATTTTAGCTAGGATAAACCTCTGTAGAATCAAGTGCCTCTCTCAGACTGTCAGTGAAACACTGAGAGGGCATTTTTCAGCCTGTTTCCTGGTTCAGTTTTAAGAAGTCATACGGGAGTGTTGCTACTGTCCTACTAGAGTCAGTATAACCTGCATTCTCTCCCTATTGATCCTACATGCCAACTATTCCAATAAAGATGGACAAAAGTGTAGTGTGATATCTGAGTTCTCCAGTGATTCTCAGGAAACTGGGATACAAGTCCCTGAGGTGTGTAAGAAGACCTTCGTATCTGCGTAGAAGTCCAAAGTTCTTTGCTGTTCTCAGTCTTTTTCCTCTTTTCCACAAGATTAGGAATCTCATTCAGAGACATTACTTCCCCTGTTAGAAGGATGTGGGTGTCCGCTGCTGTTTTTGTAGAAGTCATTTACATTCTTTAATGGAAGTATAGCCTAACAGCACCTGAAATACTCAGTTATACATATAGTAATTGCCAAATGGTGGAATGTGTGTTTGGAAGGCTCAAGGCAAGATGAAGTTTTCTCCAGAATTGTATTGATAACCAAACTAGCCCCTCTATAATCCCTATGAAATAAAAGGTAAGAAATACTCATCGAGAAGAGCCTTGGCCCTGATAGAGTCTGCAGAGAACTTTGATTAGTGTAAGCAATGTGAACCCTGAGACAGGGAAGGCTAAAGAAATGACAGTTGTCTCATGTGCTCACAGTTATACTGTATAAGGACATCTCAGTGGGAGGGGATGTTCTAACTCATAGTGATCTGGGAGTTCTGCAATATTTGTTAACAAGCTGTCCCAGTTTATACAGTGGCCTATTACAAGCATTTGTTTTATATTTAAAGATTTTCCAAATCTTTATGCTCTTTGATAAATGACAGTGTCAGTCATTACGTATCTGTCTTTGATTCATTCCAGGTGTGTATCATCCTTATCATTAGCTGCATGAGATTGATCTGTTTGTCACTGGTGTATTATTCCTAATGGGTACCATCAGGTCACCTTGTTCTTCAAGTAGTCCCATGTAGCTGTTAAAAGTAGGAGGCCAAAAGGCTAGGAGGCAACCACTCTGAGTCCTGTCAGAAATCATTGGAGCCCCTATAATAACACTCACGTCAAATAAAAATGTCACTAGTATCACTGTTGATTTTGTCAAAAGCTAAGGAGATGTTAAGTACTATAAGCATAACCGGTATGTGATTGGCCTGCAGATTTTTAGAGGAGTGGATTAGACTGGTTTTGACGTTACACTGCTTTTTCTGCTAAAAATTCTTGAGAGTCACTTTGGTAGTAATTTGTCTTTCCTGGGAGAACGAGGTCTACAACAGCTTGTAAGCATATTGTGAACGTATGTAAGCATATTACTCAGACTGTTAAGTGCTCAGAAGAAAGATAATGTTCCCTTTAATATTATGAGAAAACCCTGTAACTTGTGATTAAATTTGCTTACTTTAATATATTAAATTCTGTAAATTTCTATTAAAGTTACCTAGATCATAAGCACTGCTTCCTTTATTTTTAAACAAAGATGTGAAAACTAATCAGTTTTCCATCAGTTTGAAGATATATGTACTTTGAGAATTTATGGTTGCTAAAACAATGTGAAATTTTAGCAGACTGTTTAAATTACAGTTACCATATGAGGACATTTAAAGTGGAGCTGACCTATTATTAATGTCTGTCCTGGTTGCTGCCTTGTAGTAGAGAAACTAAATGTATTGTTTTTCAGCATAGAAAAGTTTTAAAGTGCTGTATCAGTTTTCATCATAAAAATTCCAGACTTTCTGCCACCCGTAAGGATGAATAAAGATTGGAATCGTTCTATGGAAAATTCAGCAAATGAAATATAATCTTATTAGGAGTAGATAATATAATTTAAAGAAAGGAAAATTAAATCTTATTCATTACCCATAAGTAGTTTTCCAAGAGGAAAATCATCAAATGACACTTGAAATGTATTGGGACGAGATTCAACGCTGTAGAAAGTTTCCTTCCTTATTGCATGAAACTTTGTTGCTTTCATACAACAGATTTGAAGAGGGCTTAGAACACTATATATGCTATCTATATTAAACTCTGTTACAATGTTTTTGTGGTTTCTAATTTGTAGGATCTGAGTAACAATATTTTCATAATTTTGAGGGGGTATTTTGAGTTCTATTACTGTCCTCATCAGTTTATTTAATAGCAACCTGTCAGCTACCATCTTCTCCTCCTTCCCAGACAGACTCAACCTTGTTTTCAGAGTCTCTTTATCCACTTCTGCCTCACTTCTCTCTGTGACTCCTGCACTAAATGCAATCCTTCAACTTCTTGTCTGTCATTGCTCAAGTTCTTCCCTTCTTTCAGTCTTCCCTAAAATACTTCTCTCTGGCTCTTTCCTTTCATTCAGTTTCTGTTTTCAGCTTCTTTCCACCTACGCTCTCAGTACCAAAATCCCTCCGATGCTTCCAATAGAGATTTCTTCAACCCTTTTCTCCCACAATTGCCACCCCATTCCTACCTTTTGTTGTGGCTCCCTCCCACTGTTGCTTCTGCTATATTAGTTTGTTAGGATCCGTGATCCATATTCAGTAACTGAAGACAGTGATAGCTGATATTTAGCTGGGTGAATAAAAAGAAAATCTTGACCCTATTTCTTGAGTATATTTTCTTCAGTGCCTTAATTCAGTTTAGTAATAAAACACGTTCTTCTCATCTTGTATTAGCTAACACATGTAATTTTGTTTTTAAAAATGTTGCATGCATACATGTAAGACCGAAATGGCAATCCAACAAATTTCATACTCAGTGCAAAGAACCTCAACAAAAACATAATTAATGCAACACAATGTTTGAGATTTTAAGCCAACAAAAGCCAGACCATTTAGAGCTAAGGTTCCCATAGCAACCTTACTCCATCCCCTCCTGTGTCTGTGTGATAGGGTCTTATTTTACATGACCACATATTGCTAGAGAATGTGCTGTATTATTCCATAAATAGAACATCAGTTTAATAGGTGAGTTAAGTATACAAGGACTTACAAAATTATATATATGTCTTCAAAGGAAGTTAAATCAGTGTGGCTTGTAGAGGCACTGTATGTATATAAATACTAGAAGAAATTTTCATGTAAGCTCAACATGATGTTACAACAGCATTAACATAAATCCTGCCTGCAAGTGAATTTTTGGCATGTTTTTAGTTTCCCAATTATCTATTTCCCTGCATATATAGAAAACATGAAAGGTAAATAGTTATGGGAGGAATATTGTTGGTACTTCGTAAAAAATAATACAAGGACACTCTTCAATTTTAAGTGATTATTTTCCAGAGTAGGAGCTATGCATATGGGAACTCGAAAGAGACAGACCTTGGTCAGACTTCAGGGCCTGAAATCACTGGATTCATGGGGGAGTGAGCGAGCAGCTGTGTGGTGTTTAGTTGCTGACTGGGGCTGAACTATGACAGGGGCTAAAGGTATATATACACCTTGTCGTTTCTCTACAATTTAGGGGGGTAGGAGAGTATCTCCAGAGGGTGATTCAGTCCTCCTGAGATGTGATTTGCCTTCCGCCTCTCTTACTCTACTGACTATAGAGTAGGTCTGGAGAAACTGGTCAAGATTCCTTTCTATCCTAATTTATTTCTTAAAGTAGGATAGATCCAAGCTGTATTGTCCAAGGAAAAGGAATGAGATTTTCTGAGTACTTAATGTGTCTTGTGGGCTAGATGCAGGAGTCTTCCCAGACTACACCACTATCAATGTCTAAATCCATGGCTTCATGTTCTCTCGACAATACAAATTTGTTCTGGATCAGACAACTCAGGCCATCTCTTTAAGTAAATATAGAATGGTACTGTGGTTATTCTCAATTTACACTGACTGTAGAAAGACAAATTATAGCTTATTTGAATAAATATTAAAATGATGCAGACAATAATACCTGATTTATATAAAAAGATTGTTGGAAGATCTTAACTGCATTTGTATGTGTGTGTATTTGAAACAGCAGAATGAGTTAACATTGATTCAGCACTTTACATTATTCTGCTGTGACATTTTTGATACAGGACTGTCTCCAAGAACCTAAGAATATATCTTTACAGACATTGCTTAAGGTGCCCCAGCACCCAACTCATATGAGTTTTGATTTCTACTTCTGGATGCTGGGTTAGGCGCTGCAGCTCAAAAGCAATCAAACCATAAGTTTTTGTTGAATCTGGATCAAGGTGACAAAGTTGAAATCCCTGGTAATTTATCTGTACCCGTGAAACGTATGTTTGGAATTGGAAGTGTTTTATACGACACGATACAAAACTGGCAAACCAGATGGCAATCAGTTAATTTGGAGAGGATTTTAAAACAAGACTAAAACAATGAAGAAAAACAAGGAATAACATTGAAAGAAATACTCCTGACACAAAAGAGAGAAATGTCATCTATTTCCTCAGCTAAGCTGTAGAATACATTTTCCATATTCAGTTCCTTTGTAAAAAAGACCTACAGAGAAGACCTGGTTATCGTCAGAAGCTAAGCAGGTGGATACTGCTGGCATTCAACCACTGTTAGCTCTGGAGAAATCTGACACTCAACAATTAGATGACTGGCAAATCCCTGAAGTATCTGCTTTCCCATAATAATATATAGACAACAATGAGACAATGTGTCCAAATAAAAGTGGGCAGCAGTCTGAAATATCAAACAGTTCCCATGAGAAATAATAATAAGGAACTATTCAACTAATATCCTCTTTCTCACAGGGATGTTACAAAGCAGTAATCATATTGTGTTATGCTGGAATAAACTTTGTTGGAACTAGCACGTTTAATTGTAAACCTTCCTTTAAGATAGTAGTGAGAGAAAGTTAACATGAATTCAAAAAATGAATGCATGAGATCCTAGGGATCTGGATGCTCTGAAAGCTTTCATCTAAATACAGTTCAGGAAGGCCAAGTGGGGAAATAGCTCAGATGAAAATACATAACCTACAAATAGAAACATAATGGGGAAAAAAAGCCCCAGAGTTTGAAGAGTATGTGTATATGACTGCTGTTATAAGTCAAGTTCAGCACAGGCTGAAACGGTTTCTGATGCTATGAACAAGGGAACTCCGATTTATCCAAATCCTCTTATACCCAGGGAAGGAGAGCCTTGCAAATTCTCTTAAGAAAACACAGTAGCAACAAGAATATTTGACCTCCTTACCAACTTGTCCTCTTAGCTGAAACAGTTCAAAATATTCTCTGTAGTGGGTCAATATACCTTTAACCTACATTAAAAAGTTCACAAACAGCAGCATATTATTTCCTGTTCTACGACAGGAATAACTGCAGCTTCTCACTCGCTAGGAGAGCAGCACCTGACCATCCACACTGGCTGGTGTGTGAGGAACGCCATACACTTGAACTAACTGTATCCTGAGGCAAGAACCTCATTAGCCCTGAGGGTCCACAGGCAAAAGCGTTGTTTTCTTATCAGGTTTTAGGTTGGTTATCTTTTTAAACTTCTTCACACATGGTTACTTACGGGCTTGTAGCAACTGCTTGGAGAAAGTGGATTTTGAAACAGGACACCAAAACATCTTTCCCGCACAGCCAAGGGAAAGGCCCGCGTTTCCGGAGAGGAAGGAAAAGCTCTGACGTGTCGAAAGAACCAAAAAAGATGCCTCTGGTCCAGAAACAAAAGCCACCTGTCGTGGGGAGCCTTCTGGTGCGGATTCCTGAGGCAGATCCCGACCAGCTCCCTCTTCCAAAGCCCGCAGGAAAGCCTGCGGCCGCCTGGCCAAAGCTGGCAGCGCGGCTTCCCTGGCAGTTGCTGGGATCCGCCCAACGGTCGCCCCAACCGCCGCCCCGCCAACCACCGCTCCAGCCACGTCCCGCTCAGCGCCCCTCGCCCTCACCACCCGCCCCAGCACCCACTAGCTCCGCTCCCCGCTCAGCGCCCGGCGGCCCCCCCGGCGGCGGAGCCCACCCGTGAGGCGTCAGGGCTGTTTGCCCTGCGTGGGCACTGCCCGGAGGCGCAGGGCTCCGCACCTGCACGGTGCGGCCTCACGAGTGTACCTGTAAATACTGGTAGGGCAGCCGTCCCTCACAGAAGGGCTTCTGGCATCACTTTCTTCTCTGGCTGCTGCCTTGTTTGCACTGGCCAAGAAAATGGGGGAGGAAACATCTTTGGCCAAGTGTAAAAAGGTATTTGTGTCTATGTAATGAAACCTGGGGTTACAGCTCCAGTTAAATATAGGTGCTGTGTTACTGATTACTGCATTACCCTAAGAATGCAATTTATGAATCTTGTGAACATAAGCATTATTTTCAACTAGAAAACTTGTAAGCATTTTCTTTTTTCTTAGGCAATGGGTAAAACCGTTGTTATTTTACTCAAGCTATTTGTTACAAACTTCAAAAACATCTCTATTTTTCTACTGTTATTCATCATGTACCATATTTGTAACTATACAGGTCATAGCACTTAGGTTAATATAAATAAGTTAGTCTTGCAACACTTAGATTGATATATATATCTATGGTACTAGCATTGTAAATAACAAATGCAATATTTCAATTTTTATAAACCAGTAGTAACCCATAAAGAAAAACTGTACCAAAGACTATCCATAATTTATATGTATCTGTAAGAATAGCC
This sequence comes from Phalacrocorax carbo, assembly GCF_963921805.1. Lineage (NCBI taxonomy): Eukaryota > Metazoa > Chordata > Aves > Suliformes > Phalacrocoracidae > Phalacrocorax > Phalacrocorax carbo. The sequence goes on from NC_087515.1 coordinate 94,157,679, forward strand.
TACCACCAAGGGTAAGTGCAAAGAGATAAAGTTAACTTTATCATCAACATTTACCTTTCCAGGGTGATGCAGATTTTCTTGATGATTTACACTCCGCATGTATCATCTGCAGGACATTTGCAAGCCATAATGCCATGGAAAGTGTCAACGTTTGAGATACCATAGAACCATTTTGGGCATTCTGATACAGTTCTCTCTGGTTTAAGAAATAGCTACCACTTCTAACTTAGATGGACTCAGAAACTGGCAACTTATATTTCAAAGGTAAAATTCTATGTATGCCTTTCTGCAGAAGAGATTAGGGTTAGTTCACTAGAGATCTACCATCTATGATTGTCTGAGGCATGCTTACTTTTTAATTGGGGCTTCTGGTGCAATAACATAATTTTTAAATCAGTTGTTTCTTCATAGATCCAAACCATAAAGATTAGCAATGAATATCAGTACTGCAAGGTACATTAACCTGGCAACATGAGATAAATTAACACTTAGATTACTGCTTTCTTGCTTTCATGCACCATTAAGAAAGCTAAAAACCAGCAGTCAGCTGGGAAGAGGAAAACCCAGTTTTACTCTTGTTCAATTTTAAATTGATCACTAATAGAAGATCTCGAAAGAAGTTGATAAAGGTAATTCATTCAGGTTTCAGACAGAACCTGTTGAACACAGCAACTTTTTCAATTATGGGAGCAAGGAATCTGAAGTACTGAAAACAAGGGAGCTCAAGCTGAGAGAGAAAATATACTGAGAATGAGAACACATGAAAGAGGACAAGGAAATCCAAATCAAGCTTTTAAGTCCATTAGCAGGACCAGCTGGTGAATGTTTTGGAGAGTTGGGCAATTTACTTGGGCAATTAAATATGAAATCAGAAAATTAGCGCTTGGCCTTAGTTTGTGTTTTCAGAAACAGCTGCATAACACAGATAATCCTGATATTTGTAAAACATGTGGATGAAGCCAGGTATTATTAAGAACAAAATATCTCACATATATAATAACAAAATACCTACCCTGAGAGGAAAGAACTCTTTTATAAATGCTATTGTAAAAATAAAATTCTGTTATAGCTACCTGGTCGATGAGAAGTCTGTCTTTGAACTATTCAGAGCTTCTAATGCCTTAAAATTCTCCAAACAAATTAGGAAATACAGTTATCCTTGCTTAAAGGAACATAGGCATAGACAGTGGGATTCATTTTTCTTGTCTTTAGATGACCACAGAACTGTAGTCTACATCTGAGCCAGAGGTTTGGCATTCTTTTACATTTGTAAAATAGGCACTTTTAAGGTATGACTCATTTGGGATATTTTTAGGTATCTACTTTAGAATGAGGTGAATTGCTCCCTCAAATCTTCTCTTTCTTTCCATTAACCATAAAGGCTATCCAGATGTCTAGCTCCGATGTAGATTTCTATAGTGTAGGAGTCCCTATTTGATTAGATGAATTGTATCCTGAGAGACTTCTCAGAAAATACAAGCTGTCTATCTGAGTTCCAGAATCAGACATACATCCCTAGTCCTGAAGCGGAAAATACTGGATAATGTTATATATTTCTATACCCTGTCCTAGTGTCTCAAGATTAATTTAATTTTTTATTCCTTTCCTCACTGATTTTTCTTGGCAGGTTCTCTTCTCTAATGCTTTCGGACCCTGATTTATGTTCAGAATATGCCTACCTGTCGTGCTGTGAGTAGACAAAGTCTTTCTATGCCAGTGCTGGAAGCTGATACAACCTCACACTGCAAGTGTTCTGAGCCAACAGAGAGTGTGTGCACTCAGTGCCTGGCCCTGGCTAATTAACCATCCCGCACAGCAGCCTTGTTAGCTCCGGCATGGTGCGACATTTACTGCACACTTGCATCTCTGGATCAGCACAGGACATAGGCAGGATGACCTGGGGCCTCTCTAAAGTAACCGTGTTGACAGAGCTGCAGAGAGGTTATAACCCATCTGCATGTTTGCAGCTGCACAGTCTGCTTGTCATCTGATTAGGATTATGACTGTGTGATAGAGTGGATCATCGCATATAAGTAAAATAGAAGAAGATCTAATGATGTTTTGGAATTGGTGAATACACAGCTGCTTCTTTCTTCTGCACGATCTGACTGAGTAGGCAACTCTAAAGAAAAGAATGTCCAGCCTTTTAGATAGAAAGAACCAAAATTTGGTGTCACACTAGTGTGAGTAACAAGTAACTAACAAGAGCTATTTTAAAACTGGCAGAGTTGCAATTAAGATTAGAGGACATGCTATACTGGGCAAAGGATATGACGTCCAGTCATCGGGGTGTAGTAGTGTAGTGTGGTGTACTAAGGCTGAGATTCTCCACTGAGATAGCCCTTACAAAAATGATGTGTTAATCTCTCCAGGAAATTCAAGTGGCAACTTCACCTCATGCAGTCTGCATCTATCATCATTGCATCCACAGTATTATTCTCCATTTTATTTAGCTTCAGCACTTACTATGGAAACAGCTATATGACATTTCCCCCTAACTGTTGTGATATCTCCTGGGAAGAGGGAAATTAGAGCAAGTTCTTTCTTATCCTGCCTCACACAGATGTCATTTTACTTGTGCAAGCAGCACCTTTAGCCAGTTTTAGTTAGGAATTTTCTCTTCTGTCATCTCTGAAATGAAAATTTCTTCACAACTTTTCATCTCATGAAATTATGTTATGGCAATGTTTTATAGTGCTGACCTGTGCATTCGATGAATATAATAACAAAGTTTTAAGCAGGCATAAAAATTTATAGACTACTTGTCTGTGCTTCAGAGTAAAGTGGAACACTGTCCTTCCACAAGCCATTTACAAAGTAAATTAAAGGATTATGTTCATTTGGTTTTTCATTCTCTTATAAAGTTAAAACTGAAGAAAGATTCTTTTCAAGTTTTTCAGGGAGTGTTCTAATTAGTGAACTGAAGAACAGCTCCTATAAATGTCAATAGTTAGGCAGTCTTGGCTTTCTAAACTACATATGTGCAGTAATAAAAGAGCAAGTGCATTGAAAGTGACTTCTTCACCTTTTCAAACCATACTTTTAGAACTATAATTTTAGTCAGATGAATTGCAGCTGAAAATAGTTCATTTTTATTAAGCTAGTGTGGACCAGATTGTGCCATTAACATTATTTTGTTTACAAAACAGCAACAAAAAACCCTGTCTTGACAGTCTTCATCTTAAAAATAGGCTAAACTAATTATGAATGTATGTATGAACATTTCATTCTTCAGAAGAATTTACAAATCTTCTAAAGTGCCCTAAACAATGTGACACAAGGAACCACAATATTAGGATAAAAGTAACCCAAACGGGTATAAGACATCAGAAATATAGCACTATTTGATGACAGACCTCTTCTATGACAGGGATTTAGTGAATGCGTTATAGTGGATGTCTAGTGGACTGCATTTAGTGATGCTGTATTCTCACAACAGCATCAAGCCAGCCCAATTTTGATTTCAGTTTTGCTTACTAAACTCTCAATTAAATTTTTTAGTTTAAAGACTCCAGGATTTTATTAACCTAACAATTTTTCGTCACAAGAGGGCAGATTAGTACCGTTGAAGTTTATAATTTTTTTCTAGAAACCAGCAGTAGCAATCTATAAGAGACTCTGTATGTTCAGACTGATCATTTGAGAGATCTTGAAATACATTGTTCCCTACAGTTTGACTTTATTATCAAAACTGAATGATGAGGTTTTTGTTTAAATATTTCAATTACAGAATACATGCTTGCTCGGGGGGATTGTATTTGTAACTTTTTAATGCAAGAAGTAAAATTAAACTATTTCGTATAATGGATTTTCCATTCTGTTCATCACACTATTCACATAGTGTTTGGTCAACCACCGCAAATGATCAGCTGTTGCTACTTTTGTAACTTTTATAACTTAAAAATACAAATGAGAAAGACTTGATTCCAAAGCTTGTTTCCAAAACTTCTAACTCTTTCTATTTCTGGTGGGATAATAGTGGGTAGTATCCATTAAAAAATTTATTTATGAAGGTAAATTAAAACAGTAGAAATTTAGTTCCATAAATAAACCCCTTTCTTTAAAAAAAAAAACAACAAACCAAACAAAAACACCCTTATTCTCTCTTCTGCCATTTACTTTTGAAACCGTATATTTTTACCTCAAACTGCACCCTCTCTGTTTGCTACAAGCATAACTTACTAGTCAACTCAGTTGAAGAATGTAAACCAATTTAACTGCAATATTCCTAATTTCCTTTTTCTCTCTTTGGTGAATTCTACTCGTTTTTAGCTTTTGATTTTCTGCCGAAAAGTAACTTTCTAAGTTTCTTTTTTTGATATTCACTGAATTAAAAGTAACAGCATTCAACATTATTTGTTTGATTGGGCCTCACTGTGTTTACATGTATGCAGTCAGAGGAATAGAGTAGTGCTCCACTTTACAGGTTTTTGAAGATAAGGCTGTGCTCAAGACCTTAAACCCTTAGCACAAGCTAATGTCTGATTCAAATGACCTGTTAAAGGATCTCCTGATTTTTGACCTAGAAAACAAATAACAAAAATTTGCGTTGTATGCCAGAGCAAAACAGTAATAAATCAATTTCATTTACTGTATGCTGTAAAGAGAAAAAAAATAATTGTATTTTTGTTAAAATTCTAGGTAAACCCTGTTGTGGCATGAGAATATTTCCTGTGCTGAGAAGTTTTAGACTGAACAAGCACTGCAGTACTTTGAGCAAGTATTTTTAGAACATATTTATGTACTAAAGAATATCTAATTTTTAATACCTATGATCCTAGGAAAATATACATGTAAATAATAAATCAATGTATTAAGAAGCTGCTAACAAAAGAGAGAGGAAAGTATCTTCCACTTCTGACCACATATAACAGAAATAATACTAGTGTCATGTGGCAAAAAGAAAACAAAAGGAAGACAGGTGATGATATGAAAACAAGCCTGAGTGAGATTCAGGGATGAATTTCACCAAAATACTGTGTGTTTTCTAGATTCCAGCGTGGAGGCTAGTCTATACAGACAGAATCTTTGATGTGTCTCCTATGTAGGACAGAACAAAAAAAAAAAAGAACCTTAATTTTAGCAGAGTTGCAATGAATCTTTACTAGAAGATGGTAAGAATTTTTTTTGCTGAAATAAAATGTCTCAAATCAAATAATAACAAACTGAGCCTGAAACTGAGATCACATGCAGAAAATTTCAGCTCAGATGTCTAAGGTATGAGAAAACTACAGGAAATAGAATCTAGCTAGCAGTTTTGCATATTTTATATATATATGTTTACATATATATATTTGTGTATAAGTATATATATGTGTAGTGATAAAAGCTCTGTCAAAGGAAATGACACTTGACTAAAATATTTGACATATCAAATCCTGATGCCAAGTTCAAACACAAGTTATTTAAATGGGGTTATATATCTCCATGTATATAGATACAAATGCATCTTCAGATGTCAGGATTTGTTACCAATAAGCAAATGCCTTAGATATCGGTTCTCATTTTGCAGGTCGTATGTACATGGGGTGAAGTACAAAGTGGTGATTTTTCTAAGACCAAAAGAAAGGCTTAAAAAGCCTTGTCGTTGAAATTTATGCTCTATTTTTAAAAGCACAAGATGTCAGCTTGCCTTTGCCTTTTTCTACAACAAAACAACATTATTTAAATAGATATAATTTTTATGTATACTTCTCATGTTTTAAAGTGTCCCATGGTAATAGTTAATGAGAGAAACAGAAATGTATTTATTATGCCAAATATTTATTCCATGCTGCCATTACTCCTACTGGTAAATCTGGTGTGTACTGACCTTATTCATTGTATCCAGGACATTATGTAAGGGAAAAATATGCATAATGTTGTTGCGGACAGTACATCCCACACTTAAACGGAATCAAAGTACCCTTTAAGACATTTTCTAGAATCTAACCAGTGATACAGACCAGATGGCAAACATTCAGCATACTGTGTTTGCAAATTTCAGCTGAGCCCTCTAAGAAATCTTTCTGGATGTGAATGGACTTTTTATTGTCTACGCACTTTAAAACATCATTCAGGATGTGTATCTGATCTCTTCTCTTTGATTTTGAATTCAGTAACAAAGTAGAATGTCCAGAAACTTTTGGAAAACAGTGGCAAAGGCGATGGTAAGAAAGTGTTCTTTCGATTCAGTTTTATGTTATAGTGTTCCTAGAATAAAAATGTTGGAAAATTATTTTTAAAGCTTAATTCAGTGGATAAATTGATTCTATTGTTTAATATCTTTTCAAATATTGGCCCCATACTGAACACAGTGTGAAAAAAGACCCAATGTCATTTATATGGTCTCTGAAGGTTATGATGCTTGACTTACCTTTTTTTGGTTGTATATACTGATATATACATTTCTACTATATGCATATATGTAAAGTGTATGATATTAAGATATTTAGTATTTTTATTACAGTCAGAAAAAATAGCTTCTAATTTTTAGGAAGATATTTTTATCATGGTTTTACTGATCTCATGGCAAAAGATTTTACATTTCTACAAGAAGGCAGAGGGCACACAACTGAATGGGAACTATAGTGTTTTAAAAAAAGTCATTAAACTGAAAAGGGTACCATGTGCTTTACATGTTACTCTGTCTTGCAGTGAAAATGGCTATGAACACACCATCTTAACACATCTTAACACTGTGGTTAACTGTGCTGAAGGCCTAAGAAGGTTGGTGTAAAGCTGCTGGGATATTGATTAAACCATTTCTTTCCATTCCAATCTGAACACTCTAAAATATGATTTATTGCTCCAGCAGATTATTTCTGAAAAGGCTGCCCCACCACCTCCCAGAACATCAGAGGTTTGCATTCCTACTGAGTGGGAAGCTCTCTAATGGAGACTCAGCTTTATGGACGTGACTGAAAGAACAGCTACAAAAAAATGGAGGGTACATCTTTACTGGTAAATTAAACTGATCCAAACTATGGGCCTGAGCACTGACACATTACCATACTGTGAAATTATCAGTGCAGACCCTGTGACAAATTTGGTTTGTGCCAACCAACATTTTCCTAGATAGTGCCTGGGAAAGGCTAACATTAGCACAGGCCAGGGTCTACTCCCAGTAGGCAGTCTGGAAGCAGGTAAAGGAGAGCCATGTGGCAACCGTATTATTTACTAAAACAGGTGTAGTCAGGGATGGTGAAGTCAGAAGCACAGTCTCAGGGTAATGAGGCTAGCAAAATGGATACATTTAAAGGGTTATTTCCAAAGGAGTTTCTTAAAGGATCCCAGAAAACAAAAGCCTCTGTGGCACATCTTGCTTTATAGGGCATAGAACAGGGGGCTGTGTACCATGTGGCCCATTCTGCACTGACTCTGAGGTGTGACCTCCACGGGTGGAGCATGAATGTTAAATATGAACAGTTATAAACACATAATGACATAATTATTAAGTTTTTGCTATGCATCTTGTGTTTTCTTTCACTAATAGCTGAAATACATTTGCATCAGTCATGAGAATGGGTGCTATATATTTGCTCTGAGACTCTGCATAATTGGTTAGTTATTGTGCCTATTATATATGGAAAATAATACACTTTGAAATCTAAATGGGTAGTAATAAGCTTTGAAATCTTGAGGTTTAGAGGATGCGTTTATTTTAAACACTGAAGTCATAATTGCAATGATTTTGGTCACAAGTTGGACAAACTTTAATTTAAATTTATCAGTTTTTAAAATAACTGAAGCCCTATACCACTAGATGGCATTATGTAGTCATTCAGGAACTATGAAAAGGCACAGAATACTAATAACCCATACAGATAACGTGAAAATGGATATTACTGCACCACAATAAATCTTTTTGTTTTCAAGTAGTAATAAAAACGGCTCATACAAGTTTTAATGGTATCACTGTAAGGGTGGGACATAAAATATAATATTTGAATATTGGTTTTGTAACTGCATGCTAGTAACTGCTAGCTTATTAACTCAGACTAGTAGTGTATACAGCCTTTAAATTATCTCTGGAAAATTTAGTAATATTAAAAATGGAACAGATGACAAAGGCATCATGAGTGCAGTGCACTCACACAATGTAAGGTTTCTTCTGCAGTTCCTCCATTTGTATCCAGCTTTGACTTACAGCTACAGATGGGTCTCAGCTGAAACCCTGGAGATGAATAACTTCAAACCTTGATGATGTTCAACACTCAGTTCCAGTTAGGAATTTTGCAAATGTTCCCCATGTTTAGAATGGGACTACCTCCTGGAACCAATTAATCATGAACTGTACGCGCTTGAAATCCAGTCTCAGATCCAAAATTTGTACCCTCAGTATATCTCCACCAAGAGAACTGCGGCCCCTGGGACTTTTTTAACAAAGCCTATTCAGTTTACCAGTTGCTACGGGGGCTACATAATGAGAGAAAATATCCATGAGAAACTAGTTTTCAAATGCCTCAGTTCTGCAGACAATGCCTGTAGCCCAAAGGCTTGTCTTATTAGTAATGGCCCCAGTTCCGACCCTTTCTCTACAGGCATATAGCTCTTGCTGATTCACCTTTATAAATGAGGGCATATGTAGTCTTTAAATTTCTCAAGAATCTTGCTACAAAAACAGATTTTACTTATCTGCAAGTCTTGTTTGTAGATGCTTTTAGTTTAAGTTCCTAAAAATGTTCTTATTTCTGACCTCTGTTAAATAGACAAAACAATCCCTACATTGAGCAAACTGTGTATTCCTTTTCCATTTTACTAGACTAATAAATCCTGACACTGTTTAAGGTGAGGAAAAGCCAAGCTTTGTCTCAATTTTGTACTGTCACAGAATGTCAGCTCCTGGATGTTACATTACCTGACTACAGTAGGGAAAAGCCTACCCATAAGGTCCATCACATGTGCATGCCCTGTCATAGGGTGGAGAGGGCTTCAAGCATAAAGTTTTAGACTAGGACCGTGCTTGCTGGTGGGGCTTCTGTGAGTGTAGGACTGTGCCAAATGATGTGCCTGCTGCAGGTCCCTGTCAGTCTGTAACACCAGGCAAAAGTACAACTGGGACAGGCCAGCCAGCTGCACATGGTGTGCTCAGTGCTGGGGCAGGAGGATTGCTGTGACAGGCAACTATTGGTCTTTGAGATGGAGTTGCAGTAGTCGGAGAACCTGAAACTCCTGTCAAATGAGTATCATGCTCTGTGTAAGGTGTTTGACGGGTCTGGCAACAGAAAAGAGCTGTTGTTCCCCAGTAGCACCTACAAAACAAGAAAGGGAGCTCTTATTTTTAATCTTTCCCACAGTTTCTGCTGCATGTTGTAGGTTTCTCTGAACAAAGGGGTAATAATAACTACAGTTTGGTCATAAGTAGCTCATATGGGCTGTTGGTAATGGTACCAGCAAGGAGTGGAGAGATACTTCAGTCTCCAGAGCTGTTCATGGTGGAAGTCCACCATTTGTGGCACAAGTGTCTTTCAAATGCAGGAGGCAGCTTTTTTAGTGAACGCCAGAGGAGGCAAACTCTTCAGTGGCCACTACAGGGAGAAGCTTTCTATCCCATGTGCTTTTAATATTTCTCATTAGGATATGTGAGCACAAGATATAAAAATAGGTGTTACTTTGAGTTTTATTCTTTTCAGGATTAACCTAATAAAATCTTATTAAAATACAGGTACAATAAACATAATCTGTTCTTTCACCAGTCACACTCATTAATTCTACACCGGATAGTATAGTAGTATAGAATAATAGAATCATGGAATCATTTAGGTTGGAAAAGACCTTTAAGATTATAAACTCCAACCATTAACCTAGCACTGCCAGGTCCACCACTAAACCATATCCCTAAGCACCACATCTACATGTCTTTCAAATACCTCCAGGGATGGTGACTCAACCACTTCCCTGGGCAGCCTGTTCCAATGCTTGACAACCCTTTTGGAGAAGACATTTTTCCTAATATCCAATCTAAACCTCTCCTGGTACAACTTGAGTCCATTTCTTCTTTTTCTATCTCTTGCTACTTGGGAGAAAAGACCAACACCCACCTCGCTACAACCTCCTTTCAGGTATTTTAGAGAGTGATAAGGTCTCCCCTCAGCCTCCTCTTCTCCAGGCTAAACAACCCCAGTTCCCTCAGCTGCTTCTCATAAGATTTGTTCTACACACCCTTGGCCAGCTTCATTGCCCTTCTCTGCACACGCTCCAGCACCTCAATGTCTTTCTTGTAGTGAGGGCCCCAAAACTGAACACAGTATTTGAGGTGTGGCCTCACCAGTGCCGAGTACAGGGGCACAATCACTTCCCTAGTCCTGCTGGCCACACTAGTCCTGTCACAAGCCAGGATGCTCTTGGCCTCCTTGGCCATCTGGGCACACTGCTGGCTCATGTTCAGGTGGCTGTCAACCAACACGCCAAGATCCTTTTCTGCAGGGCAGCTTTCCAGCCACTCTCCCCAAGCCTGTAGCATTGCATGGGGTTATTATGACCCAAGTACAGGACCCGGCACTTGGGCTTGTTGAACGTCATACAATTGACTGGGGCCCATCTATCCAGCCTCTCCAGATCCCCCTGTAGAGCCTTCCTTCCCTCAAGCAGATCATCACTCCTGCCCAACTTGTTGTCTGCAACCTCACTGAGGGTGCACTCGATCCCTTTGTCCAGATCATTAATAAAGGTATTAAACAGAACTGGCCCCAACACTGAGCCCTGAGGAACACCCCTTTTGACCAGCCACCAACTGGAGTTAGCTCCAGTCACCACAACTCTCTGGGCTCAGCCATCCAGCCAGTTTTTTACCCAGCAAAGAGTACGCCTGTCCAAGCCGTATAACATCTAGTGTACTGGGTCATATACATACAAATGTAGCTAACTAATATAGCATAGTAAGTCTGTCTGCTACCAACATATATCTCTCTGAGAAAGTTTAATTATTTTCTGGCGCTTTTTTTCCTTCTTTTATTTTTTTGTTTTGTTTCCATTTCTGCATGCACTGAGTATGGTGTGGTGTTCTCTAGAAAGATCTGATATAAATAAGGCTTGGATCAGACTCAGTAAACTTTCCTGAGATAACCAGGATGCTTTCAAGAGGTTTTGGTATTTTGTGCTATGCCCTTCCTTGTTCGTACTGGCTTCAGCTGATATAAGCATGACCACAGAGTTAGTTTACATCAAGCTCAAGTTCAAGTACAAAAGTTGGGTTGAAACTTGAGGAAAAACATTAGTAGCTTAGCTAAGTGCTTTTATTCCCAAGGTACATATCCCTGTTGACCCTTAGTCAGTACATCTCAGTAGTCCTCACTAGCTGTGGCATGATTTTCTGTCTAGACAGAAAAGCTGAAGAAAAAATGGAAAACTTAGGGCTGCTTAATTTAATGAAAATGGAGAACAGAAAATTAGCTGTTTAAAATCAATGCTTAAATGAAAACCTCCGGTTCGTGAAGGAAATGCAGTTTTGTTTTCAGGTGTACAAAGAGATACTTGGGATCTCAGAGTAAGAGTAAAGATAGTAAGGGTGAGGATCATGTAATTTAATTTCAGATGTCAGGGACATGTGACTTAACCTCAGCATCTTATGATCAGTGGAAAGAAATAAAAAATTCTAAGGAGTGATTTCACCAACTGTATAGTAAGAGAGGAACTACACTTTAGAAATGGTTGTTCCTCTCAGCAGCACAGGGAAACTGAGCAACTAGCTCAAAAGCACTAATGCATATGTCGTGGTTTAGCCGGCAGCTCATCCCCACACAGCCGCTCGCTCACTCCCCCACGGGTAGATGGGGGAGAGAATCAGAAGGGTAACGCTTGTGGGTTGGGATAAGAACAGTTTAATTTTAATTATTAAAAGAAACAACAACAGAAATGCAGTGTAAAGGAGAACAACGAGAGGCGCAAAGCCCCGGGGGAGGGGGGAAGGGAGGGGAGAGGGGGAACGAACCGCCGGAACAAACCGCACGCGCCGCAGCCGCTCAACGCCCGCCGACCCGACGCCGCGCCGCTCGCGAGCCGCAACCTCCCCCCCTTAATATACTGGTCATGGTGTCACGTGGTATGGAATGAACCTGCCATTGGCCAGTCGGGGTCAGCCGTCCCCACCATGGCCCTGCCCCTCCTATCCCCCCGCCACGCGGCAGAGCGCGGGAAGCTGGAAAGGTAGCCGACCCCCACAGTGAGGAGAATTAACCCCTTCTCAGCCAAAACCAGCACAGCATACTACAGATCTCTATATTAGTAGAGCTGAATCCCATGCTGGTCATAATGTATACAGTCTGTGGTATGGATATCATAATATAGTGATAATGGGGGGTCTCTCTTGCTGCTCTGATCAGAACGTGGGGGAAAGAACCTCCTGCTCCTGCTTGCCCCTCCTTCCTCTAGAAATTCCTCAGGCTTGAGATGCAAAACTCTTTTAAATCAATAGGTATTTGGTACTAAATTAATAAATTGGGGCAAGTTGTTAGCTGCAATTTATTGACATCTTTCTACTTATCATATAATGCATAGTTATCTCAAGCTCATCATGGTTGTGTTTTTCTTCCATTTAATGTGAACTTCATTGGCTGAAGCACAAAGTTACAAAAACTCCCCTAAAGTTTTGTTAGACTGGAATATCTAATCTGAAGTGTCTTCAGGAAAGACATGGACCTGTTGGAGCAGGTCCAGAGAAGGGCCATGAAAATGATCCGAGGGCTGGAGCACCTCTCCTATGAGGAAAGGCTGAGAGAGTTGGGGTTGTTCAGCCTGGAGAAGAGAAGGCCCCAGGGAGACCTTACTGCAGTCTTTCAGTACTTAAATGGGGCTTACAAGAAAGATGGGGACAAATTTTCTAGCATGGTCTGTTGCGATAGGACAGGGAGTAATGGTTTTAAACTAAAAGAAAGTAGATTTAGACTAGGTATAAGGAAGAATTTTTTTATGATGAGCGTGGTGAAACACTGGCGCCGGTTGCCCAGAGAGGTGGCAGATGCCCCATCCCTAGAAACATTCAAGGTCAGGTAGGACGGGGCTCTGAGCAACCTGATCTAGTTGAAGATGTCCCTCCTCACTACAGGGGAGTTGGACTAGATGACCTTTAAAGGCCCCTTCCAACCCAAACCATTCTGTGATTCTATAATTCTATGATTCTCTTCAGGTAACAGATTTCTCACAGCCACGCTGCTTGTATGAAGAGCAATTGTGGGATTTCTTTTTCTGACCAGCAATAAAATGGTGCATTTCTGTGTAACCACTGTTAGGATCCTGAATTAGTCTCAGAGCTGTGGGATAGATTTCGAGCAATATTTTCATATTATAATACACTAGCAAAGTTGCAATATACAGTTTGTTATACTGGTGGAGCTAGACAAGTAACAAAAGTTAATCGGGAAACTACCATGCTGGGTTTTTAACAAACAGTGGATTGCTATTTTACCATGAGGTGTACCACAAAAAGAGTGAGAAGCACCAGAAGCTGTGGGCAGTCCAGGGGAATGTATATCACTGTAATTCCATTTTTTGCAAAGGTCAGGTGAAGGCTAACTTAATTTTGTTGGGAGCTGAACAGAAGACAAACCTGTTTACATTCCAGAGGAATTAATTTCGCGATTGTGGTGAAGTCAAAGAAGAGGAATTTGGGAGGGTTTGCTCATTAGTGATCTTTCAGAACAACATTTCAATGCTTCTCCTTTTCCTTTTATTTGTTTTAACTCATCTATTTATATTTTGTTCCAACACTACAGGAAACAAAAATCTATTGTCTTTGTTTCTGAAGTTGTTCTTTATAGAGTTTGCTATAGATGTGCTTATTCTGTTGTAACAAGGAGGTAATTTCATATTATTTATAAAATTCTAATTTGTGAAGGTAATGATGGAGAATTATTGAAAACATGGAAAATTTATTCTGCTGCCTTCTCTTGTACTTACTCATTGAAGAAACCTAAGGCGAGATCTGGGATGTCAGAAATATTTACATAAAAGAATAGAGGGATGTTCATATTCAGTTCTATAAATGTGTTTAAAGTTTATATGACCCATATATGTTTGGACTAGGTTTTGTTCTTTGTGAAATCTCTGAAAAGTACAGATCTTAGTATTTCTGGAGTAACCTATTTTTCCATTCATTCTTGTAATGTATCCAGGAAAAAAATCTGGGATAGAATAAAAGGATGTGCACTAGCTAGGATTAAAGAAAAAAAAGCAGGGAATCAGTGGTAACAAAAAAAAAGAACTAAACAGTCATAGGGTGTTCACTAAAAGCCCTCCTGCTTCAGTCCATGACCTGAAGACAGTAGTGGAAGGACTTCTTCCCACGGTGCCTCTGTAAAGGTTTTACTGGTTTTGATGGAGAGTGAGCTCAAAGAAAGGAGATAGGGCTCTTTACTGGGAAGCAAGTCCCTTTTTTTTTAGGGTGTAGTGTTTTCCTGAGGGTGACTAGTCCTGCCTGTGTCCTTGCCAGCACACTGGAGGCTCTCTCTGTGCAGTCAAGCGCTACTTATGACTTCAAACCCTGGCCATCCTTTGCCTTTCTGTGAGTCTGCTACACTCAAGTACCGGTTAATCCCTTATATTCAAGAGGAAAAATGTTTAGCAGGCAGCTGGTGGGGAGCTGTATCCTTTCCTGCCATCCTAATAAAACTTCTCAGATATAGCTCTTGTTCTACACCCAACTCAGTTCCACCCTGGCATGCCAATGATTTAAGATTAGTGGTTTGGTTGCCCAGGAGTGTCACACAGATTGCCAACTACACTTAAATACAGTGTTTGTCTGGGTTCACTTTGTTTGGTCAGTTCTAGGTCTTCACATGGTGTGAAAGGCCTGTGATGTGCTGCTGTACTGTGCAGGTCCCACTTACAGCTCCACTGACTATGCTGCTGCCTGGTGCAGTCTGCTGTTCCTAAGACCCACTCCAAACATGGTGTTTAGCAAATGCAAACCAGTTATTTTCTGTATTTTTCTCTGTCTATTTTTTCTGTACTTCCTGAAGGATTGCAAATAATATTTCCTTTGCAGTTTGAACACAGTGACAAGATGTGAAATGCTTTTATGTGCGGAAACAGATGGAAAGCATGCACAGTGCCTGCCCATCACCTTTACTGTACATGGTGATAGGCTGCCCATTCCTCTCTGTTGCTCCCTTCCAAAAAGAAAATATTTTGAAGACACAACATTTGTACAATATTTTTGCCTTTTAGAAATGAATGTTGCCCTCAAATGCATTTCAACATCTTGAAGTCTTTCTCTCAGGCCTATGTGAAACCAGAGTGTTCACAGAAAGCTGCTTTCTACTTTAGTGTAATAGTTAACTGGCTTCAACTACCAGTACAGAAAACTATTTAAAATCCCTTACTATTTTGCTTTATTATTTCTCATCGTATTTCCCTTCTGATGTTACAATAATCCACAAGGATGTCTTTTGCTTTAATGATTATTGAAGTTCATTTAGATGTTTGGAGGCAAATTGCTTTATTATATGTCTTTATATATCTTCTTATATATATATGTATCAAAATAATGAAACCCCCATGTTTGCAGCTAAAGGTCTATCTTAGTGGCTGTCGCTCTATGTGACGGACTCTGGTTTTGTTATGAATGTTGGAAATAAGCCTCCGTGCAGGTAAAAGCTTGAAACTCATACTCCTACTAAAGTGTGATTATTATTCTGGGATTTGGAGATACTTATATTTAACAATGTCTGTCAGCTGGCAGTGTAAGCCAGACTCAATGCACAATACACTCATTATGCCTAGTTAGGTTCCTAGACTGCCCTCGTCACTGAAACTTCTACGCTCCTGCTACAATATAGTGGGTGCACTCACTGCCCATCCCACCTTTTCACTGGTGTCTTTTCTTGTCTGCATCAAGGCATTTTTTTTGTTTTTTTCCCTTGGTTGGATGATTTGTTTGGCTGTTTCTGAAGAGCTTTTTCTCTCAGATTTGTCAGCTTTTTGCTTAATAGAGAAGGTAGAACTCCTGCTGATATTTAAGGTGAAGGATACAGTGCTCTTCCTCATCAGTTTTTCCTCCTTTGACTAGCTAGCAATTTTTTTGGTTTCTTTGTCTTATAGACCACTACAGCTGTCTGTGACAAACCAGCCATATCCTTCAGATACAGCAGAATTAATCTTCACTTCAGGTGCTCAGGTTCTGCTTCAGTACTTTCTTACCCGCAGTTGAAAATGTTTTATTTTACTTGTTTTGCAATGTTCTTCTGATTTGTCTTGTTTTTTACTTAAAATGGTCATGTTGTTCTATTCTGCTTCAGTTAATTCCCAGCTATGTCATTATGGTCTGGAGAGTATTAGCTTTTTATCTATTACTTGTTTTCTGAAGGGTAAACTGTCCCTAGAAGAGTCTTAGTGATGGTGCCTTGGAGATTTGTTATTTGCTGGAAATTTTTTATGTCCCAACCCATCATACATTGAACACTAAAAAGCAAGCAATGCAGAAGCACTTAGTGGATGAAGCACTTTAGACTGCAATACAGAAGAATAATTTGAGATTCATGAGTATCCCCTTGACTTTCTAGAAGGATTTACTTAGACCTGAGGGAGAAAGAAAATCTGCTTAATATGAAAGAGTTGTGGGAAAAACATGACAAAATAAAGTAAGCTTCAATTTTTAAAGGTATATGTGTGGGAGGGAAGCACAAAACACTTAAAAATCTTGGCCTCCCGCCTTCTGTAAAGGGAGGAATGTGATGTTAGTATTTGCCAGAAAGGAATCTGTTTCTGGTTAAAGGAATCTTAGGCTTAGTATAGATTCTAGGGATAATACAACAGAATTAGCACAAAGTGCATCAGCTCTGAATATTAATTGAATCATATGTTCCCTCAATATCACTTTAGAATAGAATAGAATAGAATAGAATAGAATAGAATAGAATTGAATTGAATTGAATTGAATTGAATTGAATTGAATTGAATTTCAGTTGGAAGGGACCTACAATGATCATCTAGTCCAACTGCCTGACCACTTCAGGTTAAAGCATGTTATTAAGAATCACAGAGTTATGGAATCATAGAATGGGTTGGAAGGGACCTTTAAAGGTCATCTAGTCCAACTCCCCTGTAGTGAGGAGGGACATCTTCAACTAGATCAGGTTGCTCAGAGCCCCGTCCTACCTGACCTTGAATGTTTCTAGGGATGGGGCATCTGCCACCTCTCTGGGCAACCGGCGCCAGTGTTTCACCACGCTCATCATAAAAAAATTCTTCCTTATACCTAGTCTAAATCTACTTTCTTTTAGTTTAAAACCATTACTCCCTGTCCTATCGCAACAGACCATGCTAAAAAGATTTAAAAGGATTAAAAAGATTAAGGGCATTGTCCAAATGCCTCTTAAACACTGACAGGCTTGGAGCATCGACCACCTCTCTAGGGAGCCTGTTCCAGTGCTTGACCACCCTCTTGGTAAAGGAACACATCCCAATGTCCAGTCTAAACCTCCCCTGATGCACCTCTGAACCATTCCCATGCGTCCTGTCACTGGATACCAGGGAGAAGAGCTCAGCACCTCCCTCTCCACTTGCCCTCCTCAGGAAGCTGTAGAGAGCAATGAGGTCACCCCTCAGCCTCCTTTTCTCCAAACTAGGCAAGCCCAAAGTCCTCAGCCAATCCTCACAGGACATTCCTTCCAGCCCTTTGACCAGCTTTTCGCCCTCCTCTGGATGCATCCAAGGACCTAACATCCTTCTTAAACTGTGGGCCCCAGAACTGCCCGCAATACAGAAGGTGAGGCTGCACCAACACAGAACACAGTGGTATAATCACCTCTTTTGACCAGCTGGTTATTGCTGTGTTTGATGCACCCCAGGATGTGGTTTGCCCTCTTGGCTGCCAGGGCACACTGCTGACTCATTGAGCCTGCTGTTGACCAGCACCCCGATATCGCTTTCTGCAGGGCTGCTCTCCAGCCACTCCTCTCCCAGTTTATACTTGTGCCTGACATTACTCCATCCTGCATGCAGAATCTAGGATTTGGACTCGTTAAATTCCATCCCATTAATCATTGCCCAATGCTCAAATTTATTTAGATCCTTCTGCAAGGCCTCTTGTCCCTCAGGAGAGTCAACAGCACCTCCCAGTTTGGTATCATCAGCAAACTTGCTAATGATGCATTCAACTCCTGCCTCCAGATTGTTGACAAATATATTGAACAGGACTAGCCCTAGAATTGCATCCTGAGGAACACTTAAATGTGTAGTTCAAGAGATTCTTTGGACTTCTTTTAGATAGTTAAACTCTGACTTTCAAAGGCAGTTACTTACTGTACTCTTCAGCATTGGAAGACCTCTAGCACTTAAACGACAAGGAGAGCACTATAGATTTGAACAACCCTCAGTGCAACTTGCTGCCTGGCCCTGTTTTATTTAGCTAAGTATGAAGTCTTATGTCTTGACACACTAGAGTCTTGAAAACATAAAAATAACCAGTATTTCAGGAATTTCTAGGGAAAAAAAGAATTATCTGATTTATTTACTTTCCTGACAAACCTAATCTTTATTTATTTCTTTAAAAAGTGCTACATAAAATAGCACATGGAAAATACTACTAGATGTACTAATGAAATTAATACAACTTATTACTCTGGAAAACTTACAAGATGTGGAATTGTACTGCAGACTAGATTCTTGTCACATTACTTGGACCATCTGAAAAGGAGTGTTTAATCATCTCTTCTGGATGGAATGATTCACTTTGATTGACTATAGAGGCAGCATAAACAACCACCTCAGACTGTATACCACACTGCATGGCTGATTTAGGTGAGGTGAATTTTGCTCTGATGTACTGTTCATTTTGTGTGTTGACTCCATTTCTGGAGATATTTGGAAGCTGTCTGGACATGGTCCTGGGCAGCCTGCTCTAGGTCACCTTGCTTGAGCAGAAGGATCGGATGTGATGACCTTCAGAGGACCCGCCCAATCTCAACTGTTGTCTGATTCTGTGATATCTTTTCAAAAATGATGACACTGCAAGTGGAAAGTAGCAATATTGTTAATTTGTAAGAGAAAGGTGGCCTAATAAAGCAAATAGTATAATATAATTTCCTTACAAATTTCTTTAGCCAGTACTAGATCTGACTTCTCTGCTCAGCAGTCTTTGTGCTGTTTTGCTTTAGAGTACTGAAAGAAGGGCTACTCAGGAATTAGCTGAATATAGATCTGCTTAAATTAGCCAGGTAATAAAAAAGAAGAAAACATACATGGCTATCAGTGGTGATTGTTGCTTACATTTGACTTAGTATGTACCTTGTTCTGTTGAGGTTGCTTATACCCTGAAAGCCAATAGTTTAGTGGATGCAGAATGTTTAAGGTACTTTCTCTGCTTGTCTCCATTTCATTTTCTAGCAGGAGCTGCCATACGAGGAGGCATTTTGCAGTGCTCTTGCTCCTGCAGGTTCAGTTTCCTCTGTGTATCCACTCTCTTGATTTCTGCACTGTGCAGTAGCATGTCTCCCTGTTGCCTTATAATTCCCCATCTCACCTGCCATCACTATTTTAGTTTCTCTAAAAAACTGCACCTACTTACAAGGACTGAGAGGAACCGCAAGTAGTTTCTTCTGACTTAGAAGGTGTTTCATCTCAGTAGTTCGGGTTAGTAAACAGGTATTGGACACCAGTCTGTAGTGAGGTTATCAGATATTTGTTGTAGGTTTTGGTTCAGATAGATTTTCTAAGCAGTCACATAGGCAATATATATGGAAGAAAAGGGGTTATATTTGTCAGTTTGCTCTTTAGCACTATGAGCATATGGTTTAAGTCAGTTGCATACTGACGTGATCCTGGTCACCTTTTCCTACTTCAGTGTTAAATTCTCCCATGGGTGATGTTCTAGTGTGGTGCTTTGTAGTCAGAGTGAAAGTGGCAGATTTTATATTCAGTCCAAGCACGTTGTAGTTTAAACTTCTTCTATTATTCCAACTGATGACTTATTGGTAACATCAGGAGTAGCATTTCGGTTTTTTTACAGAGAATGTTTTCCAACAGATATGCTTTAAAAATACAAAGCCTCCTGCTATTTGCAAAAAAAAAAAAAAAAAGAGTTGTATTGTTTTAGTGCCAAAATATACAGAAAGTTTCTATGCTAATATGGAAAAGATGGGGAATAACTGGCCCTAAAACAATACAAATTTTTTTTTAATTTCCTATTTTCATCCTCACTTGTTAGTGTTAAAACTCTGTTAACTAAATTCTCCTGCCCTTTTAACAGTTAATAAAGAAGGCAAGACAACTACCTCCTAACACTCCCTGTAAATTTTGTGCTTAAAGAACTGTTCTGAACATCACTGCTTAAAAACAAGGTGTTTCAAAAGACTATTTTATTTTTGACTGTCACTGGCAAGCAATGTCTCTACATGCAAGTGAATGGAACATCAACTTAACTGAGCCATCTTCATTGTTGCTCACCAAATTCTTAAATAATAGGAAGTAGAAAGAAGTGCTTCGGCAGATTCTCTTCCCCATATCTGAGAGGGTAAAACCAAAAAGTGTAAATTATGGCAAATGTTCAGAGATATCTGCAGAACAGGGCCTATTGTTTGCTGAACAGCTTGAGAGAAGTAAGCTATATTGCCTAGATCCTATTTATGTTTATGTTTATGTTTATGTTTATGTTTATGTTTATGTTTATGTTTATGTTTATGTTTATATATCTTTGATCCTTCATGGAAATTATAATCTTGAGTTTCAAAACCCTGCCTGTGGTCCCTTGCAGAGATGTTCCTCAAGCATGGACTTGTGCCTGAATCTAAGTGCCTTGGCTCTCGTCTTGTTCTCCTGCTCAGTGCACACAAATTACTCTTGCAAATGCTATGACTGAGAGGTGTATGTGTAGAGTTTTATCATGCAGCTAGAGACAGTTCTTCACGAAAAAGTTAGTTGGACTGTTATTAACATCTGGAGTACATTTGTGGCTCATCTCTGGGGCATCTTGTCCTGAGGCTTCCAGGGAGGCAGAATTAGGAAAGGCTGCTCCTGCCAGCCTACCCTTTCCTAGATAGAGAACTCCAGGCAGGTACCTATTTTGAAGCTATCGGGATGCTTATACATGTTTTAGCCACTCTGTTCTCCTCAGCAATTGGATTCTACAGGTCCAGAGATAATGTAATAATGAGTTTAGGCTTCTGTCAATAAAATCTGCAGTACTAATGGTGAGAGTGTAAGCTTACAATGTCTTAAGCAAAGTAAGGTATAACCAGTCAGAATTTGAAATGAAACATGCAAATGGCACTGAGTTGATGACAGAAACCAGTGTCTTACGGGAAACGCAGCTGCGGTCTGGGGATGTGCAGTAGAAGCAGCTTCCCCCAGCCCACAGGAAACCAAGCAAGAGAGTGACGGATGGTCCTCAGCTGAGTGCAGGGAATATAGCCCCTTCTCCCCATCCTCTCCCACCATCTACCCTGAGTTAACCCTAAAGTATAGATAGGTGGCACTGTGTTCTTGGAGATGTGAAAACCAGAGCGTCACCTCCTAGGACATCCATGAGTGCATGACACTGTTTGCAAAGGTAAAGAATGCTGTTCTTGGTGATCTAGCCCTTAGGTGTTGCAGCTTTAATATTATATTCAGATGGTCTGTTTTGTTTGGATAATATATTCTATTACTTCTGGTCTGTATACTTGTGTAATACTCTTAGTTTACAAAGGCTGCCATGTTTCACCTCAGACTGCTGCATTTCATTTGAGGATGGCTCATTTGTATGGAAGGGAGAGATCTGGTAAAGATCACATCTAGAGCAGAGGGATCTTAACAAGTTCTGTTGATATCTGTACTGTTATGTAATTACAATAATGGAATTGCATCTATTTGATAATTCCAGTTTTCCTGCAAGCCATTGGAAAGCAGAAAGCAGCAGAAAGAACTGAAGCCCTCTTATAGATAAATGGCCAGACCCTGACCATAAACCCTGACCAGACCGGTATAAAATAGATGTTGATCTACTGACTGCAATTAAACTACAGTTTTCTCATTCACAGCTTGTTAGATTTGCTAAAAAGTCAGGGGTGCTAAGTGGGTTGAACACAATTAAGCTGAGCTACAAGGAGAAGAATGTTTTGTTTGGTCTTATTCCATTAGAAGTGTAAGGGAAGTTTGTATTTGATTCATTAAGAGCAAGTGTTTGTAATATTCTTTGTATGTGCTACTGATAATTACCTACCTGCGGCTGGTATCTTCATGTTCCTTTCCAAGCTTTTTTTCCTTTAGACAGATCTTTATAAAAGTAAGATTAATGCTAATATTAAATGGAAGGTGATATTTTGATTATGTTACAAAAATCTGTAGCAGTTCTTTTGGACTCCCTTCAGGGCTGAATAGTGCACAAATAAATCTTGAGAAAATGCAGGACTATTTTCATTCAATGCAACATCTTGTCATTGGACTATTATTGAAATATTCTAGGTGTCCTTTCAAGGATTAGACAAGTAGGATGCTTGCTTATCTGCTTAATTATTTTTTTTAACAACTGTAGGTAATGACAGTGCATTCTTTCATAATATACAAATATCTGCTAAGGGACAGTAAGAAGCTCACTATATGTAGTCCTTAAAAGAGAAGGCTTAGAACTGACTTGATAATGATTTTTAATTACCTACTTAGTGAAAAGTGGTGTAGAATTGTTTTCACTCTGTGCTCCAGGGGCATCTGGGCACTATTTCCAAGACAGCCACAAAACCCAGGAAAAACATGGCTAGCTCCTGTAGGCTTAGATTTTCTCTGCAGTGTTGTTAATCTCCACAGGAACATTTTTAGAATTGCACAAATTGAGAGAGGTTGAAGGCCACTGACTAGCCATCTCATGGGCTAGGAGCTAAAGTCAGCCAACAAACTAGAAATAAATTGCGAAGTTCCAGTTTGCTTGAAAAATAAGTATAATTAACTGTTGGACTGCATTATACATTGCTGTGGTAAAGTATCCATATTTGATTTATACAATCTTTCTAAAACATGTGCTTTAATATGTGCTTTAATTCACTGCAACTTGCTGTTTTGCATGAGGAAAATTCCACAGACTTTCCTGTGTAGGAGGCTGTATTAGATTATGAAAATAGTTTATTCTGGCCTTAAAAGCAATTAATCCATGTTCAGCTCATTTTTATCATAGTCTTTGAGCAAGTAGCATACCACTCCTGGGGTGTGGCAGCAAAGCAAATAAGATGATTTACTCCATTTCCAGAGGTCTGATTTGGTGCTTTCCTCCAGACTCGTGCTTCAGAATCTCTCCATTTCACCCAGCTGTAAGTGAGAGCTAGGTTCTGGGGCTTTGGACCCAAAAGTGTCAATACATGATTGTAAAGTTATCACTGTTTTTCTGTCATTTTTTGTAGGCAGTGCTGTGCCCCTCTAAGTGTGATGGGCCATCTGATGTTCTTGATGTGGCTATTTATTGAACTGTCTCAAGTCCTCTCTGAACTGCACCTCACTTCATTTGGAGAAGACTTATGAAATGCCAGTATTAAAATTACAAAAAAAAAAAAAAAGAAAAAGCCAAAAATCCTTTTTGAAGGCAGAATACAGATCAAGACAGCATATGAAGAATCAAAATAAAAGACACTCTGTTTTTATTTCAGTGATAAAGCCGCAAAGCTATTACAGGAAAGGATAAAACTCCAGTAAATGTTCCTGGAGGTTTGTGACTGTGGCCAGGATCTTAAGGCACTGATTTTTTTAATATGTCTGACATGTTTACCACTAGCAAAATTAAGATTAATGGCATATGTTTTGCAGATGTCAAAAAAGGAAATAATGTAAGAAAAATATAAATAGCAGTGTTAATTATGCAATTCAGTTTTTAATTCTACATGTTTTTCTTAGGACAAGAATTTATGTATCTGGGAAAATATTTGGATTGCAGAACGTCACAAAGGTTTTTTAGTTTCGTTAACATGGCAAGATTATAAAGTAGACAACAAAACTAAATCTATAAGCTAAATGGCAGAAATGTGTTTCTTTCTTTTCCTTTGGTTCTGAAAAAGCAGGTGTTTGAGCTGAAGATATAGCAGACCTAATATCTAAAAAGCAATAGCAGGTTTTATAAGGTGACAATAGTATCTGGAAAAATGAAATAAATAAATACCTAGCCCTCTCAAACTATAGATTTCAGGGGGTGCCACCAGGATCAGATTAATCAAAACATGATCAAACACCCTCCCTTCCAACATACTGTAAAGCAGCACAAGTTATACTGTAAAGCCAAATCAAAGTCAAAAGCAGTAGCAAAATCTAAATTAATATAGCTTTTATGGAAGTAAGCAGTAACTATTATGAAAGCCGGGTGTCAGAAGACTATGGTGCACTGCCCTTCAAGCAAATGAGAAATTAATTTATTAGAAACTAAAATACTGATGAATCTAACTTTAATGCATTTTAAGGACCGACTTAATGAAGAACTGATGGTGGTTGCTCACACAGAATTATACACATAATAGAGCACCTCAGGACATACAGTTAAGAAACTCTAAGCCCATTTAGATAGATTTGTTTCTAGTATGTTAGTCCTGTGAATTATGATGTAAAATATTTGAAAAGGGCAAAGGTAGAAGGCTGTATCTCTGGATGCCTCTATGACTTAAGAGAATGAGATGTACACTACAGTGATGGATAGCTAAGATAAAAATTATGTAGTAATAGTGTTGTATGTGTTCCAGAAAAAGCTTATTTACAGGCACACATTTTAAGGTCAAGAGGGACCAATAAGGTCAGAAGAAGACATCTGTTTTGATCTTCTCTATAAAAACCCATGGATTTTCTGGCAGTAATTTCTGCCTCAAGTCTGGAATTTCTCTGGAGCAACTCAGGTCATAACAATTTTTCTTCCATTTTCTAGTAAAGGAAGTACAGAGAAATATGATAGTGTGAACAATGACAATCCCTCTTCTTCATTTGTAGCTAACATTATCTCCAAAAATGGTAACAGGCCTGGCTGCTGCTCTTGTTCAATCTCTAGAGCCACATTGTGTCCCTTTTGCTTTGTGTTGCTCTGGCCTTTGGTGTTTTGATTGAAATAATGCTGAGAGCTTTGGCTTCCATTAAAAACTTTCTTAGAAGTATTTACCTTGGTCTCAAGTACCCTGGTTGCTTGATTAAGAGATAACATAATTATTAGAAATTATAAGAAAGTAACTTTTTAGATTTAGTTGTAGGATGCTACTAGGACTTAGAATGATGCTGTATATTGACATTAGGACATAATGTAGGATGCCAATCTAAGAAGTTTCTTTTGTGGTTCTGTTTTTTTCTCTTATTCCCCAGTCTCCACATCTTATCTTTTTATAACTATTTTTTCCATCATCAGTAGGGGAAATACTTAGATGTGAACCATTTTCATACTGGGCAAAGTTAGAAGTTTTATACTTCCAGTAATGCAGATTAATTACACTCTTTCCTATGTTAGAAGTCCTTATATTTTCTTTGATTCACTTGCAAAGTCTTCTATTTCCCCAAATTTTTGCTGAAATTCCCACTGTGTTACAGGATTAATATCTATGGTGCACAGCTGGGGAGTAAGTTTGCAAGTGTACAAGAATAAAAAGACTTGCATCAGCAGGTCACTATTGAAAGCCACCCACGAGGGCTGGCAGCGGAGGTTGCCTCCTAAGAAGTTGTATTGTTTTCCACTCAGTGAATGTGCCACTAACTAATGGGAGAGAAATGTTGAGGATCATTTGGTTTTTCTGAGATTTATGAGCCAAGTTAATTGTTTTGTTTGCCTGATTTATTATACTTGAATGGATAAAGTACTACTAATATTGCACTTTGAGCAAGAACTTAAGGCCAGAATAGTCAAAAAGTTACTCATCTGGTTAGAGTACCTCAACTTTATATGAAGGAACAAAATTAGATGCTCTTTTTAGAATGTGGATATATGTAACTCACTTTCAAAGTGTAAGCATGTAACACTGAACTTTGTGCCAATATATTATCTGTCTCTATAATAATCTTCCCTATAGCTGTTTCTGTAAAACAGAAGTGTTTCTATTTTTATACATTCTAGCTATTCTGTCCAAGTCAAATATTGAAATGGACAACATCATATTAGTGATTATTACTTGGCCTCCAAAATAAAATATATTTGGCATGATGGAAGTGTTTGGGACATTTATAAATGTGTCATCAATGTCTAAATATCAGTTACTTGACATAATACCTAATATTTACTTCATTTTCTCCTTATAAGCTCCTTGAGAATGAAAGTGGGTTTTTTAATTATTATTGTTTCTTGCTTTTTTAGACAATAACACAGATCAAGCAGAAGTCATTCCAGAGACAGGGTTAAAGAACCAGACAGCTAGTCCTACTTCCAGTAAGGGCTTGTACTCATCCCCTGATATCTGATATAGCTGTGGCCAATTAGGTTCCCACATGTCAAAACTGCCACAAAGAGCAAGACACCTTTTCACTACCCATCCTACTATTTGCACAGTGACCCAGGATCACTGAGGGGCTCGAATCTTCTTTGCTCTGAAAGTTTGGAGTGTCTCCATGTATAAATATTGACAAGCAAATTTTTTAGCATCTTTCCACTTTTTTCTTCCCTTTCTTCTTTCTTGTCTTCCTCCTCATCTAACCCTAGAGGAATAATGCAAGCCATCAGTAGGGAAAAGCTTTCCAAAGGGGGCCCATTCTGCATTTCACTCTAAAGCACAGCTCAGATGAGAACAGAGTTGTTGGGGTAAGGAATTTTCCTTGCCAGAGATGTTTACAGGGGCTGTTCTACCATGAGGTGGTAGAACTTTGCTCTGGAGTCTGAGATCTGCAGCATCTTTGGAGAATCTTGATATCATGGTGATTTATGGGCTGAAAGCTGCCCAATGTTACTGCTGGTCTGTTGATTGAGAGACTTATGGCTTAGAAGTAGGAACAGTAATTAGATCCAGAAGCAAGTGTGCATGCATCAGAATGTATACAGCCCTGGAGTAATGCGTCTCTAGTACTCATCTCAAACAAATTGGTATTTGTGTGGCTTCCTTTTCTTCTTCAGTGAGAGCTGGAGACAGAGTAGGAATTACTGTAGGAAGCTCTTCGTCTGGGAGAAAAAGGTTGTCTTTGAAATAAATATCACACTGAAAACTTTCCAGCCTAAGCCTTTCATTAATTTCTCCATGTCATCTTAATATATTTGAACTCTGTAAAAAATAATGCTGCAAAAAGTTCTCCCTACATGTAATTTTTCCTCAAGTGAAGTGCATACCTTTCAAATTATAAACTTCCTACTTGTCCTAGGAAAATCCTCACTATATAAATAATTGAACTCATCTGCTGTGAACGCAAGTATTCTTTCTCTAGCAGTCTAAAATATATGCCTAAATACACATCTTGTACTTAGTGCTTTAAATAGTAATTACTCCCGTGAAGTCACTGGAAGCCCTTAAAAGGATTTGACAGTTTCCCCACAATCTTTCAGTGAATGTAGTAGCTGGGCTGTGCAGTGCTACATCCACTGATAATTCAGCAGCTGAGGAACTCAGCAAAGCCTGCTCCAAACTTCTCAGCTGTTGACAGGCTTGACTTGCTGAGAACACTGGTTAAATATAGCACAAGCGAGCTCAGCTCAACAAAGTCATTGCTGTAACACTGTGTGAAGAGACCAGAAGAGGGGAAATACAATCTGAGAACTAAACTGCCAAAGCCTAACACCACCTAGCAACAGTTGAAAAAACTTTTAAACAAAAGTCTGGGTGAGACACAGACAGAGTATACCTCCTACTTCTCCTGCCTGGGATTTCTGTGAGAAGCAGCTCCGGTTTTCTGTTCTCTACCCCATTTCCTTCATTACTTCAGCTGCTGGTAGACCTAGAAAAGTGGGAAAAGTTTCTCTCTTTGTGTTCTCCTGGGCTGGATCAGTCTACTACTGTGGTAGTGCTGTGGGACGAGCTACTGTGATCTTGCGGTGTAAAGGATATATTTCTAGGTTCGTGTTGCTGACAGGTAAGGCTGAGCTAACCACTCCAATGCATTCTTTTTGAAAGAAGTTATTTTCTTTTCTAGTGACTATTGCATCTTTCCTTCTATGAACAATCTTCTGCATTATTTGGAAATGTCACTAGATGAAAGCTGGGGTAGAAGTTTTAGATTTCTTTTTATGCTTTCATCACAGAAAAACGTTGCTTAAATAACTTTTGCAGTTCTTAGAACAAGCATAATCAAGTAGCTAGTAGTATGACAAAATGTGTATAGATTTTGACATGTATCTTGCTTATATCTGCTTTCAGAAGACAAACCAACATTTAAGAATAGAATACATATCATCCCTTACCAGTGATAGACTAGCAGCTATTACAAATGGTGACAGCCTGTGTGAGAAGTAAGAGGAAATAGACATTCAGCAACTGAATTAACTGAATATTTGGTGACCCAGCACATTTGTATTTTTTGTTTCCATACTAACTTTTAACACACAAGCACACCTGGTGCCTTTCATACTATCCTTGTGACAACAGCTCTTGGTTCTTCCTCTTGTACTTATTCACACAGAACGAATACTAATCTCTGCTCGATTGATTAGCTGTATATGCAACCATCCTAAGACTGGCCTTATGTTTATTGTACCCAAGTGTGCTTGAGCTGGGTCATTGTTTGTTTCTTTTAGCAAAATAAATGAGAAACTAGTTATCAGATGTTTTACCCAGCCAGCAGAATGGAAGCCTGTTTGTCTGTTGGAAATGCATATCCTATGGTCGCATAATGGTCATGTAATTTAAGAGATGAATTGCTTAGTATGATTTGCTTTGTCTAAGATGACAAAATCTGTTTGGTCAATTGAACAATTAATCCCCCTCACCCTGTCTTTTAAAGCCATTTTCTCCAAACAAAAGAAATCTAGTATGCATGAATTTTTAAAAGATGTACTGATTATGAATTCATATGCAATCTGAATTCAGTTATGAAGGCAAAGATTTAAAGAATGCACTTAACCCGTGCAAAAGCCCTGTTCACAGATTTATGTAGAATTGTCTCAGAAGAAAAATATTTGTCCTAAAGAAGGAGTGGACTGACTGAGTCTATGATGACTGTCTGTGGTGTCTGACACTTAGTCTGTGGATTCTGGGACTGCCTCAGGAAGATGAGAAGGTCTTGCTTTAGCTAAATCGTTCTAGTTTCATCCCCGCATGCTATATAAATGACATCAATACCACATCTTAGCAGTGAAATGCTTACAGATTAGATGAAATTAAAATACTCTGAAGCAGCTTTGACTTGGTGGCTGAGAATGTAACTGCCTGTGAAACAATAAGATAAATGAAGTATTAGGATGGAGAAAAATTCTTAGAAGTAGAAATAATATGGTCTACATTTCATTTTGTAGCAAGGGGCACACTACTTAAGCACTATATAGGAGTACTTTTTGGTGGCCATGACTTAACGTGATAATCATTACTGTGGGATTACTACAGCACTGTGGTATCCCAAACCTAAATCTCAAAAGGAAACTTTGGTATTACTTTTTAATATAGACATATCCTGAGAAAGTTATTTTTTCATAAGAAAGCTGTGCAGTGAGAACTAAAACTGAGACAATATGATTTGTACAGTTTTTGTTGTTTGACATTAGAGTGAAAATAACTGTTTCTTATTTTGACTGTGTTAATTGGCAAATAATAAACTGTGGAGAAATGGCAAATTTGACCTTTTAAATATATAGGGATGACAAAATCTGGGAAAATGCTATGCTAATTATTGACTGCTCTTTGGTTTTATTTGTTGCTCAGCATAATGTGCAGCTTTATATATTTACTTTTCTTGCACAATTTACTTTTAGCAAAGTTTTTAAAAGCAAAAGGAAAATTATTAGCCTGATAACTATAAAATGAAGTGACTTTTGAGCAGTTTGATAGCAACTTCCAACTCTAACACATGGAGTTGTGGTTTTACATACATCTGTCTTCCTTTCACTTCAAAATGGAGGAGGCGGCTAAAGTTACTCTTCTCAACAGGTGTCCACAAAGAGGCTCTGGGATTTTCCAATCAAATCTGTGGAATATGTAATGTGGCTATTCAACAGATGGTTTCATATTTGAAGAACAGCCAATTCTGCTAATGACTACAGTGAAACCAAGCTCAATTTTATATCAAATCAGAAAGTAATTTAGGTTTTGGCGATACACTCCATTGTAGAGATTTTCTTGGAAGACGAGTAGACATAGCATACCCGATTTTTTTCCCCATTATATATTATTTTGATTTTGTGTATATTCCTGTAACTGTTGAATGAATGGTGCCTTTCACGGTGCTAAAGACAGTGTATTGCCCCCAGTCTGAATCCATTTCCAGACTCTGCCTGTGGCTCATTCTTTCACCTTCATTACAGCAATACTATAATTTACAGCTTCTTTTAATCAATCTAGCCACAGGTAAAGTCATCATCTTAACTGAGTGTTTTGTCATCACCTCAGTCTTTCAATCTCTTTAGAGAATGTCTAGTTCCTTTTAACACCAAATACAAAGACTTGAAATTCGTCTTCAAAGCTCAGCACTGTTCTGTCCCTGCCTACATCTGCCCTGTTTTTCCTGTACTCCTCCTGCTCATATCTGGTAGTCTAGTGACCTTTGGCTCTGATGTTAACTGGTCCATCCTCTATGTACTGGCTTTAGTAAGCTTGAAATTGACCTAATGACATATGAGTTTTCTGTAGTGCCTCTCCCTGTAGCACATGACACTAATGTCATGGAACAACTAAACTTGCCTACTAACAGAGCTATGTCAACCCAGGTAGGACTCCTGAAGATATAGTTGTGCTTCCTGGAAGGAGCTTGTGGACTAAGTGTAAGTGTATTGGGTAATCTCTGCTTTTACTAGTATGTCATATTTTGTTCCTCTGGGTCATTGTTTCACCAGTGTAGCCATTTCCATGCTAAAAGCTTTTTACTGATACAGGTGTATCAGTAAAACTCCTCCTGCTACAGGATCTTTCTGTTGGCACAGATTCCACACATGCTTAATTTAAAGATTTTGGTAATCTCATCTAACTCGGTTGATGTGCCCCCAGGCATAAATTAAGAATGTGCCTCAGAGCTGTGCTGAGTCAGAGGCCAGGTTTATGCAACTGAATTAAGAGTGAGATTTCCTTTGAGTTTAACAAGATCAAGTCTTAGTGTTCAATAATTAACAAATAAATTTCCAGTCCCCTCAAGAGCATTTAAAAAAATGGATCATCTGTATTCCTGTCCAAATAATTTTTTTCCTAAGAGACATTTTACTCTTTCTCTAATTTCCTGTTTCTTCCCTTCCTTTCTCAAGTTCTGTTGTTGCAGTTTGCCATAATATTACATATAGTACTAATATTATAATATACAATATTCTAATTATAATACAATAATACAATAATATAATAATTAATATATGAACTGAATTTGAGGTCAGGGGTTTTGTCTTTCTATTTTGTCCTGTCTAAAATGCCATTTGGAGGAATAGAGCTACAATATTTGTGAAGAAGCCAGATGAAACAAGAAGACAAAGGAGAAGGAATGCCACTATTTATGCTTCCTATTTCACAAAAATTATTTGGTATATAAAACCTGAGATAAGAAATGAAAGCTAGAAAGATTAAATAGTGTATGTGAAAAAATAGCCATAATCTGGTGCTTTTAATTTTTAGGCTTTTCTCTTTTCATCTCTCTCAGTGTTTTCTACTGAAAATTCTTTCCTAATTTTATAGAGAATACTGGGAATTTTGAGGGAAATACAGGCTTTTCTTGATATTGGAGGATGTTGGAAAACTGAGGAAACAATTATTTCATAATGAATTAAGGTGTCTTAACCTCTCCTTTTCTCGTTTAGTGGCTAGTATTTGTACCAAGTTAGTGACACTAGAGAAGTAAAACATTTATAACACAGTCCTCCTCTTATTATTTGAGTACCAGTGTCCAAAGGACAGGAACAATTGTGCCTATTTCCTGCTTGGGAGAGATAGTGGGAGTCTGTAGTCATATTGAAGACTATGTGACACCAAAGGTTCTTGTGAAAATTGTGCCTTTCTGGATACTTGATTAGATTTTTCCTTTTCTTTTGGGTCTTTTCACCTATTCCTCCACCTTCTGCAGATAATCTGCACTTTCTGTATTACTTTTTATTCTTACCATCATAGCAAAATAAGTACTAATAACAGTGCAAACACAAAGTCTTCCTAAATTGGGACAGGTTTATTTGTTTTGGTTTCATATTTTTAATTCAAGATGGCTTTGCGCTATCATTCGCATTCTGCTTTGCCTGGACTGTATCTCTAAATCTTTTCCACAAGTAAAGCATGCAAATGCTAGCTCTAAAGATGATATGAAAGATTATATAGATTGCAGTCTCCTCCAAAAGGGTTTACACACTTCACAAATACAGAGAAAGAGGCAATTTCTACAATTAAAAATATATATTAAAAAAGTGCAGTTGTATTTTATTTTGAAATCATTCTTCTATAGATACACAGCTGTTAATGTACATGATTTATCCTGGGCTGTTTAGTGAGTAGTGTTCTAGTAAATGAAATGGCATTGGTTTTTTTTCCCCCAGTTAACAGAAGATTACTATATGTGGTATTATAGAACTGAGAAGAAAATGAAGAATTCCAACATCTAGTTCCTTAATTTGGCAGCTCTGTGAGAATTGAAACTTAATCAGAAATGTGCATATGTGTGTGCATTTGTGCATGCCTTCTGTAAAAAAAGAAATGCTTTTTGGTGTTACAGAATGCATTGCTGAAGGAGTGGGACAAACACATCTGAAGTACAGGGAAATAGGCTGGAGCTTGTATTTTTTCCCTTAAATGGGCAACCCCGTCTAGTTGCTGTTAGCTGACAAAGCAAAGGGGTGTGTGAATCTAAAAGATAGCTGTACATTGACTGAATGAGTTTCATTTCAAAGCTGATTAAGGCAATTAAATTCTTAATTATCTATGATGTGGCCAGACTCATTCAGATATAAACCAGTGGACTTTCAGAACAAGAGCAAAAACCTCAGTGAATTTGCAGTAATCTTTTTTTGGTTTGATTTATATACTTTAAGAGCGCTTTAATACAGTAAGAGTTGCTTTCTTTACTTTTCCTTTTTGGGGAAATAGTGTCAAAGAGTATAATGTTTTATGATTTATGCTGTTCAAAAGTTTGTTCTGGTGCATATGTAAAAATAATATTTTGGAAGCTAAATCCATTTTCTATCTGAAGTCCACAGTATTTAGAGGCTTTTAGATTTGGATGAGGGGAGGTATCTAACTAACTAGTGTGTTATGACTGTGGATAGCAAGAGCTACAGCTTCACTAGCAAAATTAAAAAAAAAAAACTGAGAAAAAGTGGATTATATTGTAATAACAGAAAAGGATTTTTTTAGAAACTGGTTTTAAGGCTGCTCCTATCCAAAAAAGTAATTGAAAAGAAAAGATCATGTGTCCTTGGTACAAGAGTTTTCATTAGAGTTTATCAGACTGCTTGCATTTTTCAGAAAATATAAAGAAAATGAATGCAACAGAAAGCAGGAGACTGCTAACATCAGTGTAATCGAATTGCTGCCAACTTGCCTTGTTTATCTAAGAGATCTCTGTGAAAATAAGGTCTTTCCCACACATGCATGAGTCATAGGATGTAATGGGGCTAAGCAGACTTGCTTCAGCTTTCTAAGGCGCACGTATCTAAACTAACCTGTTTGAGTGCCTGTTCCTGTAGCTAAATGAGATCTAGCTTGACAACAGGAAGGGAGAAATGGTGAGTTCATGGCGCTATTTCAGTGCAATAACCTGAATGCTAAGGAAACGATGCAATTTCCATTTATTGGGAAAACTGCAGTTACTGTGACAACAAATACACACTGAAGAAAAACATATACAATTTATCCTCAAGTTCAAATCTGAGAATGTAGTAGATCGGATATTCATAAAACCTCACATTATCTAGTTATGTGACTCAAATAACATTCTTACTTACAGAACATACTTACAGATTGCTGAAAAAATATCCCTTTAAAAGCCGTAAGCAAGGACACAAATAAAAGGGTGGCAAAGCACATGTGGTTAATCATGAGTGGTTTGGTGTTGGGCTGATTAAAATAAAAAAATAAATTAGGCATATATTTCTTATGCTAAAGCTATTCAATTCCTGTGTCTGTTGTTCATACTGATCCCCAAAATCTCACTTGTCCCACCATCTGTAATCACAAAACCTCTTGGATCTAACTTTTAAGGTAAAGGTTTCAGTAGTTCTTCTATAGTGGCTTATTTATCCCCCCTTTATTCTTCTACAAGGACTTCTGTAATAAAAAGAAACATGAATTATCCTCCAGTAGGTAAGGATTTCAGTTCCTCATTCGATAAAATTCTTTAGAGAGAAATAAACATTCTGATTTTTTACTCTGGGCAGGAGACAGAAAGAAGGGAACGATGCCATGCTAGATGTCCTCAAGCATGTCAAACATAGCGCAGATGTCCTTTCTGCACAGAGGGACACACATGGCAACAGAGCTCCTGAATGCCAGAGGAACCACGTGTTACGGGGCAGCTGGCTGTGGGAACCACTGCCACTTCGAATGGCAGGAGCCAGAAGCTAAAATCCAAGTCACAAAAGGCATCATATTGCAAATAGTAAAAGGCAGGGTCACAGTCCTCTGAATGAGAGGTGCCGCTTATGGAGTTACAGAACCAGAATTTAGGTGGAAGGAACTGACAGAAGTCATCCAGTCTCACTCAAAGCGGGACTGACTCCAGGGTCTGGTCAGGTTGCTTGGGGCTTTGATTATTTTAAGTTATCTTGAGTATTTTTACTTTGTAATGATTCTAAGGTCTCGCATCTTATTTGGATCACAAAGTTTTGAACGTGGTTGGCTGAGGAATATTTTGCCAATGATCATAATCAGTGTATTGAAATCCATACGCTGAATAAAAGATGGCTGGTGAGAGGGCTGATAGTAACATAGATCACAGGCTTTTGGCGCTTTCAAAATTGCAAAAGAAGCGATATCTGTAGGGTGGTTTTTTTTTTGTTTGATTTTGTTATGTTTAATGTGTTATATCCTCAACCAAACATAATAAGAATGAAAAATCTTGTATGTAATTTTCTTAGTTTACTCCAGCTTTTAAAAAGCACACCCTCCTCCTCCGCCTCCTCCCTGCCACATTCTGTTTGAAAGCCACATGTTTAGAATTAGGATGCCATGCAGGTGCCATCTCTCTGCAAAAGAATGCTGAAAAAAAGGTTACGTATATCCTATCTTTATCTTTCCAGGTAGTCCAATAACCTGAAAGGCTAGCATTGAGATTGTAAGCAATAAGCAAATAAGGAAGGAAAACAGAGATGCTGAATTTGAGGAAGGAAACCCTGGAGACTGCTTCCACTGCTGAGTTCACTTTTTCTTACTGAACATCTCTTTCCAATTGTATCTTAATCAGGAACAGAGCATGATGCACATATGGCAAACAGGATTCCTAGATGGAGTTATAGTCAACCTGAGACTAGCTTAGGCTGTTTTGGTTTAGAAAAGCCCTTGGTTGTGGAAGCATCTAAATTTACCTGGTGGTGATTATAGCATGAAGCAAGGACAAAGTAGTAGCCTTGTGGCACTCAAAGGGATGTGGCAGGCAGTCTTTCCATACATAATTTTTCATGCCTATTAAGAATAACCACTGAAGACAGGTATTACTCTTCACTTTAGATGAATCAGCAGGTAATGTTCCTAAAACTGGATACCCTTAACTAAAATTTTGCCATCATCATCAGAGGCTAGTGGAAAAAGGCTAGAGAATTCTCACAGCTGGTGGAGTACAGAGGTCTCAGATCCCATTGTACTTGTCTAGAGCAAACTCAACACTTGCTGCAGAGAGGAACTTGAGGAGCTAATGTGACTTGCACACACACACAGAGTGGTCATACAAATTACCCTTGCAGCTTTTTTAATGAAAAAAAAAAACAACAAACAAAACCAAAAACTGTCATTTGTTTCAGCAGGGGTTAAGTTAGTGAGGAAGTGAGTGAGATTTGAGAATAAGGGACCAGGCTTTGAAAGACACCAGAATGGGCTAGGGCAGACAAGAAGTACTTCAGCAAGAGGCCAGGAAGCTTAGTGGTTTAAAACCAGGGCCCTCTAAACAATGGGTTAACCAGAAAACAGCGTCTTTAACTTGAATTGAATCCTGCCTTGAATCCATATGGGCAGTGGTTTTAAAAGTAGCTTATGGGTTAGAGAAAAAAACAACTAAACTGGTTTTCTACTTTCAGAGAACATGTTCTTAAAACCCAGATTATTTTTTAACAGCTTTTTATTAGAAAGATGGAGGGGTTACAATTTAAGTACCTTTGATACAGAATTCGATCTATCTGTAAATGGAAATACACAACAGGATTGCTGTGGTACTTGGGGCCCCAGGAGGACCTGTTCAGAGCCCTCTCTGTGACAATGCCACAGGTGCCTGGCTCCAAGAAAACAAATTCCCTGCAGTGATACTAGTTTCTACCGACCACACAACCTATATCACCACAGGTCTCTATGAACTAATGAAGGTCTAGAAAAATAAACAATGTTAGTTACAGACAGTGTAATGAGTTTCTCCTTAGCTTAGCTAGCACAATGGAAACACAGGAAAATATCAGAAATAAACTGAATAATCTATGTAAGTGTTCAGTAGACATAACACAACAGTTGATAACAGTTTGTTAAGGAGTAAGTAGGGCGGGAACAATTCTACAGGCTTCTGCTGTCAGCTCAAAAAATCCTTCCATGACAGCAGTGAGTATCTAAAAATGAGGCAAGCGTAACTGCATGCAAGGAGGGTTAATTTAGATACCTCCAGCATTAGTTGTATAAATAAAGACTAAATCACGCTGCAGGGAGTAGGCTGTAAGAGTGACAGGCCATCTGATAGATTGCTTATTAATCAGAAACACTTTGCTAAATTCAGGTTCCCTCTCCAAAATATTCATGCCACGTTTGAATTTTGTTGTTTATCCCTTTCAAATAATGCTACCTTAAATTGTGAGGTACTAGGTATCATACTGGGGGAGAGGAAGGCTGGTTAAAAGGCTGGCTTTCACATCAGTGACTCCTTGTATGACTCTCAGCAAGTTATTTACTTCTACACTTTTAATAACACCTGGGATGTTACAACTATAAATATAGTAGTGACTTTGACACCCTGAGATGTTGCAGCACTGAACATCGTGTCAACAGCTTTGAATAAGGAGACTTAAATAGCCTTCCTTGGAAAACAGATTCTGCTGGGAGAAGTAGGAATAGAAGTTGAATTAGTCTGAATGACAAGAATATGTATTTTTAGAGGCGCTTCCCAGAGGGAAGCACAGATATGCCCTGAGTTGTGGGTAGCAAGAAATCAGCCGTACTGGTAAAACACGGCAGAAAAAGGAAAGAGGATGACCAGGGATGTGACTGGGAAGCTGCAAGAACAAAACCATACCAAAATAGAAACTAAACTAGTGTCAATACTAAGATGTTTCAGGAAAAACAAAACCATTCCCTCAGGTTCAGTTATACTAGAAGTAAGTCATAGGGCAAAGATGGTGCTGTCAGCTTGTGAGCTGCTTGTTATTTTGGGAGTGCTCAGGACAAGCTGCCTGGCAAAAGGAGGCGGCTGCTGGGGAAAAAAAGTAGCTTGGAAGAAAAAGGACCTTTGGGGGAAGGGATGGGCAGGTGATGACTGCCCAAATTAGTGGTGGGACAGCCCCAGAGCCACTGTGGGGCTGGGGGCTGCCTGAACCCCACGTACTGGCTGGCGGAAGAGGGAGCACCTGGAAAACAGACATGTCCTGCGGTGCTGCCTGCAGGCTCAGCAAGGAGTCAGGGTCTTCAGTCCTGACTGCTTTGCTAAAGCAATGGCGGCAGCTCAGGTGACTCTCTTGGCAATTGGGAGTTTTAATAAGGACTTACCTGAGGCATTAGGTTGCCATTACATGACTCTCAGCTTTAAATAAAATCAGAGAAAAATAGAGAAAAACAGTCCTGATGGCTTCAAAAGAGTTGAAGTCTATGAGCTCTAGATGATCTGATGCCATGATGTACTGCTTTAAAATCCCCTGAAACACAACTTTGGAAGATTATCTGAAGACTTTGAATGTGTGCAGTTGGCAATACCAGTAGACAGAAAGGACAGTGAGTCCAAGAGCAGGGCAGAGTCCCACGCTCACGTGTGTGCCACGGCACAGAAGAGGCAGGCCAAGGTTTGCAGCCACAGCTGCCGAAACACCACTGAAGGCAACGCACATCTATCACACCACACACGGTGTAACAGCAGCAGCAACTGTGAAGGTGGGCCCAAAGCTAGTCCAGATCAAAGTAGAAAGTCTGGAAATTATTTCTTAGTTTACCTGAGAGCCTTTCCAGGGGAAAAAAGATTGGGGTAATAAATGACCCTTCCTTGGACTTCATGAAAGGGAGGTCAGGTGTTTATTGTGAGAGCTTCCCCCGATAAAAGGTGTGAAATGTAGCATTGCAAGCAGCTGCTCACGTACCTGGGGGTACCAGCACAGGCTGCGTAGGGAGAAAACTGCTCTCTGTGCCCTGCTCTGCTGGGAGAGGCTGAGAAAGCTCCCGTGGGGCATGATGCAGGGAAGGGTTGTGGGAAGA
Organism: Phalacrocorax carbo; assembly: GCF_963921805.1. Lineage (NCBI taxonomy): Eukaryota > Metazoa > Chordata > Aves > Suliformes > Phalacrocoracidae > Phalacrocorax > Phalacrocorax carbo. Next base: position 94,196,180 of record NC_087515.1, read on the forward strand.
TAAGGAAACACCTATCAAAAAAGGGTAGGGGAGAGTGAAAGTCTCCTGGGGCGGTTACGTTAAGCTGCAAGGAAGGGGAGTGGAAAGGAAAAGAAAAAAGTGGCATCCTTTTACATGATCCCAACTAGCTTTGGGAAACCAGTTAATTTCACTCAAAATATAGGGGCCCACAGTAACAACATTTTGAAAGCTCAAAAAGTGCTAGGGAGTTGTGTACGTGCTATAGTACTGCACCAACACGTAACAGCATTTCAGCAAATGATTTAGCATTGTGAAGACCGGAGCTTCTCCCCATGTGTACAATGGTAGCACCCTACAAATAAAGTCATCCCATTCTTTAGCAGACCGTGAGTTCAAAAGTTTTGTGTAAAGTCTCACAGTAAATTGTAGCTTATCAGGGTTTTTTTTTTTTAATTTATGGTTTTTGTTTTGTTCTTTTTTTGTGGTTTGGTGGTTTTTGTTGTTGTTGTTTTGTTTTGTTTTTTCTTTTTCTAGTGAAAGAACAAAGTTAAACCCTCAGGGTTTTGAACCTACTGTCTCAAGGCTGAGCCTAATACCTAACCTCTAAGCTCCCCGGTACAGCCCGTTTCATTCTTCTTTCCCTGGTGTAAAAACAAGGGACTCTGAGAAACAGACAGCTAGTAACTTTGTTTCAGGGTGGTCATTTGGTTGCTTCTTGAATCAGGCAGCTTGAGAGGCTTGAAAACATCTCAGTGTATCTCCCCCAGAGGATACATATACATCACATCTCTGATGTGTCTAAGCTCCCTTGGCCTCTGTCCAGGAACATCCAGATTTCCTGACTCATGGCAATGTACCCTGTCTGGTTGTACTTCATTAGCAGCAGCTCAAAAATCAGAACAGTATTCTGCTGTTGCATAAGTTTTTCCAAGCAGTAAACAATAACACCCCACCACAAGCTTTATTACATTTATCTTGGAATTCAAGATCCAGAAGAGACTACTGCTTAGTAGTTTCTTTAATGGCAACCCAAAAAGACTGTAAGATGTTATTCTTTAATAATTTTTTTAAGGATAGCTTAGTATCTTATTAATTAAATGTTCTGAAAAGGAAGAATAAATGCTACAGAAGCTATCATAAGCCAATTTTTTTTCTTCCATCTGAGAAACGTGGTTATGATTTTTTTATCACCATATCAATTTTATTGTTATATCAGCACTTATACACTAAAATGTTGAGGGTAAATTTAAAGCTACAGAAGCTGAAAATAATTAGTAGGAGAAATTACATTTTATAGGAGTAGTAACATACTTTTCAGTAAGTCCTATTCTCAGTAGCTCTTCTTTACTTGCATCTCAAGCATTCATTTAAAACATTTAAAAAGCAGTAGTATTATCAACTGGCTCAAAGCAGTTTTGAAAATAAACAGTCCATGACTATTACTGGGGTTCATTAAAAGAAAACTCTGTCTGACTCTAAAGTCTATTTTGGAGCCACGACTGCTCCACTCCCCTGCTTGAGGCATGATGCAGCTGCTCTTTCTTTAATATTTTTGCTGACAGCTACAGCTGACAGATAACATTTCAGTTTACCCCAACATCAACCCTATCTCAAGGCTCCCTTACTTAGGCTGAAAATGCTGCCTCCCTCATGCCTTTACCTGCATCACAGTGCAACTCTGTAACTATGCAATTATTCATACTGGTCACTTGTCATGGAGCAGCAGAAATAGGGATGCAGTCAGGTCATGTGCATCAGCCATCCCATGGTTGCTAATGGTGCAGCAACAGTTCCTCTTCTTTCCCTTCATCTCCTCTCCCATGCTCTAAGAGAACAGGCCCCTGAATCTGGGAATAAAAATAATATTGCATATATAGCTATGCAATATGTAGATTGATATTTTACATTTTATATTAGTTGTCACCTTATATCTTTGTTTTAGGCACATTTGTTACCATGGCCAAAATAAAAAATATTTTATCCATTTTAATGTATAGTCCCCTAGCAAACAGGCTTTGATTTCTTGGTTCATAAAAGTTTTCATGTAATAATCAATCACTCAGTAATACTGTGGTGATTCACCCACAAAAGGAACTTTTCACAAATGCAGCACTACTTTCCTCCCAGACAGAAAGCAAGAACATTTATAGTGCTCCCAGTTCTGCCTCTGAACCTCTGAGGCTGTAAGAGAGGAGAAGAAGGTGGAGGGTAGGTTTCAGGTGTAGCCAGCATGTAAGAGAGAGACCCAAAGAGGAAAGTGGGAAGGAGGCATTGCTCAGTTACTCCTTCGAAAGAATTCCCAGGAAAATCAATTGTGATTAAGACGGTGCATACGTCTCTACTATTTTGATTGATGGCTGAAACTAAAAAATAAAAGCAAATAAATGCTTTGCTATGTTTTTTCAGGATTTGCACTGAGGCGCATTAGTTTTTGTTTGGATTAGGTATTTTACCAGACTGCAAAATATTGTTTTTATTATGGGGCTCTTCTAGCAAAATTTGAAGAACAGGAAGACAAGTGGGAATTTGGAACCATGAAAAAAACCCAAAACAACCCAGAAAGGAAAAGGTTAGAATACTTTATTGCTACAATATAGGGATTAAAATACAGTCTTCCACCTCCCAGGATAATAATTTAAATACAAGATATTCTGAGATGACTGCTTCACTCTCTGCAGGAAAAAAAAAGGTCTACTTGGTGTGAAATACTTAAATACTCACCGGAGCAAGAGCTGACACTTGGGAAGACCCAAAGCTACATGCAAAGTCATAGAGTTGTTCTTACTCCCTGTGACCCAAAATTAATTCATTTTTATTCAAATACCCATTTTGAATCATGCAGACAATTTGAACAAGAGTTTCTTTCTGTATACTAAGAACTTAAAACACTACTGGGCTTTGACAGGGAATTGGGATATGTGAAAAAAGAGAGAAGAGAAAACATTTTCTCATTTTTCTGCTTCACTCTGATAGTACCTTTGACTTCTTGTGATGTTAGCATGGGGGAAAAAGATTGGAAATAGCAAAAGGAACTGTTTCTGCAGCTCATATATTCCACTTTCATTTTTTTGTTTCTCTGAGACTTTATACTGAATTTGACCCAAATCTGCCTCAGACTATGCAAACCCATGCTTTTAGGTGGGATGAATTGTTTACTAGAAGAAATTACCCAGCATAATTTCAGCTGCAGGCTTTATTCAGACTGTTCTGCTTCCAGTCCTCCTGCAGTGGGAATCCCCAAGGGGCAAAGCCTTTGCAGTGTAGCTGTAACACCAGGGGTAGGTGAGAAAAGCACATCCTTGAGCCTTTAGAGACAGTGTGCAGGTGTCCCAGCCCTTGTCTAGGCCACAGGAACTGATTTAGAGCTGGAGACTGTTGGTATTAACCTCATATTCCCGTTTCTTTCTGTAGAGAGAGGCTAAGCACACACAAAGCCATCACTGAAAAAAATATCTACGAGTACAAATAAATAATATGGTGTCAGTATACCATGAAGAAAGCAACAAACCTAGGTTTTCTGTGAGTCCAGTGATGATACTAGATTAAGTAGCCTTTGACAGTTTAAGAAATACCTAGTGTAGGTACTGTTGTATTTTAATTTTGTTTTCTTTTGACCTCTTTGGTACACCTCTCCTTCCACAGGCTTCTCAAGGATCACAAAAACTTTGCCATTCTGTCATGCAGTTCAGTGAAATCATCTGGATTCTAACCCTGAGGAGCAGCATTTCATCTGCGTAACACCTAAAATCAAAACAGTTTCTTTATGGAAACAAGCCTGCCTTAAACAGCTTGCATTAAAACTTCGTTGTAGTTAATAGGTCAAAATTCCCAAGGACATCACAGAAAAGCCTGGCAGTGTCAGATAGGTTCCTCTTAAAAATGCTGTCATAGAGCATTGCAGGCAGGAAAACATAAATTGTAGACGTTATGTTATTTTTATATATTTAAAGAGTACAGCCAAAATAGGTCATCTGCAGATCAAACAAAGGAAAAAACTTGGCAAGTTTGGCTGAAACTATTATAAGGGATATTTAGAAATTTCTTAGGACATCTTTGAGAATGTGTTGTGTATTTCAGCTTACCGATCATAACTATCTCTTTTTTTCATGTACTCTCTAAGACACCCTGAAATCCACTGAGAATAAGAGAGTGAAATTCAGAACAGACGCTACTTCTGATGCTTCAGTTACAAACAAAAATATATGAGTCCATTTAATAAAACCTCTTTTTCTTTCTAGCATCTTAAAAAATGCTCTTTTTTTGAACATAGAAGGGAGGGAATGGGTTTGTTGATAAGCAGTCTTATCAACACAGGTATGTTCTGAGTCTTCTGTTTAATTTAGAAAGAGAACTAGCTGATCTAAGTCAACTGCTCCAGTAGCTTTCTCTTATATTTTCCATGTGAGTCCTTCCTTAAAGTAATGAGAAAACTCAGAAAAATCAAGATGTTCCATCCAGATACTTTTGTGATGCTGGCACAGATTTCTCTGATTTAGAAAATAATCTGAACCTCTGTTAACAGAGGCATTTGAAGGATTCCTGTTAGTCTCAAATTTTGTCATTGTGTTAGCAAAATATAGCTAATCCACCAGGAATTAGCAATAGCTGCAAATGGGAAGTATAAATGTAAACAGATATTAAACGCTATATTAAATGCCAGATATACCAGTTGACTTACAAATGCGATGTTAAGCTGGGATACAGAAGACATACTACAGAACAAGCTGATAACAAGACCCCTATCTAATTTTGCCTGACATTTTTCATTAAAAAATCTAGTCTTGTATGAAACCCGGTTGTTTACAGCTTTGCCAAACTTCAGTTGTTCAGGCTGGATGTCTGGCTGAGTCTGAATTGTTTTTGGAAGTTTCAGCTAGAATGCTTTGAGCATTTCCAAGAATGAGATGAGAGAAAATTGTTGTTTGCCCATGTGAAAACAATCCCATAACCATTTTGCTGAAGAGCTTTAATGTCTCCACGTTCCAGAGTGACCTAATGAAATTCAGCCAGGGAACTGTCCTGTGGCAGCAAACTGACTTTTGCCATCCCTGTGAAAATTATGCCAGGATAAGAACCGCTGAAAAAAGCATTTCACTGAGGATACCTAGTAGAAATTTGTAGCTAACTTCTCAGAATAACCCACATATGCTGCTGCTGTCCCAGTTCCTCACATCTTGCCTGTTGCAGCTGGCTTATGCACATGCCATTTCCAGAGAACACCTCTGCCTCAGGGTTATGGGGTTAAGCAATACTCTTCCCACCATTACTTCTTCATCTGATGCTACAGCACTACAGCACAAAACACAAGATGAAGGCTCTTGTTTTTTCTGTTTCAGCAATACTTCGTCAGCAGAACCTGTGCCATGGTGGGAAAAAAAATGTGTGGACAGCATGATTGCTTTTGCTCCTAGGGAGGGACACTGCAAAGGAATAGCACTGTGGCAAGCCCTTGTATGAAACCTTTGTACCTGTCAGTCAGGATCTCTTTGCCAGTGATAGGTATTGTCCATCACCTTGCGGGATGGAAACACTGTCTTTGGGAAGGCAGAGGATAATCAACCAGCAATCACACTGGCACTTTACCAGTGTAAATGCGATTTTATTCGGATTTTATCTGGATCTTCAGCTGTCTCACTGGGAATCAGAGTTATCTCAGTTCATGTTTCTCTGTGGTCTGAGATTTGTGTCATTGCTCTGTTTGGCATTCACCATTGCCTGCCAGGCGAGCTGGACTTCTCTCTGGGTTCCAGTGTCCACCTTGGCTGACCTTCCAGCTGTGAGCTTTGGAACCAATTATCTCCGATCTCTCTCTAAGAGCCACAACAGTGTAGAGTCCAACCTCACCCATCTGCATGGAACTACACTTCCCTGCAAATCTGTCATCTTAGTTCTTCCCTTTGGATTTGGACACAGAGCAGGCTCCTGAGGCATTTTGCTCAACCTGCTTTACTTTTGTAGAAACAGCTATGGCAGCTGCTATTCCCATATTTTCACCATGTTCCTCTTCTCTTTGCTGCAGTCCCCCTCAGGAATTCATTCCACCTGACTGTGCCATTTGTCTGAGTGCTGCTCATTTGCTTGCCCTCCTCTCAAAAATCAGGGCTTTGCAGTTCTGCTGCGGTTTTGTAGAGCAATAATATGTGTTTCCACTTCACACAGTTTTATCCTTGTTTGAAAGCAAAGTGGTAATGGCCATAAAGAAACTGTTAAGAATTTATGGGTGACACTTTGGCTATGTCTGTTTTCAGGAAATTAGACATGCCAATGCTGGTTCTCTGACCCTCAGCTCAGTTGTCACTGGCTGATCATACCTACAGTACTAAACTTCCTTAGCTTTCAGAACAGATTGGCTGTGCCTAGGCTCCCAACCCCTGGCTAGGCTGGACCCCAGCCAGGGCTAATTCCTGAACCATTTGTGGAAGACCACTCGTTAGCCCATGCCAAAATTTTGATCAAGCCCTGGCACTGCTTCATCTACTAGTTTAGACATAATACTCATGTCATATTCATCTGAACACATCAAATGCCTGGGATCATCTGAACAATCACATAAAAACCTTTCTGCGTTATAAAGATATATTTTATTATTATTGAATCAGACTTCTCTAAGATTACAGATAGAGTGACTACCTTCCAAGAATATTTTGAACTTCCAACGCTGGAAAATTCTAGCATTGGAAAAAATTTTGTGACACATATTTAAACTTATTTTATTGAGTTAGTTCCTTAGGCATTATTTTAGTATCTTCTCTGCAGGCACCTTTGTTTGCTTTCTACTGTTCTGCTTCAAATGCCTGTTTCCTTGTTCTTTTTTCATCAGATGAGTAAAAAAAAGAAGTAAACAGACAATTTTAATAAAGCTCAGAACCGATGTTTCCACCTGAACTATTGTAATTAATGAGCATAGCAGATGATACTTTGGTCAGATGAGTCAAATCTAATAACGCTTCATTGGGTTTTCTTAGTTCCTCTTGGACAAAGAGTGCTTAGAGCTACAGACACAATTGTGCACAGGATTTCACAGGAATATCTCCTTTTCAAACGGAAACATGTGAGCAAGGAAAAAAAATGCCAGCAAAGAAGCTTATTTTAACCATATGTTGTTTTGGAGGACTGTCTTTTATTGAACAGCAGTTCAACAAGTAACATAAAAAGCTCACACAGGCAATTCTAAGCTCTGTCAGAGAAGAGAATAATGAGAATTTCTTGATGCATCAACAGCTAAACCGTGAAAACAACCAGAAAACTCAAATAACCACTTTGAACCCTTGGTGTCAGCAAAATGGAGCACACAACTTTTACATAGTGGGAACACATCAGGCCATGCAGGGTGTTCTGCACTGTTCCGTGCAGAAGTAGAGCATTGGGATTTGCAGTAACTCATAAGGATTTGATGCCAGCTGAATCCCTTGGCCCTCCTCTCCTGTGAAAGGACAGTGGCAGTGCCTTAGAGCCCCAGGAGTTATTCCTCCGGTTAGTGGAGCAGAACCTCAGCGGCAACTCTGTCCTGAAGTGATAGTGTGAGGTAAAAAAGACCACCCCTTTCTTGCATGTTTCCAATGCCCTGTGTACAATGCATGTTTTATTAAAATTAGAAATGAACATATCACAATTTTAAAGCAAACCAAAAGGACTTTTATCTGCCAACATCCCTGTTTGAATCCTTCTCCAAGAGCTGATGAAATAATCTGACATAAAGCAGAGCAGAGGCTGCACTTTTACAGAGCTTTGAGTGATGCATATTTTACCAACTCATCCATGAGAAAGGGATTTTTGAACAAAATGGCTAAGTGAAAGAAGAGATAATTTTAAAAATACACTTATGTGGAATTTTGGTTGTGACATGCACTGTGAACACTGTTAATGATTTCAGATATCAGACTATTCTGCAATTAAGAAGCAATTCAATACACTTTTAAATTGCAGCTCTTGCTGCTTTCGGCTGCTGGTTTGTGTGTTGGTTGGTTTGTTTGCTTGCCCAGAGCAGAGCATGAATGCAGTCCCCAGCTGCCACAAATTATGCTGTATGAACTGCTCCGCAGTTCCAGAGAACCTGCTGGGAGATATTATGATATTTGTGTACTTCAGCTTGTTTTTTTGCAGGGTATGATTTATGTTTTTTCTTCTAAAAATAGAAGTCTTTTGCATTCAGATAATAAAGGAAACATAACAATTGCATTCAAAACAATTCAATAAAAGCATTCTCAGTGAGATAACACGTTTTTCATGTCTGAAATACAGTGGGATAAAAAAAACTGATTTCAAGGGCCCCAGCCAAGCCATAGTAATTTAAAATAGCTCAGCATCAAGTCCTTCAGTTTTAACTCCATGTCCTGTCATAAGCAATCACACGAAAAGAGAGAAGTTTACTAAATTAGCAGTAAGTCACTGACTAGTTTTCCCAAGGTGAGGTTTAAGCCTTGCACTATCTCTGTGCCAACCCCTGCAATTCAGTCAACTGCAGGGAACTCCACAGCATAATTTGTGGCAGCTGGGGACTGCATTTGTGCTCTGCTGGGAGCAAGCAAACAAACCAACCAACACAGAAACCAGCAGCCGAAAGCAGCTAGCAGGGGAGAGCAAGTGCAGGGCAAGGATTTGAAACTTCCCCTCAGCGCTCTCCCTGCCTCCAGCTATTTTCAGTCAAAAAGATTGCCCAGACCTGATGTGGTTTATCCAATTAGCAACCATAAGTGAGTATTTCTTCGAAGTATTTCTACTGTCTCCCTCCGAGTCATGTTAACTTCTGCATCCACAGACAAGGTGTTCTGCAGATCTGTTGTTCAGTGTGGGAAGAACCACCCTGTTTTGTTTGTCAGTAGGGATTGTTTCAAAGCCCGTGTAAAGCAAAAATGACCAGCCAAAGAGGGCAGGTGCCAGGACGTGACAGGAGCATAGACCAGTTTTCTCCTAGAACTCTACGGATTTGAAAGATGTCAGTCACCGACCATCCTGGCTTCCTACCCAGACACAGCCAGGACAAAAGCAAGGGAGAGTGAGGGCAAATGCTCTCTGGCTGCTGCAAGAAATGATCTGATATGTCTGTGAAATCCTTAAGGACAGGTTTGCATCTCACGACAAATGAATAAAAAACCTGCACATGATATTGTTGCCCAGAGGTCTAGATCTAGAATTAGTACCGTAAACTTCTTGACCATCCCTAGACTGTTTCTCCATAATATTTCAGAGGAGCACAGAAACCAGCAGTCCTTAGGGAGGCTCTACTATACTTACAGCAGTCATAATGGAGACTTAAAACCTACAGTGCTGGAGATTCCTTAGTGAAGCCATCTCTTGTATCTGATAAACAAACCTGAACAAAATAATGTGGTCCATTAGGATTTTCTCAGACACCTTTCAGGGCCCCAACCCTTCTTTGTTGACTCTCTTGTGAAATAAGTTTGTGATCTTTGCCTTGTCAGTGTTTGGCAGCTCTGCATAGGATCTGCATGCAAGATACCATGGTGCTTTTGTTATGTGAATAAGCATCTGTTAGGAATCCCACCACAGCCACTAATTTATTCCATATAAACAGCAGAGAAGTAATAAAAAAATACAGGCTCCTGTTCACTACCAACCTGGCCTACCGTCTCACAAGCACATCTAACTGCTGAATCTTGGTCAGCTCTTGCTGAGCGTAGCAGCCATGCTTAATTTATTTTGTCTAAATCAGTGTGCTGAGTAGTTACCACTTTCACTGAATATGGAGATGATTTAACTCACGGATTGGTGAAATCAATCTATTTACACAGTAAAGCACATAATAAGTATTGAGAAAAAGTGCAGAAATGCTTAACCACCTTGGTTTTTTGCACAAGCCTTTAAGAATAATCTGTAAATTTTCAACTGAAGATTAGCATAATTCAACATGTTACCTTTTTAGAACTACATTGCTATATTGACTATAAAATGGTGGAAAAGAGATCAGGCATCATGCTTTAAATTAGTAGGTGATACAGTGATTTATGTTACTTTTAATGTGGGAGGAAGAAGCTAAGAATTAGCAGTCTGATGGCAAATAAATCTTGACAAATCAAAGGGGTATATTTTTAAAAAACGTTTGAATTACTGATGTGTAAATTCAGAATCTAGTGTCAGAAAGTATGTAACTTCTCTTTTGAATATGGATCATGTTTTTTCTCAAAAATAGCAAGGACATTTCCCCCCATGTATGAAAAAATGTTTCAGAACATCAGCCTTCTGAAAACTCATCAGTCTCCATTTAATCATGACCAATTTTTTCCTGAAAGATTTCAGAGCACATGGACAGTTTCTGTTCAAATAAAGAACTATTTTTGCTTGAGACAAAGGTAGCAGTTTAAAGAGGAAACAAGATTGTTTTGACGTATGTACATCATGTGAGCTGATGAGGTAAATCAGGAACTTGAAAAATGCATATCTCTTCTGACTGAATCCTTAAAAATAGAAACAGAGGCTATGATGAAAACCACTAGCATTGTCAGAGTCAGAAGTGAAATTGTGACTGCTTAGTTGAAAGAAAAGGTCTAAAGGAGGCATGAAAGAAGGATGTTGAATTAGAAGAGGCTGGAGAAGATGGATGGATGCTCCTTCACAATGCATGAGTGAATGTACATGTGGTAAAAGCAAAAGGCAACGAAGTTAAAATTAAAAAAGACATGCAAAGCTATGTAGACAAACATTTATGTAAATGGGTGCTTGACTTAAACCATGTTTGATTAAACCCACAAGCTTAGAATGCTTTCAAAAGAATTTTTATATAAGATAGAAAAATATGTTAGAAGTCAATAATTCAGGTCCTAAGCCATCAATTAACTGGTGACAATGGAGAGATTTTCCCATTCTACTGGATCCTTTCTTCCTGATCATCTAATGCAGAATGTGAAGAGTTGAAATTAGCATTGTTCACAAGAAACTGGTGAGAGATTTTTAACTTCACTGGCTAAGAAAGCGAGCTGCTAATAAAAAACCAGAAAAAACTATATTAGGTTTATGAAGACATCTTAGGTGGGAGTAGAGTGAATTAGATGAAGATGCTATTAATTACCATAAGATACAATCTTATAGTGATGTTTTGGGCATCTTCATAGTAAAATTTGCCTTCACTGTGCTAGTACACTTTATATGAAGATAGTGTGCTGGTACTTCTATCAAAATTTCAAACAGGAGCTACAGGAAAGTGAAAATATGTGTAGTTCCATCATGGCCATAGTTTTGTCCCATTCGGGGGGCTCGCTCTGTGTGCATGTGTATGTCTGTGCATTTAGAAAGAAATATTTTTTGTAAATAATTGATTTTTATGTCAACATTTTACTGGTTTTGGTGAAAGTAGTTTTTTTCCAAGCTTTCTTTTTTTTACCCAAGAAGTTTTCTGCTTTGTAGAAGTTCATGGGTTTTTACTTCAGACTCAGCTTAAGCAATCTTTTAAGCATGAAAAAAACTGAAGTTCTATAAAGTATCGCCAAAAACAGATGGCTCTGTTTTTAACAAAATGTCTTTCCTCTCACGTGTACAACCCATGCTATGACCAAAGTAAATGAGAAACAATCATAATTCTGTTCCTTCGGCTATATCTTTTGGATACCCTCCAACATTAAATGCATTAGCACAAAAATGTACTTGTCCTTAATTAATTTATAGCTTAGAGCAAAATACCATAAATAACAGTTGAACTTCAGCTGCAAAGGTTTAAAAGTCACGGATAAAGTATTGTATAAAATTTGTGATAAACCTTAAACAGTGCTAGAGGACAAGTAGAACTACTTATCAATAATCTTAGGAATTTCAGTGATGGACAACTGAATGGCAAAGATGTTTATTTTGTAATACATTTGGGTTGTACTGAATTTATTATTGTGGGAGAGAAAATTATTTAAGTTTTACCACTACCCTGAACAAATATATTTACTAAACTGAAATATTTGGTTGGGGGTTTTCATTTTTTTGTTTGTTTGTTTAGTTTTTAAATTGCTTGAAGCATACAAAGTGTGCTGGCATATCTTGTTCTGAAGCATGCATGGCTGAAGGTTACAGACTCTGCATGATATACTGTAGCTTTATACAGGAACACAGGACTGGAAAGCATCTAATGGGTCATCAAATCTATTGTCCTAATATTGTAGGAATCCTGTTTTATTATCCCCTTCATAAACTTATCAAGTTCCACTATGAGTGCAGTTAGGATTTTTGCTGCTGTTACTCCAACTGGAAAATTGTTCCCAAATCTCATTGCTCTAAGTGAGAACCTGTTTCTGGTTTCTAGCACAGATTAAATTCTGGCCAGTCTGTGCCGATGGGTTCCCTTGCCAACATTGTCATTTAGTTTAAACGGCTCTCCCATCTCCCTGATGTTTGACTCCGTGATATATTTATAGAGAGCAACTAGATCCCTTGACAGCCTTTATTTTGCTAAGATAAACAAGCCAAGCTCTTCATTCGGTCTTCTCATATGATAGATTCTCTATTCCCCTGATCATCCTAGAAGTCCATCTTTGTACCTGAACAAGTCTGAGGTAATGTGCTACAAATGACAAAGTACAACAGTCTTGTATAATAGCGTAATAAAAGAAACCATAGCAAACAGAGTAATAATTTCAGGCTTGCAAGGATGTGCTGTGCCAAATATTTAGGAGGTTGTGTAAAGGTTGTGAAATCTTCTAAGGGTATCTTTATTAGAAATAATGGGGTTTTTTTCTAAGTTGTTGATTGAAATTGCAGTATGAAGGATTTTAGGGTTCTAATCAAAAGCTGGGAAATCAATGAACATTATGGTTTGGTTGAGACCTTCAGCCACCATAGTATGCAGTTGATTAGATTTGTGACAGTAATCATTGAAGAAATAGGTCTGGCGTTTTGAAAGTTTGTTTGACAATAATGGCTGAGAAAACTCCTATGAACACCGTATAGTACATGATGAACTTTTCCTGGAGCAGCCAGAGTTTCATTCACACGTTGCCTTTAAGAAATTTCAATGGCAGAGTCCAGGGGGTTGGTTCCCTGGAGTTAGTTCTGCAGAGTGCTGCTGGTGGTGCAAGCCACTGGAAGGCAGAGGACAACGTGGGGACAACTGATCCTACCACCTCCCAGGACAACAGAGAAAAGGATACCCCTGGCCTCTTGTGGCATAGCTTCTTGGAAAAGTCCAGGAAGCTCCTGACTCCCAGCTCTTAAGGCTGTGACAGCAATCTTTTTTGGCTGTTTTACATTCAATCCTTACTGAGTCCATAGTTTAATCAAGTTTCAAGCAGAAACTTGAGCCTGCCGTCCCAGCGCTTGGGGCCACGATCACTGGAGTGTAGGATGCCTCTGTTAGTGTGGAGGAGAGACATTGCTGGGTTGGGAGGGGGGAATCTGTTTTTCTACAATCCTTCTTTTCTCAGGAATAAACACACTGATTTCTTTTTTAGCTTTTCTCTCTTCTATAGCATAAGGAAAAAAAAGAGCTTTTGTAATATGCTGTAGGAAAAGAGGAACACAAGTTTAAGCAGGTACATGCACATATGAAGATCAATGAAAATGAAAAACTTTTAAAATACAAACAATTTCTTAAGCAAGAGCAAAGGAGAATCCCAACCATGAATACATGCAATTAAATACACAATTAAGGAAATACATGTCAGGGCACTGCATGGGTGGCTGCTCCCTGGGGGGACTGGGAGCAGTGGGAATGCCCATGGGGACTAGTGGGCTGGGGGCAGCCCCAGCCCTGGGCATCAGACACTTCCCTGGGGATGGGGATGAGCTGACGCCAGGACGGGCGGGGGCCCATGAGTGGGCCCAACTTTGTGTGGCCCATGGCCAGGCAGGGCAGGGCGGTGGGGAGCTGTATACCAGCCCTGCTGGGGCAATGCTGGGGCAGGGGCTGAGGGCTCCAGGGGGGCTCACATGGGGTCCTGGGTCCTCAAGGCCCTGACAATAAATTAAATGGAACTCTAATACTAACAAACATTTCTGACAATAAAAGTCATCATCAAATAGTTGATTTGATAGTGGAAGACATCTGCCCCCATGGTGGCCTGTGGGCCGTGGGAAGTAGGTGCCCCTTCGTGCATCCCGAAGCCTTCTCAATGATGCTGGTGTGACGTAGGGTGCCTGCCAAAATCAGCTTCAGTTTGTGTCCTATTCTGACTAACTGTGCATAGCCAGATGTTCTCGGTGCCCCACCAGACAGTCCGTCCAGAAGGATTTGCCTTTCGTTGTACCATCCCCAGTGTGACAGCTGGAGCCTGGAGCTGCAAGGGAGTGAAAAGCAGCTTCAAAAGGTCTTTGCTTTCCCTGGCTGTTCCTTTGAGGGTCCTGGGAACTGTGGCTTGTAGATCAATGGGAAGATGGAGACTTTCATTAAGGCTGTTGTTAGGGTATCTCGGCCAACCTGGCAAAGAAGCTTTCCTTCTGCTAAGTTTGGTTCCCTGATCCGTGGTGCATAGGGGGAAAAGGGGCGTGTGTATGCGAATGAGGTAAGCTGAGAGGCTTTCCCCAAAACAAATCTCCAGAGAATCAACATGCTGTATGACTACACAGAGTTACAAACAAAAATTGTTCTATTTAGTGCATGTGATTAAAACTCTCAATAACAAGCATGGAAAAAAAAGCCCAGGAGGCATCCTGCTGTGCAAAGGGATGTGATGTTATTGTAGCTGTGTTAGGTTAAAGGCAAAGTCTGCAAGCAAAGCTGCTTCTTTCACTAGCCTAATGGGTGGTTAGGAGTATTTTGATGTACCTGTGTGATGGCTGTGAGTGAAATAGTGCCTTCATTCAAGTCCGTGTCTTTTCAGTACAACACAACATTGTATAATGGAGAATATTTTAATTAAATACAGTGATATTTATTCTGATTGTTTCTTTTGCTATGTGATGTCACTATATTTAGTGTAGCATCACTTAGTTAAGATGGAGAATAAGACATGTATAGGCATAAATATTATCTCAAGATATTTAAAGTTTAGACAAGAAGAAGGTTTTCCAGAGTAATGTAAAATGTCTACCTTATCCTACTGCTCGGTAAAACATCAGAGGATCTGAATTACTCACGTCCTAGCTGTGTTCCAGCATGTCTCCTCTTGGGAAGATTTAGGTGTAGTTACTACACTTGTAAGATGACTTTAAGTCCATATATAGTGGAGGGAAAGTACTCTTAAGGGCCTATTTTTAAACTATGTGTCCTGTGAACAAGGTTTCTGCAAATCATGAACGTCACTTTTTTTGCATTCAGTACATCAGATTTTAACCTCCCTTAGACTGATGAAAATCCAGAGTAACTTCTTTAAGCTCAGAAAAGTCAAGACAAATGAGATCAGAATTTGACCCATTAAACCTTGGTCCACCTTTTTGTAATCTTAATAACTAGTAGGAGTTGATGGACAGCAAACTATTTTTTCTTATACTTTGTAAATTGCACTGAAAATTAAGATCTTCATTGCAAAAACATGGCTCACTTTCATTATCTCTATAGTTGCATATTAACTTTTAAAGTCAGTAGTCTTGATCCTTCCTCTGTTCAAATTAATGAGAAAACTCTCACTGACTTTTTTGAAGGACAAACATTTTATAGGGCAAAGAACTAATTTCTGTAAATCCCATGTGCCTCATACAAATTATCTCTACTTCGCTTCTTGTAAACTGTCATGCCAGATGTGATTCAGAGCTTGTGGGTATAACAATGTGATTACCTGAATTCTTGAACTTGTAGGAAATGCTTTCTACTATAGATAGATAGATAGATAGATAGATAGATAGATAGATAGATAGATAGATAGATAGATAGATAGATAGATAGATAGATAGATAGATAATTGCTCAATTTTCTCCTAGAACCAGCTGTTCAAGAAGACTGAAGTTTCCTAAACAAATTTTCAAGGAAACTGAAGTATTTATCAGTAAAATAATCTGTGGGATTTTTTTTTTTCATATAAAGCCCAGTTTTACTTAATGTGTTTGCACCAATTTAACTGTGATTACAGCTGGTTGAAAATTCATTATTGTAGCTATCCTTGTGTTGTTCATAATCCAATAAATCTTGTTCTTTCAATTCAGAGCAAGGACAAAAATAATCTACAAATGCCAAGTTGATATTTACTAGAATTTACTAGAATTCACATACAGTTTGTTACGAAATAATGGGGAAATATGCCATACACTGTTGTAATTGCTATTAACTTAGACACCGTAGTAGTCCTGCTTTATTCCTTAAATGGCAATGTCCCTAGTGTGACTGCATTGTTACTAGGAGAATTATATAAATTATAAATAACAACCAGTCTACGGAGCTGAATAAAATTGTTACTATTTTCTTTAAAAAGATCACAGCTTTCCAGAACACCATGTTCTCCTTGAGCAAATGTTTTGCCAAAGGAAAGACCTTCATGGTCTCACAGGCCTCAGAATCTCTCTGGCACCACCAGTCCTGCCACTGAGCCTGCCTGGACACATCATTGCTCAGATCCGTTGGCTCTGATCTTTCCATGCTGGCTGTCTCTGAAGTGGTTTTGACGTACCAAACTTTGCTTATACCATAACCGTGCCGCACAGTTGAGAAGGTCAGGGCAGAATTCAGGGAATCCACGAGGTGGATTCAAATTCTGCTCATTTATGCAAACTAATCAAATGCATGAGCGAGCTTTTATCGACGTGAGACCTTGCCTCCCTCCAATGCTATGGCTCTGTTCCCCATATGGCCTGCAACATCCCCAGCTTTCCAGAAGCAATTCTGCCAGATCCCTCCATGTCTGCTAGGTGTCCATGGTATTTGGAGTTGTTACCATGTCCCCAGCCTTCCTTTGTTTCCTTTGTGTGCTGCAGACTGCCCAGCTTGGCCAGCCAAGGGAGTCATGCATTCTCATTGAGCAGATAGAAGTCTGAAGACTGTGTGCAATGTGACTAACAGATGGGCCAAGCTGGACATATTACTTCCTTCCTGTCATTTTGTCATTTCATTGCACTGCATGGCACATATTCTGCAGACCTAATCTAGCCAATGAGGAACCCAGCGTACTACCTTCCAGCTATTTCCTTCCCTCGTTATGGCTGCTTTATTTTGGATGGAGGGGGTGCTTGGTCTTGATTGCTAAATTCAAGCATAAAGCTGTGATTTGTGGTACCAGCTCTTTGGAGGCAGCAGGAGTATGAGGTTTTATCACCTGGGTTGGTATTCTGTATCATACCTGCAAACACATCACCTAGTGTATTCTGGATTCTTCAGGTCGCTGTGCTCTGTCATGGCTTCAGAGACACATGGATAAAGTCAATGGGAATCTCTAAATCAAAATCTATAAGTATTTTCAAGCCACTTTAAGTCTGGAAGCCTGTGTTTTGTAGCTGGCCTGCTGGCTGGCAGGCAGCGCAAGCAGAACGTGCTGCTTCTCACTTTGTCCTCACATGCAGCCCCTGAGCCTTATCTTTTCTCTAGGGAGCAGCAGGGACCCCAGTCAGCCTCAGGTGGGAGCAGCAGAGCGATGGCAGAGGGACACCTCCATCCTGAACTCCCTCCTCCCCCCTCCGGACCTAGATTCTAGCGAAGCCCCTGCTCTGGAAGCATCCCTCGACACAGGTATTACTCCATGCCACGGCTGACCGGCTGACATGTAGGAGCTTCCAGGTGGAGCTGCACTCCTAAACTGATAACATTCAGGAGATGCTGTTGCAATAGCACGGCTGGAAAGCAACACTTGAGCTTCCTGCAGCTGTCAGCTCAGGAGGTGACCAAAATGACTTATGTCATCTTTGTCTTTCAAAGGCTCATCTAAATTGCAGAACTGTCAAAGCCCTCAGGGACTATTGAGGATTATCGAGGACTTTCTGAATGCACATTATTTTCCCTGAAATTTTTTAGCATAACGGTGAATAATAAGCATCCTGAGTTAACAAGTTAGCATAATAAGGAACTCTTCATCAGGCACTGCTAACTTTTATGACCATACTGCGTGTCTCACAATATTCATCTGCAATTTTGCCTGTCTTTTAGAAACACCATTACTAGTATCACATTGGTTATATAGTAATCTTTATTTCTGGTTTTAAAATGCCTCAGAGAACATACTTTGAAATTGTGAACCCAGCCAAAAAACTGGAAGGCAATCACTAACTGATTTTTATAAAAAATTCAGAACTTTAAGCCCATTATCGTATCATATTTTAAAATGTCTAACTCGTTTGGAAAGCTTGGGATTGTCTATATTCATTATGGCCCCAGAAGATCTATCTCAACAGTCAGAAAGCAACTCCATTTGTAGTCAAGGATTGCAAACACAATATTCCTGGAACTGAAAGTTGTACATTGTGCAATTTTTATGGCTTGTATAGCTTTTCTATTTTTAGTTGGTTGAAACCTGCAATACATCTTATAATCCTCCTTAAATTGTCATTCATAATGCTAATTACCATTAACTTGGCATAAATAGGTTATTTTCTTTCTTAAATTGGAATAGTTACTATTTTGCCTAACAATGTTACACAAACAAAACATTATTTTTCTCTGACACAAAATTGATCTGAGTAGAAACTGCTAATGATGGGTTTCTAGTTATGGCGTTTTTAAACCAAATTAAAAAACCTACAGTAATTTCTTTTTAATTTAAAAATATGCATGTGTTATGAAGTCCAATAACTGTTCCATTACTTCAACAAAACATTTATTTAATCCTCCACCTTTATAGGCATTTGGAAAAGTTTCTCTGAGGTTTCAGAAAGCCTAATAACATTGAACTTTTCAGCTTTTTTGAAGATACAATGGAAAGAACAATTCTGGGTTTTTTCCTTTCTAGAAATGCATCTTCTAGGTATAAGAGATCAGTCAGCAACAAGTATTTCTACAGAACTCTCCAGCTTTGTTCTTGCTTACTTAAATAGAGATAATGTCATATATTTGGCGACCTGCAGAAATCATTTGTGCATCAGTTTTTCATGAGGAGAGGGCAGGGGAGTTAAGCCTGCTGCTGGCACACCAGTTCATGATGTCTGTGCCATAATGCTAAACACTGGCTTCTAACAATATTCTTATTTTTGAGGCTTTCCTATCCCTCTAATTATAATCCTTTGTTTTCAACACATGCTTGTTTCAACAAATCTGAGGTTTGTCCAACATTCAGTGCTTGCTGCTTTCTGTGGGGTATGGCCAGGTGATTTCTAGTGCCTGGAAGGCCGGTGCTACAGCCGAGCCACACTACCACGCTGACCGGTACCGCCAAGCATTCCTCCGTGCAGGCTTGTGGTTTTTCTTGACACCAAAAAGTAATAACATTTGTATCAGTAAGTGCAATTATAATAAAGATTTTTTTGCAAGTGTGACAGCTACTTTTGGTCAAGCACGTGGCAAACTCCCAGCTTTACAGAGATTCTCTAAATACTGCCATTTCATACCAGGTCAGTTTTGCAGTCCTAGAATTGACCAACAAACTGCCAACTGATTTTTTTTTTTTTAATTTATGCTGTTTGTTTGGCATGCAATCAACGATGTTGTATGGGATGAATTTAAAATATATAGTAGGATACCAGATTTTGGAATTAACTTTGATTAAAAGAGCTACAGACATTAGTAAGAAGGCAAATAGTTTTTTCAGGTTTTGACTGAGTTTAATGACTTCTCTAAGACAGTAATATACAAATCCTAAACCACTGTGCTGATGAAAGAAAAGCTGAAAGTGTGACTGAATAGAAATGAACATGAACCAATTAATTTAATTCAGTTTCCTAGTTGATAAATATTATAATAATAAACAAATGTATGTATTCCTCAGATTACATTTAGTTTAGCAGAGTCTTTCAGGTTTAAAGATATAAAATACCCTTAATAATTCAGTAAGGAAATATTTATTCAACATGAGGACTTTGTCGTGACTTTTCTGAAAGCCTTGTGAAGTATCCTCAGTATATATACAGTGGAGGCTTAGCTGGTTAGTCTGAGCTTATTTTTCTGGACAGCTGTGCTTACCAATCGGCTACTGGGTGCTCTGCAGAGCTGCCCTTTAACTTTCAGCTGGGCAGGTCTGAAAAAAACTCTTTCACCTCCGAAATTCCTGCAGTGTGCATGTGGACAAATACAGATAAGGAAAAGCTCTCATCTGTGGCAGTGAATATTAAGAGGAAAGAGGTGGTACTCAAAGCTCACTTAGACATTGTCACTAGGGATAGAAACCCGAGGGAGGTTTATTCTCACTGGGAGTAAACAGCATGTGAATTGTGAAATAAGCGAATGAGAATACTTTCTGTTACATCTTGTTTCTTAAGATAATGAAGTATAACACCTTAATATGGCAAGAGGTGAATTTGCATCCTCACGGCAGGAAAGCTGGTTAATCTTCCTTTCCCAAACCACAGGTGAGAAGCTGAAAAGCAATAACGATACCATTTTGAGCAATTCAGAGGTAGGAGGAAAGATTAGGCTTTTGACCATGACTAGCATTTACACCTAAGGAAGCAGCTGTCTGGGCAGCGCAGGGTCCGGCTCGCTCCCTGCGGGGCCGGGACGTGGCAGAGCTGCCAACAGCGACCGCAGCGGGTCCTTGCCAAGGCCGTGGGTCCACCACACATGCACAGGAGAAGCAGCGCAAAGTAATTTCTCAGTCACCTAAACTTCCTTGAAGGCAGCAGAAAAATATTTAAGCAAACAAATAAGTAATGCTGAGACATTACATAACTGCTGGGTCAGACATTTTTTTCATTAAATAAAGAGAAACAGTAATTTCTCTGTTTATATGCTGCTTTCTTACCTGATTTGCCGATCATATACCACCTGTACATGCCTCTCCCCTTTTTTTTGGATGATGACCAAACTTTTTGGCATTATTGTGACAAGTCAAATCAGTCTTTTAAATTTGTATTGAGAGACCCAGTGGTGCCTTAATATTTAGAGACACCCACCAATTCCTTTCAGCAACACTGAGACCCACATTGCTTTTCTGTCATCCACCTCCTCATAGGAAATAGGAACTTGAAAATGTTCTGATTATTTTTCAGCTTTACTTATATTATTAAAAATGAGTCTCTAGTTTCACTTGCTCTAACTAAAAGAAAGCGAACATAGATCTATTGTTTATTGCTGTTTCTTAAATTACTTGTTTTCGGCAGTGATGGCCAAATTCCCCCCACTTTCCCTCCCAAGAAAGAGAGTTCAGCACAAGGAGTTGTGGCTGGAGAGTCAAATGAGCTAATTTCCCAGTTAGGTAGCTCAGTAAGGGTGAGCTTTGTGCTCTTTTCAGTACTTTTTAGAAATACTGGGTTGTCTGCTCCTCTCAGCCAGAAGTGTCCCTGTGGCAGTGGTCTGTGTACTGATGCCTTGCAGGAATGTCCTAACATTTGCCACCAAGTGTGGCACTGTGTCAGATGTCGATAATGAGGTGCCAAATACCTGCTATTGCCTCCCCACCCAACAGCAAAATCGACTTTTGTGAGGATGCATTTATGGACCCAGCACCTGTTTATCAGTCAGCTTAGTGATGTGCCCAAATTAGGGGCACAGCCTCTTTAGAGAGGTCAGTGGTGGCTCAGAGGGGCAAAACTGAGACCTCCCAGCACATCCCAGGGGCAGGATGCAGTGGTGTCCCCCAGCCATGACCTCTCAGAGTGAGGCTGGAGAAACACCACCCTCTGCCCAGCACCTTTTTCCATGGAAAGAAAATCAGGGGATGCTTTCCCTGATACACAGGAGCCATGGTGGGCTTCAGCAGTGGTCACTGGAGCTGCATGGCTGATGACAAGGACAGACCTGAAGTCTTAACATAGCCTCAGAGAGCTCAGGCTCCATTTCAAAGACACTGCAGATTATGGATGAAACCTAAACTCCTAGCTCAGTCACACAAGTGAGATACTTAAAGCTGAACAGTGTGAATTTGTGCCAGTGCAGATGATTTTATCTTCATGTAGGCTTGTAAAACACCCACTCAATTTGTAGGAGCTCTTTTTGATATCTTTCCATGGCTCTGAACTGAAATTACTTTCTAAGAAAAGCAGCTAAGAATTTTTTACTCTATCCTAGTGGAAATAAAGAAAACTCAACCTTTTTTAAAAAATAAGGTATGGTGTTCAGGTAGCTGCAACAAGGCAAATACAATTCACTTAGATTTTATCCCTGTTGAAACTGGATTTTAAGAAGTCACAGACATTAAAGCAACTTGAATCTGGCAGCAGATATTCTTAGTTATGTTAATGCAAGACCAAACCCATGCAGAGATATTTATTTGCTTCTTCCTTCTCTCTTCCTTCCCTACTTAAAGTAGCTATACTGTGTTTTCAGCTTAGCCTGACTTTTTGCTCTGAACTAAAAAGCCAGGTGAAGATTTGAGCAGATTAACATTGACAGGCTGTTGAGGAAAAGATCAAAACCAGCTCAACCTGTAGATGCAGGATAACTCTTTAACTTCATTCTTTTCAAGTGAAGAAATTGTCTAGGGATTTTGAAACCAAGACTTTAGAAGAGGCATGTAAATATGGTTTCTATAAATGAAAGCTATTAAAGTGGATGAGGCCATTTTCAATGCCCAGGTGAGGTATCTGCAGGTTTTTGTGCTGTTCCCTGTGAGAGTGAGGCATTGGTATTATTTAAATTCGTTAGGCTGACATTTACTTCTTTACTCTTTGCCACAAGTTCTGAAGTCAGTGGAAAGCCTGAAGGATTACTGGGAAATAATGACAGTCACTGGGCTGGCACTGCCAGCAATGAAGTAAGACTCTCCTTTCTTTTTACCTCTTTACAAATAGTAATGTCAAGTGAAGGCCAGGGCTTTGAATAATGCAAGGGCCACTCTGGAGCCTCACAGTCCTACTCCTCTTATCAGTGACATAAAGCACAAGAGCTCAAAGTTTGTGCCACTGAGTGCAGCAAAAGCCAGTAGAAGCCTGGCGTGAAGTGGGGATGTTGTGCAACCCCTCTCTCTGCTTCAGCTGCCCTGTCTCTTCCCGACCCCTGCTGAACTGCTGTATCTCCAGTCCCTCCTTCAGTAGCAACTTAAAAATACGCCTGTAGAATAAGAAACATACTTCTGCATGCCTTGACCTAACTTACTTGGAAAAAAAAAAAGGGATTCTTTTTGTGTTCCCACCACCCTCTGCTTATTTTCTCTCTGCAGACTGTGTATTTATGGTGAGTTGCACTTTCCTTTTGCATGGCTGATTAGTTTTCCATTTCCTTTGTTTGTAAAGGAGCAGGCTGTGGAAAGGAAAGGCTGTAAATTAAACAGTGCCGGGGCATGAGCACAGATACTGGAAGGTGAATGTCTGTACTCTTATTAAACCTTTGGAGTGGTCCCCAGCAGACTTTTGGCCAGGCCACTTAACACTCTCCTGAACCGTTTGAGAGCAGGTTTCAGGAGTCAGCACCAGCTAGGAGCAATTCCCAGTGGGCAGCGTGGATGCAGCCAGCATGTTATGGATGCTAAGCAGGCTTAAGAGCCTGAAGGATTTTCCAGGACAGCTGGCCTCACAGTCAGAGAGCAGCCCTGGACATGGTTAATCACCAGTATATGTAGCCAGAGAATTCCTTTTTATTTTTTTTCCAACAGGAAAAATATTATTGTAAACCCACTAAAACTGATAGGGAAACTCAAGGGCAGGTCTGGTAGCAGAGACTATTTTTAACTCCTTGTTTTGAAACCAGTTAATCTTCACAGAGAAGGACCCTTCTGGGAGGTGGAAGGCAGCTCAGTCTAATGGAAGGGGTTAAAAATCACCTCTCACCAGGCATTCATGTGCAAGCTGGTACTCTGTGTCTATCAATGACTGAAACTTCCTACAAAGGAGTCACAGAGAGAGATTTGGAACTTGCTCCCTGCGTTGGTTGACAGATGAAATTTGAGATGCTGCAGATGTGTTTTTACACTGTTGTCTCTTGGAGACAATATTTGTGGAAGATACAGGTCCTCTATATAAATTTTTTTCCCTTTGCTGTAAAATCTGTAAGGGTATCTACACTGTGATTATTTTTTGTTATTTTTTGAAAACAAAAGAAGGATAAATTAGTCAAATGTAAAATGTAGCTATAGTTGTTTACTGGTTTCAGCAAAATCAGAGCTGTGCAAATAATGGCCACCGAAAAGAATATGGGAATCACGATTCACATCTGGAAAGCAAGAGACAGCAAAATACTTCCCTCAACCCAAAGCTTGAAGTGTGCTTTTGGGACATTTAGCTTTTTGTCTTGTCTCACACTTGCTAAAATCCAAGTTAATTTTGAAATAAAAAATTATTTTGAAGTGAGAATTTGAAATAGATTTTGCAGGAAGCTAATAACAAGTTCCTCGTTTCCTAATTGCATTCCCTATTTGCCCCAGGGTTCATTCCTTAGGTTAAAGCTGGATTGCAAGGACCACCGAATGACTTTACTTTCCATGTCGTGTTCTCTCAGTGATGTATTAGTTTTAGGTATTTTGGTTGGTCATTTTAAGGATAGGGACAAGGAACTCAGAGGCAAGAGCTGTGATGGTTATCAGCCTGCTCCTGTTTATTGCTGCTTTCAAAAGTTTCCTGCCATCTCGGAAGCAGAAAATGCATTGTTATAGAAGCAGTGGTCTTTAGAAACTACTTAGGAGAGATATAGCATGGTTCATAAGTCCACAGTATATTTGATCTTGCAGGTTATCAGCTTGGTTCTGTGCTGTCAACAAAAAGAAATGACTAATGCTTACCTAACACCAAAGATTACCCATCTGCAGGAGTGAAAAATCTCTGGTAGGCCAGCTAATCTGCATCACCTCTCCTACCATTTTCCAGGCATGTTCTGGCTGGAACAGATAATAAAACAAATGTTTAGTGGGTTTGGACTGAAACTAATGGTGACATTGCTAGCTTTATCTTCACAGTTTGATTTTCAGTTGAAATGGCATAACTCAAAAGGTCAGAAAGCTGTAAAACAGTATGTGAAGAACCATGATA
Source organism: Phalacrocorax carbo (assembly GCF_963921805.1). Lineage (NCBI taxonomy): Eukaryota > Metazoa > Chordata > Aves > Suliformes > Phalacrocoracidae > Phalacrocorax > Phalacrocorax carbo. The sequence continues at coordinate 94,220,978 of NC_087515.1, forward strand.
GGGCACAGTGCTCGTCCAGCCCTCAAGGGGTGGCAGTGTGTCGAGACAGGCTCCATCAGCGGGGTCAAGGTACGCGGCCCCAGGAAGCAGAGGTGTTTCTTTCTTCCAAGGATTCCATTCATTGCCTTCAAATCAGGAGTAGTCCTGGGCACAGGACACTCCAGTGGGCTGGAAACAGGCTTGGAAGTGGGATGAATAGGAACCAACTTGCTCCCATGCCTCCCAGCTCAGCTGACGTGCTAGAAAGGCTGCACTGCAGGCAGTTAGCACTGTTGCCACCTACCTTGCTCCTGGCCAGTCCCTTTCAGCCACATAGCCACTCCAGAGAATAAATATCTAAACCCTCGTCAGACCTAGCGGCATGTTTGTCTAGTGGTGTCAGCTACTTGAGCTGTCTCTTCTCTGACTCCTGTTTGTACTTTCTGGCAGCTGGGAAGCACAGTAATCAAAACACGGGTAGAGTGGTATATAAAAGTTTATTTTTTTGACTGAATGATGATCTAATAGCTTATCATTCCTCATGCCTCATGCATCCAAGATGTTTTTCCAGATGAAGCCTGGGAAACATGAATCTTTGTAAAACAAGTCTATGTTACTCTTTAGTTGGTCACTGTGCATTACTCAAGTAAAAGTATTCCAGCTGAAACCACAAGTTTTCCTGAAAATGACAAAATTAATGGAATTATACCAGCATAAACTCTGCTCTTTGTAAATCTGTGCCATAATTTAGCCAGAGAAGAGTTTATCTTGGAGTTAAGAAAATGGTGTTAAAGTGGTGTAAATCTGCCTTAGTGATGACTGGGTTTCCTCGTTTCGTTTTGTGAAACCCTTTTCTGCTTTCACACAGATTATACCTATTCAGGACGGCAACTGGGTATGGAATTTTCAGAAATCTTTTTCTTTTCTTCTTCAGAATACATTTATGCTTATTCCTCCCATTTCTTTTTTCAAGCAAAGGAACTATTGTTGAGATAATCCTTGGTGATTATAATCCATGTGCTACTATGTTCCATGGTTATAAGAATCAGTTCTAGAAGCTATAAAATAGATCTTTGATAAAGCAAAAAGGCTTTGCTGATTCTCATGGTGTACCTCAACAAGTGTGTCTGCTATAAGTCGCTACTTTTCTACATTATTTACAAGCAGCATAAAAAGAAAAGTCTTGTTCACCAAAATAGATTAGGGAATAATGAGATAGCGATGGCTTGATAGAAGAAAATAATCTGTGTCCTGCATCTAAAACAGTAACTGAATTTTTGTCAGATACCCTTAACAGGGACAAATTTTCCTTCTTTCTCATAATTAAAAAGGCTCAAGTTTCTTCCACCGAAGAGACTCCATGTATAGTATGACAAAATGAGGGAGGCACTGTGACATCCATCTGGCACAGGACAATATCCGCTTCCTGCACAGGCTCCTCTGTGCAATGCCATGGCCTCCCCCCTCGCTCCAGCACAGGCAGTGGGTGCAGACCAGGGACCAGCCCAATCTGCTGCATCTGGCAAAGGGTTTACAGGGCAGGAGGGAGCCCACATAGCAGTACTCCCAATGCAGGTGGTGCAAACCCCGCTATAGAGGCAGCATCAACAGGATGACGTGAACATTTCTTCTTCAGTGCATGAGGGCTTGGGCGTTGCTCCTCCTAACACCTGTATGACAAATGCTTTTCCAGTGCAGCAAGCAGACCAGGTGAAAGGATGAAGGCAGTAGTGGTGTTATGTAGCTGGACTAGCCACGAGTCCTCTCCTAGTCTGTATAAGAATTACAGCCCTGTGACTTGGTTATTCAAGCTGCTTACTGAATAGAGAATTGTCCTGGTTCATAAAGTATCTGTACCTCCATGCCAATACTCCAACAACAAGGGCAAGCAGCTAACACATGCTCTCACAAAAGCACACGGGTAATGTATAATACTGTCAGAAGGAACAAAGACCTTTTCTTGTTTGTTCTTGCAGAAACGTCATGATGCATCTGAGGGCAAGAGACTGGGGGAGGGTTAGCGAGCACAATGGGTTGGTGCTCTAGGCGTGAATGTTCAGAAATTCAGGAAACTCCAGAATTGCTAAGGGTAGATATTTGTTCCTTTCTTCATTGTATTAGTCATTTGGTTTAGCACTCTCCTCTGACCAGCATGACTGAAACAAACACTGGAGTCATTTGCAAAAGCAAACCCAAGAATGAGGTCTGCAGTCCCTTGGCACGGTGTTGTTCCGCTATCTCACAGTCCGGAGTCTGACACATCTGCTTCATGCAGCATCCAAGTCCAGCTGGGCAGCAGTGCTCAGCACGCACCCCTGCACAATGCAGCCGTCAGTTCCTACCTGGTCCTATGATAACCTCTTGGTAGCGTGATTTCTTCAAGTCAGAAAAACAATATAAAGAACATTTGCAGAGTCCAGAAACACAGCCTGGAATAACTACTAATAAGGAATAACTAATAATAAAGCTGATAATTTTAACCAGTCTCTGAGGTGGCGTGAACAGTTGCATCTCTACATGTTTATCCTGTGAAAGCCACACCACTGAGGCCATGTAGCCTTAGTTCTGACTACCCAGATCCCTTGGGGCTAAAGCCATCCATCCCCATCTGGGTTGGTCCTTACTGAGGACTTCTATGTCAACAAGGTCAGCCTGGTGTCTCTGTCTCCCTCCCTTCCTGACATCTGAGAAGGAGTCTTCTTTTTCTGTATTTTTGTTTGGTGTTTTTTTCTTGGTATCTGCTACTTGCAGGTACAGACTGATACTGTTTAAAAAATTTTCCAGCTCTCCTCCTCATTTATGGGGTGTTTCAGGTCTGGTGGAGGTTTTGTATGATCTAGTCTCCATTTTGAGTATATTTAAATTATTTTTCACTGCTGGTGCTACACATTGATCTGTAATCACTGGGCAGACATTTGGCTTGCTCAGTGCCTGGGTTCTCAGCAATCTCCCCTGTGTACAGGCGCTTCTGCACAGAGCTTTGCCTGACTCCAAATGCTGGTGCAGTGGGGCCTCTGGAAGATCCAGTTCCTGTTCATACAGTTCCCAAAGCCACAGCTGAGAAACAATTCTAGTTTGGGCTCACTAATAACCCAATTGCATTGGCCCTACAATACTTTGTTAGCCTGTCAGAAACCCAGCACTTTGATGTGATAACTTGATCAGTTAGATCTGCAACTGAACTCCAGACTACAAATTTATAGCCAAAGGCAACAACCACAGCATGGCTGTAAATCAATTTTTATTATAAAGTTGTTGTTGATTGTTTATTATTATTGTAATTTTAAAGGAACGCACTACAGAGCCAAAATCAGCATGTCCAATTAGCAGGAGGGACTACACCTTAAGTTCAAAGAACCCTTTTGCATTAACTTATTCTAATAGCTCTAGTAACGGAGCCTAATCTAACCTGTCATTTCAAGAGCTATAGGGAGAACAAATAGCTATGGACGGGGGAAAGGTTTGGAACAGCATGCAGCCTGTCCTCTCCTGACATCCTACTCAGCAAATTCCTTGCAGATTTCCTCCTGATGTCAGTAAAACTAACATAAAGGTTATTTCATAAAATCTTGCGTGGACTGCTAACTTGTGAAAACCAAAGGACCCATGCCCATAACAACAATACAGAATCAACTAAATAATCATAGCATTTGTCCTTTGTGCTTAAAGCTTAACAGACGAGTGAAACAGAGGAGAGGCTGAAGAGTTCCCATGCCAAGTACCAATGCTGTGAGCACATGTTGAAAAGAGTAGCCAATAAATGTCGAAATCAAGGTGACTGGTCATATAAAGGCTTCTTGTCTGACTGGAGGAAAGGTTTCCGGTTTAATATGCAATATGACGAAGGGTGGAAAAAAACCAGTAGAGTTAAATATTAAATGCTAAAGTCATTATAAATCATACCAGCTATTTCTTCAGGAAACACAATCCCTTCAGCAGATCGGGAATGCTGTGAGATATAGAGACATAATCAGAGCGGACAGCGGGAGGACGTTTGTTACCAGTGCTAGACTGGCAGTGTCCCCAGAATCAATTTTGAAACCCTGGTGAAGGAACAGGCCAAGCTTTGGGATTTTGATATTTGCATCCCAAAATAATGTCGTGCAACTGGTCAGAAAGTTTTCTTCTTTATCATGATGCCATCAGAAATACAGATGGATGTCCAAAATGATAATACTAAGCACTCCTTTCCAGCACACAGTATTTCAGCCAAGACCACTGGTATGCTCTGGCTACTTCACGCTGCTCTAATTAAAACTCAGTCATCCTTACAGCTGCTCTGTATTCCTAGAGCACTGCACAACAGCTGGATCATGCCATTGATTTTGGCCCTTGAAGTCCTTGGAAATTACTGTATGAATACCAAAACTTAGACCCTTTCTGTCACCATTTAAGCCTGAGTTCACCTGCATCTCTGGCTTCAGCACACAACACCTTTGCATTTGGGTAACATGTTGGAAAAGTATCAACATCGTAACTGAAGACAGAGTAGGTGTTAGCGTTACACTGATTTTGGCAGGCTTTTACACAAAGAAATGCAATGTCCCTGAGAGTGACAGACTGTCTGCCACACTTACACTGATGTAAGACGTGCTGCAAAATAAATCTACGAATGCTAAAGAAATCTTTAAAAAGGCCAAGTTTGACTTCCTTTAGTGACAATCATATTCTAATTAGCTAGTTGATACAAAACTCTAGATCAGTTGGTTAAGCTGCTCTGCTGCTGTGTTAACGAATTTTAGAAAAAATAAATTGCGTCTGTCCTTTGTGGACCTATATTGATTTATCCAAAGTAAAAGCACACTTGAAATATGCATTCCTTATTTCTCAACTGCTCAGTCTTTACATGGCTTCATGAATTGTTATCTCAGCTCCCACAGGGATGGATGGATCAAAGTGGCTGTTTTGAGTTATGATGTGAGAGGGTGACACACCACCTTTCGTGAAGTCTGGTTGATTATGCAATGCTTGAGGTGGATGATGTGTCTCAACTAGTCATGAGCTAAATTTAAAATTAATTGTGCACCTTCAGGTCTAACAGTTGAGTCATCTTATTATGGAGAAATCACTAATGCAGCATGTTACTAAGCAGAATACACTGTAATGTAATAATCTATTTTCCACTGGAAAACATATGTAAGACAGACTTGCAATATTTATTCTTTAAACATGTTGGATGTTCTAGAGCCATGAAGCCATTCACTGTAAGCCATGAAAAATAGGTTTGGTTTAGACTTGAAAGTGGCTGGAGGCTGTGACCCACAGGGACTCAGAAGGAAACACTCAGAAAATAGAGACGGATTGAATCCCAAGTGCTCTCTCCTGAGAGGAAGCATGGTTGGAAAGTTTAAAACCCATTAAAGCTAAACAAATTGAAAAGCCCTATCTGAGAGGAAACATAGTACAATGTTTATTTTTCCATTACAAACCTGAGACCTAAAAGATTTCCTGAGGTTCTCAGGTATTGTTCATGCTTATAATGGAGATCTGTTTTTAGAAAGCGTAATTCATGTGTTTAATCCAAACTGTTTGATGAAAAACACACTGCATAAGCATTCAGGAAGTTAAAGGCCATTGTATACCTGTATCACATATTGTTTGGATAGGAGCAGACCTACAATGCAAAGAATCTCATCATGAAACTCTTTCACTCGAAAACATTGGGTCTAATTCTCTCCCCGTTTAGGCTGCTGGATGAATTCCACTGCATTAATGAAGTTAAGACATGAGTAACCAATGATAATGAAAAGACAATCTTCCTGCTGAGTGTGAAACTACCAAAACACAAAGCTAATGTGAGCAAGAGATTTATAACACTGGCCTGAGTCAAGTAAGTAGCAAGACATAGCAGGCCCAGTGTAATATTAGCCAGGCTGATTAGCCAATGAATTTTAGGTTTTGCCCTATCACTAGTGAACTGCTGCTCTGAGATCCTTATCAGAGAAGTCTGTGATGTTAACGATGTTGAAAAGCATCTGTTTTACTAATGAACAAGCTGCAAACTAAATCCAGAGATTAATTTAAGTGAGAGGGAAGATTTGGAAGCAGTGGAATATTATTCATTAGATCTATTGATATAAAAACTGGGCAAGTTTCAGACATACAGACCCTTCTTCAGCTTTCTTCAGTCTGTTAGTTCAAATAGTAGTTGTTCTAAAGCAAGATATTCCTCTGTGCAAATCTTGGGTAAACTGGACTTAAGTAAAAAATTAAGGTACCAGAATATATGACCACATACTAAAGTCAGTTGGAGTAAGGCAACATAGACTCATGATGGTTTCCCTTGTCTGATATATAAGCAATTTCAAGTAGGGTGAAAAGTATCTATTTTTTTAGGAGACCAACTTACTTTTTACATCTGAGTTTGCCCTGAACCATGCATAAATTCACTATCGCCTTTGTATCACGTATGACAAATATGTAGATTACAAATAACGATCAAGGTCTTCTACAGTTACACACAGAAAATAATTACAAATACCTACTTCAACATAACACAGGAAGGTGACAGGATAGCAAGGCGACAGGAGAGCAATATGGGTCCATATATAAACACGTCTGAGTATCTCATGCACATCTTTTTAATAACAATAAGTAATGAAATACACACTGATGAACCCATCTTGTCCTCTGTGCCATTGTTAGTCAGTGACACAGGACCAGACTGTACAGGTTAAATGGGTTTTTATGGTTTAGGAACCTCCCTGGCCAATCTGCAGAGTCGGGGGGGAAGAAAGGAGAGAGATGTTCATAGAAGAAGACAAAAGACAGGCAGATTAAGCTAACTTTAGTTGAATGTGTTGTGTGGATGACAACTTGAAAAGGGCTGATGGGTAAGAAACAGAAGAACTGTGAAAAGATTTGAAGATAAGGGCAAGTGGTTTAATTTGATATTGCTGAATGGCATTCAGCGAAGGCAGAGGAGACTGATGTTTGATGAGAATGATACACAGGAAGGATGATTTTCACAGCTATGTTTTGTACGACACCAAAGCTATGTTACTTGTAAACTAAACAGTCCCGGGGCCCCTATTCTGTCCCTGGGGTCAAATAGCACAATCCAGCCATGCTCATACTACTGAACTTCTTTCTTTTCCAGAACAGTGCGGCTGCATCTGGACCTGGGCCTGGGTTAATTCCTGAATTGTGCCCAGGAACTGTTTGAGAGAGTGGTTGTTTGCCTGGACCAGAAGTGTGCCAAGGAGTGTGCTAAGATTTAGCAATACAGTAGGTCAAGTGCCAGAGCTCAGAAACATTTGCTGTCACTGTTTAATTTCCAAGGATAGACATAGTCTAAATGTGCAGTGTAGGTGCTTAAGAGGGCAGAGATGTGAGCATTCAATAACTATGACCTGACATTTTGGAGAAGCCCTGATTCTTCTGGAAGGACTTGCATTGATCTTGCCCTTTTACCTCTTAGTGGTTCCTTAGTGGTTTCCTTAGTGGTTTCTGTGCTCTTTTTTCAAACTTCTTTTCAACTTTCATTTATAGCACTTACTGTGTAATAATCTCATGCAGTATTTAGCTTAAGATGGAGATTACCGCTTGATTTAGTCTGCATTCCCCATTTTTCTTGGTTACCTGGAATGAAACCATTGCTTCACTCAGGGAAACTATAGAGTGACCTTTATTTGCATGCATTGTCACTCCACCTTCATAGAGAATTTATACTCAAGGAATATGCTTTTCTAAAATGTAATTGCTTTCCTGACTCTCAAGTAAACCTCATATTCAAATAAGATCTGCTTAACATCCTGCTTTGTTTTGTAGTGATGAATTGTGAATGATCAAAATGTTGACCGAAGGAAAGGGAACATTGGAAAATGTTCTTTATCATTTTCCTGCATCACTTTTAAGTTCTGTACATTTAAACTCAAATTAGCATGCTCTTGGCATGCTGAAAAAGATGGTTACCCTTACTTTATGACTCTGTTAAATTTTTAATTTATGCCCTGGATTCACTGTCTGCCACACACAGAGTTGTTGAGATGGTTGAGCTTTCTACTGCTGTCTCTTGAGCATGACAGTACGTTTCAGTTTTTAGAAGATTATTGTTCTTCCAAAAGGCAGTATTTCCACTGCGGCTTTTTGTAAGTAATTTTGTTTATAAATATATCTTTGTTTGTTTCTTTCTAGGTAGGGATGAGATCCCGAAACCAAGGTGGAGAAAGCTCGTCTAACGGGCACTTCTCCAGTTCCAAACCTGTCATCAGCCATGCAGAGAATGAAAAACTTCAGGAGGATGCCAAGAAAAAGAACAAACCTCATCGCAAGGAAGATGAGGTCATGGTTTCAGCAACTGTCAAACGGCACTCAAAATCACCTGGACCTACTGAACGAAAGAACAAGAAGTCCATAGAGCTTTCAAAAGAGGACTTGATAAAACTCCTCAGTATAATGGAAGGAGAACTGCAGGTAAATCAAACATCTTTTTTACTATATTTTCCTTGTATCTATTTATTTTTACGTTGTTCAAGATGCACAGGACTCAACTGACAGTGACATGCAAATTTAAGGCAAAGGACCATACGAAGAGAGCAGTGTTAGTTGGTGTTTAACAGGATAGTCATAGTTTTAAGTACTGTTTTATTTACTATCTCTGTCTGCATCTACAAAATCAAAAGAAATTCTAAACACCTGTCAGAACTGACAAAGAAAGCGGGATCTGAAAGTCTTAAACGTTTAAAAAGAGGCAGAAAACAACCGCAGGCGAATCAGTTTGGAAAATGGCAAGAAAATACAGGGACAGATCTGCAAGTCGCTAATACTGAAAAAAGGATTTAAGATGGCCCTTCTGCATATTCAAATGTTGCTCAGGGCTCAGCCAAAGCTCTGCCTGTCCTGTCTGGCCTCCAGCACTCAGCTCATTCTCTGCCTTGCAAAGGCCCACTAGTTTTATTTCTTGGTGTACTGCTCACTTGAAAGTCTTCTCAGTTGTCCTGATTTGCATGTTTATTCATCCTAGTAATAAGTCCTTGATGGCAGACAGCCTGCTTTTGTGCTTAACTCACACTCCCCAAATTTCCATCCAGTTTTGAGGATTCTCTTAATCGCTAATAAATCACTAAGCTCTCAGGAGTGTCAGCCTTCAGGAAAAACACAATTTCAAAATAAAGAGCTGAAACATGGTATTTAAAAAAGTCAATATAGGAAGACTTCTGATTCTTCAAAACTTACCCCCTTTTGTGGCAGAACTGCTTGCCAAATTTATATATTCTTTTGTTTGCACTTTAATGATATTTTTTACTGAATCCATGGACAAACAGGAAAACGCTGCCCAACCTGTGTGAAAATATTTTACGTCTCAATCCCTTTATTCTAGTTAACCATGAATATTTAGCATTTCATATAAGGCTTTACTTTTTCCCCAAAACCCACATTCATAACATTTTTACTTTAATATTGGACTTCTTGCCATCTTACCTGATTAAAAGAAGCAATTATTTTGGAATTAATCAGTTAATTTCTTTGGTATGTGAGTCACCTGACTTGCACCATTACCACAATGCTGAGGTTTCGTCTTATTAGGTATCACTCTTCCCATACATAATTCACCTACAGTTCGTCAGAAAGTACTTTCAAGTTTCAGGAAATATGCATTCAAAGTAAGCAATTTTGTCAGAAAGACAGAGAATGGTCATTTTGCAGTGAAAAACAGGGGAAATAAGCAAGAAAATCTATTGAATGCAATTTTGCAAAGGAAAAAATCTTTTCTCATTACAGAACAGTGTCCATATTTATAGCGCTTCATTTTAATTTATACAAAAACTTGTGTATATAATTTCCTAGAAGATGGAGCTAGCCTGCAGCTTCAGTGGTGAATAGAGCCAAACCTCATTAGAAATGCATCATGCTCATGTTGTTCAGAAAGATTTACCATGAAGTCACCTTTGTGGTCTGGAAAGGGAAGGTGAAGAAAGTTACTGATGTTTCCTGGGTGGCAATAAATGTGGTCTTTATTCTCATCTCTGAGTAATTATTCTGTTCAATACACGGAAATGTGGCTCTTCACCATAGCCTTTTACTTCGTAGAGGAGTTACACAACCTTTAAAGGACTGCCCATATTCTCATTATCCCTATGGGTACGGTGGGGATGGATAGCTGCCATCTGCATTGTAATATGGGCTGAAAATCCTCACCAAGATGATAATCCTATTGCCCTGGACAATGCTTTTAGGGATATTCATATATACAGACCCCACAGAGGTGTTTAGGCACTGCTAAAGGTTTCTGGCACCATGGGAGGACTGTGAGGACAGCCACGCTGTGTCTGTTCTTCTGCTCCCTACTGCTAGGCAGGGAAGAGAATCTTAATTCTTTTTAATCCATAGGAGTTTTAAATTTCATTTAATTTAAAACACCACCGTTTGAGTTAGTTATTTACCTGGTACCTGTGTTGACCCGTTACTGAAGTGGGCAAGCTACGGCACTTTGGCTTGAGATGAGAGCCTGACTTTGACACTACAAATGAAGATGAGCCAAGGAAGACTCCAGCCAAAGTAAACACTCTGGTATTACCTCCTGGCTGTTACAGTGACCTAATGCACTGAGTCATTTTGTGGCTTTTCATTTTCAGATCTGTTCGGACATCTCTGGTGGCTGGCTGGCGTTTTGTTGGACTGACAAATCAGACTGTGGGTGTATTTTGAAGCCATTTCAATACTGGCAAAGCAAACATTATATAGGCATATGTAAGAAGATTTTTGTTTTGAGAATAACAGCAGCCTGTAGCTGTAGGGAGATCCAATATCTTTTGAAGAAAAAAGCGAGATAAAATACCATTACTGTCTACTCAGCAGCCACAAGTAGGACAGACCCTATGTCTGCACTACTGAACACAAAGCAGGGTAACGCTGCCTTGTAAACCTGAAACAGCGAGCTCAGCCACGGGAAGTAATCTGGTCATGACAACTATGAGGTTAGCAGGGTAAACTGGCAATGTATACATATCCTTCATGTGCTTAGTTCACTATTCACACAATCTAACAATATAGCAAACATAGACCCATGCCATGTTGTTGTCAGGATCACTTTTGATTCCTTACTTTGGGACCTGACCTCCCAGATCTTCATTTTCAAGGTGAATGTGCCAGTAAACTGTGGAGACATGCCCTAGCAGTGCTGTTTGTGTCTTCCTTTTTTTTTTTTTTTTTTTTTTTAAATTGTAATGACCTCAGGTAGCTTGCCTCAGCTGTAGCTTCTAGGTCCAAGTTGGACTCGGCTTTGCCTGCCGTCAGATTTCCTGCTGGGCCCTGTGCACTTCCTGAATACAGAGAAGGAAAGGTTTTCATAAAGGGCTGAGGTGACCGTAGCCTAGGCCTTATTTTGTAAGAAAACAAAACAGGAGAAGAAGTATACAAAAGCTGCAGCAATCAAAATATATCCCAATACACATGGCAGGAGAGCTCTTAAGTGCAACCTCTCTGAAGGAGAGTGAGAAACAAATGAACTGATGACAGGAATTGATTTTAAAGGCCTTATAGCTCAGTAGAGTGTCTTTTCCCTTTTGAGATCATACTGTTCATATAAAAAAGCAGTGATTTCATGGCCTTTAAACACATATTGAATATACAGGGACAAAAAAATCCATGAAGGATTTATTCCTATACCTGAAAAAAAAAAATCCAATTTTTAAATACTGCAAAACTGATTTGAAAACAAAACTTCAAACACCAGTAGAATAAATAGGACCATGAAGGGACAGTATTAATTTCCCTGGTAATTACAATGATTTTAGTCAAACCAACATGTGAATATTATTAATTGCAGAGCAACACAGCGCGCATCTTTACAATGACGATATAATCCTGCCTGTGGTTCACAGATTTCTGTCTAACAGCCTATGTATTTTTCCTGGCAAGAATATATTCCCTGTACACTTTCTGAGCAGAAGCCATTAATCTCCAGCAATATCAACACTGATTTTCAACATTTCCTGATTAGGAGCCTGAAAGGAAATGAAGAGCAGTATTCATACATGTTTACCATTCACTTTTCTAGTGCGTGTTTGGAAAAAAAACCCCACAATAATAAAAGTTCATTTACGCAGACAGCATCCCACTACAAATCATTGGGTTTTTCAAGAAAAATAATTTCTTAGCCAGGTTCTGTGCCTATTGCCAGATGACAATTTAAGCGTGGGCGACAGTTTCCTATATTTCATACCAATTCAAATAAGAGTAACTTTTTCGCTTGAGACCTTTATTATAGCCCATGTTTTACTGTGTTTCTGAAGTGCAGAAATGGCATTCATTCCCTGCAGCTCAGCCACCCATTCCTGTTGAAGTCCCTCGCACCCTTTGGGGCAGAAGGAAGTGCTTCCTGAGGGCCTGGTGCTGTGGAGGAGCAGAGTTTTGCTCCTCAGAGCTGGGCAGTGGTGTGGAATGTAAATGAAATATGTATTAAGATATCAGCTGTACATTTCTTCTGCTGCAGGCCTGAGAAGGTGGATGGGCAATATGTGAAATGTGATGTCTTGGAGAACAGTATGTATAAAATACGAGTTAGATATAGATTAATCACAAGCCACAATTCCTGAGAAGTCTTCAGATTTCCAAATGGTCTAATATAACACTGAGTTTGGACTGACTTTTGAAAGGAAACACTGTGTGGCAGATATTCAGAGGTAAACCTATTTGCCTAAGATCCCCCCTTCAAGGGGGGAGACCAAATTACTCTACTGTCAAAGAAACACTTTCCTTTAATCTGTATTTATTTAAGACTGCATTTAATCGTTCATTTAAGTACTTACACAAGGTGCCAGAGAGATAACTCCCTGGGAAGGATGTCTCCCCTTGCCAGGGGAGCAGCAGTCAATGCACCGCATGGCAAGGGGTTCTCCCCCTATATCTCTGGTCCTGGCCTGAAGCCAACACTTCTCGTCATGTCCAGTTTGATTTGGTCTCTCTGATGAGGTTGCTAGTGAAAACATCATTCCAGGATTAAGACTGAGGTTAGTAGGTTAACTGCATTTGTGCCACTGATTACCAAACTGCAGATTGCACTGGTGGCTTCATCAGCTGCAGGATGGGGCAGGTATGGGGGGCTGGTTCCAGGTGGTTGAAATGGGGCAACTGTGGGGGGAAGAAGCTCTCTCATCCAACAGAGCCAGGAGGAGCTCACCTTCAGGTGGGCTGCAAGACTTTCTTCTTGACCTGGGTGTATCAGGTTGGCAGAGGTAGGTGAGGGCTTTGTGTTTTGTTCTCTCTGGTAGGATCCTTGGGAAGCACTTAGATACCAGTGGCTGTACGTCCTGCAATGAGGAAAACTCTCTCTCTTAACAAACTCAGATAAAAATGTACTGTACTTGGTACCAAACATCAAATGTACCACAGGGGTACAGGTGATATACTACATATTGTGTTCTCATGAAATATTTTGGGGTTTTGGTATTTTGGTATTTTACCATCTGTCTTTCTATTAGAGAGCTAAGCTTTCTAAATGTAAAGGGGGAAAGGAAAATTGTTTACTGTTTCCATTTTTCTACTTTCTACTTTCTTTCCTTTTTGTATAGCTACATATTTTATTAATACATTCTATTCTATAATGATTCTGTTCTGTCTTTTTCCCAAGATCTAACTTTTCCTCTTTCTTCAGCTTTCCTTACCTTCTCTTTTATTTCTCTAGTTGTGACCTTTTCCCCTATTCTACCTTTTTGTCAATTCCTCATCCTCATACTGCAGATATATTCACTGACCCATTTTCCTGAGAATCCTGGACATAAAACTCTAGAAGATCTGCTGTAAATCAAGTCCCAGCAGCTAATTCTTTAGGCAAGTGCTTCATTTAACCTTTGTCATGAATTTATCAAGCTGTGTTTTAAGACTAGGTAGGTTGTTCGCCTTGACTACTCCTATTGGAAAATAGTTCCAGAACTGAAAAGTTTTAACATTTAGAAAATTTATTTCTTTTCATTTCTAATGCAATTGTAATTATGCCTAGTGAAACCTTTATGAAAGTGTGTTATACACTGATCATGCTTTGAAGACCCTACCTTTCCCAACTTTTTAATGCCTGATGTGTTTGTGAACAGCAGTCTCACACTCTCTGAGCATTTGTTTTGCTGTGCTAGCCGTGCCACGTCCTTTTAGCTTCCTCTAGCAACATCGTCCACCACCCCTTGATCAACACTTGTTACACCCTGGGTTCATCTTAACATTTGTAGCTGGGACTGCTCACTGGTACCTTGTACATTGCATTTAATACTTCCCTTTCTCTGCTGACATGGCTTTACTTGGCTTTCCCATCACTTGTTGGTCCTCTGCACTGGAGGAAAGAGTACCTAACAGAATGAAGAGAAGGTAATTAGCAATATCTCACAGTTTGAGAAGCTGAATAGGAGCCAGAGTGGAAACAATGGGTAAAGCCAGAGAAAACTGCATGTAGAGTAGCTTTGCATAAGTGTTTATAACTGTGAAGTCTTGTTAATTGGATTGAAATAGTTTAGGATTTTGTGAGCATGTCATAGAGATGAAATTCAAATTCGTGAGAGAAAGACCTTGGCATGTACAGAGCTAGAGGGAAAAAGAGAAGATAGGGTTAATGTGAGGAGGGAGAGGTGACTTAAGGAGAATGGAATGAGAGGAAAGAGGTTGGGCAACAGAAGAAAAAGAGCGTAAGGAAAGGGGGAACACAACAGTGATAAATGAAGCCAAGCTAGAGACAAGGAAAGGGGACATAGAAAAAGCAAGACAATGAAGACAAAGATGGTATCCACACTGTAGCAAATGAAAGCTTTAAAAAAAAATCCCTAAAAACATCTGGTATAAGAATATCAGTACAATAAGTTAAAAAATTCTCTTCCCTCTGACTGACCCCTGGTTTGTTTGTGTTTTCCTGGTGAAACAGGCTTTTGTAGGGCAAAAAAAATTAAGTTAGGATAGACTTCAGATCACAGATGCTCTCTTCTATTTTCATTGAAGAATTTATAACCAGAGATTAATTTTGTCCAGATTACTATGTTTTTTCTGCAGCTTGCAATCATTGCTGTGCAAAGTGCACGAGATACCATGGGAGGTAAGCAGGGCTTGTCTAGCAAGTCCTAGAATCATGCATTTTAAAATAGAACCATGCTGTTTTATAAGAGGGGAAAAAAATGGTAAGACAGTATACTGAAATATAGCTAAATTGTGCTATTCAGGCAATTTCCTGCTCCCTCTGAAATTAAGGGCAGAGGCACTATAAACCATAGCGATGATAGCCATCTCTTTGATAAAATAGCTTAAGAATTATATGTTTTTCAAAGTAATTATCCTCAATAAAATGTCACTGTCACTAGACAGCTGTAGGCTGAAAACTTCTTCCACAAAGACATTTTAACATTTTTCTCTGTTAGTGCCTGAGCTGTACTTGACAGAGCTACATCTATCATGTTATTTAGGCTTGGAGGGTCAGAAGAGAGAAAAATAATTGGCAGGTGTCTCTGATCCATTTAACATCTTGTCTAGAGTGGAGGGAAGGGTATGAGCAGTATGAAAAAAAAACATATATGAGGGTTTTTTTCAAAAATTCTTGGTCTTCTGTCCAAAAAAGAACAGTAAGGACCACCCCGATCCACTTTTACATTTTGGTCTTGTTCGCATTGGGATCAATGTCTTTAACTGATCCTTCTTTGCAATCTTTTAAAAATAATTTTAATCAACTGATGTAATTTTACTCCTCTTTTTTTCATTTACTTAATAGAAATCTTATACTCGGTACAACAGTAATGAGAAAGCTTGTATCTTTTCTCATTTTCTTGAGAGAAGTCTCACTCTGTGGGAGAGGACATGGCAAATAATTTTGTAATAAATGCTAGATGCATGGACTCTCTAGCTTTAAAATACCTGGGATTCTTGGGAGAGCTTGCAATGAGCATATGTCTTATGTGTCATAATGTTGACGAGAATTCTGAGTCATCAGTTGTTAATTTAACATTGCAGTCGTAGCTGAGTCTGTTCTTATTAACTTTGCTGTCCCAGTTGTGTATTTATTAAGTTTGTGTATCCTGTTCTCCAGCCGAGGATCAGATAAGTTCTTGAGAGTAAAATGGATTATTTTCCATCCAAAGCGAGCTTTAATAAAAGCAAATATAAGTCTTTCAGCAGGGCACATGCCCACTCACATGTGCCCTTTGGTGAGTGCTGGACATTGGCCACCAAAGCCACAGTGTCCTGTCCTCAGTCTCCCTCTCTCCCACACACCACAGAAGCACTGCCATCAGGCCTTAAAACACCTTTAACACCTTCTGTTAAGGGTGCTTTATGATGCACAGCTGCAGGGCAGAGTTGAAGCCCTGCGGAGAAACCATATCACACTGGATGGGACAGTAATTGGGAAAAAACTTGACAGCAAGCTGAGTGTTGAACCTGTGGGGTGAAATCCATTGGTCCCGAGAAAGGCACGGTTTGACTGGGACATTCATGCAGCTTTATCTGTAAGATTTCTGTTCTGAATCGCAGCTATTTTATGCTATGATAATTTTATAAATTATATATAAATTCTTGGATTTATAAAGTATGTGCACAAGTATTTTTATCTGTTATAGCATTTACCTGCATGTGATTCATGCAATACATGCAAACTGTACTTGGTGTGGGCGTCGGTCTCTCCGCCCAAGTAACAAGTGATAGGACAAGGGGAAATGGCCTCAAGTTGTGCCAGGGGAGGTTTAGATTGGATATTAGGAAAAATGTCTTCTCCAAAAGGGTTGTCAGGCATTGGAACAGGCTGCCCAGGGAAGTGGTTGAGTCACCATCCCTGGAGGTATTTAAGAGATGTGTAGATGTAGTGCTTAGGGACATAGTTTAGCAGTGGACCTGGCAGTGCTGGGTTAACATTGGACTTGATGATCTTAAAGGTCTTTTCCAACCTAAATGATTCTATGATTCTATCCTATGATTCTTTATATAATAATTGCGAGAACATGGCTATCTGAGAAAATGTCTTGTTTCTAGGGTTAAAGGCTCCACCTATTGGTTGACTAAAATGAGAGAAATGTAACATTTTCACATAGAAAACTGCTTGCCCTACTGAACATCCTGTGTTTTGCAACATCTTTACAAAGTTACTGGCTTCAGTGTAGAATTTTGCATGATGTCCAAAATAAAATGAGCTCAGTGACTTATTTCTGAGGGCTGTGCACATGCAGCACACAAAATGATGCACTGCTGAAACACTATGAAGGGAAGTCCTTTCCTAAGAGAGGAGTGGTTTGGATTTTGCAAGTGAAGTCTTTCTTATCCTGGAAATGACTGTTTTTCTTTGAAAAACAAAACAAAAAAAAAGCACCAATTCTTCCGTGCCAGCAAAATGAGTGGAACTGACTAACCCAAGTACAGTTGCATAGTAACTTCCAGGCATTTGTCACCTTCAAGTTTAAACAAGTTAGAAACAGAAGTATTGATGCAGTCAGCATCATAATGAAAACCCATGTCCCCAGTATTGGCTCAGGCAGTCTCAGTAGGCAAAATGGCATTTTGAAGGGCTTCAGAGTTGTTCCCGGGAATTCAATGGGAGAATAGAGAGGGCACAGGATGCCCAAGAGGGGCTTGGGGAGGACGAGGGGAAGGACAGACATTGAGGAGGATCAGGGGGGTTTTGGAGACAGCAGGAGGCTGTGAGGGGATCGTGGGCATGGCCAGGAGCTCTTGCTCTGCACCATTTGTTGCCCGCCCTCCGTAAGTTACTTCACTCTAAGAGTTCACACCACTTCCCTGGCTGCTTCTGACAACTCCTCCATTCAGATAATTGGCTATGCTGGTAAGTGTTCACGGTAACGCTGTCCTACTGTTCTTGTCCATTCATCAGTCATCAGTAACTTGGATGCACATCCATGTAGCACAGAACACTGGAAAACAGCTTGTTGAAGCCAACAAAATACTTGGACAAGAGAAAATTGTGTATACAGTTTATTACACTTGTATACACATGTCTGTTGGTATCCCAGTCTGAGTTATGCTCATGAGTTACGCAGAGGAGGCAGAAGGATCTCCTCCAAGCTTCACCATCCTGACAGCTATGGTCCCACTGGCACCAGCTTGTCTCTCACTCCGTCCCACTCTATGCGTGCTCATTTCTCCCAGAAGGCAGCCTGATCACTGCGGAAAAAAAATACCTAGGCAGGCTTGTTTCTCTTGGAGAGAGGTTACTTATGCCAGCAGCTTCAAGTGCATCCCTGAGGTTCAGGTCAGAGCACCTCATTTCAGATGCTTCAGTCCCTTACACAGTCAATGAAGTACTTTCAAAGAGCAATTTAGGCAACCTGAGTTACATGTGTAATGAAGACACTTTTTAGTTTCCAATGGATTTCAACAAATTGGGTGATAGTATAGAAGTACATAAACATGGAGGAAATAAAAGAATATAATGAATGGGGGAAAATGAACCAGAGAACAACTATACTGATGTGAGTGCGCCATATTTTCTGTAGTATTCATAGCATTAGTACGTAGATCTTATATGTACTTATGAATTGAATCTCACGGCATTCCTGGAAAGTATTATTCTTTTTATGGAATGGATATTGGAGCATGGTGAGGTTAATTTTATGTGTGAAGCACAAGAAAGAGGTCCATGAACAGAGCATGGATCTCTTGAGTCTTGGTCCAGACCAGTTAACATAAGATTAAGGGGCAGATGATAACACAAGAAAGAGGAAAATAAATGCTTTTTCTGTTATTACCCTTTCATTAGTCATCTTTTTTTCTTCTTATAGAGGTGCTAACTCATCACAAAATAAGTTGTGGTTACAAAAGGAACACGGCAACTTACTACATGACTCCAGCAGTATAAAAACACCTCAATGTGTGGGAAATGTGCTGCAATTTTAGTGACTTCCTGTACTCCTATAGTAGCTTATGATTGGCCATTTACCTGGGATATGGAAAGCGGCCGATCATTTCCTTGGCATGAATAAACCAGAAAGGGGACTTCGTTATTTGGGTTTTCATGTCTGATTTGAAGTACCTGAACCGGGGAGCTCTCCTCTGCCTTTTCAAGCACTGTGGAGAAAAGACCTAAAGTTGCCTTGTTAACTACCTCATTTGTTGGGATGCACAGTGCATCGCGCAGCCACATACCACACCTGTACTGTGAATACAGTCATTCATGCGTTGTTGTTAATGATTCTTCCTGCTCAGGTGTCCAAAAAGGTGTTTTAACAGATGCTCCTTCCTCTCTCTGCTGTCTAGTTGGCTAAATCTGTGGTCTCTGCTTGCTGGCAGGCTTCAGGTCATGTGCAAAATGTTATTATACGGTTAATGTTGGCCGAGATGTAAACTACATGACTGGATACAGCAAACCCAAAACAGCGGGTTTAGCCATTGTGATGCATTGATGAAGCATGTAAAGCATACCCCAACATGCAGAATCGTGCACATAACTGACAGTCACCCCTTGCATTGGTCTCTCTGTGCTGACTGGATCATGACACTGTAATTCTATATGCTGCAGTAACTGCCCCGTGGTTCAGCAATATCGAGCAAAGAACTCTTTCAGTGTGAAAAGACAAGACAGGATATCCCAGACCCTAATAATTCTGAAAACATCAAGCAGTGTGGAGTTAATACTTCTCGGGGCCTTGCCATGGGAATTTTCTGGCTGTGACCCAGACTACAGATAATTAATTATGTCAGTGAAAGGCTCTGGTGGCCTGTTTTCTTCAGAAAAAAAGTGACATCATCCATGGAGCTCTCTGGCAATAAAGCAGAACAAAGCTGTGTGGGCAGGAAATAACAGACAGATGTCCTCTAGTGCTCATTTGATCTGTTTCGAAGCTTGCTGTAAGAAGTAATACATTGCTCCGTGCTTCTTCTTCCCAGCTCTGCAATCTTTAGTGTGGACTTTTTTAAACATAAGAGGCCAAATTAATCTCTGATGTAATTCTTCTGGAGCCACTTCAGAGGGTTTGTGCAATGGATGAACTGGTCTATCATGTGCCTCTCCTTCAGTATTGATTTTAAAAGGACCTTCTGTGTTATCACTGTAAGATAACGCGAAACAAAATGAAATACACTGTATAGCTCCAAAGGCTTCATACAAGGCCAGAATGTTCTGCATGGTGTGGAGAAGACAGAACAATTCTCTTTCATATCCCCAGAGTCATGAGGGATCACTTGCATTTCTTTACATATTTCACTAAACTTTTGTACAAAACCACTGATGGTTACTTTTATCACTGAAGTAATCACTTTACCTCCAAAGTAAATCACATACTTAGACCTGGGTCCAGAAATGTTAAAGGAAATTAGTGCAAGTGAACTCCACCGTTTCAACTATTAGGAAATTAAGCTAAGATGAAAGGCAAGAAAAAAACTTTGCCGTACATAGTCTTTCTTGCAAGAAAAACTATGTATACATGTCATTAGCCAGCATTTTGCATGGCTGGAATCACTGAGTGATATAAGCAAGGCTACTTCAGATGTCTAATAGAGGAGAGAAAAATATTTCTTGAGTTTTTAGTAAAAGGAGCTTCGTACGATGCAATCTGCAGTAGAGCAACTAACTTACCAGCTTTGAAGCATGCTTTGTACACTGAGTACATCTGACCTGGGGGACAAATTACTACCCAGACCTTGTAGCAGTACGTAGGGATAGCCTGAGGAATCAGGCCTTTAACGAAAGAGTCATTCCAGTAGGCAAGGGTAATTTTTATTCCTTTCTTTATTCATCTTCATAGTATCATGATACAAAATGAAGAAAGTGTGCTTTCAGTTATTTGAATTTCCTCCTAAGGTAAGAAAAGATGGATTTTTTAAACATGGATAAGTGGATTAGCATTAAGAAAGTTTTGCAGCTGCAGTTTTTCAAGTACACCTGCCTAAAGATCCTTTCTTCATTAAAGTAAACTAAACTAACACACAGTATTCACCCTCTGAGGTCTCTAATGGGAATTTTCAGAGACAAGACTATTTCTGCCTTGGCAGCGACACAGCTTGTCCTGATAGCACTAAAAGCATTGTGAGAACATCCCCCTGATCTCCTTCAGAAGGATGCCTTGGTTGTGATGTTAGCTCTGGGTGAAACTTTTGCAAAGTCTACTGGAATTTAGGAAATCAGCCACTCGTAAGACCACAACATTACATGGACGACCTGTGACCTTATCTAGTTTCTAATGCAGTACAGAGCAGCTGTTGCACTATAAATAACCTGAACTGTGTGAAATGCAAGTGACAACACCACAAGTAGAAATAAAGGTTCCTGTTTGTGGTTTGATAGTTATTTCTTGCCATTAATCACTGGCAAGAAAAAATATGACTCCATAAACATTAAACCTCTATTACTTGGTGCTTTCACTTGCGCAGGCATAACAAAGTGCCATGATACCTAGAAAAGAAATAGTCAAAAGCTGGAAATATCAGATCTTCCAAATATTACATAAGTCTATTCTCTGTAAATAGTACTCCCTCTCCCGAATTTTCAAAACTTCTTTCAATTAATTGAGCAGATTGTCATCATGTTATTGAAATATTTAGATTGCTCTGAAGTAATTAGATGCCTTTTAGATGGCTCCAAGCATGGAGCTATGAAGGAAATAGTTACTGGTAACTGATTTTGAGAGAGGCACACTATGACTTTGCAGGAAGGCTACTTACACACAAAATTCAGAAGAAGAGTTTAGGAGATGTACTGGCAAAGGATCTTGATTTGGATTTTACTCTCAGCTGACAGTGATTACTTTGACTCCATTCAGCCCGTCTTGAATACAACTGGAATTTTTTTCCGATTTACTAGATGCCTTACATGAAGGGAGTTTGATCAGCTCAGTCCCATTTCCCAGGTGACAAATGGGCTGTGGCAAAAATTCCCCGTTTAGTGGGTGCTGAGTTTTGTTAACAGTCTCACGGAAGAGGCCAAAGACTGTGGGAATGGGGAGAGAGGGCTGTGGTAAATTGGCAGGGCAGGGCACAAGGAGGAAGCACGTCCAAACGCTGGGCTTGTGTAACAGTCTTTCCGTTGACCAAGAATTTGGTTGCTAGGCTGCCGGTCCCCTTTTACAAGCAGCAGAGTCATGCTATTGTTTTCTAAATGGTTTCAATTTTATGCAAGGACCTCTTTACATCCTTTCTATATCACTTAAATATTTTACTAGGCACGTAGTAAAGCGAGGTTTGGAACACAGACCCCTGCTCTGCTGAAGCCAGTGGGTAAAAGAAAGCCCTTCTCTTTTATTCCGACAAAAAATTAGTATTTCAGGGTAACCCTGTAAAGAGTGGTCTCACATCAGCCTTCCAGCTGGGCAGCAAGCATGCACTCCTGAGGGGGGGGGAGCATTGTCTTCGGCAATTCATATTTCCCAGGTAGAAACGCAGACCCCACATCTTAAGTAAGTGCACTAATCACTGAGTAGTAGAGAGGAGCGAAAGGAGAGCAGGCGAAGCTGTGTGGGACAGCAGTCCTCCATGGCACTTCAGCCCCTCCATGGATGTACATCCATGAGATGTACGGATCTCAGATCGAGATCCCAGGTGAGCAGCCTTTAGATTTTGGCAGCTCCAGTAAGCATAAAATGAGGCTTAGATACAGTTCAACTTTGCAGTTCCTCTTTCAGCAGGGACAGCCAAAGGAGTTGACTGATTACTGTGTCCAGTTCTGGTCCCCACAATTCAACAAAGATGCAGACAGACTGGGGAAGGTCCAAAGGAGGGCCATGAAGATGATCAAAGGGCTGGAGAACCTGCTCTGTGAGGAAAGACTGAAGGAGTTAGGTCTTTTCTCCCTCGAGAAGAGAAGGCTTGGGGGAACTCATCACAGTACTTTATTAACAGAAAAGTCTGTTTATTTTTGAGAACCCACAATCTGAACAGTGTAGACAGAAAGTTAGCTTGGAGTTTTCTGTACGACACTTTAAGTAATGAAAAAAACAATAAAAGTAAAGGTATATGTTTTCTAAATTCTATATATTGACTTTAAAGAGCTTCTCGGACTAACTGCAGTCTTCTGGACTTATGCAAATAGGCTTCATTGTGTTACAAGCTGTTGCAATATGTGGTCTCACACCTGAATACTCTCTCTCATCAAAGTACCACTTTAAGCCTCTTGTACCTCTATCCATGTACATGTGTTGAAGTAGACCAAGTGTTCCTCTACAGGATTATTCTGACTTGTTTTCTGAAAATGGTCTGTATCCTGTGGTTTCATATAACGATAGTTGGTCGCTATACATTGAAAGAAAACATCTCCATGTGAGGTCTCTTCTAGTTGTTTCAGTGGAAAGTTAGTCATTTGGAGGAAACACGAAATCACAAGTTACACAGGCCTGCTGTTGCAGCTTCTTCCCTCTACATTTATCCTAAGGAGTTTCAGAGAGACTAACTGGAGTTTGCAAATCCTGAGGCTGATGGGAGGTTAGGATGTCTCCCGGGCCCCTCTCTGACCTAAGCTATCTGCATTTCAGAATCTTCCTATACTGGGGCTTGTTGCTGACCAAATAAAAGCAAATTTCTCTCCAGTTTATTATTAGCACAAGGCCCCTTTTTTGCTCCAATGCTTCCTAGCAACCTGAGTGTCTGTTTGTTAGTTTGCTTTTCACAAACTGTTATCATAAGTCCATGGAAACAGAGTACTTGGTGAATTAGCCGATGCCCTTGAAAAGATAATGATAGGAGCAATGGCCAAGCCCAGAAAAGACAGAAGGCACTTTGCCACGCTAACGCAATCCAGATCCCGAGTGCCTGCAGAGCGTAGGGTGCCCAAGAAGGGGTATGTGAGCGGGGAGCTGCCTGTGCCCTGGGGATGGTGCCACCCAGCCTGCCCCTGGCTGGGTACCCTCCCTGTGGGATGCAGCGAGGGTTTTTCAGGGCTAACAGCCCTGCCCTGTCCCCTGGAGCTGTGTGTCACTGCTTCCTTTTAAAGATGAAGCAATGAATAGGGAGTCCCTTCAAAGCTCTGAACTGAGCTTGGGCACCTACTTTCCTGCTTGGGGTGCCTGTTCAGCACCTCTCACTCCCCTGGCTCAGCTCCCTATGGCTCTCAGGGGACCCAAACCCACAGCTTCCAGAAACCTTTCTTATCTGGCAAGGTATAAGCTATTTCAGGACTCTCCTGCTAAAGTTTCTCCATTTTAATATTCAATGATTAAAGACTAATGAGGCTGGAAGGAAAGCATGCATTGCAGTGCACAGCTGAACAGGGGCTGGGACACTTGCTGGGAAGAGCAGTGTTTGGTCCCTCCATCATCTATTACTGTATTAAATAACCATTGCAGGAACTGGAGTCCAGCTCTTTGCTCTCCCAAGTCATAGTGTTAAATCATGAAGTCCAGGTTGTCTCTGTTTGCTCTGCCTGGCCCTGTCAATGTTTAATTATGCCATCCAGGGCCCGACAGCTTCAGGAGAGAATGAACTCATCCTCCTCCCTCCCGAATAGCCTAGGGTCCGAGGTGTGCCTGTCCCTGAGGAA
Source organism: Phalacrocorax carbo (assembly GCF_963921805.1). Taxonomy (NCBI): domain Eukaryota; kingdom Metazoa; phylum Chordata; class Aves; order Suliformes; family Phalacrocoracidae; genus Phalacrocorax; species Phalacrocorax carbo. The sequence continues at coordinate 94,245,336 of NC_087515.1, forward strand.
TAGGGTGTGTGGGGCCTGAGGCTTTCTGTGCTCAGGACCAAAGTGAACTGAGGTTTCAGCATGCATGTGCTTGTGGCCCTTGGTGCATAGGGTAGAAGGGGGCTCCCCCCTCATCCTGCTGTTTTCGGTGCTCCCTTTGCACAGCACTCTCCCTCTCCGTGAGCACACCTGTGGCATGGGGCCCCTGCTGCAAGGCACCAGCAGGACACCAAACTTGTTCACTGGGGCAGGACAAAAATATGGCCCCAAAACTCCCTCTTCCTAAAAGGGCCGAAGACAACACGTCATAAAATCTGGATATTTATAAATTCCCCCAAACTCCCATGCTATCCTATTAGGCTTTTTAAGGTCTTTTTCTTCAATATAGAAACATTGGCCTTATAGTAACGAAGACACTAAGATAACTGTTATTTTTACAGGGATATAAAAAATTATATATTCTCAAACCGGTCTAAAACTTTCCTAAAATAACATTTTTCCTGTACGGAGAGTGTCATATTCCCAGGACATGATATAGTGAGGTGTACATGCTCTTTTGGCACTCTTTGGGACTAGCCCACATAATTCATTGGTAGTTTTGACATCCATGAATGATACACCTTTCCCACACTCATGCTGAAACGACATTAATACCATTCCGGTCTGTATTTTGTATCTTGCAGACATGCGCAAAGCTTTTACTTAAGGTTATAAAATGTTGTACAGAGTAAGCCCCTACAGCTAGCTGTTTATAACCAGGCTAGTTCTCCGCTGGGTGGCATGATCTTTGCCTCAAGTTCATGTTTTGTTTTATTTTCATGTTACTCTATTTTACTAAAAAAAGTTTAAAGGGTCTTTGCCATTTCCTGAAATTATTTCCTTGTTCATTTCAAAAGCACATGGTTTTGTAGAGTTGTGATGCCTCTGTGGTAGGGGGTAAAGATTTAATATTTGCTGCAGGGATAATATGGAGTGCCATTATGAACAGTGTGGAAAAGCATGAAGCATCGGTCAGCTCATAAATCCTAAACAGTCATCGCTTACATAGGGGCAGGATTTGTAAGGGATTTTTCTTAAAATACCTGAACCTTTCCTTAGCCCTTAATTTGCTTCCCAAGCTGACACGGGTTGAGAGTCGGAAGGGCAGGTGAGAGAAAAATTGGTGTCCATACTCTTCTGGCCCCATCCCTTTGGCTTTGTGGGCAAAATGGTCTCAGGGAAATCCGGGAGCTCCCTTGTGCCTGCTGAAAATCTGTACCTTTTACAGCCTCACCCTGGATCATGGCCTTATAAACCTGCCTTGAAGGACAAGCAAGTGCCCTGCCCCCATTCTACAGATGGCTTAACAGATGTTGGCAAGTGTCATTAGAAACAGAACTCAGGATTAAGAATTTGTCTGCAGCATAGCCCTAAAATGCCCCTTATTCATAGCCAGGTGGCCTTGCAGAGCAGTGTCATCATGCCCAGATGCCTGCTTGTGCTGCCTGAAACTGGGGGCTCCCACCCAGCGAAGGGAAGGGAAGCTGGGACCCGTGCTCCCCTCAGCCACAAGAGCACCGCTGCTCCCAGGTACACCCTCCACTCCAGTATCAGCAGCCCTCCTCTCCTGCCAGCAGGGTTTGCTCAGCCTCTTTGGGTCTGCCACCAGTTATGCCAGTTAGCCCGGGTCTACAAAGTTTCTAGGGTTTTGTTTAAATAAAAAAAAGTTAGAAAACTTTATTTTAAAAGTTACTTGAAGACAATATTTAGTCACAGAGTCAGGTAGGGAATGATTAGGAAATATTTGATTTCAGGCTTCTGAGAAATATTAATTCAGCCCACTTGTGCGGCTTGCTCTACTCATCTCCTTACCCCAATCAGGAAGCAGCATAGGCAATGCATAAGATGAAGTAGATGAAAAGTAATGATATTCCCTGGCTATAGTTGCAACACAGATGAAAATTCATAGCATTCAAGCGTAATGGCAGGTAGGAATAGAATAATTAATGCCTACAAGGACAAATTTCAGATTGCACAGATCATGTTTACTCTGATATCTCCCAAAGTTTTTATATTTGCATTGGCAGCCTGGAATTCTTCTAATTTATTTTATTTTTGTGTATGGATTCTGTACATATGAAATGCCCCTATTTTCCCTGTTGGTTAACAAGTTGGCTTATGGTAGTGATTTGTGATGTTACAGGCAAGGGAGGATGTGATCCACATGCTGAAGACAGAGAAAACCAAGCCTGAAGTTTTAGAAGCTCATTATGGGTCTGCAGCTCCAGAGAACGTGCTCCGAGTGCTACACAGGGATGCCATCCTTGCCCAAGAAAAGTCTATAGGGGAAGATGTCTATGAGAAGCCAATTTCAGAGGTAATAACTTCTTGATTTACATCATTATGTCTGTGCAGGGAGAATCCTAGCCAGAAATGAGACTCCACATATTTTGGATGTGTGCAAAGCATGCAAGAGGATAACAGCATTTGTAGAAATTAAAAAAAAGCAAAGAAATGTTGAATATTCTTGTTCACTCAGCTGCCAAATAAATTGTAAGAAAAGTCATTGGGCTTGAGCACAAAAAATAAAGAGCTTGTATGCTCCTTAGGGCTGGTGGCATTCAGTGAGAACAAAATCTGTGGGTGTTACATTTCTGGTTTTTAAATTCCTTTCAATTTAGGCTCCAGCCTCTACTGCTCACAGCACTGGTAAGCACTCTTCAATTTTCTTGGCATACTTAGACCACTATCGTGTGGGTAGTTAGGGAAAGGAGACCTTCAGAGATTGACTTTGACCATATTTACGGGAACATAAATCTGTAATCATTTTATGTCAGTTAAGCTCTAGGACTACAGAGTCAGTTCAGCCCCTAAAGGTGACCTGTAGGACTTGATCCCTTGCTCTAAAATCTAAGCAATAAATGAAAGTAGAATAGACCTGGGAATGTCTGAGGCCAGCATGAATGCCAAAATAAGCAGCCACTGCTCATGTTTATTGTTTTATAACAGTCCAGGGCATGGAGAAAGAGCATGCAACAGCATACGATATAATACACTGTAGTGTCTGTCCAAATTTTCATAGTTCCTCCTTTTAGACCATTTAATTTTTTCATCAGGAATTGTGTCTACCACTGTATATCTTTATACTGTGTATTCTCACTGAAGTGTCTTCTGGAATTTTGGGGATGATAGTAAATAAGCAAAGCAAACATTAGCATGGGGGAGCATGCATGAAATATTGCTGAACAAGATTAAAAGAGCTTAGGATGTCTTTCGTCTAAAGAAGCTAAAAAATTGACAGGGACCTTGGTGTAAAACTTTTGTCATGTGTAGGTCCACAGGGGTTTTGTTGGAGCTAACATAGGATGGCAACAAAATTTCGTAAGTGCAAAAGATCTGCTCTTAAAGGTTGAACTCAACCTGGCTCCTTTATACAATGCAATGAGTGTTTTACTTTGACTGCCATGGTCAGTTCCTGGAGAGTGATTTGCCGTGGTCCTCCTGCCCTCTTATTTCTCTCAGTTTGCTGAAGCACCCGCTGCAGCTGGGGCTGAGGAAGATGAGATTCCCACAGGGTAAGGGCTGGCAGTGGGCAGAGCAGGCTCTGCCAGCTGCCGTGCCGGGGGCAGGCAAGCAGAGGAGTGCCAGGGTTGCAGGCTGCCTCAGCAGGGAGGAGGATGGAGTATGACATCTGCTCCCAAAGAAACAGTGAGAGGAGCAGCATGAATAGCTGCGGTGGCTTTGGAGTGCTCTGGCAACTTTTTAAACACACCTCCCTGGCCTTAGTGTTTGTTTGAATAATAACTGGGATAGTGAATTAATAAAAATCCCCCAGAAGACAAAAAGGCAATGTGTTACTAATAAGGAAAGAGAAACTCCTATTGAAAAACAGGCCAAGGGGAAAACCCCAAGGCTTATAATGAATTGTATTTGGTAACGTAAAACTCAGCAGTCCTACAAGTGCATTGAAGGGGCACAACTCAAACTTCAGCCTTGAGCTTACACCTCACACCCCACATGTAGGTGTCTAGTCCCCATATAGGTGTGTGAACTGAGGCTCCCAGGGTCTGAGGGCGTGTGTCCTGCCCTGGCATTTGCTACAGCTTTTCCCGTGTGAAACGAGGAAAGTGTGCACAGCACCTCGCCACAGGGGAAATTCCGCACTGCAACAATATTATTTGTTACCCTAACACTAAGTGAAGTTCTGTCCTTTGTGTATCTGACAACCGTGCAATTGTTTATTGCAAACACGCCATCCAAAGAAATCATTACCTTTACAGGACAGTTACTCTTATTTCTAGTCACTGCTTTATGTAAAGCCCAAGACATAAAATTATGGGACTTGCTTTTACCAAACACAACACTGTTGGTTAATAAATCAGATGAAGTAAGCAATGAGACCTTTAAAACAGTCTATTCTCCTTTCCTACAATCCAGCTGGACAGACTTGAAGAAAAGCAGAAAGAGACATATCGACGCATGCTGGAACAGCTCCTCTTGGCAGAAAAGTGCCATCGTCGCACAGTTTATGAGCTAGAAAATGAGAAACATAAACATACAGATTACATGAACAAGAGCGATGACTTTACCAACCTCTTGGAACAGGAGCGGGAGAGGTGAGTACCTGAGGCGGTGCAAAGAGTATCCCCAGTGTCCCAGTGCTTGTTGGTTCAGCAGTGACACGGTCTGGTATTCTCTCTGTTTAAATGACACTAAACTCATGTGTAAACCATTTGTAAATGACAGTCCACTCGTGTTGTTAGTAAGTACCTTACTGTGCAAGTCTAGAGCTGGAGGAATATCATTGAATGTTCCTGGAGCATGCACTTGAATTAAGAGACGAATTTGTTTTGAATTACTCATGCCCATTTTGGGTTCACCTCCTGGTAGCTTTCGATCAGATTTTATTTATGTTGGCTAAGTTTGGGGCTGGCTTGCTTAGCTAAGTGCTGCATTTTGTGATGGACGGGGCACTTTCTGTCACAGCAGGAGGACAGGGTAAGGAAAACCACAACACACATGAGGATACTGGCACACAAGTGGTGGGGACTTTGCCATGCCCTTTGCAAAGGCTTGCAAAGTCATTAACCATTTGCAATATTTTTCACATTTTTGAAGACGCATGCCTCAGGCAAGATCTGTGTTCTCCTGGAAGAAAATATTTTTGTGTTTTATAAAACATGCCCAGCCTGCAACGGACTGTCTTCAGTGTTTATCTCACAGGCTCATACACTCCAGGATTTTTTTCTTCAGGTGTTTGTCCAACTTGTGGGAGTAATATGTTCGTTGAGCTCTAAGAAAAGAAAGAGCACTTACCTTAGATGAAGAATGAGCACTTGGTAACAGCCTCAGTTTTTCAATAAGAAATTTTCATGTTCATACCAAACTGCTTGAAATCAATCCACAACATGGTGGTTTGGTTTTTTTGTGTTTTTTTTTTTTTTTTTTTTTTAAAAAAAAGGCAAGTTCAAAGAAGAAATGCTTTTGAGGAAACCACAGTCTGGTGGCAGACATTTGCAAAGAGCCAGGAGCTAAATTGTTTAGTGCATTTCCTGAGCTCAGTTGAGTGCCAGCTTTGAGTAGGTGGCACGTGAGCTACAGTGACCATATTTCCTGGTTTAATTGCTGCTGTTTTTCTCTTTCTCTATTTTCCTGGGTTGATTGGCAACCTTTAAAAGACAAAAATGCTTCTGCATCTTAGCAACTTGATTCTCTTTGCAGAAAAGAAAAGATTTGTTGTATTTCCAAGTGTGGAACAATTTCACATCTGATTCTCATAGATGCCATTTTTTCTCTCTGCTGAGTATCTGTGTATGTGTGGACATGCAGGCAACTAAAATGCTACAAAAGTAAAAGTGGTATTAAAATGCCATTTACATTTGTCTTTATGTTTTATATTCACTTTAATTTAACAGTGTTGCCTTCTTATTATTCCAGCTCAACTCGTGAAGGCCACTTAAATAGTTTAAGATTACAACCTGTTTTGAACTGACTTCCTTCAATGAATTGATTAAAAATCTTTCTGTCTCACATTACTACTGCTGAGTTATCAAGTCCCATCTCTGTGGGCATTTTCTCATGCTCTTCCTGCTCTTTTGTGTGTTTTAAACTTCTGTTTTTCTACATTGTACAACTTTTGGAAAAACAGCAATAAAAAAAGGATAATTTGAGTTTGAAAAGAGATCTTTAAAAGCAACTAAATACTCTGGCTTTAGTCACCAGTGCCTCTGTACTGGTGGCTGTGGGGGAAAAACTGCAGTGCTGAAGCCCTTTTGGTTTATGTTGAGTGACACGAGAAACCTGATGTTTGCTATTTAATCCTCTTTGTTTGTCTAAGGCACTAATGAGAAAATTCGTGTCAAGTTTAGTAGCGACCAAGAAGAGAAAACATGGCACGTAGCTAAACATAGAAAACCAAGCCTGCACGTCCCTACCTCTTCAGGGTCCTCTTCCCAGATCACTTGCAGAGCAGATTAGCAAAATCAGGACGGGCTGGAAAACACTCATTAGTGTATCGTCTTAAATGACCTCAACTCCTCATCTTTGTTTTCTGAGTGCACATGAAACTGAGGATGCACCCTCATCTTTGTGGGTATTAAAAACTGGAAGAAGTATCATTTGAGGGCTATGTTCACAGAGAAAGAGAGCGTGATGGGATGGCTTCTCAGGAAAGCCCCACAGTCGCAATCAGCAATAGATTCCTGTGAAAAGAAAGAGTTTGTAGTAGAAAGATTAGGTTGCAACAGGTTAAAACATATAAAAAACTCCCACACTCACTTAATGTCCATATTGGGACAGAGAACTGACCTGCCCAAAGGCATTTCTCAGGGTTCCGCTTAGGCACTCTTGTTTTATAAGTACCACTATATATATAATTTGTTTTACTGTGGTGCTTTGAGGCCTGAGGGTTATTTTATTAAGAGCTGAACAGACTTGTAGTCTCCATGAAAAAGAAAAGGGACACAGAGGTGAACTTCGCCCGTCAGCCGCTCTGCTGCACTCGCAGTTATAATGTTAATGAGACAGGGTGAGCCAGAGGAAGAACAGTCCTGTGGGACAGCCATCTCACAGCAGCCTGGTACGATGAGAGCAGTAACAATTTCTGTCCTGGATCTAAGTAATTTAAGTAATTTCTTTCCTCGCAGTATTTTATGAATCTTTCCAAACCATTATTGTCCACACCAACTTTTAGAGGCCACATCTGCTGCTGTTGTCCTGTGAAAGTTTGAACAAGATAAAAAAAGGAAATTCTTTAAGAGCAGAAATATGACTCACTTCTAATGTATTTCTAGCACTCTCTTAATATATTTACTTTGGAATTTTTTTTACACTTTCATACATTATCTCTAATCCATTCACAACAACATGATACGAAAGCAAACAGTCCCTATGAGGGACTAATTATTAGGTCAGCCTTGCACAGGAAGGAAGTTACAGCAAAACATGATTTGTCAAGAATAATTATGCATGAAAAGTATAAAAAAGAGAAAATTGCACACAGGGATATTCAAAATTTAGACAGCTATGAGGGGTAAACGGAGAAAGCTGGAGGGCTTGACTGTTGGTGTTGGCTCTGCAACACCAAGTGCAACTAAGCTGCAGAAATGTGGAAAAAGTTGGCAAGTTACAGCAAAAGAGTAGTGAACAACATTTGCCAGATGGAGATTAAATTACCTGGTACTCTTAGTGGAAGGTGCTTCTACAGACATGGTGGCTGAAGTGTCCTGCAAAGTTCCCTATAGCCCCCTAAAGGTGGGAAAGTTTCGAAAGTTGGACAGTATTTTCTATTTTTACCATTCAGCCAAAATTCCCCTTTTTCATGCTTGCCCACCCCAGCTGCTGTTCCTGTAACATCAAGTTACAGGCATCCCTATCCCTGGAATGCAAAAGCAGCCATCTTCCTGAAGTCTACTGATGAGGCTGAGGCATAAGGAGTAGAGCTGGAGGCCCCTGGGCCTCCTCAGGTCTCTTTGGTGGCAGACGGTGGGGTAAGGGAGTCTCTGGTCTGGCAGGTGGAGAATGAGGGGGTCTGACTGGAGCTGCACTGACAACGTGGCCACCTGAAGAGCAGGAGAGCACACAACAGCAGCCACAATGATAAAATCAGTCCTCCAGCACAGGCACCCTCCTGATCTTTAGCCACACTTTAGGGAGTGAGCTGGCAGCATGAGCTCGGGCACCGGCTGAGTTGGCTGCAGCTAAACCAGCTATTGGCTTTTCCCTACACCAAAACGCTCTTGTGTAAATTGGGCTTAACATGAAGTGGTACTTGGTTGTTCTCTGTTCTGCCTAGTCCCAGCCCTCTTGCCTTCCCCTGTAGGGAACTGGCGGAGGGGGACAGAAACCTTTAGGATCAACTGTAAACTTCTTTATTTGATCAGCAGGGTTTTTTCTTCTGGTGGAATAGGGGAGACCTCTGTGTAACCTCGACACTGCTTTGACCTCTCAATCGACCTAGGAGATGAGGTTTAAAATCCTGACATTTTTAGAGGTGTTAATCTCTGAACAACTTGTTTTGTACTCTTCTTTTAATCCCGTCTGTTGACAGCACATTTTGGTGCTATTAAAAGCACTGGAAAGCTCTCATTGATTTTAATGGTTCAGAAACAGGCTTGTGGTGAGGACCACTGAGCCAGTCCTGCAGGATGGATGGCAGAAATAGACTGAAAGCCTTCAAAAATGGGGGGAGGAAGGAGTTTCTTTCATATTCATGGGACGTGGTTTGCCGAATAGAGGGTGCGGTGTGGCAGAAAGGCTTTGTTGGAGCTGTTAAGGGAGATCTGTGCAACTGCTTTGTGAGTAATTTGATCATTTCCAGCACCATCCCTGAGACTGCTGAGACTGTTACCCCACCACAAGACGTGTCAATAAATACACACCCAGTATCTTTTGTAAGTATTGTCTGTCTGAAAGCGTCGATATTATGTTAAGTCACATTTTACTGTAAGACTCCATGGAGGTGATGAGGATTTTAAATTGGCTCTTGCTTTCCTTGCTGCAGCTTCAAATTATTCTTTACAACCACAGCAACAGTGTTCCCAGTGCACTGAGGCATTTCGCATTTTCCTCAAAGGCAAGGCCGAGGATTCAGTCTGTACTTCCTAAGCAGCGCCCTGCTAAATCTGGTTTTAGTTAAACCCTCTTTTTGAAGTACATGGCCATAATTAGATCTGCTTAGAGGAGACAGCAGGACTGTGACCTCAAATCTTTCCTCCACAAAGTTTCCTTTCAGTCTTCGAGTAAAATTGTCTCCTCTCTGTCTCCCCCATTGCAGCACCCCCAGCAAGGAATGCACTGGCAAGTCCCTCGGAGGTCTGTGATAATACATTCCTCTAGGCTTCGGTCATCCTGGCACCGAGATGCTCTTGGCTGCTCTGCTGGTGATGTAATTCTGGGCCTGCATCACCTGCAAAGGAAACTGATCTGCGAGCAATAAAGCACACAGCCGTCTTGAAACAAAAATGGGAGTGTTGATGTTAGCAAGTTTTCAAAATCTTTTTTTTCCCCCTTTTTGCATTTCTGATTTTATTACCAAAGCTCCCCTTCTCCCTTTTCCCACGAGACGGCAGCACCAAGCCTTTCATTGGGAAGTGCTTGCCTTTTTGTTTCCCTTTATTTCATGGACCCAAGCGAGTGTAAAGGCTGGAGTGTGACATAGTTCGGAGATTTTGTGTGCATTACCTTTCCAGTTTGCGTTTTCTCTTCATTTTTATGGAGCTTGTAAAATAAAGAAGTTGGCAGGAAGACAGTGCGGCAGAGTATCCATCAGTCAAGTACTTGTTTAGAGAACAATCAAGCCAAAAGTATGAAGTGTTCAGGGCTAATAAATCTCTGTGATTTACCAGTTTAAGGCCAAATTCTGTGGTAAGAATAGCCTCATACAGAGATATTGGGGTGAGGTGTGTGGTGCAAACATATAGCACAGATTTTGGCCTGTAACCGCGTAATCTGTTGGCGATTCCTTTAAAGTCTGGAAATTAAGTTACTTTACAGAAAGATTTTTGCTATTTTTTTTTCTCCAAGAGTTCTTAGCTGTATTTGTACTCTGACTTTTTTCTCATATGGTGATTGTTTCTGCATCCTGGTTTCCAAATTGTGACCCGAAAAAAGGAAAAGCCATTCCGATGGGACTGTGGGAATTCACCATTGCCTACAGTAGTTACTCATCTTACCACACATTACTGGCCGTAGTAGCTCACTGAGTCACTCTCTGTCTACTTTTCAGTAAGTGCATCTCTAAACTTTTAATCTTATAATGTAGAAGGCAAGGGCAACGGTACAGTTTTCACTCTTTTCTTTTAGGCTGTCGTGCTATCCGTATGGTTTGGAAACACTGGCTATTTTCTGTCAATGTAATATATTCACAGGATCACAGGTCACAAATTCTGTGGTAGTCTATTAGAAGGAATAAATGAAAAAACCTGGCAATGACAAATACCATTTCTGCACAGTTAAGTAAATCTGAAGGTCATCCATTTTGCAGGTCCTGTTTTACAGCTCTAGCTGACTGCAAGGCAGCGACTTCTCGAAGTTTATGTTTTAACTAATGAATCTGGTCCCAAGTTCCAACAAAACAGCTCCAAAGGTAATTTAAAAACAAGAGAACAAACAGCCACATCGGACTGTGGAGAAACAATATGAAAATACTGCGAGTCTTACACAATGTGAGGCTTGCCATGAGCTGGGACTAATCCAAATCCATCTCTTTACACTTGGATAGTCCTCAAAACTGTCCAGTCTTTCAATGACTTCTGGGATTATATAAAATGTCATCATGTGTTGTTTCAGCTATTCTTCCAACATTATTTCTAAGTAGGCATCAGCTTCACAGCCCTTGAGAGAGAATTATTATACAAAACTGTATGTAGTTCATTATTCCTAGCAAGTTTGCTTGCTAAAATCATCAATTCAAATGCTCCCAGGGTCAGACGGGGGGAAAAAATGACTTCATTCAAAATCTACTCACGAACCCAAACTCTGTCCAGGGTGCAATAGGTAACAATTTTAACATTTAAGGGGCCTTTGGCATGCTTCAGAGTTATTATACTACTGAAATAAATATCAGTTCACAGCTCTACTGAGGCCATCTTTTTAAGTTGTCATTTTTTTAGGCAAAGAAAACAAGAACTGAATCAGGGTCATGTAGGGAAAATTGCTTCCTCATTCAGAAAGATTAGAAACAGGTTTCAGTTGAAGTGCCAGGTTTCAGTGAATTTCTAAAACATTTAGATAGATGCCATTTATTTACAAGTATAAATATATGCTAATAGGCACTCAGGCTTGAACATGTTGGATATCTGCTTTGTGTTTAAATGGAAGTTTAACTATGCAGAGATGCACAGACTGATTAGCGAAGTATATGACTTACTATTTTGATTAATGCCCTACAAATATTGAAGACATGTTCTACATGGTCAGGTAACTTCCATTAAGTTGTGTGAAGAACTTCAAGATGTCATCTGACTTGGCGGGGTTATTCTGACTAGGTGAGCCTATATAGAATCTTCCCTAACCCTAAAAAGATGTAATGCTTTTTCCATCGTCTTTCCCCAAAAGGGTGCTGGCTTATACATCCCTTCTCGTTCCTGTTAGTATCTCCACCAGCAGTGGAGAATACCAATAATGGCTTTTCTATTTGCATCAGTTCAGTTTTCCTTTCTTTTTAAGGCTTATATGTGCTGTACTCGGCACTGGTGAGGCCGCACCTTGAATACTGTGTTCAGTTTTGGGCCCCTCACTGCAAGAGGGACGTGGAGTTGCTGGAGCCATGTCCAGAGAAGGGCAACGAAGCCGGTGAAGGGTCTGGAGAGCAGGTCTTCTGAGAAGAAGTTGAGGCAGCTGGGGTTGTTTAGTCTGGAGGAAGTGAGGCTGAGGATAGACCTTATTGCTCTCTACAAGTACCTGAAAGGAGGTTGCAGTGAGGCAGGTGTTGGTCTCTTCTCCCAAGTAACAAGTGATAGGATGAGAGGAAATGGTCTCAAGTTGTGCCAGGGGAGGTTTTGGTTGGGTATTAGGAAAAATTTCTTCACTGAAAGAGTGCTCAGGCATTGGAACAGGCTGCCCAGAGAGGTGGTAGAGTCGCCATCCCTGAAGGTATTTAAAAGACATGTAGACATGGCACTTCAGGGTATGGTTTAGGAGATATAGTGGTGTTGGGTTGACAGTTGGAGTTGACGATCCTAGAGGTCTTTTCCAACCTTAATGATTCTATGATTAGATTCTATGATTCTATGCAGGAAAATCTTAAGGCAGAAGGAAAAACCATGGGGTGCAAAATCAAAACTAAACATTCTTGGGCAATTTTTCAAAGCTTGTTCAAATGTGAGGGAGAATAAATGCAGAACACAAAATGTATAATTCAGTGCATACTTGTAAATCATCTGTGATTATAATATTGTGTTGCCATAGTGTTCAGACTAGTTTTTAAAAAAATCATTAAAAAGGCTATTTTGGGTGTAAGATAATTATTATAAATGTCATCAAAGAAAATCTGGTCACTTAATTCACAAGACCAGGTAGTCAAAAAACCATACCAAATAACCCTGTGATTATGCTGTTCACCTGGACTGTGGGAGACTTTCAATCCCCCTGTCAACCTGTTGGGATCCAAACCCACCTCTCTGACGAGGTCTTCCTGGTCATGTCATTGGGTCTCTTGGGGTGCCTGTTCCCACTCTTCCCAGGTAAAATTGTTCTACATTTACAAGTCACTTTTATACTTTTTGAGTTCTCACCAAAGGGGTGAAAATCTTCTTGTAGGTCAGTGCCTGGGTATTCAAATCCCCCCCAGACACAGGAATTCACTGAGCCTGGTCTCTCCATCTCCCGAAAAGTGAGGATTTTTCACTTGTTGGCTTGGTGAATGGTGCCAAGATATGGTCCTCTCTATCTGCCTCTTTTCTTAAAATGACAAAGATGGAAGTGAAATGACTTACCAAGATGAACAAAAGTTTTACTGAAACCCTCATGAAACTTTTTTTTCCATTTGAATGAGAGAGAAAAATAAAGTGGGTGTTTTTTTCTTTGATAATTACTTATTGAAATTTTGGTTCAGCTCTGGAACTGAAAAATCAGTTACTCACAAGGCTCTGTTATCCAGCTGCTTATATTAAGGAATGATTAATAGTAATGTAGCTGATTGTGTAATGCCCCAATGAGAAAAGATAAAGAAATGAGAAGAAAATGAGGCTAAATTACGGCAGAGTGACAGCAATGCTTTTCTGATGATAGCAATTATGTCACAGGTGAAAAAGTATCTTTTGGTGACAAGTGTATATATATCACAGGATGAAGGTTCCTGTACAGTTCCGTTTACAATGTTTATTTTCAGAGGAACTGGAAAGGGATAGATGTATTCTCTTTATCATTTAATATCAGGCTTTTCCTAGATGACTTGTTTTAAAACAATGCATAGCTTTCAACATTTTTTAATTTTGCAAATAACAGGCTGAGATATAACCCTGGTTTCCAAAGACAGTAGGGGCAAAACAGTGTCCATGATGGTGAAAGGCAGGCGGGTGGTGCAGAAGATATAGCACTGCCGCTTACAGTTGTTGCACAGCTCACGCTTTGTGGGCACTGCTAATCCTGTGATGGAGAAGAGCGTGTCCTGGTTTGACTAGCTCGTGTCCTTACCTGACAGACCATGTGCTACTGGTCTGACTTGCTTTTGGTGCAGGTGCTATTCCTTTATGTCCACCATTAGCACACTCAGGCCTCTGCATCCAGCTTCTTTGGGTCTTAGGAAATAACTAATCCATAAAAATGCCAACCTGACACTGAATTTTATGAACACAAAGCTGACACTGGTGCAACTCCTTTGACGTCAATAGAGCTCTTCTCGATTAATAGGATTAATGAGAATCAGGGTAGGAACTCTGAAAATGTTACAATTGTGTACGTGTGTGTGAGTACCTGTAGAAGCGTATGTATGCATATATAGATGTATTACATACTGCAGTTTCTTGCGTAGAGTTATAGCTCCTGGATAAGAGTTTGCACTCCAGCAAAATAACTTATCGACATTATTCCTTTCCTGTATGATTATATTTTTATATAACTTCTATATGCATTTCTATTTATGATAATAATAATTTATCACTGTATTGTTTTTACATAATTTCTACAGCCAAATAACGCCTTTGTATTTTGGATTATTTTTGGTCATTATTGCCTATTGTTTCTACCAAGGAGTCTGTAAGCTTTTCCAAACTGATTTTGCCTCTCTTTGTAAGGCATCATTTGCACTTATGTGGCTATAACATTTTAAAAAACAATAGTGATTTGTAAGCGAGGGTGCTCGGTGGAAGTCTACAGCTGACAACCAAACACCTGATTAGAAAACAACAGGGCCAGGATGCATAAGCCTTGCAGTTATTCAGAGGGTAACACAGACATGGTAGAAAGAAATTTTAAGGCAAGCAGAGGCCAGAAGAGAACCTTCTAATTCGCACTTAAGGTATGAAACTGGCCTGGTTTCTCCTTACTTGCTTTTCATCTGGGTACAGGAGTTTTCCCTGTCCTTTCCTGTCACTGTCCAAACCCTCAACAGGTTGGTGGTCAGGACACCATCTTGGAACAGGGTAGTGCAAGCTGGAATTATTTCAGACTGAGGAGAGAAATAAACCCAGGTATGCCACTCCCTGAGCAAGTAATGCATCTTGCAGGTGCTGGTGCAAGAGGCAGCCCCCTTGCAAGTCTTCCTTCAAATGGAAGCACCTATGGCTCCTGTCCTTGTGTCATGTCCTCAGAAAAAGGCCCTTGCCTTTCTGTGTGCAAAGACATGCATTTCATGAGGCCCAAATAACCTCAGGTGGAGAATGATGTTCAGCTCAGGCAAGATGATGGGATTTCCAAGGATGTGTAACAGCACCTATGAACATTCAGACTTATATGTGTGTGAGGTGGGTTTCCCCCCCTCCCCCCTTTAAATTTTGCATTAATTGCATTCCAGAAATGTATGTGAGTCTTTTTTAGATCCTGCTCTAAGCAACTACAAGTAGGGGGTTAAAATAGGAGGCTCAAATCTCGGGAGAGTTTAGCCCCTGGGTGGGTGCTGTGGGGTGTACAGAGGGGACAGTGGCTTCTATAGTTGTCTCTCAATGGACGCAAATCTTTAATGCAAACACAAACCTAAGAATTGCGTGAGCTGTGGCAATTAGCTATGTGGTAGTAGAAAAGCTTTGTGTAGGTGTAGGGGGGTTTTGTTTAGCCTGTTTTTTTTTCAGGCTTGTGGTGGGTTTGGGTTTGTTGGGTTTTTTTTGGGGGGGGGTGTGTCCATTTATGCTGCACCTCCAGAGCACAGGGCAAAAAGCACTAGCAAAGGTGGGGTTGTAAAATGCATGTGGTGGGCAGGTGTTCCTTTGTGTTCAGGGCAAGAGCTGAGGGTCCTGGCATGAAAATCAACAGAAATACCTTCATAGCCTTTCAGATTGACAGTTGGGACTGTGGATGTGACAGTTGTGACAGTCGGATGTGCTGTGACAGCCAGGATTACTCAGTACTGATGTTGTTAAAATTAAAATCTATCAGTCTCTCTGGAGGTCATAAAAGCAGCTGCTGACTGCTTTTGTACAGTATTTAAAAATTTTACTGAGGATTCATTATTTGCTAAATCACAGAATATGGTGCTCACAGGAAGTCATGTTTAAAAATCAAGAATGAATCTTCATGAGATTATTTGCTTTTCTCCACTTTTATAGGTGTGTATCATTTTATCTTTATGTCAAGCTATGACTGAGGTGGCCAAATATAATATAAACCAGTGCACAAATAGCCTGTATTTCTAAGAAAATCTGAGACCCTGCATTGAGGGAGATTGAGTTTTTATATTGACTCCACTTCAGCAGACCCTTGCTCTCAAGCTGCATTGCTGTTGTACAGCTGTGTGAGCTTTCCCATGCTTGACTAGTCCAGTGCATGCAAATATATAAATGATGCTACTTCCTAAATCCAGATTTTAAACCTCTTCACTTTTTTTTGAATGCTTTTCCATGTTTGAGACCCTGTCATGGTGGCTCCAGACACCATCACTTGGGTTGCTTGATGCTAGAACAAAGCAACAATTCTTTGGAGCCTGTTTTCTCTTGTTTTTGCTGCCTACTTGTTTTATTCACTCTATCAAACACATTATTTCAGTGGCGTATCAAATGGGAAGCAGTGAGGTGGACAACCTTTAGTTTTATATGTAGGACTCGGGTGCATTTTAGTCCTGACCAGTAGCTGGATCACCCTGCTTTGAGGAAGGGTCAGTCAGATGCACAAAAGAAAAGGAAGCCCAGAACAGGTCAGCAGGAGTTAGAGCAATGGGACAAGAACTAAACTGATGGAAGTGGAAGGTAAAGGACAAGGAATAGCATAGCGGCAGGTTTAGGGCAGGGGATGGCAGCCACAAGACAAAGAACATGGGAAGTGAATCTGAATTACGAGATTAATGAGAACAGAGGGATTGGTGAGGGGAATTAGCTTTCAGCGACAGTAGAGCACTGCAGAACCTTCCAGGTGGATGACAGAGGGCAGAAAAGATGGTGAAGAGGTGAAGATGGAAGAGAGACTGAGCTGCAAGCAGAAGAAAAATGCAGCAAAAATGAAACAGAAGGCTTCATATTGATGATGTTGCTTGATGCAGTATAACACAGGCAGTGGAACTTCCCAGAACTTGTTTGCACCAATAGACAATACACTTTAGGGAAAAAAAAAAATTCTGCCTTGATTTTCAGTTTCCAGTAAGGGAATATTCACCACTGTTCTTTACGAGTTACTTATTGTCATGCTTAAAAATGCAACCCTTATCTCTAGATGGAGTATTTCTGTTTATAAACCCACGCTTGGAGAAGTCAGGTGAGGGGGAGGCAGCAGAAGGGGAAAAACCAGAGAGCCAGCTGCCAACAAAAAAAGCAACACACAGGTGAAAATCAGTCAGGGTTAATTCATGTCCCAGACCCAACTTGAGCAAAAGAGGCCAAGACATTGCCAAAAATCTAAGTCTCTTTCGGAAAGCTAACAGCCATGGCTCTCCCTGCTCTCAAAGCCTCAAGCTCACACCTCCATGTCACTTTTCCACAGGAACACCTAGCATTTCAAAAGTAAGTAATTTAGAAAAGCAAGGGTGGAGACCAGAACAGCTAAGGGTGGCATTAGCGGGGTGCTGTGATAACGCACAGATATGTGAAGCAGCCAACGCTAAAAATGGCAGGTCCGCAGGGGGCAGCAAGGAACCATCCTGCCATGTACACTTCTCTGAGGTCCTGGACACCTCTATCCCTGACTCCAGAGGTGCTTTGGTCAAAGAGCCAGAACCTGCTTCTGTGACACTGTTGGTGCTTATTCACAAAATAATGATCCAATCATCCTATAAAACAGTATCCTCGATGTGGACGGGCCCTCCTTCAGCTGTAATCACTTTCACTTCAGGGAGTCCCACCAGTGTTGGAGATACGGAGCTTTCCCACTTATCAAAAGGATACAGAGAAGTGTTAACAAAGCAGAAAACCAGAAGGGAAAAGAAAGTGGAAAAGGAAAACAAAATGAGAATGCTTTTGTTAGACTTTTGAATCATGCGTCCATAAAAGGCAGCAGATCCTAATGTAGGGCAATTTTCATGCTGCAGAGAAAAAAAGGATTTAAAATCTAGGCAGCATGAATTATTTAGAAAGATCTGAGGAGTAATAAAAAAGCCTGTGTGCAAATGTGTGCACGCGCATACAGTTTCTTTAACAGCTGCATGGAACAACCTGTTTTAAATAAGAACAAAGGTGAACAAAGCCAGTTGTCAGTGCAGCTCACCAAATGAAGTTTTTTAGTGTGCATGACGTACGCCATATAAAATGTATTGCCTGAGATACAACAGCACAGAGTCCAACTTGAAGTCTTTTTCTCAGGCTTTTCCTACAAAGTCATGTTTCAAGAATTTACTGTATTTATCTTCATTATTTATTTGTCTCCAAAAGGCCCAGTGGAACACCTTGTTCACCGTATCTTCAGCAGCAAATTAAAATCAGCATCCTCCCTCCCTTGATATTCAAAGTTTTCATTTCTATCAAGATGCCACTGAATTCATTAATATCTGTTATGCTCAAAAGCTAGGCAACTGGCTAAGTAGAAAGTGGGGGACAGGTCTGATTTACCAAATGAGTTTGAGTAACCACAAGAAGGAAAAAACCCTGAAATAACGATGGAAGATTTTCACTGCTTTGAAGGTTTTATAAACAAAAAAATTAAGTCTGGCAAGCAACAGTGTACTTTTTCATGTATGTATGTAAACACAAATATAGGAAAAGTTTTGTTTTGCACAAACAGAAATATTCAGGCTTTTCGTAACATGTTAGAGAACTTGGAGAGAGTTGCAAGTGCTGTCTTTGCTATAAATGTTACATATGTTTCTGCACTGAAGATAAAGAGCCAACAGAGAGCAGGGCAGTCTGCTGGGAAGGTTACAAAGCCCTGTTTACAGAGAATTTTATAATCAGGCAATCACTTGTTACAAGTCTCTAAGATCCACAAGAGGAATCCATCGCTGTGCAGAGTTTAGTGAATTTTTAAAGAGAGCAACTTATCAAAGAAACGTGTAGTCTATTAGCACATCATTAAATAGTTAAACCAATTCCATCCTTTGCTTCCCAGTTACTCTCCTCTATAGCAGACAACTGTGCCACATGCACCAATTTCTGACTTTCAGAGGTGAGTTGGAATTTAGGACTCCTATCTATTTCCTCCCCTGCTTTTATTTCTTGGTGTTTTTCTTATCTGGTCTCACAATGCTGCAAGAGCTGCTTTACTCAGGAATGTGTTTCTTGGACTACATCATCCCAATGAAAGCATAAACAGAAAGATTCATGAAATTCTGGGGAGCAAGTTAGATCTTCCCTGCTTTTGATGTGACTTAAAAATGAAGGTACTCTTGAGAAATAACAACACATGGAGTGCTTTTATATTTTCATATGTACACATAATTTGATTCCTATGCAGTAAAAGAAAAGTTGAAAAGGTTAAGGGCCTTTTTGACCTTAGCTGTGACATCCTACATGATGTCTCTATAGCTCTGGTACTGCCGTAGTGGTGGGTATCTGGAATAGTTGGACTGGTGGGGGAGGATACTGTAATTATGAAGTCCGGTGGTGGTACGGCCGTATCTCAGCTAGTGCAGGGTGGGTAGGCTCACCACTACCATGCTGCACTTTCTCTAACAAGCCTTGCAGCCAGTTGTCTGCTGGCTCTCACCCAGACAACTTCAGTGACTCTACCTCACGTTCCCTGTACTTTTATTTCTAAGCTGCAGAGTAAGCTGAGGGAGCTGGCAGTCTGGGATAAGTCCCTTCTGGGGATCAGTGGTGGTCACAGGTGCTGCTGGTGACTATCATGAGGCAGTGTATGTAGTATATGCTGCCTTGTCTTAGTGATCTTAGTGATTTCTTCAAGATGAGGTCGGTCAGGCCCCGGAACAGGTTGCCCTGAGAGGTTGTGATGTCTCCGTCCCTGGAGGTATCCAAGACTCAAGTAGAGCAGACCCTGTGCAACCTGCTCTAACTGGACCTGCAGGGGCTGTACTAGATATCTCCAAAGTCCTTTCCAACCTCAACCATTATGTGGTTTTATCACGCAGCACCCTCTGGAGGACACCACGCATTTCCTGGTGACTCTGCTTGCACCGGGGGGGAGAGGCAGTGGCTTAGACTGGGGAAGGCTCTGTGGCATGCTCTGGGCATTCTCCTTAATGCATCCCTTGTCAGGTAGCGAAACTGGCAATGCCCTCAGTCACCCTCTGGTCTTCTCATGGCACATTATAGTTCTGGCTCCTGTTTTTTTGCTGCCAAATTTGTGATGGGTAGACGTAATCCCTTGAGGTCTCTGGGGTGGGCAGGAGTCCACTGCACGGCTGCTGTGATTGTGGGTGGTCGGACTTCATGAGATGGGTGGTCCCTTCTGGCCTGGATTGCCAGTGTCCCCTCCCCTTCTTCATGTCACATCTGTACAAAGCTGACTGCTATAAACTCACAGCTGATTTCCTCATACAAATATTAGGATCCTCTTGACGTCCCTGAAGTTTCTGCTCTGAGCTGCGACCATGAAAATACAGATGAGAGAAAATGTGTCACTTGCAGTTCCAGCCTGGCCCAAGTGTGGCATCACGATGAAAGAAGAGCCAGAGCAGATATGAGGGCACATCTAGGAGGGTTGTGGATTGGAGAGAGGTGGGGGTTAGGAATAAAGTGCAGAGGTGAGGAGGAACCTGGGATTGACCAGTGGGTGCAGAAGGACTGGGACAAGCTGTGCAATGAGCTCAGAGCCCAGAGCCAGCCGGGACGGCGTATGTGGCCAGATACCCTCTGCAGAGCCAGCAGGGCCAACTGGGCAGAGCCTTGCTCTCAGCTGCTGATCACAGTCAAACCCGTCTGTCAGCAGAAAGTTTTGAAACTTGCTTGCAAAGTGCTCTATGCCTTTCTAGTATCAAACTGCCTCGAGGCTGACAACCTGCTATTGTTATCAATTATTTTGTTGACTCAGAGTGCAGACTTTTATGCAAGGCAATATAAAGGATCTAAACTCTTCTGATGATCTCCTTAAGTACCAATGTAATGCCACATCATTAAATTTCAATGGTGGATATCTATTTTAGTGTTTGCCATTGTGTATGCAATTTCCTGTTTTTAAAGAATATGTAGCTCTAACAGAACAGTTATTAGGATTGCAAAGGACACGGTAAGTAGATTAAGCACAACATTTGTCTGCTCGATGCATGTCATCATTTGTAATTGCAAAATCAAACACTAGGTTTGTACCGAAACCTTTCCTCTGACACTGGAAAAGTAGAAACATATCGAGGTGCATCAGCTTTGTGCACAGGCGGCAATGATTCCTCTGTAGGACCCCAGCTTCATCTTTTGGAAAGTATTTAGTAAATGAGGTAGGGGAATATAAAAAGGGAGAGAATGATTAAGGCTGGTATTTGTTTCCCTGGAAAATGTGACCCTACCCCTGTTGAGTTTGTGTGACGGATTTCCTACATGCTGCTAGTTAAGTCACGTTAAACTCATTTACATGGGTCATGAATGTTTTTCACTCTAAGACTGATTCTCATTTTGGGGATCTGGTTGGAGGTCTGGGCTCTGACGTGCAGGAGTCTGGAGCATCCATTCCTGGGCTGGAGGCAAATGGGGCTGTGATCTGAGCACACACAGCACCCACCCTGCAGCGCTCTGTAAAACCACATCCTACGTACCCCGGAGCAGGTGTCCCAACCAAACCCCTAGTCCCTTTGTGCTTCTATCTCCCACCCAGAAATTAATAATTCTGTTCTCAGCAGAGTCTGAAGAGTGTGTGGTAAATTGGGCCTTGAATAAAAAGTATGAAATCAACCATTAAGGACCTGCTTTTCAAATGAGCATTGTCCAGCCTCTATGCTGAATGAGGCGAGGGCCCTAAGGAAAAATAATGAAAGAACACGAAATTAGGTAGTTTCTCAGAAATGTCAACACATGCTACCACGTTTTTGTGAGTAATAATATTTGACGTCATATGCCTGCAGTATTTTTGTATATTACATGCTTCTTCAGAAAAGAGGAAGGTGAATGGGAAGGGGAAGAGGAAAGAAGAGGTGAGGGAGAAAGGGAAGGGGAAGGGAAAGCTAAGATCGATTTCTAGTTCCCCTTGTAAAGACTGAAAAGGTGACCGTGGGCAATCTGGGGAAACAGTAGGCAAACGGAATCCCCAAATTCTTTTACGTTGATGTGAGAACAAAAGGGCTGATTTCGGACTTCTTTTATGCAAGGAACTAGCAGAACGGTGCTTCAGACCTCTCACGCAGCCTCTCAGTTAGCCTTACTACTATGCATGAATTTTCAAAAACAAATATGCATGCATATTAAATCCACAGGGGATTTTCGTCATGTATTCATGCCTTTATCAACTGATCTTAAGATCAGCTAGTGCTTACCGCCGGTAGCACTGCTATTTCAAACACCAGGAGGAAATGAGAAAAGCAACAGAAACTTTTCTTGAGTCAGAGGAATGAACTGGCAGCCCGGACTGGGAAGCACGGCTTTCGTGCATCCCACTTCAGTTAAGCGAAAGCAATTCACAAGGGTTCTCCGCGACCGAATTATTACTTCTTAATCCTTAACCTATAAACCGTAAGCCCGGAGGGGGCTGTCAATAATAAACTCCGGGAAAGCGGTGCTAAAAGGAAGGGCTGGCAGAAGGGAGCCACCGGCTCCGCTCAACCCCTTCCACCCCTCCCGCCCCGCCGGGGGGCTCCACCCCTTCCCCCCGCCCCGGGAGGGACCGCACGATGCTGCGCCGCCCCCCCCGCCCCCCCCGGGCCCCCCGGACCCCCGGGCCGGCCCCGGCCCCCGCGGCGGGGCGCAGCCCTCACCTTGCAGACGGGAGGGCGCCTTCCCTCCGGCGGCGGGGCCGAGCCGCCGCGGGGCAGCCCTGCTGCGGCGTCCGCCTTTCGGTTTGTTTTTTTTTTTAATAAATATTTTCTGGTTGCTTTAAAAAAAAAAAAAAGGCTAATTATAAGGTAAGATTATTTATTTTTCAATTGATTTTTTTTTTCTTTTAATTTGAGCAGAGCTAATTGTTCTTGTACATGCGCACTTCGCTGGTTAACCGCATGCACCGGGCATAAGCGTAGGCGCCGGCGGGAGGTTGGAGCGGGGTCTGTGGCCGGGGGGGGGGAGGGGGGTTCTCGGGGTGCTCGGGGGGGCCCGGGGTGCTCGGGGGCCGCCCGGGGCAGCCCCGCTCCCGCCGCCGCCCCGGCCCCCTCGGTCCCGGGCTGGACGGGGCAGGATCTAGCCCCGGTGCTAGGGTTTGGCTGGAGCCCTGGAAGGTGCACCTGGTGGGGTTGCGGTGCGGGGCTTCCCCGCCCGGACAGCGCATCGAGGGGTCAGGGAAGGATAACCGCAGCTCCGAGACAGGTTTGGCACAATTTCATCTCTCAGCTGAGCGCTGCTGCCGCTGCCTTTTCGCACTGATGCTGTTTGCGTACGTGCTGCTCATCCCCCTTCCCCTCCGCTGACCTGCGAAATGAATGTGGGTGCCTTAACTGGGGGGCTGGAGGAAAGTGCCCGTCCAGTTGCAATACTGTTTAGCCTGAACAGGTTTTGGTCGTGTTTTGTTCTTAAAAGATCTTTGGTGCTTTTCTTAAGGGAACAAGGAGCTGCAGAGGTGGTGAGACGCTGAGTCTAGTAAGTGTTCTTATTCCAAAACACTGCCCTTACTCGCTGTTCGGTTGAAGTAAGGCAGTTTCAACACAAATGAACTGTTTCAGCAAACTGGATTTTAACTTTTACAAAATCAGCCTTAGAAACAAAAAGAGGAGAAAAATTGTTGTAGAAGGCAAGCAGAGTGTCCTCCTAAGCCAATAAAATGTCTTCTACAGTATAGTTTTGGAGCTATCATGTAGTTTTGAAGTAGCAAGATTATTAATTTGCTTTTGATATAATTTGATACAGTCAATTCTCGGAAGTTAATTCAGCAATGAAGAATATGTGGGGGTCTTATGCTTTAACTTTGTATAGTAGCTAGCCACAAAAATTTGTCTTTAGAGTCACGAGAGCTGGTAACTTTTTTTTTTTACAAGTTTTTATTTGTTTTCAGAGTTGACCCTGTGATAAACTGAACAGCAACTCAGGAAGTGCTGTAGCAAGGTCATTCAAACATTTGTCTCTGTTCCTTGGCTTTAAAGCTTAATGGATAGAAAGGAGAAAGTAACACAGATGTGCTTTATTCTTTTTCTTGCCATGGGATCTGATCTCATTTACATCTTTTTTTTTATCTCAGTTGAGATGGATATGAGGGAAGGACTGAAGCTCATGATTTGAAAGTGTTACCTGATATTGAATTGTCCAACTTGAGTGTTAGGCCTGAGTGTTTTGCTTCCTAGAGAGCCTGACCACCTTTTGGCTCTCTCTGATTTTAGCTGAAATTCTAAGTGCTCAGAATCACTGAAACTCAGCCTCTGGGTGTCTCAGCCTGGCCCCAAACATGGAGGCACTCAAAAATAGTCCTGACATGGGGAGGATTTCCCAGTGGCTGTAGAAATAATCTTCAACATCAGCTGTTGTACATTAAACAGGAGAAAAAAAAAAAACAAACGGGGGGGGCCGGGACTCCTTTATTAAGTTAAACCACTTCTTGCTGGTTTTCATTGTCCCGGGATTCTAGTGAGCAGCCTCTCAAATCACTTAATGGGCAGCAGCTTTCTAGCTACCGCTAGGAAGTTGTCCAGTCTCTCTAACTCTGATATGCAGTAGCAGACTCTTTAGGGTTGAAGTGGAAAGACAAGCTTGCCAAGACATTTGCTTTCCCAGTGCTTCCCTGGGATTGCTGTGTGAGTGACAGAAATGCTGTTGGCCCCTCCAGGAGGAAGCAGCCTTCATCAGCCTTTGGCTAGCTTGTCCTTGGAGTGACCAAGTCCTTGTTAACGTGCTTCTCTTAACCCCCACTTACTGGCTGTCCACAAAATAGAAGTCATGACATCCCATTGCAACAAACTTTTCAGAATTAGAATGGCAAAGCAGGGTACTACAAGAGCAGCACCTCTGAGATGGCTTTGTGCTAGAGCAGCAATGAGGAGCTCTCTGGACCTCCAGGCTCTGTATGAACTCAGTTAAAAGGTCTTCCAGAGACTACCTCATTCTATCTGCTTCCTTCTACCTGCCATCCTCCTGCTGCCCCTGTCTAGACTGCAGGGGAAATAGCTCCCTACCTCCCTCCAGACTGCTTTCTGCATTAGCCCCTCCTGTGAGTGCTTCATGAAGCACTGGGAGACACCTTGGGAAGCTTGGCTTAGTCTATGTGCAAAGCAGAGAGCTAAACCAGGCCAACACGACTGAAATGTGCCAAAATGTTCACATGTACGCAAACCGCAGGGGCAGCTCATGTCCTTTCAGCTCATCCTCTGCCTTGCCTCATCAGGGTTTCCTCATGTAGGTGCGTGCCCATTTTTATGTTAGAGATGGAAGAGGTCGCGTGAGCATTTGTGATGTTTTCTCATCTTGATGGAAGTACAAATAGAAAGGGCTAAGCAAACATGGATATAATGCTCAATAAATGTTTGGGACTCTTCACTTTTGCATGCTCTATTTAAAACATTCTGAAGTGAATGCTTTTTTTGAGGGGAGGGGTGGGTTTTTGGAAATCACTGAGCATCTTTCACCTGATAACTGAAACTTCTTCATATTTTCTTAAAATATTGGAAGCCACTTTGGAGGATGGCTTCTCGAATCAGCTATCACTGCTAAGAGGGGTTTTTCAGAGTTTCCAGTTTGCTACGTTTATTGTATTTCAAATGTAGTCATGAAGTTTATGATTCTTCAGAAGGCAAGAAAATGTCTACTGACCACTACTTGTAATTTGTTTTGCAAATGTAGACAAGAACTAATGCTTGATTTTTAGCTAAGATCTTGCTGCTGCTCCTGCTTTTACCATTTACAAATAAAATAAATATCATCTAAAATCCAGTGATGTCCATTGGAGCTCTCCTGGTATGAAACTATTGCAGTGTCTTTCAAAAAACATGAAAACATTATTCTCCAGCTGCAAGTTATAATTCATGTTGAAGTCTCACTCTGGTCTGAGAAGAGACACTGTAAAAATGGTACTGTGGAATTCTTTTGCATCTCAGTGACTGAACTTGACATATGCAGAAATAAAGCAGGAAAAACAGTGTATGTGGTTAAATGAAGTCTGTAGCTTTATCGGTTCAATGAATTGATCAGCCTTAAAGATGTTAAACCACCCTGATGGCTAATCAGCAGGCTCCAGAAAGAAGCCCTTCAACCACATTGCGTTTCTCATTAGAAGGAGGAGATACAGCCATCCACGTCCTCTGTCAGCTGTGCTTCAGAGCAGAGTCGGGGACTTGCAGCAGACCAAATCCCTGCCGTGCGCTGGACACCTCTTCCCAATGTACTGTTTCATAA
Source organism: Phalacrocorax carbo (assembly GCF_963921805.1). Lineage (NCBI taxonomy): Eukaryota > Metazoa > Chordata > Aves > Suliformes > Phalacrocoracidae > Phalacrocorax > Phalacrocorax carbo. The sequence continues at coordinate 94,271,216 of NC_087515.1, forward strand.
ACTGTGTCTATGCTATAACCCAGAACTGTCTCTAACAAATACAAAATAAGTGGACTTTCTGGCAGCTGGCATGTAGCTGGGGTGGGGGGAAGGTATGGTATTGGCCAGGTTTGCTTTAAAGAAAAATTGCCATCCAGACCTGAAGGAGTGATTAGTCCCAGCCTGAGGAGGGAGTCAGAACTGGTAGGATAAAGCACAAGAATATAAGCATGATAATAGAAACGAAGCCACATCTCTGGAGGGATAGGTTTCAGCAGCTATCAGCCTCCTGTCGTGCTTCTGATGATCAATCTGAAGCTTGGAGGAGAGAAGGGGAAGCAGAAAGACCTTGTGCAATGAAATGCTTCAGCACCAAACCCAAAGGAAGGAGGGCCTGATTACTGCCCATCCACTCCCACCTTCCTCCTCTGTGTCTGCTTCCAGCACACCATTCATGAAGGAGGTTAAAATGAAGCCCGTAGTTGCTCTTCTTCCACCCCAGTTTCTGCATGCTCTGCAAGATGGGGTTGGTTGTTGAAAAGTCTTCACAGTCTTAACTCCATGGCATGGCTGCCCACGTACCTCCCTAGTGCTGCCCGGAGCGGCTGTGAACAGCTAATGCTGCGGTCTGTGGAAGGATGCAGGAGGCACAGCTCCCCGATGCAGCAGGGACCGTGCAAGGTTGCATCAGTAGCTTTTGTAGTCCAGTGTCCTGCCCCGTGCTGGTCAGGCATCTGCCTTTGTGGTGCGAAATCAGGGAACAGCATTGTCCTGGGGTGTTTGAGGCAGTTAACAGTTTGAACATATTCACACCTAAGGGTTTGCTATTTTATTCATCCAATGCACCGCGAGTGTGATCGTCGTGAATGCTGGACAGCTGTAGGGCAGTTCTTCAAATACTGTGGGGAGGACAGATAGCAAGGAGAGAGAGGGACCCCCTGGACCCTCATTGTAGCAGAAGACCATGTATTCAGGGAATGACTCGGGTTGCACATTTTTACATGATACGTGTGGTAACCCGTGGGAAAAAGAGGTGCTGCACAGACCTCAGCAGCGCTGTCCACAGAGGAGCAGGCCGTGCGGTCACCCTTTCCAGAGGGAACTTGAGCAGATCTGCTTGCTTCCCTGCTGTGGTCCGGATGCCAAATCCCCGAGGCTCTTACTGATGAATGCAGATTATCCGATTGTATCCAGATACCTCTCCTCATCTTTTAAAAAACAAACCAAAACAGCAAATACAGGGACTGGACTGGGGATGCCAGACTGTTGGCTTGTCAGTGTTTTGGCTGTATCTAGCCCCACATTTCATTATTAAACATTTGGGGTTCTGGGGTTTTTGTGGTTTTTTTTGGTTGTTTTTTTTTTTTTTTTTCCCCTTTTGCTTATTTTGACTCCGAATGGAAGTGCTTTCAACCTCTTGACAATCCAGAGTGCAGTTGCTCCGGACAACACATTGAAGACACGTGCTGTGAGTCTCTGAGGTGCTTTTAGTGTTGCATTGGAGCCCATGCAGGCCTGCATTACTTAGCAAACATTAGCAGCAGCAGTCAGATGAGAAGCCTGATGATAATAGATCAGTTGTAAGGGTCAAGAGGGGACAACGTTACCTTGCAATCCTTCTGAAATTCCAGTTTAACCACTGAGGTATGGGGGTTGTACAGAAGATAGAAAAGGAGGAGCAAACTTAAACTTATTACTTCTATTACTTTTATCGTGGGGCCAGTGAATTGTTTTGCACTCTGGTTAGGAGCCTGGTGGTGTGTACCGCCTGTAGGAACTGCTGGGTGAAATTCACAGGTGCCCTTTATGAACAGCCTAGGAATTCAAAATCATAGGCAGTTTTCTGAGCATCTCCAGATAGGCTTTCAAGTGGTAAGGTTGTTAAAAAGAAAACAAAATGCTGTCCTGTGTTTTTTTTGAATTTATAGGGGTTACCTTAAAATTTTCTGTGGGACAAGGGAGGCTGGAAGTGTTCTCTGTTTTTAAGACCTCATAGTCTAGTACATAAGTCTCTCCTGAATGGCTTCAGGAGATGGGTCATTCAGAGCACCACCAAGTTAGGGCACACTGTTCTGTCCACGGCAAATGGTGTTTTGTGGAAGAATGGAAGAACGCACACTATTTCTTTTAAAATGCAGCCTGGGGGAGATAACAAAGAGTTCTTGGCAGAAACTTTTGCATAAACCATTGTGATAGAGCAGCCAGGGAATATATTGCATGCTAATAAAGTTCCTTCTTCAGTGTGAAAAGTGCATGCTTTGTGAGTGGCAGCCGGTCTTTTTTTACCTTTTGACATTCTAACTTGACCCATAATGAGGCATCCACCAAGCAGGCCCTTTCAGTCCCTTCCAAAGAGCTGCCAAAACTAAAGAGATTTTTTCTGAGAATAATCTGTGACCCAGCAAGGTTGGCTGTAAGGTTTGTTTGTTTTTTCTCTCTCCTGCTGGTTCCTACATTCTCTTACTCCCACATCCTATCTGACTCTTGTTTTCAAATGTATTCTTCAGCCTTCTCCTTCCCTACCTACTGCATCCTGTGCTCTGCTTTCAGACTTCCTTCTCTTTTCTTATAGCTTTTCTTTCCAGTTCCTGTTCATTCTAGTCCCCGAGGAAGAAGGAGTCAAACATTAACAGTTGCTGGAAGACTAAGTTAATATGGCTGTTGTTATGAGTTAAGGTTTCAGGTGAGGGCTCTGGGAGACATCCTTTGTGTAAGACATTGTGCCCCAAAGCTCTTTGCACCACTTCATTGCTGGGGCAGCAGAGAGTAATCTGTGCTTCACCCTCTACCATCTACAGTCCAGCACTGAAGATAAAAATACCGATAAAAGTCAATCTTTGGTAAGATATGGATGTTCCAGTTAGTGCAAGTTAGTTAACAGGTGGTATATTTCTCTGCTATTACCCCTTCACTGCTTGACTCAGTTACAGAGAAGTTGAAAAGCTTCAGACATAGGGTAAGAAAAGCAAGTGGATTTGAATCATTACCCGTGTCTTGATAGGGGATATGGGAATTGCAGGTACTTTGGCAGTGGTTTGAAAAACATATAATTTTACAGTAAATTCAGCATGCATACTTGTGTCTGCTTTTCTGAGTCGTATTGCTCCTTTTACAATAAGGTTCTTACATTAGTAGGGGATATATCCCTGTGTTATCTGTACCTCTCTGTCAGTTGAGGATCACCATCCTCATAAATCTGTGCTTACAGTATGTGCTGGCACTTCCTGTGCCAACGTCAACGTACCCTGAATATAAATCACAGATAAAAAATACTTACATTGCTAATAATTTCTTCATTGAAATATTGCATGGGTAAGGCTGGAGGATGTAGGTCTTTATTATCTTTCTGCGGATACACCTAACTTATGTATCGTGAGCTTTTATATGTTCTGAAAATACAGCTTTACAAACTATATAAAGGAGAGCATTTTCCAGCTGATGTTAGCTGTAGCTAAAGGTTTCATTAGTCTGACCCTTGCAGTCCACAAAATCTACTATTGTGAATGGAAACGTTCCTGGAAGAAGGAACATTTTAGCGTAATAGTCAATGTGCTGGCGAATTTATCTTTCTGCTAATTTCTTATGCCTGTGATGCCCAGATGGTTAGCAGTTGTGTGCTAATGTAATCTTCTGTCCTGCTGGTTTATTTATAACGAGGATTGATCTATTTATTTATGGCTGCATACAGCAATTAGTTTTCATTTTTTATCTTATTTTACACATTTCTGTGTATGCAAGACACAAAGAGGAATCCACCTTGTAAAACAAGTTTGGTATAAATGGATTGGTGAGTAGATACACCCGTCCTTTTGCGATATTATATACTTCTACCAACATCATCCTAACAGCGAAATAAATGTAAAGGAATTAAAACCTGATGTATTTTTTATCTATACATGTATAAAATTTCACCACTTTTCAGATTTCTAGACGATTTTATATAGTTTTCAGTTAACTTTTAAAATTTAAGATATTTGGTTTGGGAATATAACTGGAGTAGGTAGTTATTTCTTGAAAGACCTAGGTTATTAATGAAAAAAAAATTCATGAAATGAAGGTGATTTAAAAAATGGAGAAATATGCATGCGCACAGATATATATTTTAGTTTAATACATCTCTTCTAATTTGTTTCAGGTTGAAGAAACTTCTTGAGCAGGAGAAGATCTATCAAGCGCGGAAGGAGAAGGAACATACAAAAAGACTCAATAAACTAAGAGAAGAACTAGTCAAGCTGAAGTCATTCGCACTCATGCTGGTGGATGAAAGACAAATGCATATTGAACAACTTGGTCAACAAAGCCAGAAAATACAGGACTTAAACCAAAAACTAAAGGAAGAAGAAGAAAAGCTTAAAATTATTAGTGCAAAAACAAAAGAAGATGGACAAAAACTGATGAAGTTAGAGGCAGAACTTGAACACAAAACATCATCATTTTCTCAAGAACATGAGGAGATGACTGCTAAACTGGCTAATCAAGAGTCACATAATAGACAGCTGAGGCTTAAGCTAGTGGGTTTGACTCGCAGAATAGAGGAGCTAGAAGAAACTAACAAGAGTCTTCAAAAAGCTGAGGAGGAACTTCAAGAACTAAGAGATAAAATAGCGAAAGGGGAATGCGGTAACTCTAGCTTAATGGCAGAAGTGGAAAACCTCCGCAAGCGTGTGCTTGAAATGGAGGGGAAAGATGAAGAGATCACAAAAACCGAATCCCAGTGTAAAGAGCTGAAAAATAAACTGCAAGAGGAAGAGCACCATAGCAAAGAGTTGAAACTTGAAGTGGAAAAATTGCAGAAAAGAATGTCAGAACTAGAGAAGCTGGAAGAGGCTTTCAGTAAAAGTAAGTCTGAATGCACCCAGCTACACTGCAACTTGGAGAAAGAAAAGAATTTGACTAAGGATTTGATAAATGAGTTGGAAGTGGTGAAGACTCGAGTGAAAGACCTTGAGGCATCAGAAAGCAAGTTGGAAAAGGCTGAAATAAGTTTAAAAGATGACCTTACAAAGCTGAAGTCATTTACTGTAATGTTGGTTGATGAACGAAAAAACATGATGGAAAAAATAAAACAGGAGGAAAAAAAGGTTGAGGGTCTAAACAAGAATTTTAAAGTTGAACAAGGGAAGGTTATGGATGTAACAGAGAAACTGATAGAAGAAAGTAAGAAATTTTTGAAACTGAAATCTGAAATGGAGGAAAAAGTGTCTAGTTTGACAAAGGAAAGGGATGAGTTAATTGGCAAACTGAGAAGTGAAGAAGAAAAATCCTCTGAACTAAGCTGTAGAGTTGACCTGTTAAAGAAAAGAATTGATGGTATGGAGGAAGTAGAAAGAGAAATTACAAGGGGTCGAACCAGGAAGGGACCAGAGCATGGTTGTCACGAAGACAACAAGATAAAAGAACTTACGGTTGAAATTGAAAGACTGAAAAAACGTCTCAAACAATTGGAAGTGGTTGAAGGAGATTTGATGAAAACAGAAGATGAATATGATCAGTTAGAGCAGAAATTTAGGACTGAGCAGGATAAAGCCAACTTTCTTTCTCAACAGCTGGAGGAGATGAAGCTCCAGATTGCCAAAACAAAAGCAATAGAAAAAGGTGAAGCAGTGAGCCAGGAGGCAGAGTTGAGGCATAGGTTTCGTCTGGAAGAGGCCAAAAGCAGAGATTTGAAAGCAGAAGTTCAAGCTCTTAAGGAAAAAATCCATGAGCTGATGAACAAAGAAGACCAGCTTTCTCAGCTCCAAGTTGATTATTCAGTTTTGCAGCAAAGGTTTATGGAAGAAGAAAATAAAAACAAGAGCATGGGGCAGGAAGTTCTGAACCTAACAAGAGAGCTGGAGCTTTCTAAGCGTTACAGCCGTGCTCTGAGGCCCAGCATAAATGGACGAAGAATGGTCGATGTTCCTGTCACGTCCACTGGTGTGCAAACAGATGCTGTAAGCGGTGAAGCAGCAGAAGAAGAAACTCCCGCAGTGTTTATAAGGAAATCCTTCCAGGAGGAGAATCACATCATGAGCAATCTGCGGCAGGTAGGTCTGAAAAAACCCATGGAGCGTTCTTCAGTGCTCGAGAGGTATCCTCCAGCAGCAAATGAACTTGCAATGAGGAAATCTTGGATACCATGGATGAGAAAGAGGGAAACTGGGGCTCAGGGAACTCCTGATAAAGGAGCCCGAACCCATGGTAGTCCAGCGCATCCTGGGGAGGTTGTCCTTGCACCAAAGCAGGGTCAACCTCTTCATATTCGAGTGACACCAGACCATGAGAACAGCACAGCTACTTTGGAGATAACCAGTCCAACCTCAGAGGAATTTTTTTCAAGTACCACTGTCATTCCTACTTTGGGGAATCAGAAGCCACGAATAACCATCATTCCATCTCCAAACGTTATGCCCCAAAAAGGGAAAGGCAGTGAAAGTCCCGTGGGCCCAGATCGTTCTATGTCTCCAGTCACTATAACAACATTCTCCAGGGAAAAGTCCCCAGAGGGAGGGAGAGCACCCTTCGCTGACAGACCTGCATCGCCAATTCAGATTATGACAGTATCAACATCCGCAGCACCGGCGGAAATCTCTGTCTCTCCGCAGTCACAAGATATGACCATGGGAAGAGCTGTCTTCAAAGTAACACCGGAAAAACAAACCGTCCCGACTCCAATCCGCAAGTACAACGCCAACGCCAACATTATTACGACAGAAGACAACAAAATCCACATCCACTTGGGTTCCCAGTTTAAACGCTCTCCCAGTGCTGCACCGGATGGCACGAGTCCTGTGATAACAGTCAGACCGGTGAACATAGCAGCAGAAAAAGAAGTTGTGACTGGTACCGTCCTTCGATCACCCCGGAACAACCTGTCCTCGCGACCTGCAGCAAGCAAGGTGACAAGTACTATCACTATAACTCCTGTTACAACGTCTTCCACCCGAGGAACACAATCAGTGGTAAGCACCATAGCCTCATGATGTCGTCTTCACGGTCAAGAGAAGGGCAACCATAGTTTGGGTTTGAGACACCATCAGGGAAAGAATGGGTGGGGTGAGGACAAACTCTTGACTTTCCTGCATTTGTTTCAGATACGAGCTTAACTGTAAAATCCAAATTTGCCTGATTCATATATTTTTGTACCAGTGTTGGATGCCGGTATGCTTTTGCGTTATCTCCCAAAGGAGTAACTTTCAAAGGAAGTTTCTGCAAAGTTCCTTTAAAGTTATTTTCATACTGGCAGTCGTGTAAAATTTCAAATGAGAGACAGAGAGGGACAAAGAATGATGGAGATGACAGAAAAAGAAACGGTATTTTTGTTGTTGGTGGGTGCAGTTTCTGACTTTTGAAACTACCCATAATGATTTTTGGTCCAGCTGGTGGGTCTGATCATGCAGGTTGTTATTTCTTTGGTATAATCCCATCATAGTTATAATTCAATTAGTATCTGCTAAAATGCTGAACTCCAAAGGAATAAATAGCCAGACACGGTTTCATTGCTGATAGCTCCAAGCCTCTTTCAGCCAGTGAATAGTAAAGCTCTTTCTGTTCCTCTGAAATTCTCAACTTCTATAAGCACTGTATTACAATAGCGCTTCCTCTAATATTTTTTGCTGCTTTCTCTCTGTGCCTCTGTGGTGGTACCCTGGCTTCTTTTTTTGTACTCTAATCAGTCTCTCACCTCTTTCTTTAAACATATTGGACAATATTTATTGATAGTCCTCCCCCCCCCAGGTTTATTACTGAATTGCTTTAGTTGGAAATACCCTGGGAAAGAAGAATTTAACCAAAATAGAAAACCAGCAGTACTGTATTAGTCCAAAAGCTTTTTTAGCTAGACAGAGGCTGCAGCAGATGCTATGGGGAAGATTATTTTAAGTGGGAAAACACACAGTAATGTTTCCCTCAGCGTCTGTTCCCTGTTTTTGGCAATAGGTGGGTATTTCTTTCTGAACCAGGGCCTGTAGCCACATCTTTGTGTTTAATAGACCGTGGCGGAGTTTTCTTCTATTTATGCTTCTAATTGCTTTTTGAACTCATTTATACTGTTGTTTCCACAACATCAGGGGGCAGTGAATTCAGTTGTGGGCTCTGGGAAAAATGCTCTTTTGTTTGATACCTTTTATGCAATACCTTCATTGGTTACAGCCTCTTTCTTGTATCTTGACAAATACTGAATAGTCATCCCCTGTTCATTTGTGTGTGCCGCTCAGGAGTCTGCAGACCCCTACAACACGCCCCTTCAGCCACCTCTTTCCAAGCTGAAATGTCAAAGTGTATTTAAGATACACTTCCACACGTTCGGAGAGAGGCTGCCATTCCCATTTAAGCCTTCTGACTTAAAAAAACTTGCATTCGTCATATGGATCTATCTGGGATCGCACGTGCGTGCTCTCTCTCCCCACATATATAGTGTACTGTAGGTATTTTAGTGTACAGTGTTTTCCTACATACTAGAGGCAACTGTTCATTTTTTAAAAAGTCTTGAATTAATTCATTTACAAACTCCTTTGTGTCTCAGAAGCTTGGAAAACTTTTTAAGAGTTCCTCATTCTTTTTTACTAGATGTCTGTCTCTGCTGTGATGATGCACTGAACCGTGGCAGACAAAACTTTTTTTTTTTTTTTGTTTTCATCTGGCTAAAAAGTGGCTTCTTTCTCCACTTCATCCTCCCTGATTTGGAATGTAAGGAAAAGAGTTCAACCATAAGATTTACTTTATCTTATGCTTTCCTTTGTTTTTTAAGGTCCCTGGTCAGATGAACAGGGAACTTCTTAACAAGCCCAAATGTGCCTTTTCCTCCCTAACCCCCTGAAAAAACCCCAGAATATTCACCATCTGTTTTGCAAATGACTATTTTACAAACATATTTCAATACCGCTAGTCAGAAAAAACAAGTTGTAACTCAGTAACCCTAGAAGAAACCAACATTGATATAATTCTGAGTGTTTAGGTTCATAAAATCAAAGACTACAAACTGATACAAACCTGCTTTCTTAGCTCACTGGTTTTAATATTTTTCTTAGCTCTCCTCATACAAGATGCTCTGTACAATGTACTAATGCAGCACCAGACTACAAAGGGGAAATAATCCTAAAGTTCCTAGCTCTCATCTGTTGCTATAACAAAATTTCAGTTACTGTTTTCATATTTGAAAACATTTAACTCTTCTTCCAGTTTGAATTTATAGGGTTATCTTCAGTACTGCAGGTGAAGTTAATTTTAAGGTACACACACGGTACTTTTAAAGGTTCAGCCTGAGATGTGTCTCACTGCATATGTCAGTCCAAAACCAGAGGCTGTGATTTCATGATGGATCATCATGATTTTTGAATCCCATAAATCCCATGGATTAAGGGGTGCTATGGTTGTGTTGATTCGCACTGACATACACCCTAGAGTAGCTAGAGATTTATACTCCCCTGATCCAAGTCCTATTCTGGGTCTGCAACAGTTTTGATTTAGATAAAATGAGACCCTGATCCAAAGAAGACACAGGCGCCTGAAGGAGAATTTGGGAAGTTTTTGAGAACTTAACCAAAACAATCAACGAAAAAACGCACCGGTCAGTGACTGTGTCTCCACGGGCACCTGAACTTGCTGGACCCAAATGTTTTGGAGGTGCTTTGTGCTCTGCCTGCTGCACAAGCCCAGGGCTGGCCAGCTGAGCAGCTGGCCCTGGCATACTAATGCTGCCACCCATCATTGTCCTGGAGCCACGGGGGTCTCCATGGCAGGAGCTTTGGTGCATCCTGGATCCCAGTGCTGATGTGATGGAGACTGTTAGATCAGTTGGACTGAATTCAGCATTTAACACAGAAATGTTGCCACTTTGATTAAAAAAAAAAGAGAATGAAACCCTAAGCTGGTAACTGCCTTTTATATGATAGCCTATGGATTTGGGTAATTATCGCTGAAGTGGAAAAACCAGGTTTTGGTCCTCCTTAGCTTGATTAGAGTCCAGCCCACTCCCAGGAAAATACTTGGACTACCCTAGCAGACCTAGCAGCCAATTTTTTTACTACAGATCGACCACAGCACAACCAAAAGTTCAAGACTGACACCAGAGGATATGCAGACCAAAATGAGCCTGAATCTGTAGCCTGATTGTTAGTCTTGCCTTAGCACATTAGCCCAAGTCCCTCTTCCCAGGACAGTTCATAGAGTTTACATTAAAAACCCCACAGAATAAAAATAAATATTCTTTGGGAAAAAACAACTGTGGTGCCTATATCCTGTGTTTTGATTTAGGCCTTATATTTGGCTGTGGGATTGCTGGTGAATTCAGATTTCTTTTGGTTACCAGGATGCGTGTCAGTCCTATAATCACTTCATCCCTGTGCTCCCCACCTCCTACAAGACTGGCATCCAGCGCTGGCTGTTTACGCTGCCAGGGTACACAGTGAATCTGGTGACATGCAAATCTGCAGGGAGCAGAGGGAATCCTGGCTGCAGCAGAGCCAGCGTAGTGGCACGGCATCAACCATGCAGAGCGTCCTGTGACCGAGGCAGCAGGGCACAGCTGAAAAGCTGTTGGGTGCCAGAGCTAACTGGGCACACGTTAAAGCAGTTATAAGGCTAGTTTCGTTTGGGCAGCGTTTAGTTTGAGACTGGCATCTAAATTTAGCTCTTTGTAGATGTCACATATACGCTCTAAGCTTCTGTTAGATTCATTAGAGATCCAGGGGTCAGCTCACTTGCCCATGTAGAGATCATGGTGCTATCTGCATGCCCTATGGTAGCTGAGACCTGTGCATGAGGCTGGTAGGTGTAACACAGACCTGTACTTTCCTGCAGTGGAAGCTGATGAGATACCTCAGATGCTACAAGATGCCTCAGTGTGGGTAACTGAGTCAGACCCTAGTTGTCAGTCCCTTTGTTAGCACTGCGCCCTGGCTCCGTGGAGACTGGAGGGTGTTTCAGCGCAGATGCTGCTAGCTTCAGCGTGAGCTGAACTGCTCACTGGGCTCCACTGACTGTATTGACTAGATCTCAAGTCCCACCTTTTCAGGATTCAATTGCCGAAACATACTTACTTAGTGTCATTTTAAGTACTGCCAAATAGCCTACCTAACTTCCAGCTGCTTTATCAGAGGCTGCAGGTCTCCTTGGGTCCTCTTATCTATCAGCCCTGTGCAGATGGCTTGAGTAGCCCAGGGCATCTCAAATGGCACTAGAGATGCACTTGAGGTCCAGTTTTAATGAAAGCTAGTACTCACTGTGTCAGTCACTGAACTGAACCATGTCTGTCCAGGGCAAGCTGGTCCCTGATGTAATTGAAAACAAGTGCTGAAAAAGCAGCTTTGTTATGAAAATATTCCAAAAGTAAATGTGTGCATGAAAGCACTCTGTGTGTGTCAATAAAATGCACTAAGCAGGATCTGTTATAAACCACTAAAATATGCTAAATGTTCTGTGCATTCAAATTGCTTTTCTTCCTTATTTAATGGGACTGTCCAAGCTTACTGCAACCTCAGGGTCCGCACTGAGCACTGATTATTGACCTAACCGGCTTAGCAGCTGCATGTATTTACCTCACTCTCAGTAACGTATTTACGAACATTGCTGTGGCCCACTGTGCTGTTCCAGCACCACGTACTGCCCCTTCAGAGCCAGCCAGCGTCACTCTGCGTCCCGCGGGGCCACGTCTCAGGTGCTCCATGCCAGCTGCGTAAGAGTTGGTTTCTGGTTGGAGTTGCATTCCTGTATCAACCAGAAGACAGCAGCCTACAGACAAACAGGGCTGGAGCTTAGAACAAAGCTTAGAGCTTGGTTCTTGGAAGAAATGGCCAAGAGAAAGACAGTCGTGTGGGTTCTCTGCCATAGACACTACGGACGTGAACCGGAGAGTGTCCTCTGCTTGCTTACTCCATCACTCTCACCAAAGGGGACTGCTTGCTGAAGAGCCACCTTTGTGCCATTTCATTTAGCAAATACAAAATGCTTTTGCAGCTGCGTGTGAAGCAGGCATTAGCTTCCATACGATCAACACTTTAGTATGCCGAAAGGCAGGCAACTAAGAAATTTAAAGCAAGTTAGAGTTCTTTTCAAAGTGCTTTTGACTGATTTAGGCTTGAAATGAGTAACTTGAAAGCGCCCAAATACTTAGTTAATAATTTACATGTGAATAAAGCTGAAGAAATGCCTGAGATTCCAGCTACTTCATTTGATTGCCTCATGTTTACACACTGTGGAGCTCTTTCAGGCAGTACAAGATGTTTGTCATTTGGGTTCCCTGGGATGTTGACATATTTTCCGAGGCTGATGGAATGCATTTGCATGTTTTGCCCTACAGAATTGTATGGGCCTAACTTGTTTTGACATCTACATGTGAGTTCCATATTAGCCTTTTTAGACTGCTATTGTAAATGTTGCTTTTAGTTATTGAAAATGGCTTCCTTCCTGCCAGGCAGACAGCATTCAAGTTTTCCAATTGTGATTTTTTTTGTGTGTACGCATGGGGTTTTGAACTGTTCTTAGAAGATTAAGGAATGGTTTTCCTTTGAATACTCAGGATACAGACAGAAGGCTCTGATGCTACTGGCTGGAAATCCTTTGAGAGAGAAAAATGCTCCTTCGTGGTGCATTTTTAAATGTGCAAATACATGTTGCAGTCGACACAACCCCCTAATCCAGTCTATTTCAGCAGTTTAGTTTCATTTTGCTTACATGTCATAAGTTGCAGAATTTAGTCATTTAGCATATGGGTCAAGCTAGGATTCCAGGATCTTACAGAAGTTATTCTCTTTCGTGAGATGAAAGTCTTCATCCATTTTCTGAACAGAAAAAAGTCACATATGAAATTCAGTTGAGACGCTGTATTTGTCACTGTTAATATTTGTGTCTGCATCACACACTGGAGAAGATAAAACATATTATACTTTCAGAATTGTTGTGGCTATAAGTATTTTCACTACGTCATTGTCCATAAGGGGTAGCTTCCAGTTTTGGCTTTGTAGGGTATGTGCAACATTATCTGGCCAGTGGAGATAGAAAATGCCAGTTGGCCCTTTTGAATCTTTTTGTCCTATGCAAGTGCTTCTTGTGTGTTTACACAGTGGGACTCGGTTGCCTAAATGTACGTACTGATTGCCATTTTCAGAGATACAGAATAGCCAGCCTGGCCTCCCTCCATCTGGTGCTCCAGCAGGGCACAGGGCCCTGGCAGGCATCATGTTGGGTCTGCCAGCCCCAGGCTTGGGTCCTCAAATGGATTCCATCCAGAAGAAAAAAAATCATTAAGAATTTCTCAAGGCCATCTTGTTTTTTTTTTTATTCTGAAGTCCCCAAACTTGAGGATAAGTGCTTGGTAGGCTGTTGTCCAGGGCATCAGGCTGGCAGAGGTAGTAAAATGACCATGTCCACACTGCCTTGATGTGTCCCTGGAAATCTGGGCTGCCTGCTTCACCCTTGCCAGAGTTTATCAAGCTGTGGCTAGGGCTTGCAGGGGAGGGAGCCCTCTCCAACATCCCTCCTCCCACAGCCACAGGAAAAGGAAATCCAAATCTTTCCCGTCTCCCTCTCCCAGCCCTTCTCACTTCCCTCTGCCCCTGCACTTCCCAGTGCAGAAATAAGTGGCCCCAGCATACTTTGGGAAGCAAAGTTCAGTTGTATCTGTACTGCTGAGAAATCTTGCCACAGATTTGAAAATATGGCAGTTATTCAGGTTCAGCATTAGCCTCACGTGGCTATGCTGTTTTGAGGGCCCGTGCTAGTCTCTGTGCAAGATGCTACTATTGGACCTGTCTGACATCTAAGCCAGTGTTTTGGTAGCCTCTAAGGCTGTCCTGCACTGCACCATGCAGTGGAATCAGATTTTTGCTGGGATTCCCATCCCCATGACATCTTGATCCGAAACACCAGATCTGATGAGCTCTGGGAAACTCACTTGATCTTGACTTTGCACATTTGGTCCTACTCTAGCAGTATGTGCCATGGCCAGGTTCCAAAAGTGAACATTAATTTGCTGATAGACATGATTTGGGATATTGCTGCTTGAGAAGTAAATGAAGAACCAATGAAAAGTATAAGATGAGCATATATGAGAAGAAGAAGTCCTCTGTTCATGTAATTTCTCTCTGTTTCTCTCTTTTGCAGACAGGACAGGATGGGTCATCCCCGAGACCTACACCCACCCGCATTCCTGTGTCAAAAGGTATGAAAGCAGGAAAGCCAGTAGTGGCAGCCCCAGGAGCAGGAAATGTGACAAAATTCGAGCCTCGTGCCGAGACTCAGTCTATGAAAATAGAACTGAAGAAATCTTCAGCCAGCAGCTCTGCCTCCCTGGGCGGGGGTCAGGGCTGATGGCAGTGGCTCAGGGGGTATGTTCCGCAGGTGTTACTGCTACCATGGAAGTCAGCCCCCTGTCTGTGTAGTTGCTCACGTTTGCCTGTACTAATGGAGTCCTGCAGCTGCCACTTACAACAAACTAATAAGCGTGTGCACTGACTACTTGAGTAACAACATCCTTTTGTTTTCTTACTGAAGTTAAAAAAAAAAAGGCCATCAAAAAGGCACTTGTACGCCAGGAAGATTTTCAGCCTAGGTAGTGAGAATGGGGCAACTGCACTAGGTTATTAATCTAGTCCAGGATTTCTTAATGATAGAGTTGGTCACTTTTTTCATAGAACAAAGGAAGTTTGGTCACTTTTACTGGATTGTCTTCCACCTTAACAGACCACTTTCCACCTTCGCTGCTGCATGGGGCACTTTCCTTCCTGCCTGTTGGTCACATTATTGAGATGCCACTTTGCCTAGGAAAGCAATGCCAGGAGACAGGGCACTTGAGGTCCTGTTTTAATGAAAGCTAGTACCTCAGATGCAGGAGGGAGGGGAAGAGAGAAAGGATGGGCACTGTGTGACCAGCCTTCTCTCTAGGAGTCTCCCATACAAATCAGTGTTTCTCAGTGGTGAGCTGCTTTCTCAAGGCGGTTAGAAAATTCAAGGGGGTAGGGGGGTTGCAAAATCTTTGGCAGTAGCAGTGCTAAGCAGCAGCTTATTTCTTCTAGAGAGGGTTAACACTTGTAGACAGCACTTGCAACCAGGTCCCTGACTTATACACACAGGATTACTGCCAGCTCAGAGGTCAGATGAAGGCAAGTGAGCCAAAAAGGTGTTTAGCCGCTAGAAAAAGCTTGAGAAACATTGATCTGGCTAAAATCAACACAGTCCATTTGTGCCTGCTCCAAAGACCACTAAAAGCTATGAAGCAAGTCACTCTTCATAGTGACCAGACTTCACTAGGTTTTAAGTTTTCCTGGTTGGATGAACTTGTGCTATATTTAAACTGTAGTTGCCAAGCTTCCTTACGTCTCGGAGGGAAAGTCAGCACGGACTGCTGGTGGCAGAAATTGCTACCTAAAGGCACAGCTCAGGTATAGACAGTGAAAGAGATAGGGTTTGGTATGGAAGTTACTCTGAATACACAGTTGTTTGAAGTATTTTGTCTTAAATACAGACCACCTCATACTACCATGGCGATTCATTGTTTTTCCTTCCCTCTTTGTGATTTCCTCATTTATGTTTGCATTTTTAAGCATGTTTTAAGGGATTGCTTCAGCATGAAAATGGTGTGGATGCTGATGGTTGTTATGATTGTTTATTTAATAACAGTAAAGTTATTAAAGGGCATTTCCATTAAGTGATCAGTTTCCACAGAAGAAAGTCACAACCAAAAGAAATGGAGCCAAGCAGACTGATACATGATGGTTTTAAAGCTCATATAATACCTCAACCACTACAGCAAGCTGTAAAGGACCCAGTGGTTAGGAATAGCTTTCAGAAGCAAGGCAGGAAGACCACCAATAAATCAGAAATACAATTCACAGAAAAGAAAATGCACCAGTGGATGAAATACTAAATGGTTTTCTGTCTGGGAGAAGAGGTTTGATGGAATAATCTGCCACAGAAGGTCAGCAAAATTATATTCAGTCCAAGCAATGTTTAGTCTTCAGTCTGCACTTTGCATTGCTTTCCAATTTAAAGATCCAGATATGGCCATTATCCCAGCGTAAAGCTGGCATTTTATGATTCACGTGAAGGGCATTTTGTCTGTGGTGTAAAAGCTGCTGCCACATCAGAAAAGACATAGGTTTCAATTTTTACATGTGTAGCACCTGTAATACCTGCTAATTTTAAGGTTCTGGTTCCTGTGACATCTGAAAATCAGATTCGTATTAGTAGCATTTTTCGTAACACTCATGTCCCAGTATTTCAGATGAAACTTGGAAACTGGAATTAGCAAGCAATGTGAGTTACTCTGCCAGAAATATATCAGATCCTCTCAACTAATTGTTATCACTTAAAAGGCTCAATTTGTCAATAAATTGTTGCCGAGATCTTACTGTTCTTATTGTAACATAGACTGCTTAGCAGATGTTAGAAGAAAACACATTATTAAGAGGCTTTTGCTGGATATTCGCTCTAAATACTGGCACTGAAGCAAGTCTTCAGGTCAAAACAGTCATTTAAATAATATTGCAAACATGAGCCCCAAGCTAATGTGGCTTGATACACTGATGAACTACAGCTGCCTTAAGCCTTCCTTTTCGGATCCTTTTTTCAAAGGAACTTAGTTCCTTAGTTAACTGTTGCTGTACCCAAGGCAATATTCTACATGTGCCTGTGGTGGAAAAATTTGTTTGTTCTGCTTGAGATCTAAGAAACTAATTCACCTGAAGAAGCAAGCCAGCCTTACAGTACCTGAAATCCAGGACACACAGATTAGCACAACTGACCCAGAACTGTGGGCACAAGGCGGGGATTACTCTTGTACAGTCAGTAGGATTTCATGAAACAGACTCAAGAAATTCCGGACAGACCAGACCAAGGATCCTGTTATTTTCCCCAGGGGCAGCACAACAAAAAGGAACCTTTGCTCCATAGCAGAAGCCCAAAAGGTTGGAATTGGACAACCAGTTTTACCATTAGCTAGAAATAGGTATTAAGTTGTACCCGTAATTTTTACCGTCTGTTTTAGTTGACCTGAGATTCTTGCTTCTTAAAGGTAGAAGCAGGGTAAGATGAAGGAAAAAGAAAGCCCATAGCTCAGCAGTCTTAGAAGTTGAAGCGTGACTCTCTCTATTGTATTGGAATTTCCTCTGAATCTGATGACAGTTATGTTTAGTGACTACAGTAAGTTTCTCCATTCAGGTCCAGAAGGCAGTTTAGACAACCAAGTCTAAAGACAGTGCCTAAGCCCCAGAGGCATCCTGAAGGTGTTCCTAAACTTCTTGCGCTGCCCTTGTCTAGTCAGTGTTTCAGTTGTGGCTTAATTAGCACTGCAGCTTTTGAACCTTATGGAGATCCTTAACCTAGGTATTCTTGTATTTGCTCTATGGGCTTTAAGTCAGGCCACAATTTCAGGGTCACTTGAAGTTAGGATGTAACCCCACACTGGAGTCAAAAGCTGTAGTCCTGGCTTTGTCACCTCCAGCCAAGAAAGTACTCACTTCCATGTGGTTGTCCCTTGAGCTGGCACAAGTGTTTGAACTTAACTGGGGAAGTGATCTGAACTAAAAGCAATCTAGCACAAAGCATAAAGGGTAACTTTAATACAGCTTAGTTGCAGGCTCTCGGGCTGGAAAAATAAGGAAGGAAGGCATAGGAAACCAGTGGCTGTTTTAAAGTGATTGTGGAATCATGAATGCCTCCTAGCAGATCAAATACCAAACAAATGTAGGGGTGGTGCTGCTTATTTTAAATCCTTTTGATTGAAACCCGTCTTCAAAGGTAGGAAACAGGCCCTCCCTTCTCACCACTCTCTGAGGAGACTCAGACTGACATCAGCTCCAGGCAGGTTCACCGATGGCACTGACAGACAGGTGGGGCCAAAGAAGGTGGCATTCTCATTCCCTCCTGTAAAGGCTGTGCTGTTCTGCATGGAGGGCTTCAGTATTTGCTGAGCAGAAACAAGAGAGTGGTTGAGTGGTCAGGATATTGAACTAGAAGGAGGGAGCCCCCCCGTATTCTGGTCCGTGTTCCAAAGGCTGCCTTTGAGCCTGGCCTTTTGTGAAAAGAAGGCTTATAAGATGAAGGATGAAGTGTCTGTGTTCATCCATCCCTCCATCTGTCCTTCACTGATGAATAATATTAAATATACCAACAATTTCAGCCAAATCTGACAAAGCAATAGGGGTCTCCAGAGTGAGAAGTTCTTCCAGTTTGATGAAAAGGGCAACAGAGAAGAGGAGCAAGACCTTGGCAGTGCCCAACCACATGGAAGAATGTAGCATGAGCTCACCTTCATACAAAATCAAAGAATGAACACAAGAGAGTGATGTCAGAAATACCACAAGGACAAGCTCTGTTCAGACCTCGGATTTTACTAGGCACCAAAGAATCAAACTCTGATACACCAATCCATAGGAAAATATTGGGGCCTTTATTTATAGGGCTTCTTGTGTATTCCACATTACTGCACTGCAATGCAGAAACCAAGCCTTCCTCTTCCCAGGTGGCCATCTAGAATGACTCATCCTCATGATCTCTCTCTCTTACTGTTTTCTCTGTACTGATTTTTGATTGTTTTTTTTTTCAATGAAGTGGAACAGTTTCAGTAGCCAAATGCACTCAAGTCAGAGTAATAATGATAGTTACAATGCTTCATCAAGAATTGAGCTGGCTGAGAAGCAATCTTTGTATTTTTGGTAGGATTCAATGTCAGCTGGAGAGATGCCCTGTTCTGGCTGACTGCGTGGCTGTGTAAGCAGTCTTGGTAACTCAAGCCCAGCAGTGGGAACATATATATGGCTTAGGACAGCAGTTAGATGGAAAGGGGGAAGAGCAGGGAAAATGCCAACCCATTCATGAGCAGCACACATGGACTTAGAAGGTGCACTCTCAGTTCTCCAGATGATCTCTGTGATTTTAAATCTAGTTCCTAATAGGTTTTCCACTGCATTCCCTACATTAGATCCCATCACCTGAATTACTGTTACATGTGAGTATTGCTAACATAGTCATTAGCAGAGCAATACATTTGAGTAAGTGTGACTGAAAATGAGGGGCCACAGAACTTCAACCCTGATGCCTGGGGGATTTCTCTCAGTTTGGTAAACATGCTAAGTAAATAATAGAAGAAAAACAGAGATTCTGATTTATATGCCCACCTTTTTTTCCTTATGTGACACCCATTAGTGAGATTTTTCAAAAAAACAAGTAACATTTTGTGACTCTTCCAAGTATGCCCATAGAGTATGCATGTTACCATATTTAAACCTCAAACCACTTACAGCATATAGTAATTAGCATCATGTGAGTAATCTCTAAAATCACGTTAATATGTTGATTCATGCCAATTGGATGCCAGGTCATAGGTTACTCCCTGAAATGTGCTACACATGTTCTAAAACATGCTTGATATTTACATGAATATGCAGTAATTCTGATCAGATGTGGAAGAGCATGTCTTTAAAAGAGAGTAAGCTACTGTCGTGCTGGGTTTCAGGTGCCTGGCATAAGCTGCAACAGTCAGGCCAATTTTCAGACCAATTATATGTTCCCATCACACATCAGTGGCCGATTTCATTGAGTTGCTTTGAAACCTGTAGTTTGCTGGCAGGAGTTTCTGTGAGCTCATCTTTCAAACTTGTTTTCATTTAGGGGAATGTTTTTCTCCCCTATGTCAGTGCGAGTTATCCTCTTTCCCTTAATTTTGCCTGAGCTCTCTCAGGCAAATCTATATGCAACACTTCTCATCATGAATGTTAACTTCGCTTTGAATCTTACTCCCTACACACTGCACTTGCTTGGCTTTTTGGAAGATGCAATCAGGGTGAACTGCTCTCAGATGCAGAGCTATCAGCTCTGGGAGTCGGGTATGAATCACTCAGGTATGAATGGTTTTTCACTTTTAAAACTCTCTTCAGGATTGTAAGAGTAGAAATACTGATATATTATTCTCTTCTGTTGCTTGGGCCTGCGTTGTCTGTGGTACAGACAGTTTTGTATTACTTGCTGTTACTTGTTTGTATATATTGTAAGACAAAATTAAACTTCAAATGTTAAAATGTCCATTGATGGGCTTCATTATATGAACTGGTATTTTCTATAGGCCAGCTATTAATGAGGTGTTTCCTGGAGAAGCTGCGATTTACATCACTGGGACTGAAAGTAGAATTAGCAGTTTTACATTAACTTTGTTTTCTTTTCCTGTCATTAAAATAATTTTTTTTTTGTTCAAGTGAATTCATAGCTCCTTGAAATATTCACATCTATAACCCTGGAAAAATTTATCTTATCATATCCTACAGACATAATAATATTTGTATAGGGGTGGTCCAACAGAACTCTGACAAAATCTGCCCTACTATAATTTTAGCTTAATAACTGCTCAGATCTCTTCTAGTAACTAGAGAGTGTGTGTGTATATATGTGTGTGTGTATAATATATATTTTGTTATATATGAGCATTTCAAATACAAACAATGTACACAAAGAGCATACATATACATTTGTGAGAAATGAATGAACAAATGAACACTAGAAGTGGAAATTATTTTTTTTTAATAATTTCTCCTACTCTTTTCTGCATAATTGCTCTATTTGGTCCGTAGGAAGAAGACTGATTCAGAAACCTACTGTAGTTTTGCTGTTCATTCAGTGACTGAGCCCTTGCAGGGAGCATGATATTTTCCTGCTACCCATTAGTCTTTAGAATGTTTTATCTAAACTCAATAGAATGTTCATAATGAATATTAAGAAAAAAAATGTTTCGTATAGAGCTCGTGTGACTCTCATTGAAGTTAATGGGAGAGTTCACCCGAGGTTACAATCTGATATTACGTAAATGCAGCTTTTTACATCATATTCCACAAGAGCTTGAAGTTAGAGAATACCACTGGTTGTAAGGTAAAAAAATCTTACTGTAGTTTATGGTTCTTTCACATTCATTACTCAAATGTGGTAGAACTGGTATACATATCTTGTTGAAGCTCATTGGTTATTGATAAATAATATGGAAAAGAAATGCTTTCTATTTGGGAAATTCTGTTATTTCATTTGCCTTAACATATTCTCGAGTGGTGCCTTAGCCCCGCTTTTCTGATTCACCGCGTAGGAAAAGCACCACTGGAATCTGCCATCTAGCGGCAAAGTTCTGGCATTAAGAGTACAGGGGAAACACTTCGGTTCTTCTTTCTTAGAATGTAACTTAATCAAACACCTCGCAGATATTAGTTAGGAAGCTGACAAAAGCAGAAGTCAATAAAAATGTAAAAGGGAATAATGATGTGATTAGTGTCATTTCTTGGGTCGTGTAAATTTTGAAAAATCTTCAGACTATTAAGAGAAGAAAGAATCTTAAGAAAAATAATTTCAATTAAGAGAATGAGTATTTCTGAAAATGTATTATTATATGTTTTTAGTTAGCACTGGTACAGTTATATTATTTGAAATGCATAAAATATACCTTTTCAGATAAAAATGTCATTGATAGCTGAATTCTTATATTGAAAAAGTTGCCTGTAAGAGCCATGTAGATAGATAGAAGCCCAGAAGAGCAGGTCATTAGTATTTCAGCGGGACCCGGAGAGTAATCAGGATCAGGGATCTCCTACATTACACACAGGGCAAAGTTAAACCCAGCCTTCCAAAGACAATGCCAACACTTAGTTTAGCACACTGTGGCTGAAGTTTATCCCCATTGAAGTCATTAGCAAAATTCAAGCTGACTTGCTGAATAAAACCAGCATAGGTTTCTGAGCCAAATTTAAATAAAAAATGAGAAATGACCCCATACCCCTTCCTCATCCCAATTTCAAAGTTGCCAGCAGATTTATGATGGATTTGCTTAGACAGGATACAAGAGACCCAACTCCCAAGTCTTCCTCTACCTGATTCGGGTGTGGGACTGGAACCTTGGTGTCCTTGTGGTTTAACCCATCCAACTGTATCATTCTTTTTCCCTATGGATGACCAAATATGGTCTTGACATTGAAGTGGAAGCCAAGGGCCTCCCAGCCTTAGCCTGGTACTAACTTAGTTTCCCTCTGTAGCATTAGCCAGGACAGTTTTTATCAACCAGTGATGTGAGAGAGAGCCTGTGAGACATTGCTAGAAGAAAAATGCTTTGCACTGCCATTGTAACTGTTCTTCTTTAAAGTAACTTGTAATTCATTTGCAGTCACATAAAACCAAATGTTTTGCTATCTTTTCTTTTAGAGAGTGTCATCATTCACCAGTTACGCATGAACTCTAGATGAGTTACCGCCCCCACTACGTGCTCTCTGTGTGCACTACCCTCCTTGCCAGTTGGATGGATCACTGTAGAAGCTCTCTACCATCAACACCAGGGTCACTTGTGCTACTGATTATTCGTGGAAGAATTTATTGCTTCCATTAGATTTTATATATTTTTTTTCTTGGTAGAGCGTTAAGAGTGAAGGGCCTTGATGATGTTTTGAAAGTACGTAGTCAGAGAGAGAGAGAGAAGCAGTCTTTCTGCCAGCTGAATTTCACTTTTATTTGCAAAGCCTAAGGCACGTGCTTGATTTTGTTTGATGTTTGCCATATAATTTATTTTTATAATACACTTTGTAAAGTACCTGTCCCAAAGTTGCAATTCCTATTGTCCATGGCGCATTTATTTGTAGAATACACTGTCAAATTCGCAATTTGATATTTTTGTAATAGAGAGTATGTAAAGAAAGAAAAAATTTAACTTCAACAATGTTTTGTGTTTAAATGGAAAAATATTCAGCACATTTTTTTTTTTTTTTGCCATCATGAGATTCTGTGAGACTAAATACTCTGAAGACTGCTGTATGGAATTTGTACTATTGCAGAATATTTCTTGCACTGTGTGATGGTTTGGCATAAATTTAAGTATTAAAGTCCAATGCCTTGAAATACAACCAGATTTACTCATTTTAAACAATGTAAGCCAGTTTTTAAAGCTGTGATTTTTTTTTCTATATATGTTTTTACTTCTGCCTGTACCAAAAAAAGTTGATTTTCATTACACTGTAACTAATAAATTTTCACAACTATGCAAATGTAATCAGGCGTTTGAATTTTAACTCTAATTTCTTAAGGTTGACAGAACTCACATATGTATTTGTTTATAAGGACAGAACGTATGCCTCTGGAAGTTACTGTTTCTGACCAGTATTTCACTGCGGTATCACAGTGATATACACAGTAAAACTGATTCAGATGTTAAGGTACTGAGAGGGATCTGTCACCAAGCCCTTAATGCCTTAATGGTTTCTAACCTTGCTCTTTCACTGCATTGGCAGAGATGTCTGATGTACGATCAGAATATTTAGTCCAGGACTAATAGGACTGCACAAATGAGATGCCAAATGCGCTCTGCCATACGCTGAAGGGTGCGTTTTACACGGGTGGCTTTGTTTTTTCAAATAGCATCCAGAGGGTTCTGTGGCAGCTATACTTAAAATGATTTTTGAATGAATTATATATGAAGCTGGATAGAACTCAGACAGGGTCTTTTTTTCTTACACGTTTCATAATGAATTACTTTTAATCTAAGTCATTGGCACATATTTAGAATGTTGCAGATTTTTTAATTGCAGAAGCTACTGGGAGGAACTTTTTTTTGGAAGGGAAAACGGTGTTGCTTGCAGGAGATATGCTGTGGGATGCCAGAAGGAGCGCATTAACTCGGCGTCCCACTGAGACAAGCAGGCCAGTTCATTTTTGAAGCTGTAATAACGCACTGCTGTGTAGTCAGTTTGATCTTCATGGTTTAGTTTGCTTGCCAGCCGTGGGAGCTGGTTTTTTTTCTTCTAGATAGGAGTTCTGCAGCAAATGCTGACATTGTAGAGGGGCAGGATATTCTGGGACCTGTATAAACTTTCTTGGGGTTGATCGGCATTGTAAAGACTTTGCTAATACAGCTATACTGAGTAATCCAAATAAATGTTCTTTATCCTTGCAAAAGAGTCATTTTGTTGGCATATCTTATACTTCAGCTGGTACACCAAGTTTTCTAAGGAATGGGTTTTTTTTTCTTACGTATGCCAACAACATAGCTGTGTCTGTAGATCATATTTTAGAGTCAAGAAGAATTCCAGCTTTCAGGGAGTAATACAGCTGAGGTGAACAAAGTTGAGTGCATGCCACATTTCAGTTTACAGTAGAATGAACATTGTAATGACCCAGCTCTTCTGTTTTCAAAGCATTACTTGGGAACCAAAATGTATCCATGTTAAGAACTACATTGGGCTCATCTGGAATTAAATCGCTGGCTATATCAAAGTGACAGTGATGTGCCTGAAGTAAAATTCAGCTTTTAAATATGAGTAAGATATAAGTAAAATCTTATTCTGAAGTTGAGACTAGATTTAAAAGGTCCCAAACAAAGTAGAAAGTATTTTTCCTTGTCTAGATTTTAATATAAAGCTGATTCAGTATGAGGGTATGTATAAGTTGTCCCCTTTTGTTTTATAATTCCTAAACAAATACATAAACATTTATGGTTTTGCAAATACACTAAGTTTTTAAGCTTTAAAAAAATAAAGTTTTTTTTAAAGCATAAATACAGTCATGGTGTATTTGAAATAATTTAGGTTTGAAAATACTTTTGATGAACTGCAGCACCTTGGAGTAGGAGACTGGTAACACTGGTTATAAAAGATCCGTGGTGATATACACTAGTTCATCGCTGATAATGGTTTATGCAGGTAGAATAATAAATTCTGATCTGACACCTGGCAAGCAGCTGAAGTATTTCATAGAAATGTCCAGAGGGTAACCCTCACATGTGCAAAGGGTGTATTTCATCTTCAGTGCATTTATGTTCCTGGTCAATTCTTTACCTAATTTGGATTTGAATCTAAACCAAGTAAGTAAAGAAAGTGCATTAGCCAAATAATTAGCCTATATTTGGGGGACACTCAGGAAGAAATGTATTAAGACTATGTATGTATTAAGAAATGTATTTAAGACTAAAGATGTGATTAATTTCTACAAGTGTTGTCATTTTAAAGGAAGTAGTTAGGAAGTGCTTTCAGACAAAGACAACGTAGAGGCTATCTTCGGCTGTAGATACCAGTAGCTTTTAAGCAACTGAAAACTAATGAAAGATCTACTTTTCTCTTAAAGTTCTCTTTTAGACTTTTCTGTCTGAAGAGGATTGAAAGACCTCTATTAGTATAATTATAGGTGATAAAATACGGTATTTCAAATCTATTAAAGAAATCTCAAATACTTTGATTTCTAGAGAAGAACTCTACAGCCAGTGAGTTTTCCTTTTGCCTCACTGTGAAACGTAATTGGACCGAAGAGGAGACAAAACTGCCTGTCTTGTAGAACTATCTCTAATGCAGGTATCAAGATGCCAAACAGAGGTGACTGGCTTGAATGCTCCACCTCCTACTGTGAATTGATGGGTTTTATCTCTTCTTCTGGACAGTAACATTTAAGTTGAAAACTTCATATTTAATGCTTTAAGTTATGTAGATTTTCTCCCTGAAATAATCTATTTGGAGGTTAATGCATTTTATTTGCCTTGCCTGTTCTAAATATTAGTGGGTTGAACAGCATAAGGTTTTATTTCTTTAGGTTTTCTTTTAAAAAGTATTAATTATTTACATCTTTCCTATAAATAAGTGGACAATATGATAGGGGAAGTGCCGGAAGACCATTTTGGGGGCTTAATGGAATACATACAATTAAAAAGTAAATGCCAGTTGGTGGTCTTCTAGATTAACTACTATACAATCATTTTTGTACAATTTTAAGGCTCATTTTATGCTCCTGAAGTCAGAGATCAGTTTTCAGATTAAAATTTTGTAATTTTAGGACTTATGCTTAGGTAGTCTGACACATACTTGTTTCTTCCTTGCCTTAAATATTAATAAATGTGGCACACTGAGGCCTTGAGTATGTACGATGTCCATGCATCACTCATTGCTACCTCAGTGCCTAATAAATCAGCTTGTCATTCCACATATTAAAATGAAATGTTATCGATGTATGTTTTTATAAGTATTTTTCTTTTTTCCTCTACCTATTTGTCTTATAATTGCACACAAATCAATGTGAAGCGCACTACATCGTGCAGCACCTCACTGTAGAATTTCATGAACATGAAATTTGTTGGTTGCACTTGCCTGGGTATAAATGAATTTACCTTAGTGTAAAACTGTGGGATAATATCCAACCAAGACCTTAGCTTACTGGTGAAAAAGTAAAACCAATATACTGAAGTGTTTATGCTGATATTCTTTATTTCTCTAAATAATGGAAGTAAGGTATACCCTGTGATTGCACCCGGTTATGCTACTGAGGACGTAATTATTTTGATAAAACCTCATGCTTCTAATTAACCTAGTTGTTACAGTGCAAAGTGTATGTGTAGGCCAAGCTTACAGACGAACATATGGCCTTAGATACAACTAGTTGAAAAGAGAGAGCTGTAACTGGCTAATGATAGTGAATCTGATCCATATAGTATGTTAGTTCTTCTGTTTCGCATCATGCAGAATAGTAAGCAGAGACTAGTTCAGACACCTCACTTGAGCTGTTGCTTTGTTAATATGGCGGTACTTACCCTTGCATCAGGACTTGGCCATGAGGATGGGCACCAAACCACACCTTGTTAAATTTGTCCATTTCAAAGTCGAACAGCAGCTGATTCCACTGGGGTGGAAAGGAGGAAATTCTCCTGTTCTCTCCTTTTTCCACATTTCCCAGGTTTATCCTGGGCTTTTGTGGCTATGGCTATATTGGCATGTCATCTGATACAAATGGAGCAGAACAGCACATAAAAGTTCTGGGGCTCTTCCCATCTCCATTGGTCATACTTTGGCGTTCTCCTGGACTGGGCTTAGGCTGGCCCCTAGGCAAAATGTCTCCCGTGCAGTTCGTTTTGAAATTTCTCAAAGTAAAACTTTCACGTCATTCTGTGTTTTGACCGAGGGCCTCTCTGCAAGACCCTCTAGGAAGCATCCCACTGTTCTGCCCATTTCATAAAAATGGCAGTACTACATCAGCGATCCGTCACTACTGTGGCCCACAGCGTCACTACCGTGGCAATTCCCAGCAGCTGACAGAGCCCATGCCCAGCTTAACCATTGCAGAACAGATTCCCACACAAATGTGATGTGCCCTTTCTTGCCTGGCAGCATGAGATTCCCAACTTCCTGATATTGCCCCTCAGTTATCCTGCTGCCAGGGAAATCTCTCGCCATCTCACAGCACAGGTTTACAAGCAGCCTTGTTCCCCTGGGATCCCAGGTTGCACCTCACTGGATTTTCTGTGAGGCTGCAGGAGTAAAAGTTACTATAGCTGAAGCTGGTAATTGAAAATAAAAGATAAGAAAGAAAAGGGTGATAACAGGGACGGGGCTTAGCTAGGGGGGATGACAGCAAGGGTAGGGGCCACAAGATAATGGAAAGGACAAATTAGGAATGAGGTATAGCTTTAGCACAGATGCCACAAGGAATACGATTAATTTTTGAACCCTCAATAATTATTTAGGCACCAAATAAGTCTTAAATTTTAGATGCCCAAGTGGCCAAACTTCCCATGCTGTCTATGAAGAGATCTCCGGAGTCCCCACAGAGGCCGCGTTTGCACAAGCCATGTGCTCCCCCCAGTGGTCTTTCTTGATACTTCCGATTCTGCAGAGAACTAAAAGGCATTTATTTTACAGAAACTGTTCCAGGTTCTACAGGCAGCTAACAGGCCTTAGACTGGACTACATGCTTATAAAATAATTTAGTAGTTTTAATTATTTATTTTCCTAAAACCAAGTCAATACATAAATACTTTCTGAAAGTGGATTTTGGCTACGCTCTATATAGTAAGCACTACATCATCCTCACAAAAGAAACTTTAATGTAAAAGTGCCAAGAAAGTGAAAAATATGGACTTTCAATGTTGTATTGGCTTGTAGCAATGCCTGATAAAAAAGGTATTCTGGGATACAAATACATACTCCCACATTTTCCACAAGGCAACTATTTAATTAATTGACGCTGGATTTGCTCCTAAGGGAAATAAAAAGTAACAACGCTGACACCAATACCCCTACCTGCATTCACTGTGCTCTGATCCACTCACATACCTCCTGACAACTGAGCAGGAATACAGCACAAAAAAACCTCCCAAATGGAATGGTTGGTATAGAATCATTAAGGTTGGAAAAGACCTCTAGTCCAGGATCATCAAGTCCAACCGTCAACCCAACACCACCGTTTCTCAGAAACCACACCCTGAAGTGCCACCTCTACATGTTTTCTGAACACCTCCAGGGATGGCGACTCCACCACCTCCCTGGGCAGCCTGTTCCAGTGCCTGAGCACTCTTTCAGTGAAGAAATTTTTCCTAATATCCAACCAAAACCTCCCCTGGCACAACTTGAGGCCATTTCCTCTCGTCCTATCACTTGTTACTTGGGAGAAGAGACCAACACCTGCCTCACTGCAACCTCCTTTCAGGTACTTGTAGAGGGCAATAAGGTCTCCCCTCAGCCTCCCCTTCGCCAGGCTAAATGAAATGCTTTCACTAAGATAAGCTCTTCCGACTTTGCTGAGATGACCTGTGTTATTACACCTCTGTAGTGTCACTGATGCTGTTCCTATTTACGAGAGCAGGAAGCCTAAGTTATCTTCTACGTTTGCAAGCTAAGGGATGCTGCCTTTTTCCAGCAACACCCTTCTAATGCAGCGGGAAGACGGGGCGGAGGGTGGCTCCTCCCGAGGCACCGAGCGGGAGTCACAAGGCTGCAGGCCCGGGGTTTCCCCACGCAGTGGCGGCGGCCGCCTCGGAGCGGGGCCTGCGGGGACCCTGCTGCCTCACCCAGGCTCCGCGCCACCGGTAGAGGGCGAGACAGCTGAAAAGTGACGCAGTGCCTTGCGCAGCGTGGCCAGGCTGACGCCACGGGGCGGCCCCCGGCCCCTGAGCGGCACCGCCTCCCCGGGGACCACCCACCCGCCTGCGCGCCCGGCGCCACTGCGCATGCGCTGCCTCCCCTCCGCGGGTCGGTGGGAGGAGGCGAAGCGCGCAGGCGCAGCTCGCAGCTCGCCTGCGCGCAGGCGCAGCTCTGTGGCGGCCGTTCCCTCGGCACCGTGGGGGAAGGTGGGGCGTGGCCGGGGGGCGCGTCATCAGCCGCGCCATCAGCCGCGCGCCGGCCGCTTCCCCTCTGCCGCGGTGGCCTCCGGTCACGTGCCGAGCGGGGGGGGCCCGGTGAGGCGGGGTCGCTGGTGTCGCCGGTGTCGGCGGACCGGGCCGGGGCCATGGCGGTGAACTACAGCGCGAAGGAGGAAGCGGACGGGCACGCCTCGGGCGGCGTCGGGGTGCCGGGAGGCGGCGGGGTGGCGGGCGGCAGCGGTGGGGGTGGCGGCGGCGGCGGCGGGGGAGCGGTGAAGACCCGCAAGCCCGACAACACGGCGTTCAAGCAGCAGCGGCTACCGGCCTGGCAGCCCATCCTGACGGCGGGCACGGTGCTGCCGGCCTTCTTCATCATCGGCCTCATCTTCATCCCCATCGGCATCGGCATCTTCGTCACCTCCAACAACATCCGCGAGTACGAGGTGCGCGGGGTGGGGAGGGGGAGGGGGCTGGGAGCCCCCGGGGGGGGCCGGTCCGGGGGTGCCGGGGCTCGCCTCCCCCGCGGCGGCCGCGCTCGTCCCTGCGAAATCCGCCGCCGCCTCTTCCTGCCGGTGCCCGGCGGGGGGCGGAGGGGGCTCACGGCGCTCCCGTGAGGAGCGGACACCTGGCCCGCTGCGCCCGTTCAGTTTAGCGCTCGTACTCTTTAACAAGCCACCTATTAATTGCCCTGAGCAGACGTTGCACTTGCAGAGGCCCCTCCGCAGGGACCCCAGCCCTCCTGGGTGAGCTTCCAGGGAAGCGAATGCCAGCATTAGGTCAACGCAGCCCCACGCGAGTTTTGTTCTCTGTATGTGCACCGTCCCTGGGATAGCCTGTGGCAGTGGAATATATCTTTTTAAACGTTCTAAAGTAATTGTGGTTTCAGGACAAAACTGGCGTGAATGTATTGCTGTAATTCTTACGTGAGCTGCTGACTTAATGTTTTAGATGCTCTGTGGGAGACCAGGGTGTCCAGAGTGAACTTGGACACAAAGATGGAAGAGCGTGGCTTTTTCTAATCTTACTTAGAAAAAACTGAGTTGTTTACATCTTATAATTAACCCCACCACTGCCATGAAAAGTTGCTGAGCATTAAACTGAAAACTAATCTATGTATGACAGGTAGGTCCATTTGATAACAGAATAGCTTTGTGTTGTAAGGAAGCAACCCAAAGGGCTTAGGGACAACCTTGAAAAGCAAATTGACGGCTATGATTAGTTTCAGTGAGCTAATGTGACCAAGATTGATTGTAGGAAGAAAAATGTGTAGTTGTTTCTTGGACTGCTGTATTGGAGAATCTGAATTTTTGTGGATCATATCATTCTAGGTATCAGAGTAAGCTGTCACTTTCAAATAAGTAGTGTTCAAGATAGTGGCTTGGCTAGTGGTAGCAATGTGGCAAGGAAGGCCAATTAACTAAAGAAATCCTGAGGCAGACAATGAATGGTATTATATTTTCATATTTCTGCTAAAATGCAGAGTGTTATAATAAAACAGATTCCTTTTATGTGAAGAACTAAAATTCCAGTCAAGGAGAAAAGCAGAAGTGAAAAAAACCCCAAAGCCGAAGTGTTTTACAGTGTCCAAATGTTGTACGTAAGTGTATTTTTGAAAAGGAATTGCTTCTTATGTCAAAGTTTGAGGGTGTGTAGAACATCTGAAAATTGGCACAAGTGCTTCAGAAAACATCGCTAAGTTGTCACGGGTGTGTAGACTTTTAAATTGTCATGATATGGTTGTATTTAAGGTAAAAACAATCACATGTTTTCAGCAAGACACTCAGTGGAGAAAAGTAAAAAACCTATCCTTGTTAACTCAGATGTTTTTGACAATTGCATTTAAAATAGCCATTTCTATAGTAAAGCAATATGAAGTCTTAAATTGTAATGATGGTAAGGTAAATATAATTGGAAAAATATATCTCCCTTTTTTCATTATGACTGGATCTGTGTTGATCTATAGGGACAGGAAATACATTAGAGTTTCATGAGTCAAAAAACGTAAGCAACTCTGTGCCTATATTGCTGCTGTATGCATATATAGAATTTTTATATACTATTGTTGCTTAACAGCTCAGTCATGTACTCCTAATAAGTTCCAGAAGGAGATGAAAACTAGATATTCTCACCTAACGTGCACTACGAAAATCTATAGGTGAGCTGGAGGCATGGCTGATATTCCCTTACACAATCAGACTGCATATATAAAGCAGGAGTAGCCATTTATATTTGGAAACCAGTTGGCAGGTGCTGGCCTACCACTCTTTCTAATATCAAGATATTCAAGATCTGAAAGGGTTTCATTTGTTTGTTTTACTGTGTGTGTTCAGACTTGTATCATCCACCTCAACATGAAGCTCTCCCAAGTCAGATCATTAGGCTTTCGTGAGGACACGAGGGACAGAGTTCATTAGTTTTGAGAGTATAATCAGGCATCTGGGGTATACAGGTAAGAATGGGGAAACTTTGGTTCTGTTCTCTGATCCTCGTGCATGTTTTATCAAGTGTTATAATGCAGAAATTCTGAGAGTGAGATTATCATTCTAAAAGCAGCTGAATTTTGGAAACAAAAAAAAGTTTAAATCAAAGAAGGCTTTAGAGTTGCAGCAACAAAATGTAGATGAAGCATTTTACAGACCAGCATTTGAGCTGAACATCAGTGAGGGATGTGCTTTAAGACACTGCTACCACCTTATCTGAGATACGTCCCTGCTTAGTATGCTGGATTTTGTTAGTAACCTCCAAATGTTACTCACAGATAGCTGTAAATTCAGCTCTGGGAGACAAGACATCTAGCAGCTAGGTGCAGTGACTAAGCTCTTTTAAAAACATAATCGGGGGAGGAAGCAGAAGTAGTTATTTACGCCTACCTCCTAGACAGTAGCATACTTGTTAAGTGTGTGTGCGTGCGCATATAGATATATAGATATATATAGCTGCCTGTAAACTTAGTGTATTGGAATTGAACAGGATGTATAATTTATGCCCCTGAAATACATACTTATGTACAGTTCACATCACCCTTTCCTGGAACTAGACATTGCAGCCAAGAGTATCGCAGTGAACTGTGCTGTTCTCATACAGGTGTAAGGACTGAGCAACAAAATGTAGCTTTTCCACTAATTTCCTTTATAAGCTCTCTTGAATTCAAATGTGGAAGATTTCCAACAGCTTCTATGTACTAGAATTATAGGGGTTTTGTGTTGGTTGTTCTCTAGCATTTTCTCAGTGTTTCAAAGGGTATAAATAGCCATTTGTCTTGGGTCTATCATGAAAATAGTTCATTTGGTTGGAAAATGAGAATCAGCTGTGTAAATGTCTTTTTGCCCTGTTATTAAAGGGTGAGAGAGTTCTGTATTTTCTGATTTTTGTTTTTTGAATGGGTAAGAAACATTGACAGAGCATACGAAAATGTGATAAAAATTGAGGAATATCCAAAACATTAATTGTATAGGAAAGAGACCTTTGTTCCGTAACTGCTGCTGTGAAATGGATAGTTATAGCTAAAAAGCCAAACAGACTTTAAGGCATGACTAGAAATGAAAGTAGATTGTTGTTGCATACATCTTCAGTGTTGTGTGCAGTTCCAGTAGCCCCATATCAAAAATGAAACAAAACTTAATAAAAATCTACAGAGAGGGGTAGCAAAGAGGACCAAAGTTATGCGATGCCTTTCATACAAGAAGTGGCCAAGCAGAGTAGGATAAATATGTGACAGTGTATGAAGTCTACAAAGTCATAAATGGTTTGGAGAATATGTATGTGCAATAGTTATGTTATTTCTACACTGCAAAAATGTAAATCAACTGAGAAGGACATCAACAGCCTGAAAAGCCATTGGTGCTGGGTAACTTGGATATAGCCGATGTCCTTAGATGAGAGGTTGTTGGGAAGGGCTCAGTCTGTGTGGGTTTATCATACTCCGCTGCTGGCTGATCCTTGGGGACAGAATGCTGGGTCAGGTGGGTTCCTGCTGTGGACCCTGTAGTCACTCCTTCACTTCTCAAAGTCCTGGTTTCACTGTTTTGGCAAGAGATGAAGACAGATACCTCCATCCCTTCAGTTATGCTATCTGTTGAATATAACTTGGAAATGTGGATGCAGAAAAATCACTTGTGTTGGCAGTTACTGTGCAGGAAAGCTCTTGGATGGCACTGAAGCTGATCGCAGTGGTCAAAAGCATGGTTCTGTTTCAATATGCATCAATTTCATGCTCCACAAAATTTAGTCAATTTTATTTTTAAAAGCAAAGCCTTTAGATCTTTTGCAACCTTATAGTATTTGAGTTTTGTTCTTGATCTAAAGCTTTGCCACGCACTGAAGAACCAGCTTGGGATACGGAGGCTTAAGTTCTTTCTGAAGGAAATACTTGTTTAAGATTACTTTAGCAGGGAAAAAAACTCCCACCAAATTAGCCTTGAACAAATGATATATGCATTTTTGAGAGCAATGGTTGTCTGTCTGTCATCTGTAGCTAAACAGAGCTGTTCAGGACTGCTGCAGTAGTGCTATTTCTAGATCAGCATAAACTCAATATCTTGTTCAGCAAAGGAAGCAAAGATTGTGATCCTCTCTCTCTCTCTGCCAGCTAATAGCTTCTGGAGCTGACTCGTTTCAGCTGGGCTTGTTAGGGTATAGGTCTCATCTGTCAGAAATCTGGCAGCAGAGCAGATACTAATAAAAGTCCTGCAGCTTCATAGATATCGAAGAAATCGCAGGAAGAGAGACCTTGAAGAAGATCCAGAGGAAAACAGGCTTCAGTTGTTCCCTGAACCTGGAAACTGCATGTTTGTTTTAGCTGACCTTAATACAGATATTAGGGCAGATCATAAGTCCTTCTAATTCTTGATAATGCGTTTTACTACAAGCATAGATCAGGGCAAGCCATTTGAAGCAGCCTTTCATAAAACTATATAGGCACTGCAGTTCAAATGATACTGCTGTTTTAACAGTTTGCCATAACTTGGTATACGTTGCACCAATCCGAGTGTAAATTCTAAATAGGAAGTTCATAGTAAGTATAGAAATACAGAGTTTATAGGCAGATGGAAGCTTTCTCCAGCTACACTTGGAGCTAGCCTGCTGAGCCCAAGTTCATTATTTCCTGCCATCCATGTGCTGGAGCTACACGTGAGGGAGAACTAACGTGGTCAGGCAGCTTGAGTTGGCTGGGACCATAGGGTGAGCTTATGGCTGCTCAGGATATATGAGGTATACTGTTCAGGTAGCCTGTATGTACAGATTTCAAATACTTCTTTTTTCTGAGCTACACTGTTAAAGAGAGATAATAATGTATGAGGCAGACTAACACTGATCATCTTTCTTGTCCATCTAATGGTATTTTACTGTTCCTGGCTTCATCTTCCCTATTTTAAGAGAGTTCTTGGGCACTAAGTGTTTTTTAAAATTATTAATATTTTTAATCTTCTGACTAATTAGATGGCTAAAAATGGGCGGCAAAGCAAGTTTTCTCATGCAAAACTCTTTTATTAAATATCTAGCTAAACTTTTAAAAATTTAACCTCTCTGGAAGGCATGTAAAAGCTGACAGTCTGCTTGTTATATTGTGTGTGTTTGGAAACATCATGTTGCCTGAAGAATGTGCTGTTTGTGTTTTGGTTCCCCCCACTGCCCCCCAGCAGTATGGCGCCTAGGTGTTAAATTTGTTTGAGGCTGAAATTGAGCATAGAGACAGTCACAAAATCATTTATGTTGGGAGGGACCTCCTACGATCATCAAATAGGTCTGAGGGGGCTTTTGGAATTGAGGTATAAGAAGATTGCAAAATAAATGCCACCTCAACTCTGGCTTTTAAATAATTTTTTCTTTACTTGCCCATTGTAAATTAATGACTTTTCTGTTATAGATTGACTATACAGGAACAGAGCCTTCTAGTCCTTGCAACAAATGTTTAAATGTGTCCTGGGACAGCACAACACCTTGTACTTGCACCATCAATTTCACACTGGAACATTCATTTGAGGTATGCTACCCTGTATGCAAAGTGAAATTAGAACAGTTTGTGGTTCATTTCATAATGGATAGGAAAGCTGTATCGCTTAAGTGAGATTTTTTTCCTCTATTTTGAAGAATTATTTCTAGTTTTCCTGTGAACTTGGATCTGATTTTTGTGTGCCTTTTCAGTAGCAGGAATGAGATGGTATTTAATGCATCTGTTTATCTAGAAAGGTACAACATTAAATGCAATTCTTGTGTTTTTACATGTTTAAATTTACTGTATGTGTCCTATAGCTGGCAAGTAGATCAGCTATTCCTGCATGATTTAAAAAAAACCCAACAACCTTAGTTCAACAAGAATTGGAAATACCAGGTGAGTGCTTTCGTTCAAATTGGAGGCAAATAATAAGGCTTATGTGCTTAACATCAGACAAGGTAGGCGTTGGAATGAGTGCTGGTGAATATCATTCCGATAGTTTGTGGCATGTTGATACTGTTTGACTTCAAGATGCCAGCTTATGTTAGGATAGTACTCTGTGTACTCAGTGTGAAGACAGGATTGAGGCTCCTCTTTTATGAATGTTACTGTAAAGTAAACAGAGTTCAAGAGGTTAAAATTTCAGCTTTATGATAATTAGTGTGTTTATATGTTTTATTGATCTGTTCTTTGTGTGAATGAAAATACCTCCTGCCCCATCTTGTTTCTTGTAGAGCAATGTATTCATGTATTATGGACTTTCCAACTTCTATCAAAACCATCGTCGTTATGTGAAATCTCGAGATGACAGCCAGCTAAATGGAGATAACAGTTCACTATTTGTAGGTATTCATGCTTGGATATTAATAAGCAACTAACTTCTGACTATTGCATAATTCACCACAGCAGGGTATTTAGTTTAATGATAATGAGGTACTAGAATTTTTGCATAACGGAAAACAACCACAAGGAATTAGTATTGGTTTGCAGAAAACTTAGTAAAATACTGTAAAATTTCATATCAGTCATTTTAAGTGGACAGCAATGCAGTACTTCAATCACTTCTCAAATTTGAATAGTTTTAAACTGTCTTATCTTCAGTCATAGTATCTATCTGTGGCCATTCTGTCTGAAGTTTTTGTTTTCAGTATAAAATAATGTCCAGTTACCTTGCACTTTGTTTGCACATTGCAAGTAAATACATTCTTTTCTGTAGACTCTGGTTCAATATTCAACATTCAGCGATACTGGAAAATATCAGTACTGTGTATTCTGTTCAAGCCACGGTGTGATGTTTAGGGCCAGACCTCTCCTCTTCCTAATTTTTATGTGGAGTGGAAATACAGTTGGGTTCTTTTTCCAGCAAGAATAATATTCCCTTTTTACTTGTTAACTTCATAAAAGAGGGAGTTTCAGGAGGCTACAGCTGATGACTGACATAGGGCTTGGAGGGGGCTTTTTCAGGTTGTGTTTTTGGCGTGCTGTTGGAGTCCTTGCAACTTTTTGCATTTTATGTTACATTTGGTTTCTTATTATAATCTTATCTTCTGTAACACTGATGTATACTTCAAAAAGTCTCCTTTAATAAAAGAGTATTCAAGTACTCCATGTTGGAAAACTGTATCTATTAAAAGATAAAAGAAAAAAAAACTTCTAATAGCTTCCAAGAAAAGCCTTATTTTTAGTATGACCATGATGGTATTCTGACTTTATTCATGCTTTATTTAAATTTTATTCTTGCTTTTAAAAGGAAAATCCATCATGCTAACTAGTATTGAATGCTGAAGTATTTGTAAATAACCTGATTTGTGAAAAGGTTATTTTGTGGTACATTTAAGATGTGCACATTGTTGAGGTACTGTAGTAAAAACCAGGTTAGTTGAATGAACTAGCACACACTCATCTGCTTTTTTTTTTCTTTCTAAATATTAGAATCCAAGTAAGGAATGTGATCCTTACCGCATAAACGAGGACAAACCCATTGCTCCTTGTGGAGCTATTGCCAACAGTATGTTTAATGGTATGGTAACACAATTTTAAGTCATCACTACTTGTTTTTGTGATCTAGCGTGTGTGTTGTGTTGCAAACTGTTCTGAGTAAAGACATCATGAGCTTTTTTGTTTTGAACTAACACATTTTCATTGTTCAGAATAAAATAAACGTGTTGTACTGCTGTTGCTTTTTTCAGAATTGCTATCAGAGTTAATTTAACCTGATGGCATACAAAGGATGGAAATAGCTGTTACGAGAAGTTGTTATTGTTGCGGAGTAGACATATAGATACCACGTATGGATAATACACTGCTTTCTAATATTCTAATATACTTTCTAATATGTTCTTACAGAACAGCTTGTGATTGTGGCAGGCAGGTAATAAATGCCTTGGCCAGTTTTTTGTTTTGTTTCTCCTAGAGGTAATTGTTTCACTGCCTATCATCTTTCTAATGAAAGTTTCTTCAGCTGGTTTTCTAATTTGATTTTCTCCTTAGATACATTGGAATTATTCCGCATTGATAATGACACAAAGACTCCTATCACTTTGATTAAAAAAGGCATTGCATGGTGGACAGATAAAAATGTAAAATTCAGGAATCCTACAGGAGATGGAAACAACTTAACTGCGCTTTTCCAAGGTAAAAAAAATAAGTGAAACTTTGAAAACAAAACACTTCAAACACATTTTGATTCAATGAGTTTTACCTGACTCAGAACATTTTAGTGAACATGCTAATTACAAATGTTGTGGTTTTCTGAAGGAATCCGAGCTGAGGACTACTCTGCTATCTGGAAGGGTTTTCTTTAAATAATGGAAGTTGCAGATTTCATGTGGAAATGTTTGGGTTTTAACTTTACTGTAATAATTTTTTTTTTAATTTCTGTTTTGTTTGTCTTGGGGGGGGGTGTTTTGTGTTGTTTTCCCCCTTCCACTGAGAAAAGCCTAATACATGCACTGCTGTTGTGGTTTAAACCCAGCTGGCAACTAAGTACCACACAGCTGCTCACTAACACCTTCTACCCCTCAGTGAGATGGAGGGAAGAGAATCGAAGGGTAAAAGTGAGAAAACTTGTGGGTCAAGATAAAGACAGTGTAATGATTAAAAAAATTGTAAGAAAAACAACCCACCAACAAAGAGAGATGAAAATAACACCCAAGACAACCCAAGTGATGCAGAAGAAAACAATGGATTGCTCACCACCAACTGACCAATGCCCAGTCAGTCCCTGAGCAACTGCAGCCCCCACCAACCTCCACCCGCCCAGTTTTATTGCTTAACATGACATCATATGTTATGCAATATGCCTTTGGGCAGTTGGGCTCAGCTGTCCCAGCTGTGCACCCCCAGCCTACTCGCTGGCAGGGCAGCCTGAGGAGCAGAAAAGGCTGTGTAAGCACTCTTCAACAATAAATAGAACATCAGTGTGTTATCAATGCTGTTTTCATCACAAATCCAAAACATAGCAGGATGCAACCTACTATGAAAAAATTTAACTCTATCCCAGCCAAAACCAGTACAGCTGTGATAATGCTTGGATTTAACTTGAAAAGTTAAATTGTTTTGTTTAATCAAACTTTTTATATGGAGTTTTCATTTAAATGTTTCTACTGGTAGATTGTTCTTAAAACCCTGACTCTTTTTTTGGATTGGAAGTGACTGATTTCTCTCATTTGTTAGGTTAAATACAGTTTGGTAAATCAAAGTTCTCTTTGGCTAACAATACCTGAAAATAATCTTCCTCAGGGCTCTAAGAGGGGTGTGTGTGTTTATGCAAGGTATATAATAATTTCAGGTTTAACCTGCTGTGGGTTTCTTGCTTAGTCACAGCCAAATTACACGTGTTACCAATGTGATGCTACCCTTGGAAAAGCAGATACCTTACTCTAATATAGTGTAGAATTGTATTTCCAATAAAATTAGCAAAAACATTAGTATGGCATAATCAAAAGTATTCTACATAATTTTATTTGCTTGTGGTCCAGGAGGTGGTAGTCAAACTCTAACGAGTGAGCAGAGGAGCTATCATCATAATGGAGAGTTATCTCACTAAGGTAGTATTTGAGACAAGACTTCCTAGCTATATAAATGTGTAGGAGAGGCAAATTTGTTTAAACAAAGGCACAGTGCTGTCATCAGAATATGGTTATGCACTACTGTTTAAGCTGTGAAATAAAGTTCTTGAACAGCCCAGTGTCTTGCAATAGTAGTGAGCCAACCTGTTTCTTCTGTTTAGAAGTCAGTATGGGTTTTTGTAATATTAGAAAGAATTTTGATAAGCCAGTGTGTTACTTAGTCCTGTATTTGAAATACCTTATTGTTGTTATTTTTGTTTAATCCTAGGCACAACAAAACCTGTAAACTGGCCCAAGCCAGTGTATATGCTGGACTCAGAGCCTGACAACAATGGCTTTATCAACGAAGACTTCATTGTGTGGATGCGTACCGCTGCTCTGCCAACATTTCGCAAGCTGTATCGTCTTATTGAAAGGAAGAATAATTTACAGCCTACCTTACAGGCTGGAAAATACTCTTTGCATATCACATACAGTATCCTTTGAAAAACCTTTCAAAGCAGCTAAGGACTGTAGCTGGATTACATGGGCATATATTTGTGGAAGTTCAAATTGAATTCTTGCCATCTCTGGAAAAGCTGATATTGAGCTGGGGTTGAAAACTGGTAGTGAGAATTGGGTAAAATAATTACCATCTTTTGTGCAAATTTATATAGAATTAGCTTGTGTGGGGCCTGTTAGAACATGAAATCCAGTCCAGTTTTTAAGCGTCATAAATGAAATGACTGGGTTAGACTTACACTTTTTTTGATCATAACGTTCTTCAGCTGTTTTGCAGTTCATATAAAACTGCATTTGTATAAAACTACATTTTTTTTAAACCAAGATGAAAACATTCAGTTCAGTTAACAAGGAAAAAAAAAATCAACTCTTTAGAGGAGGCTTTTGTGAGGAGATGTTAATCCTAGGGAAGATTTCAGTGTAGAATTTACCCAGTAGGCAAATTTTGGACGATGCTGGTATCTTCCCTGTACGCTTGTTTTCTCACAGGTGTAGAGTCAGCCTTATTCACTTCCAGTCTTATTCACTTTTTCTCACACATCATGTTTTGGGCACTTGCAGTCCCCAGTAGCTGCCTCATGTGGGATAGAGGCTGAAGCGTATGGATGGGAGCATTTCCATATGATAATTTTTGGGCAGACTGCCTGCATTTTGGCTGACAGGAAGATACTTAAGCCTAATTCAGGTGATCCTTAGCCTTCAGGTGGGCTAATAAGCCTTCTTGAAATCTGTTATGTGGCCTAAGTAACAGTTAGCCAAGTTCTAGTTTCTGCAAAATACTATGTATGGACATGCTTAGGTTGATAATATGGCTGATTCGCAGTGTGCATTTTTACTGCCTATGCACTACTGCTTCTTTGCCTTCCTGTGCTTTCCTGTGGACTCTTTGATTACTACTTTGGCACTGAAGGATACTGAATATCTGAGAGAGCCTTTTTTCATGGGTGCAGGAATTAACATTCATTCAGGAGTTCAGGGCCTGCTTTAGGTCCTTCTGCGGCCCCATGTATTGTTGCCAGATTATTCTCTACTCTGCTGTGCAATTACTCTAATCCTATATATAAAATTAAATGAGTAGCTTCATAGTGAGAGGGAAATTAGATTGCTTGTGTGGTGTAAAGGAATTGAGAGAAACAGAAGAAAAAGAAAAGGAGGTAGTTGGTAGCCTAGAAATCT
This sequence comes from Phalacrocorax carbo, assembly GCF_963921805.1. Lineage (NCBI taxonomy): Eukaryota > Metazoa > Chordata > Aves > Suliformes > Phalacrocoracidae > Phalacrocorax > Phalacrocorax carbo. The sequence goes on from NC_087515.1 coordinate 94,311,918, forward strand.
GAGAACTTTGACTTCAGGTTGTAATGACAATATGTAATTGAGGGCAGACTGACTTTGGAGGTCAGAAATAATGCCAGAGCTGTGGATCAGGTAGGGAGGTCTGTCATTCTATTCTGGACAAACTAAAGACTAGGTAGAAGTGCAGGAGACTACAGAAGGAGGGTTGTCATAGTTACAGAATTCTTAAAATACAAAAGCAGTTAATGATAATTTTTAAATAGTTACTGCAGTATTTTCCTTTGCTGCAAAACTGTGGGAAGTACATATAAAACTGAATGAGCATAAAGTCGCTAAGAAAAATCTGCACTGAAATATATTCAAGAATTAAAATTTAGATTTCCGTCGTTCTATTAAAGCTGCTTTAAAACCCCATGAAATCGTGCATTTACTCTTCCCCTAAAAAGGGGTTAACATCTCCTAACGTGGCTATTTGCTCTATCAGTATTCAAAGGCGGCAGTTTTTATCTAGAACCTGAGTGAAGTGATCCAAAATTTTAATTTGCCTGACCCCATAAAGCTAGGTTTGGAAATGTGCTTCTTGTTTTCCTATATATTTTTCAGATTATCCTGTACACAGTTTTGATGGACGAAAAAGAATGATTCTAAGCACCATCTCGTGGATGGGAGGCAAAAACCCCTTTCTGGGAATTGCTTACATCACCGTCGGGTCCATATGCTTCTTCTTAGGAGTTGTATTGCTGATCATCCATCACAAATACGGAAATCGAAACACTAGTGCAGACATTCCCAATTAATCTTGCATTCTGAAAACAAAATGTACTGCATGTGCATCAAGGCCAGTCCAGAGTGGATCCAGTTTTTCAAAGATAAATCTCTGCTTCTGTCACTTCTGAGACTGGGTACATAATTTTTATCTAAAGCTCCCCTTCCCCATACTGTGGATTAACTTTTGAAAATGACGGGTATACAATTAGCTATATTGATTGTATCTCTGCCCATGTCGGAAACAATTTTTCTGATACTTGTCTCTAACTGGGCAGGCCAGATGATGCATATAGCTCCTGTTCCCTTGATGCATCTGCTGCTTGTTCATGTGCTGTGTAATGTCGGTATGATTCAGTATGTAGACGTTGCGTGGAGGAAGACTGTTATAAATACTGTAAATTGTTAACTTTCTGGAATTCAGGTGTCAGTGCTGTTGAAAGGAAAAGTCAAGTCTTAAATGTTTCTTCAGTTCACTGTCTTGTGTGCATGGGCTTTTACATTTCTTGCTGAGATTTTAATATATTTATATAAGTTGTTAAATATTTTTCCTGTGTCCTACCCACCTCTGTTATGTTAAATCCTTTAAGTGCTGTATAAATTTCAGCACTCTGAATTCTTTGTATATTTACAATATATGTGCCTGGCCAGTAAACTAGCATCCTATGAAGATATTGGAAAAACTATTTGTTAATTATTTGTGTGACTCCCTTTTAAAGTTTCTTCTAAATTGAGAAATGTTTGTTGCAGGTAGAATCGGCTTGTTTTTCTCATTTTCCTTGCTTGAAGTCGTATCCAATACTAGTTTACCTATTGTGTGCTTGCTGGTTTTGCTTTTTATGAGCAGCTCCAAGCACTAATCAAGAAGAGGCTAAAATGTTTTTTCCATTCACAAATTTAGGTGAATTCCTTTTACTGGAGAAGTTTCCTGATTTGCTTGAGGCAGGGTTTGTTGTAAAGGAATTGTCACATGCTTTTTTTCTTACTTGGAGTAAACACATTGAAGTCTTGCAGTGTGAAGATAGAAAACTGTAGAAATTCAAAAGCTGAGATGCAGTAGCCTCTTTTCATTGAAACGCAGGTTGAGCTTGCTGTGAAACCCAATTTCAATATTGCAGTTAGAAGCAATATGCGGGTTAGTGTCTTAAATTACAGAAGGGTTCACTGTTAGGTTAATTCCAAATTAACTGTAACATCAAAAAGATTACTTTTTGGTGACTTTTTTAGACGATGCACAGAAATTGTAATGTATATGGTGGAGATCACTTTATATGCAACTAGCTTGATAAAGTATTGAGTATATTAAAAAAACCTAATAAATTCTGCAAACCATTTAATACAAGATTTTATTTTGTTCTAGAACATGCATTTATTTTCATCTGGATGAAAAGATGTATTCTCATTAAGCATGAATGCAGTTTAAGTGAGTTGTATTTCTGGGATTGCATATTTGTTAAAGTTGTTTATTCATGATCCAATAGCTTAATCTATAGTCAGCTTTAAACAACACTATTAATTTATCACATGAACACGTGACCATTTTTACTGAATTACTTGTGTGATCTTTTTAAGCTAGCAGTTTAGTGTCTAAGTCTGTATAAACTGTGGAATGAGGCACCATTTCCAGTGCGCTAGCTTTTTGTAACTCCATATAATAATTTATTTGCATAGTACAGTGTGGCAGCACAGGACTTTAAATAGTCAAAATACATTAAGATTTTTAGTGTTGTATCTATATTGTTGGAATAATAGAATAAGGTATGTACCTCTGTATATTGCAAGGCAGAAAACACACAATGTTAAACTGGCTTTCATCTGTAGGGTAGTTGCTAGTCCAAAATGTAGTAAGGGGATGTGTCCCAATTACTGGTTATTAAAATATTTTGATTTTTAAACTTTGTGTTTGTCACTTGATATGCAAATATATTCTGCTTCATTAAAAATCCCTATCTTTTTCCTAGTAGGTAATGCTGCTTTTTGGGCTGTGTTCAAAATGAAAAACAAAATATTTTTCTATCTTTACCTTAAAATATTTTTCAATGCCTTTTTTTTCTACTGACTGTCTGTGCTTCTTTGATCTTCTTGATGAAGTGCACCAGGATGAGAATTGCTGTCTGTTTTTTGTTATAATCAAGCTTTTTCTCTGAGAGCCTGTAGCAGTAAATACTTGTCAGGCAGTGTGCCTGACAGACTGTGTGCCTGAGGACCTTAAAGTGCTTGTAAGAGCTTAAAATATTAGGTCAAACCTGTAAACTCTTCCTTCACTCATGATTGTTCATCTTAATGTCTAAGTAAGGAGATCCTTGCATTTTGTATTTCTTACAAGTTGCCCATATGTCACATGTTCACAGATGAGACCACAGCGTCCCTGTCTGACGCTTCTCAGGGCAGTGTCACTGTCCTGGTGTTCAGTGTCGTGTGTTGAATTTGGATTTGACTACCTGTGGCCTTGTTCTTCAGCAGCATCCTTCAGAGGTATTTGCCACCAGGGCTCAGAAATACAGACAGCAGTGCCTCTCTGGCTTCCGAGTGCTGGTTAGGCACTTTTTGAGTCTTGCCCAACTGAGGCAGTGCCCAAAGTGTGAAAGATTATAAGCCTTCTGGAGGCTGCTGCTGTTACGAGGGTCTGCTTAGGAACGAATCCTTCCTGGAGAGAGTAATGTGGGAAACAATGGTTGCTCTCCAAACAAATTCTCTTGTGTGAGACCAACTTCCTTCTGGTTTCTTGTAAAAAATCTGCATCCCTTGAACAAAGCGGATTGTCACCTCAGGGTTTTGTTTTTTTTTTTTTTTTAAACTGCGTCAGGCTATTTGTGGAGCTGTCAGTTGTGCTTTTCTGAGTCGGAGGAGTTACCAGCATATAACGAATGTGAAGGATCCTTCACATCCTTTGCCGCCCAGGGACACACTGGTGCTGAAACTAGGTTCTCAGCAGCATGGTTTTCTTAGTTATAAATGTTAAACCTTGAAGAATGCAAGCCTTTTTTTATAGAAATCTCCATGGGAGGAAAGGCCATGACAATGTAGGGTCAAGTAACATCTGCCAGTGTATATTATCTGCTTGAACGTATCAAATAGGGCAATGAACATGGCTGGCATTTGGATTGGATTCACAGGGGGTGTTACTGACTGCACCCTTCTCAGATGCCCTACTTATACTGGGAAAATAAGGGTTGTAATGTTTATAGACAGATGTCTAAGACTGAGTTGAAATGAGTGTCTGCTGGAAAAAATGTGGCTAAGCCTAAAGTACCTACAGTTACTTAAAAAAAAATAAAGTTACTGATTGGAATACAACTGCTGATGACAACAAAGAAGTCATAGAGTAGTCTGGAAGCGCTGCCAATGATTTTCATCTTCAAAGCTCCCATGACAAGACTATGGCTTCTGATCTTGCCTGAAAATTTGTGATCTACCCTTGGTACTATGTAGGTTTAGTTTTTATAGAAGTTTGGTATTTTTTACCTGGGTTTGTTCCCTGTAACTGAACTAACTAGCTACGGTGAGTTAGAAATGAAGAGGGCAACGATGCAAAGGCCTTCAGGAAGGTCTGCAATATCTACGTTAAAAACAAGCCAGTCCTGTGAGGGGCTAGTTGACCTAGTCTAATTGAATAGTAGACTAATTGGCCTAGTCAGTGAGGGTTTTCTTAAAAAAAAAATTAAAAGACACCCGCCCCCCACAAAAAAAAACAACCCAGAACAAAAAAGCCAAACCCAAAAAAAACCAACACCCCAAAACATTCCACATATGAAGTACTTGTCTGTATTGAACAGCCTACCAAAAATTCTCACTTTCAAAGTAGGAGAAAAAGAGTGAAAATCTAAGCCAATTTTATTCCTGCTCTCTTCCTAGCAATGTGGCCAGTTTATGAAAGAGGCTGCTTCTAGCAGTGTGAAAAATGGTCTCTGAGGTAGAGCCCAGTTGCAAAAAGTTCTTTTTTTGTTGTAGTAGTAATAAATTTTCCTCAGATCAGCAGAACCCTTTTCATGTAAAAATACCCTACGTTCTAGCTCGTGGAATCTGTTCTGATCACCGTATTGCCTTCTGTGCCCAAATGTGAAGTCTAATCTTGACAGTTTCAATTAAGACTAAAGTCCATTATGAAATGGCCTGATAAGAATTAGCAGGTCCTTACATGACTTGAGTCTCAAATAAGAAACTACCTTCCTGTAAGCTTCCCATTCCAAATGTGCTCAGCCTGTGTTTGAAAACAGAGTAACACTGTTATACCAACTGCTGCTAGAAAGTCTGAAGTTGGAAAATTATCTTTCTTATTTCCTGTTGCGAATGAAACGAAGAGGAATAAAAGCAGAAGTCAAAAATTAAGCAAGCTCAAGAAGTTAAAGTTGAAAGAAAGTAGGTGGAGTTCTTTCTCACTGGACTCTGATTTCAGATAGAGATGACATAAAGGAAACAACTGAAGCAAACTGAATACCAGAGTTACGTACAAGTTTAATTGAGCCGGTTAATCCACCTGAGCAGGTGGATTGTGCTCAAATTTTGCTAAATAAAACGTTGAGATGCTTGAAGTAGCATTAGAGGTCCAGGAATGCAATTAATGTCCTCATTAATTCTGTTACAAAAAGGGGAAAGATTAGATTGTGATATTCTTAGAAGAAATGCAAATATGATTGTCTCCAGGGTTGCCTACTGAGGTCTGGAGTTGCATGGTTGAAGCTAGCGTGTGCTTCACAATTGATGCTTGTACACTTTGGAACAAATCTTTGTTCCCTCAGCAAGTTCTTTTAATGCCATTTTAGTGTATTATACAACTCAAAGTAACTTAGAAAATGGTTATGCTAAGATAGAATATGGTGTGTTTTCTCTCTTCATACACAACGTAGCTTTTAATCCAGTTAGTCCATTATTTTGTTTGCAAGAAAAAAATTAAACCAGTGGGCAGGCAAGACTCAGGAGGAGGTTTAAAAAAAATACCATTTTAAGCTGTCCTGCTACACCAGGGGTTTCCACTTCCACAGCTGGGTTAGATGTTAACTCAGTTGTTTGTGGGATCTTTTTAGCAGGGTTTACACACTTTTCTGTTACTGGTTTCAGAGAAAAAATGTTTTTTGTGATGAATGCTCATTAACATTTAGATTAACAGCCCTGTTTTCGTTCTGCCTTAAACAAAACTCTTTAACAGTGAGTTTTGAGTAAGAAATTTATTTTTCTTCAGTACAATACATACAAAAGACACTCTATCCTGTTGGCAAAAAGCAGTCTGAGTTTGCTTCTAGTGAAATACCCTCACCCTGAGGCAGCAAGTTGCCATTTCTCTTTCCCTCAATTTCTCATTTCTTCATAAATCAGTTGACACTGCAGATGCCAGCTGTGCTTGCTCTGAGCAGTCATCTTGTAGCTTTGATCAGTATTTAACCCACGTGCCCAACCCATAAGCTGTGTATGTATGTACGGCCTTTCTGTTGTAAAGTGTGTTTTGACAGAAAATAGCACTGAAGCTCAGATTCAGACATATCAAGAAATGGCCCACACACCAGAAATTAAGCAATAATAATTTCTCTGGGGATTATGATCCTTTGACCAGTATCTAAATACAACTGGGTGTATAAAAGATCAGAATACAAGCATTATATGCACTCATAAGATGAAAGATTGCAATGGAAATGAATGGAAATCTATCTTGCAGTAGTAGTAACGTGTTCTAAGTGTTATTCTATAATAGCACTGCTTGAGTGTTTGAAAACCATGTTAAATAATGCTCCCAATTTCCTCCTTTGTTACAACACATCATATTTCTCCATGACTATGCTTTTTAAATGGTATTTTTAATATTCTACTCAGCTAAGACTGTACCTATAAATACATCATCTTTGCGTTTTTAGTTTCTTTCTGGGGCAGCTCATCAGATTGAGAAGTGCTGTGCTTTGATATATGATCCTTGTTACTTCCATACTAGATTGAGCACTAATTTGCTGTGTTTGACACACATTATTCATCATGAGGTTTGGCACCAGCGCAAAAGCAGCGTAATGCCAAAAACTGAGTGCACTGCAACTGCAGCAAAGCCAGGAAATAGTGTTCCTGATAGCATTGTATTTCAGCATCAGGTTGAAGCACAAGAAGATGCAATTATGGGGCTACATCTGCAATGCAGAAAAACCACAGGCTTCTCAGAGCATTTTCTTGAAGGGCAAACAGATTCTTCCTTTAGAGTCAAATAGGCTTGCATTTCACACAAAGCTGGCATTACCTCACTGTCTGTAATTACATATTGTGAAACATGAAACTGAAGCTGGGTTTTCTTTTCTCACACGCGGAGGACTCATTATCCCTGCTACTAATTGAGTTTGAGGCAGTGGGCAGGTACATGTTTTAGTTCTGTTTTTGATGTGTGCAGTGGCTCAGCACGGGATGCCACATCTACCCCCGCGGGGTAAGGCCCGGGCTGTGCCTAGCTCGGTGTCGCGCCTCCAGGGCCGGCCAGCGAGGATGCCGAGGGAGTCCACATGAGCAGCAGTATCCCGTGGCGGTGCTCTCCCAGGACGCGCTTCCAACCCTCTGCAGGTCTGAAACGTTTTAATGCGAGGGATTTTTAAAATCTGTCTGCAGCAGCTTTGACCGGTGTTTCACAGATTTGCTTAAGCGCCCTTTAAAAGCAGGGAAGCGGCCGGCAGCCGCGGGATCCTGCAGCAACCAAGCCCCCCGGTTTATGCTGCGTGAGGTGGGGAAACACCTCTGCGTTCGCAGCCGAGCCCGCTTGGTGCCCGGTACTTCTTGTTGCCGGAGGCGTTACCGCTCCCTCCTCGCTGTCCCTGTCCTGCTCTCGTGCTGCGGGGCTCGCCTCTGGTTCCCGGCCCCGAAACCGGACAACCAACACCCCGTGGCACCGCACAGGCTGTGCCCGGCGGGGGCTGCGGGCCCCGGGCTGCCTCCCCCACCCCAGGGCAGGCGCCCTTCGCCGCGGCGCCGCCCGATGTCATTCTTTGACTGGGGAAAGACCGCCGTGGGAGCGTCAGGAAGGGAACGGCCTTTCCCAGACCGGCCTAGAAGGACCCGGGGCGCCCTGACACTCCGCCCCGCGCCTCCCCACGCCCCTGCGCGGGCGCTGGGCTCGGCGCCACCGCCATCTTCTCCCAGCCTCCCCCAACCCCGCGCCGGGAGGACCGAGGAGGCTGGCGACGCGAGGTGGCGCTGTAGGGCTTTGCGGCGACGCTCTGGGAGTGCCGCGCGGCTGCCTCTGTGGCCCCATCGGTGCGTGTAGGGGGGAGCTGCTTCCGCTTCCGCTGCCCTTGTTGCCGGCGGGAGGTGATGGGACCAAGAGCCACGATGTGGCGGAACCTGCTGGTGAGGCCGCCGGGCCGGGCCGGGCTAGGCTGGGCTGGGCTGGGCTGGGCTGGGCTAGGAGAGCAGCCCCTAGCCGGGCAGCCTAGCCCAGCCCGCTACTGCTGTGTCTGTACTGGGGGGCGGCAGGGCGGGGGTGTGGGGGGCTCCCTCCTCAGGGGCGCCCGCCCGGGCAGCGGGACTCGGCCGCCCGCCGACCTCCCTCCCTGCCGGCGTCCCCGCCGGCCGCGCTAAGGCCGGGTGCTGCTGAAGGAGCTGCCGGGGTGGGGGTGAGGAAGTGTCACATCTCCGGTCCTGGCCTCATTCGCTCCACCTAGTGCTGAGCTTCGGGCACTTGAAGGGATGGCAGCTGAGCCAGTGGGTCCGGGCTACGCTTAGTCCGTCTCTGAGGACGTCAGTTTTACGGGGCGTTTATTTGGGGTGGGTGAGGGGAGGGCGCGTTATTCCCTTCCTTGCAGCCGGCTTCAGCGGGATGTTTGCCCCGTGGCTGCGTTTTTAATGGTGGCAATTTTGTGGGGGAGGATCAGTGTTATCAGTGTTGCTTGAGGGAGACTGCTGGCAGCTTAGAGGTACAGCTGGCTCTTAACTTTGAGACTTGACGTGTTAGCAGAGACTTTGAGCCTTCGGAAGAACTGTACGTTATTGGTTTTGGTGGCCTGACCTGTGCTAATGAGCACCTGTATGATCTGACTATGGAAACAGATTCTAGCTTAGGACACAGCGGGGTGTCTTTATACTCTGTGTGTCAGTGTGTGTGTGGGGTGTTCCTTTTCCAGCTCTGTGAAGGTTAGCTCCTGTGCTGGTGGCTAGCAGGTGAACTGCAGCTATGAAAGAAGATCCTTGTCTGCACAAACGTGTTTGTCTTAAATATTACTGTCCCCATCGCTAGAGTCATGCAAAGTAAATCATGCCTAGAGCCAAGATCTATGGAGCAGAGGTCGAGATTTCCCCCACAAGGATGCTTAATAATTTTTTATTAAGGTTATGCTGCAAATCCATAAATATATTGTAACATAGTGAAAGTAATTTTCTTGTGTTTTTCCTTTTTATGTAACCAGTCAATCAGTTCTTTATATAGTCTTTTGAAAGATCATCTGAATTTAAAAACAGTGAGTTTTGGTGTAGTTTTATTTGGGTTTTTTTTTTTCATTTGTTTTTAAAGACTTACTTTCTGTTCCATCCATTTCTATCTTACTTTTAAAAGAAACTATTTCTACCCAGTGTGTGGATATAGCTGAAAAATTTCACTGTTTTTAAAACACCATTTATCTTTTATTTCAGGGTCTTCGCCAAATTTCCCAGAGGACCATAAGCACTGCTTCACGCAGGCAGTTTGAAAATAGAGTTCCTGAGAAGCAGAAGCTTTTTCAGGTATTGAGTGAGCACTGACAGTAGAATGATGTTAGTAGAGTAACAAGGTTTTAGTAGACCATAACTGCGTACGTTTTATTTCTAAAGATCTGGTGAAAGTTCTCTTTACGTCTGAGGTGAGCTCTTGAAATCAGTTGTTTGGCTACAGTGTTTGAATCAGGAGATTTTTTCCACAGATTCTAAGAGTATTTGTACATGCATACTTGAGTTGCTGACTCTTTAGGGTTTTTCTGCCCTGTGAAATGGTTTCTACCTGAGTTTCTAATGAGTAGTAGGTACTGTACAAAGATAAAGACAGAGCACTCTAAGATGAGATGAGATGGGGCAGTATGTCCTAAGAACAAGTAGAGGAAAAACAGCAAGTGAGAGGACAGAAATACAGTGAAAAGTTAAACCTGCACTCTTACAGCTATATCCATAGCTCATAGATGAGCCCCATAATTCTTAAGGAGGATGTGGCATTACTGTGCTTCTCAATTATGGAAACAGTAAAAGTCTTAAGGGATTAGAGTCACTCCTAGAAAATTATTGAATCTTTTAAAATTTCTGAATTAATCTCTTCCTGATCGCTGGGGCCACCTAGTGAGAACCAGTGGTTCTTCAAATGCCAAAGCAGTGGATATTCAAGAGCATACTCCCACCTGTGAGCCATAACCTGGAGCAGTAGCTTCATACTGAGGATAGAGTAGACTGGGCTTCAGTGGTGTGAAAGGGAAAAAGTATGTTAGAAGCCCCAGTTTAACAGTTTTTGTATCTTGTTGAGTTCCTTTCCCCTGAAAGAGAAAGCAAGTCTTGTTGGGACACTGCCTGAGGAGCACAGTGTTCACTGTGAGCCAAGGGGAAGTGGGATGTTGGCAATGGGTGAGGTCAGAGGTTCTGTTTCTGCTGGCAGTAGATCTCTAGGTGTATCTCTGCCTCCTCCCATCCCCTGCTTGTGGGGCAGCAAGTTAGGCTGGGCTGGGTTGCAGGTCACCAGCACTGGAGGCTGGCTTGAATTCCTGAGCAGCATGAACTTGCTGACAAGGGTAAAGGTCATGTGGGTCTGGTGTCTTGGAGTTTTACTTCAGGTGGAGCAAAACAATTTCCTGTATGATACCAGGTGACAGTAGAGGCTCCTCCCCTTGTCATTCCCAGTAGCAGGGATTGACTGTGCTGGAGATGGATGGGAGATTTCTAGGGATGGTGATCATACCCTGCGCACCCGAGGGGGCTGGCAACTGGTGTCAGAAGTGTTTAGGCATCTGCCAATCACTGCTTTAGAAATGAATGTGTGCACCATTTACTATTCTTCCCTAGTGAGTGATCACCTGATACCGGAGCGAAAGCCTGAAAGACAAAGCAGAATCTAAGTAATGTTTGGTGTCTTTTGGGAGTTGGGAAGATAATTTGGGGAAGTAATTCTTATTCTGGATAATTCCAGTTGTATTAACACAATATTGCAAGAACTGTAGTTAAATAGTTTCTTTTTGTCACTTGTTTCCATTAGGAGGATAATGGCATCCCAGTTTATCTGAAAGGCGGTATAATGGATGCTCTGTTGTATAGACTCACCATGGGTCTTACAGGTTTGGGTAAGGCTAATACTAAATATTTACGCTTTGGAACAATTTCTAATGTGCTGATATTAAAATACTTTTTCTTTGGTACTATCTCCAATATGACTGGTGTTTCTCTGTAAATTAGTTATGCAGTTGCTTCAGTCTGATCTGCAGAGCATACCAATTTCGTGTAGAGAGGGGGGGAAAAAGCCATTTGGATATACTATATATTTATTTGTCCTTTCTCAAGTTTAGCTTTTCAGATGGCTTTTTTTTTCCCTCCTGACTAATAATACTGTGGGCTGAATACTCCTTTAGAATTCATGCAGGATGTTAGAGAAAACTAGAACTACTTAGAAAGCATATTCTGAAAACAAGTAAAATGTAATTACAGTTTTGTCACTAGCCTGACTCTTTTTAGTGCTAGGTGACACTTGGTGTGCTGAGGTTTCACATGCTGTGAGAGCTGGCAGAGTATATCCAAGCTTTATGATGCTGTATATATTTAACCTTTATGTTGCTTGTTCATAGTTTTGTAATAGCCTCTAACTTAAATATGTTGATCTAATGAATTTTCAGTTCAGTTACTTTGAGAGTGAGTAACTGTGACTTTATGATTGTCTGCATAGGTTCCACAAACATGCCTCTCCCTTTTTGTTTCCTGTTTCTTTATTTTTATACAGTCTATGGAGAGCTATTTAAGGATTTTTTTTTTTCTCTAAAATATGAATCGCCAAAAAAAAATTGTTGAGATGTGGCTATGGAAATGTGTTGTGTCTGAATTGCAGCTGCTTATTGTCAATATTTCTTCTGGAACAAATTGGGAAAAGAAAGCTGACTTGAAAGGAATTCTGTTGACTCTTCTGAAAATATCTTTTCTGTGTCTGAATTCAGGAACAGCCTACGTTGTTTACGAGCTGCTTGTCGCTTCGATGCCCAAGAAGCAGAAATGATTCCAGTTCCAGATGCCTCAGTGACTAGCATCTCTTCGTCCACTTCCATGTAACTAAGATGGCAGCTTATACTTATTATAAGGAGCTGGCTTGATGCTTGGAATCATAATTTAAGTGTAACATGTTAACTGCAATTAATAAAGCAGTTTTTATGTTGTGTTGTGGTGGTCTGGACTGTATCACATGTTCTACATTAGAGTGCTTTTTACTTCCAGTAAATGTACATTGAGTGGATCAATATGCAGATCTTTGAATTGTGAGGCTCTTTTCTTTGTGTGTCGTTTGTGTTAGTACTTCAAAGGTGAGATAAATGCCCTGGATACATATGAGGAGGTGATATCTTGTCTTTATTATAAGAATTTCCTTTTCTTGCTTTAGTGGAGCAAATTAATGTTGTAATAAATGATTAGGATTAGATCAAACCTCTGTGGAAATGAATGTTGAGGACTTGATGATTATGCTGTATCTTTGCTGTCAACTGCTGAAGTTGACTGTAATACATCTAGAAATAGAGGAATCTGATTCCTGCTCACCACCTGAAGGTGGCAGTTTTTGCTATGTAGAGGTGATAACGCTGTCCTCTGCAGCTTCAGGGGCTGGGAAGTAGTCTCACTTGAACTCAGCACCTTCATCTAATAGGGTGTTTTTTTTTTCAGTGGCTGTTCTCTGCTACAGCTTAATTGAACATCATGTTTCCTGAAAAGAACGGAGATTTCTAAGCATGCAAATATGATTAGCAAGTGATCGTGTATTTATCTTGCCGCTCATGAAATCAATCCAGCATTGGCTCCTGTTTCAGGTGACCAAAGCCAGTTTGTTCTCATTCATTGGGGTAAATAAATCAGTTCTTTAGCATAAAATAAGAAAGAAAAGGTTTATGATAGAATTCGAGGGTATTCTGGAGCAAATAATAAAGTGGAGGCCTTTTATGCTTAGAGAGGCTGCCTTCTGCCTCTGTGAATTGTACTCTGTAGTTTGAGATTAGGACTGCCCTATGTCTGCAGAGTGGGAGTAGATCGAGTCCATAAGTACACACCAGGTTAAGTTGATTAGGTTTCAAACAACTGTAGCATAAATGGGGTTGGGAGGGGCCTCTGAAGGTCAGTTGGTCCAATCTTCTGCCTAGAGCAGTGCCACTTCAGATCTAAGCTGGGTTGCCAGGGGCCTCGACCAGCATCTCCAAGGAGGGAGATTCTACAGCTTCTGTGCAGCCTGTTCCAGGGTTTCACTGTCCCTTCGCTGAAGTGTGGCTTTTCTGGGATACAGGAATTCATGTGTTTAATGGATGGGTGTTAGCATTCCTGTAACACAAATCTAAAGGAAGCAACAATTGCACTTGACTATTTCCACCTAGACAACCACGAATTTTACAAACTTTAAGAGGAAAGCAGGTATCTTTCAATGTCTTATGTTAAGACCTCTCCCAGAAAATGAGGCAAAAGCTGTAGGCAAAGCTGAGTTTTAGGTTGCTGCTATTCCTTCACGTGAGGGTGGCAGTAGCTGCTGCTTTTAAAGGTCGGTCAACATGGTTTCTGGGTGAGCTGTCAGCTCTGCTCCAATGTCATTCCTGCTGGGTCACTCCAAACTTTCTGGCAGCAATTTGAACTATGTGCCCTAAGCTAGGTTATGTACCTTAGCAATAACCTGGCTGAGGAGTGCTCGCCTGCTCCGTTTCACCAGCAGAACTGTATGACAGCACTCTGCATGTGTAGAGATAGCAAATGGCTGATCAAGCTAGTGGTTTGCTAATGATCCTCTCTGAAGGCCTCTTTCAGTGGCTGGGGTGGTGTTTATCAGCTTGCTGTGACACTGACAACCACAAACGCAGCTGGAGATCCATCGCTGTGGGGGGAGAAAAATTTAATTGTGGTTTAGAATTGGGTAGGGGTGCTCAGTAATAACAGTTAGCTGCTATTGTGCTTTTAGGAACAAGCCTTATATCCAAAGTAGCTAGCGCTGTCAGTGAAAATGCCTGCTCTATGAAAACTGCTTCTAGGAAGTATCTTTAAGTTGGTGGGTACGAGAATCACTTGTAAGCTACCCTGATGCCTCGTACTAGCTCGACTATTGCAATTACTGGGGAAGAACATCTCCAAGAACCAGTGGTAGCTGCGCATCCCTGGTTAGGTTTTATGTTCCCACCACAATTTGTGCCTTTGTAGCCTTCCTGTCAAGTTGCCGCTTGTGGGTTGTTCTGCTGAAAGTCTGGTGTTGACTCTGGACAAATAGAGCTCAAAAAAAAAACAACCAACCCACAAAACATCAAAATAATCCTTTTGTTTCTCTTCTCAAGGAAACAGTGGGTTTTCCAAAATGTGAAAATGAGCACAAAAATCTAGCTTCCCACCACCATACTATTTTAAGCCTCTTGTGGATTGTTTGTTTAGAATTTTTCACTGCTGTCCTGGTGCACCAAAGTATGCTTGTTGAACTTGAGGCAAACAGGAAGAGAAGAGCCAGTGTACTCGGAACTTTCTAGTAAAACTAAAAATCTTAAAAAAGGAGAGTGGAGGAGTACCCCTCGATGGTAGTCTCTCTGCAGTGGTTTTGGCCAACTGCATAAATAAAAGAGTAAGAACTGCCTGGCTGAATGTCTCAGAAGAAGGTTTGGGAAACAGGATACAGCTTATCTTGAGATGAACATTGATGCCTATAAAGAAGGGAAACCTCACAGCACCGTGAACTGTACTTCACAGCATGGCAGTACATGCTCTCTGTGCCACTGGTAAGGCTACCATGTGCCCAGGGTTACTACTATGGTGTGGACCAAGTGGTGGACATCTGGAAGGCAGCGTAAGGAAAGATCAAAACCTTTAAAAATCCCACACCCTTTCCCACCTGCAGGAATTACGAAGAATGTTAAAAGAAGGACAATCGTTTAAATAGTCTAAATTATAAAAATCTTGCGACGAGCTAGCCGGTAAACGTGGGTTTCCGTGTGCAACCGAAGCAGAACACGCAGCCGTTCTAGTTCTTGCAATCAACCGCATCTCAGAGTCCTCTGTCTCAGGACCGGCGGCAGCTTGTGAGCTGTGCTGCAGGCAGCAGCCCTGGTGGGAGGGTGTGTGGGGTAAATGCAAGCTTGGAAAAAGGTCTTTGTACTGCAAAATGATCAGTATTTGTAGGCAGAGCCTTGAAAAGTTATTTAAATGAATAACAAGTGACGGAAAATTGTTCTGGCAGAGGTGGGTGTAGTAACCCCAAGACGCGTCCCTGGAGTGTGCAGCTGGAGGCGGGCGGGAGAGCAGCTGGCGCTGCCGGGGCCGCGCTGGGCTGCTGCCGAGCCCTCACCGGGGGGCGTCCGCAAGCCGTGGGTCTGCCAGCGCTGCTGGGCTTTTTTTTTTTTTCTGCTGCAGGAGCAGCAGGAGGATGAAACCAAACAAAACCCACGTTCAGCTGCTCGGCACCATTTTCTGGGGCCGCGTTGGAAAACTAACAGGGAAATACCCATCTGCTGTTCAGTCTGTATGTGTGAATTGTTGCAGGCGGTGTCCGCAGCACCAGCTGCCAGAAGGTGCGAACTAGGTGTCTGTACTGCCTATGCAGCCTTTCTCTAGGAAAAGGCAAAGAGAAAGCTAGGGCTAAAATTAACAGAAAGTGTTTGGAAGTATCTGAAGATCTCACCTTCAATCTCCCCAAGGGTATTTTATGAGTAGAAGAAAATAAACAGCTATTACTCCCTCCTCATGTGAAAAAAATGATGAAGTTAAAAAAATAAAATGGTTGGTAAGATGAAGTCGGACTGCTAGCAGTTAACACACTCAAGCTGTGTGCTTTTCTTGTCTGATTCTATTGCTGTAGTGCTTAATTACCATCCTTAAATCAACATTTTCTGGAGTTGGGTATTATACTGAGGTACATATATTGCTACCTTACTGCAGCCCTACTTTTGATTTGTGTTTAGGCAATACACGTGGTGTCTCTCCCCAAAAGATATTTCATGTTTCATTTTGAGGTGCATGTAAAATTTATTTTTCAGTTACTGTTATTAGAAATGGTAGCTATGATTTTTTTTAATATTTTGCTTTAAATGATGGGAAAGCCTCCTGGAGCTGAGGACGTGGGGATGCTGTCCTGGCTTCCACTGAGCTGGTTTGTTCTAGATGTCACCCCAAAAATATGGGGGACATTTTCTGTTAGTTGATGAGTACTACATCTGTTCCACCTCCCTTGCCACCCTATTTTTCATTCTATAAGCGTTTAAACTGATATGGTTTTAAGGGTAACAAAGAAAACTTAGTAGTGCGCCAGCGTTCACAGAATGAAAAGAAATTGTTCATGCTACTGTAAGAGAAATGACCATTGAAGCAATAATCAGACAGATGAAACAGACAAAAATTAAATCCTCAGTACTGCAGTTCTAGGTTACACAATCCTTTCTGAGACTCCAGACATACAGGCCATGTTTTACTTTCTCCATTTGGAAGGTAGCTCAGAACTACCTACTCTTAGAACTGTGCCCTGGGCTACATTTTCTTGGCTGCTGAATACACGTATAGATGCAATTAGCCTGACACACACAAAAATTTCCCCAGTAAAAGTCTGAGGACTAATAATACACAATATTGCAGCACAGGCTTCCTAAAAGACACCTTGAAAAAAGTTCAGAAACTCTCAGAAGTAAAATGAAAACACCAGAGAGAACTCTAAGTGTATGATCTTATCTGCACTTTTTTTCTTTTCCAGATCCCAGAGTAAAAATACCACTTTTCTAATGTTGCTCACCTTGGCCATCAACTGCTCTGAACTGTGAGAAAGCACGATGAATTTTTTGAGGCATCTTTCGTATTAAGCTGTCCTTCCTTACTCTCCCATTCTTTCCCAATTCTTTTACATATCAAAGAGCTGGAGGGTGACCTTCATAGTTGCTAGAGTGAATCAGACTTTCAAAGACAAAATCAATCTGATCAACCTGACTTGACCCTAAATAAGGTATTTAGGTGATGAGTAAGTCAGAACCAATGTATCTTTTCATGTGCATGCTTGTGCGATTATTTTTTTAACAAGTTCCTTTTAATAATAACACCACCTTCTCTAGTCTAACGTGCCTGAGCTTTTCACTTATTTTTTCAGTACTCAGTCAATGCTGCTGTAAAAATAATGGCTTGTCCAGAAACACAATCAGAAGAGAATATGTTGGTTGTACTGTAGTTTTTCTGAATGAGTATTCAAGTCTTCAAATTGGGTGGGCAGCACATACGGCCTGTAATATATGTTTTGGTCTTGTCTCAATATTTCTCAAGAGTTACTCTCATTATTCACAGGTTTTCTATGAGACTAACAGATCACAGGCTTCCCCAAAAAACATGTAAGGCTGAAGCACATTTGTATCTGTTTTCTCAAAAATATATGTCCTTGCAGAAAAAGGTAATTGGCCAGAATTCCTGTTTATAAATGTTGTGACAAGCCAAGTTCACTCACAGGGCCTGGGGAGGCACCTGAGAGAAGGATGTTATCCCACTGAGTCCCCAGTCAGGCAGCCCTGGTTTTAGCTCCTGGGAGAATACCAATGTCTGTGTTCAGTTCGCTCAGCTCACAAAGTATCCAGTCCCATTGCATATAGCCTGCTACGTCCTAGAGAAAACTGCCAGAGAGGCATGAATTTGTCCTCTGCTGCTGTGCTTCTTTCTTTTGAGTTCCTAATCCACCAATCCGAACTTTCTGAAACGTAAGGATCATTCCTCTCCTCTGCCTGGTTTATGCAGTGCATGTAATTGTCGTTCCTCTCCCTCCCCAGTATTTTATTGTTTTATTGTTATATTAGCAGTATTTGGTATTTTAATTGGTGAAACTGCCTGTCCCTTGTCGTATTGGGTCTTTGTCAGCTGCAGAAAAGGCAAGATGCTGTCTGGTGGCCATGGAAATAAATTGGAAAGGAATGATCAGGTAAGATCCAGTAATATTTAACTTCACAAATACCAGAAGGTGGAAGGAGCTACAATAGAAAAGACCACAGGAGGCTTGGAGTTTTAGACTAACCTAAAATAAGGCTTCCTAAATGGAAT
This sequence comes from Phalacrocorax carbo, assembly GCF_963921805.1. NCBI lineage: Eukaryota > Metazoa > Chordata > Aves > Suliformes > Phalacrocoracidae > Phalacrocorax > Phalacrocorax carbo. The sequence continues at coordinate 94,329,813 of NC_087515.1, forward strand.
TGTTAGCAAACTAAGTATGAAACGAACAAGGTCACGGTATTGCTTTAAAAGTGTGTTGCAGCGTAGGTGCTCTCTTTCTTCTATGAGTAACATTTTTGACTGCTAATGGAGGTGTAAAATAAGAGAGGAGTAGAGTGTCGTGTGATATGTCAGTCTAATAAAATGGTATCCTTACCATTAGAGGAGTAACGAGGAATAACTCTCTTCTTGAGGCTGTCTGTGAAGTTCACCTAGAGGTGCTGTCATCTCTCTGTGATTTCACCAGGAGCAGCAACAGAATGTTTTCCTTGAAAAGAACAGTAAGGTGTTCAGTTGACATACTTTATATATGTTGAATTGGAAGTGTTTCAGCTGCCACAAGGATACAGAAACAACTTGAACCATCTCTTAATTTCTTTGGGTTAAAAATTTTGTAGAGGATAGAGGATTTCTCAGGGCCAAAAGTCACGTATGTTTGCTGAGATTTAACAATATCTGAAACAATAGCAAAAAATTTAAATACGTGTAGATGGTTGTCTCATTTTCCACAGAAGTTTTCCCTTTTAACCAAGAAAACTGGACCATGCAGGACCCAAAATCCGTGATCTGCCCCAAATGTTCTGATTCCCAAATCAAGATTCCTCTAAGAGTTTCTATGCAAATCTCTTGGTTTCATTCTCATCAATGTGACCGTAACATCATGCACAGATATTTAGAGATGCTTTTTGGAATAAAAGGGAGACAGGGAGATTTGGTGCTGCTGGAGCTTGTCTCACCTTTTGAGACAGTTTGTTCCCAATAACCATGAGCAGCTTCTGTTCCTGCAGGTGTGGAAGGAAGAGCTTGTGATTCTATCAGGACCCTTAAGCTACGAGTGTGTTCTTTAACTAATTGAGTAATATATGTTTATTTAATATCAAAATGGTTCCACATTGTTTCATCTCAGCGTGAGCACTTACTCTGGATGACTAATGGCCTGGGACCTGAAGTTTATAACGGAAAGGCTGACACACACGTTCAGTCTTATCTGTCATAACACTATGCGAAAGGGAATTATATAATTAAAACATTTTAATGATCTCTCTTGCTCAGTGGGAAGATACAAGTCCCAAAGGAGCCAGGCCAACTTTGTTATCAAGGTTTATTCAGTCATCTCTTAGGAGCAGTAGGGCACATTTTGCTAAATATAGTGCGGTGTGCTAATATGTGCTATGTGTGGAGCATTGCACTGGGACCATTGTGCCACAGAGCTGGAGCGCAGTGCACCAGGAGGTTAGTACACCTTCGCCCTTTGGCTGAGATTTTTCAGAAATAAGTGCCTAAACTTAGACTCCTAAATCCATACTCAGACATTTACATAAATAGCCTGATTTTTTAGAAGAGCCATACAAATAAATTCTCTTCTGTTAAAATCATAAAATAGAAAAAATTCTACAACAACAACACGAAGAAAGGATATTATTATTTCTGGAAATAGTACTCAAATGTATGGCCAGATTTCTGGGAAAAGAAGAGGGGAATCACAACTTTTGGTTACCCCAGCTTAATTAATTCTGGGGTACAAATGCAGTTTCTGAAAGGAAGTCAAAAAACCTGGGAGTGGTGTAGCAGAATCATCAGCTGTACAGGTAGGCAGTAAAAGCTGTGTATGATGGGTTTTACAGAGTTAGACAGCAACCCCTGTCACAATTTTTACCTCCCTGTTCAGGTCTGAGATCTAAAAGCATCTGGGTAGAGACTGGAAATCACTCCCCGCTAAACATCTTTTGGGCGACATCAGGCACATTTGCTGGTCTCATTCTGGTCCCCAGTAAATAGGTATTTACATGGGCAGACTACTGAACTTGGCGCCAGCAGACTTGGCTGGCAAAAATACCAGAGATGAACAGTAAAAGTACTCAAGCCAGTTGCCGAAACTTGGGAGCCTAGCACCATCTCAGGCTATGTTTGAGGCATTTGTTTGGGGCTGGCAGACACAACAGAGGTCCTGTAGGAGACTCACACACTCATGTTAGAGCAGCTGGGGGCCCAGCAGGGTGCCTGTGGCACCCAAAACAGCACTGGGGGCTCGTCTCTGCCTCCTAAGTGGTCTAGTACAGTTTGAAATGTGCCAGGACCAGTATATGGGTCCTGGGCTGTAGCTGGCAGCTCCACAAGAGGTCTCAGATGCTGCAGGGCACTCAAATGGCTCTACAGCCCAATGTGAAAGCAGCTGAGCCAAGCACCATGGACGACGGGTGGCCAAACTGCTCAGGCACTGCTGAGTTCATTAACTAGATCTTCATGAGCCACTGCAGAAGTTTATATGCTGGGCTCACATGCAGACACCTAAATGTATCTTAACCCAGAGCCAAATGCCACCTGAGGTGACCATGCAGGACAGAGCAACGGGCGCAGCCGGTGTTCTCAAGCAGCAAAGCTGTGATGGTGGGGCATGAGTCAAGGAGCACAACCCCGTCTGCCCTCTTGGCTTCTCTGGAGGTTAGAGAAGCAGATTCTGTAGTTTTTATTAGAAAATAAGGTCCCAACAGCTACTCATAGCATAAAGAAAGGGACCTCATCTTGCAGCTGCTTCTGTTCTTAACTGGGGAAGATCACGATGTAGCAAAGCCCCATGTTGTGATGTACCTTAAGCAGCACATTACCTAAATACATTTCAAAGAGCACCGGGCAGAGGGGGACGGAGCAACAGGTTAAATTTACCAGCTGAACATTTACACACTAGAAAAAGTAACAGCAAAGGATGGAAAGAACCTGGGTGGTGTTTCAGAGTGTAATTTGTGCTTAAAAAATGGTTTGTTTAAAAATCCTAAGCAGATTATTTTTTAATATACTTTTTTTTTTTTTGTAAAACAAATAAAAGACACTGGAGCTGGTAGCAAACACATTTCTCTGGAGGAGAATATGTTATAATAGAAATCAGGACAATGCCAAAACTAAGACATGTTCAATAAACTGGGGTGGCTAAAAACTAACAGAGTAGCGAGGCCAGCTGGAAAGCATCCAGGACAGTGGAGGAAAGGGCATATGAGAGGAGACATTTTAACAGCTTCCTGTGAAGCCTTTCTGCAGGCTGTAGAGGTGTTGATACACAAGAGAGACACTGAACTCCAGCAGGTGAAAAAGGCTGACAGCAAAGAGTGGGTAGGAGCTTTCAAGTAACCCTTGAAAGGAGAAACAAAAAACAATAGTTTTCTGTTTACACAACAGAGTGCTTTTGATACTGAAGCACAGGGCAACATCTATTTATAATCCAAATAAATCTAATGTTCTGGTATTTGGAACTGTCAGCATTCAACATATTGGGAAGCAGCAGCCACAAGGCTGCATTAAGAAATGCTGATTTAAATCTGCATTGTTTTGCTCTGTGTATTTTCTCCTTTAGTCGCTAGCCAATTATGACTTGTCCAAAAGAAACGGAATTGTTTTTTAAAGTTAGCTCATGTGGAGGTCATAAATGTCCTGACAAGTGATACCCAGGCAGTGCTTTTAACGCCTGCAAGCTAAGCTCTTGCCTGACTCTTCTTTCCACAAAACCTCAAAATTTCCATGTGTACATCAATGCCTGTGATAGGTGACATGCAGGTCAGAGCCCCATAGTATATATAACCCAGGCTATGAGCTTCTTGGGCCTGCTGTATTCCCTGGCCATGTCCTGGCCCAAGTTTTGCCTCTCGGGCTCTTTCTTATGGAGAGAAAAGAGCTGTGGTGAACGCCACAACCTGCCAGGCTGGATATCAAGGCACTGCGATTTGGAAGGTGAGTGGAGGGGGCGGCAGGGATGGTGACGACCATGGAGTCCATCTCCCCTAAAGTTTAGAAATTACATGACTGTCAAGTACAGGCACACCGTATCAGCGAAGGGGTTTTTAGCAAGACCGGTGGGGTCTGTACCTCTGGCAGTCACAAGCAGTAAGGAAACTCCCAGTCCTGGATCTTTGCTCTCAGGCTCAGAGTTTGCAGAGATGCCAGTTAAGTAAACAATTAATTTTTTGTACTAAACTGACTATTTTTTGTGGAATGATCTGAAGATACAGGCTCCTCTGGTGTACTACTTTTTTTTTTTTCCCTAAACATCTTTCCTTTCACTTCGGAGTAGACTTTTACTCTGCTGATGCAACTTATTTCTGACTGCTGTGCTCATAGTCCAACTATGGACAGCATGCGACTCACCTAAACCAAGATATTATCTATTGCCAGCCATGAGAAAACAGCTCCCCAAAGTATGCTGTTAGTACTAACTATGGTATGGAGGATTTCTCTTTGAAGCCCTAGCATATTTTAAATAAGAGGGGATGAACTAAATGGCCTCTCAGGATCTTTTCCAGCCTCATTCAATATGGTGCTGCGCATTCGTATCAGGTTTTCTTGTTAGAGTGTTTCTTTTGAACGTTTGTCCCACTGAATGGACAGGAAGTTTGGGGCTGACTATTGCATCCTCTAAACCTTCTTGGAAAAGATGCGTACCGGGACAGAACGCAGCAGCAGCTGAGTATTCGCCCTTGACAGCTTCACTCCAACCTGCTCCTCAGTCAGGGGAATCGCAGCATCCCTCCCTACTCAGTGGCTTTTGTGCTGGTCGGGGAGAGAAGGACAGCATCAGCGGTTGCCCTAATGACAAGGTATTTGGTCTTAAAATTCTCTTGCTATCGTTAATTATTCCACTGTCTGCAACAATGGGATCAGGTCACTCATTAGCTAATGCAGCTTGAACTTTCAATACCTTTGAATACCTTGTCTGTAGGGGAATAGACAGGGATCGGCGACCGGAAGATCACGGGCTGTGACGGAAAGATAGACTCCTCCCCATAGGAGTGGCAGGAACAGGAAGCGCAAGAGCTATATAAGCGTGTGACGCAGCTAAATAGACGGACATTTTGTATCCATCATATTGATGTCTGTGCATCACTGTCCCCAGGGTGGGTAGAGCCCTGTGTCCCGGAGATATGCGGCCCAAGATAAGTTCTCCCATAGAAGCGTACAGCAACACTTGTCCATTTCAGGCACAAGGTCATCTCCATAAGACTCCCTACCACCTACACAGATGCTGCTGACACAATATATATTGAGAGGGGTTTTTTAATATAGAAATACTAAGAAGAATTAGTAAGATGTTCCTATTCAGAGCTTGGCACTGCACCACCTCAGACTCTGCTGCTGATTAATATTGTGTACTTCTTTGTAGGAAGTAATTACATGGAAATAGTTGAAGGGTTACCAAATGTAGGGGAACCCATGGCTATTAACCTTTCATCCGCAAGTCTGCAGCTAGTCCATTGCTGTGACAGGAATGGTCGCATTAAGATGTAATGTGATACCTGACAAATACACAGGGCCACTGTCCTCAGTTAATTTCTTTTCATGCCCTCTTTAATCAAGCAAGATTTGTACCGGCTTCATTCGGGGATGCTTCCCGAATAGACCAGGATTCTTCTGTGAAATAATGAATGAGCTTCTTTGAAACAAAGCAACTTAATTTAGGAATGGTTTAATATAAAGGGCATTTGTGTATATATATATGGAAGGGACTATAAGATTGTTGCATCTAATTTTTCCCAATTTTAGTAGTAAAGACCTGATATTTTTTTAAAATGACTGCCTATAAACTAACTTTTGTAAGACTCCAAAATCACATTAGAAGGCCAGTTCCCTTCTATTTATAACTCTGCTTTTGAATGATTTATTTACTTTTCCAGTTCTATTTATTTGGAGCCACAATCATTTCTTACTTTCAAAGCATTACATGATGGGAAAAATCAGTCAGAGAAATTAAAGAAATAAATAGTTGTGAAGAAAAACATACCTGGTGAGGTAGATAATTATTTAATGGCTGTAACACTCTCCAGGGAGGCTGCTTCCGTAGTTGTTCCGCTAAATTAGTAGATTTCAGATAGAACTAGTCCTCTCTGAACACTGCTAATATAAGAAGCCATTCCTCATTACAGAGGTCAGACCAGTACCGCTCTCTGAATACCAGCTCTGAAATGAAATTATCCAAATAAATAAACACAAGGCTGAGTTCTTCTCATGCCATTGACTGGAAATCTCTCAGAGAAGGCAGGGCCTGGAGGAAGCAGTTTGCTCTATTTTGTCCTTCTGCATTTAATGGATGCAGATATAATACCGTGCAATATTAGCTTTATGACTGTTTTAACAGGAGTTAAAAAAGACACTGGAAAGGTCATCCTTTGTGCTGTAAGAAACAAATGGGCCTCCTAAATTACTATATTAAGACAATGTCTAATTTTGATACACTGTAATGATAGATGCAGTGATAGACTGACAAGCAAAGTAGTTCCCGGGTAGATCTAGGTAAGTCACTGGTAGCGGCACAGTTTTGCCTGTATAACAACATTTAATGCTGAATCTATCCATTGTTAAAGAGCTGACACTTTTTTTGATTCTTCCTCTGTGTAAAGCATATACACAAACACATATATGTCTATCTATACACATGAATAAGGCATTTACCATATTCATATGTAAAGCAGATGCAACTAATTGTCAAAGGCCAAATCTAGTGTGATACCCATATGGAAAATGACATTCAAGGTTTACAGTGCTGAAATGCAGAATGGCCTGTTTCATTCTGCCCTGGCAATGCAGCCTGAGGAAACAAACAAAAAACCCAAAGGTGCCAGAAGCACAAAGTATCTTGCATTACTCTAGACCCCAAACCAGTTCAAAATTTCTAAGAAATTCCTGGTTACCTGTAATAATACTATCACGTACCTACACCAGAAATGGGCAATATTATTAAATGCATACATATGAATTCAAATCTTGATTTTTTTGTAATTAAATTTGTCGCTGTTTCAATTTATTCATTCTTCTTAGATGATAGCAAAGAAAATTGCAGAGCTGGAGCACATGGTCTTTATGTGTTTAACACTTGCCTAAGAAACAAGCAGACAGGAGAGTGTTGGTAAATGTTTATGCATTTCAGAAATGCCTTCTGCATCACATATTATGTACTCAGACTATGAATGTACATAGCAACAGAGCTGATTAAAACCAACCCGTTTAATTACTGTGATGTATGGAAGCACACACACTAAATGCAATTCATTGGTGTATTTCACACGTGAAAGATCTTAGGAGGAACATGGTTAGAATGGTTAGAACAAAGAGTTAAAGAATGAAATCCTGTTGCCCTTGGAGTCAATGAATTATTTGCTCTTGCCAGCCCTGAGCCTTATTTCATGCCAAGAAATTAAGCAAAGCTGGTCAGCTGAGAGGAATGGGAGATAGTCCCCTGCAGCAGCACCTAGGTCTGTGAGGGAGAGTCTATGAGATTCTTGCACCCCTAAGAGACCCATTGGTTTCAAGTCTCCACTCATGTAAATCCAGTTGTAGATTTAGAGCCAAATTATTTAAATCTTTTAAAATAATTGTTCCAAGTGAATTAACTTTTAAGCAGAATAATACATATTTTATTCCATCCTCATTATTTGCATTAATTGGTTTTAACTATTAACATAAAATCTTGTTTATCCTATGATGAAAAAAATCCACAGTATATTGTGAAAAACACCATCTCAGCACACAAGTGATAAAAATATCTCATTGGCATTAATTCACTTCCTACGGAAGGATATTTCATTGTAATCCCTGATATCTATTCTTCTGAAACTCTTGTTCGCACCACGTTTATACTGGTGTTCTTGGTCTGTTCACCAAGATTAATTGCCTGAGAAATTAAATTAAAAATTTTAAAAAGTATTATTTCTTAGAAATATTGCTTTTATGTATCAGATCTGGATAGGAAGAAATTAAATTCCTCATGCCAAAATGCCAGAAGAGAAACTCCAACTCAACAGCTGGGCAAAGGGGTTAACAGGTCAGGAGTATTTGGAAGTTTATCAGCAGAGGAAATGTTGCCTTTGGAAAGAGCATTTTATCAATACCAGGGAGCTGAAGCTGTGGCGTGTCCCTGAGAGCAGCAGACTCGCTTCCAAAGTGTCTGAAAATGTCAGTGCACGTCTTCTGGTTATCACTTTCTTTTCAGCATTTGGGTTCTCGTGCAGATAACTGCTCTATGACAGAAATGAAGACAACCCGATTCAGCTCAGGAGAGACAAGTCCTCCTGTTGACATGCCCTTGATCTCCTAATTCTGCGGAAAAGCGCCCAGGAGCCGTCCCCCTAAAAACCATTAATCTTCACTATCAGGCCCTGGCTGGAACTTGTCCTGATTGCTCCGAAATTCGTGTCTGTGCAAAAAGCTGGCACGGAGCTAATATCCCCCCGAAATATTACAGACCTCTCCAAACCAGGGTCCTAAACTCCGCACTGAGGGTTTGCCCCGTCCTTCCCTCTCCCCAGGCTTTTCCCTTCCTTCTTGTCCCTTCCCGTTGCTTTCTGGCAGCAGCGGCCCCCTGGGCGCCCCGCGGAAGCCCCGGCGGGGGGACCCCCGCCCCGCCCCCGCCCCGCTCCCGCCGCCGCCGGGGGGCGCCCCCGCCCCGCGAATGGCCCCGCTCCGCCGCGGGGGGACGGACGGACGGAGGGGGCCGGGCGCGGCCGCGCGGGGACGGACGGACGGACGGAGCCGAGCGGGGCCGCGGCTGCGGGGCCCCCGCCGCTTTCCTCCCTCCACGTTTGTCCCCTTTGCGCCTCCCGAGTTTGCGGATCCGCTCCGAGGGGGCGGGAAGCAACGCGCTCCGCGGGGACCGTGGTGACATCTCGTCTTTTAGTCCGGAGGGGTCCCGGAGGAGCCTCTTCCGAGACGTGACCGGGGCTGCCGTTCCCCACGGGTGCGGGAGCAGAGACCTCGGCTACCTGCTTCCCCCAGGCAGGGAAGGGACCGCGTGTCTCTCCGTGTCACCCTCTGGGACACGCCGGGGGCCACGGGCAGGCCCCCGGGAGCAAGCGACGGGAGACCCCCGCGGAGCCTCTCGCCCAGAGGGCTGCCCGATGTTGGACGGTGCATTTTCTTTTGAAGGCACCCGGTTTTAGCCAGGGGCCACGGGCGCGGGTTTGCCCGCAGGGTCCGAGGGATGCGGAGGAGGAAGGGGGGGATCGTGCGCCCCGGCCCCTCGGCCCGCAAAGCTCGCTGCAGGCGGCACCCGGCACCGGTGGCGCTTTGTGCTCGAAGCAAAACACCTATATGACGAGGGAGGTGATTTAATATATGTAGGCTACATAGGGTGGAGGCCAGACACACCTGAATTGTGTTAAAACGACTATATTCTCTTTGCCCTCGAAGCTCCCGGGGCTGCCCGAGCTTCTCTGCAAGGCTGTCCCGGGGACCGGCAGGCTCTCAGCGGGGGTGGGCCGGGGACTGCGTGGAAACCCCCGTGCGGGGACACCCTCCGCGCCGCCGTCTGTCGAAGCCGTGCCCGGGGACTCAGTTTTTCCACTGCCCTCCCGCGTCCTCCCCCGTTTGGGAAGCCGAGGGGAGGGAGGGGGCGGCGGGCCGGGCCCCTGCCCCCGGGCGCGCTGCCGCGGCGGCCGCCCGCCTCATGCCGCAGGAATGCGCGGAGGTATGCGCCAGTTTCCAGAAGTGGATCCCCTTCCTTGCTGGAGCAGAGCAGCGCATATATCACCCGGTGGCAGCAGTCCACCTTCCCTGCAGTTTCGTAACCGCTTACGAGGGTAAATTGAGAGTTGGGAACAGCCCTCTATTAAGTAGCAGATTGAGAAGAGGCTCTTCCCACTTGGAGAAGGCAAGTCTTCCCAGACGGACCCCTCGCATCGGGAGCTACACTAGTCGAGGCGCCTCCTCTGCGCTCAGCTATTGCCGCTGCTTCTGCTCCTCCTTCGCCGCCGCTGCTACTTGCTGCTCCCTCCACAAGGTGCCCCCGGAGCTTCATCCTTTCTCCTCCTCCCTTTACCCAGGTCCGACGGCTGCGGCCGCTGCTGCCGGCACCGCCGGAGTCACCGCCGGAGGAGCTGCCCCGCCACCCGCCCCGGCACCCCGCAGCCGCCCCCGAAGGTCTGTGCCCGCGCAGGAGCGGGGATCCCCTGCCCTCCCCTCGGCCGGCCCCCGCTGTCTGTCCGTGCGCACCACGCACGCAGCCCCTTCTGATGCACTTCAGGCTGCGGTTAGCGGCGCTGGGCTGAAGGCTGACACGGGAAGGCAAAGCGTGTGTGTGCGTGTGTCTGCGTGTCGGGCGTGTCGGAGCCGGCTTGCGGGCGTCAGGCCGAAAGGGCGGAGGAGCGGCGCAGGGCAGAGCCCCCCGGGGGGCTGCCGGCCGTCGGGCCCCGGGTCAGGCACGGGGAGACCGGCGGGCTGCCGGCCGCGGGCGCTGCCGGCGGAGGGGTGCCCGGGAGAGGTGGCGGTGGCGGTGTCCCGGTGGCGGTGTCCCGGCGGCGGTGGCGGTGTCCCCCCGGCCGGAGGCTCCAGGCGGAGCCCGGTGTCAGCGCCCAGCACGCCTCCGGGCACGCTGCGGCTTTGGCAGGAGCCCTCGCTTCCCCCCCTTGCCTGTGCAGCTGCCGGTGATGCTTTCTCCTGTTTCCAGTTTTTTATGCTTTTGGGAGGTAGTGGGTTTTTCCTGTGGATTTCTTTTTTTTTTTTTTTTCGTTTAGGTTATTTTTTTTATTCTTAAAAGTGGTAAATGTCGTGCACTGCGCGGTTTGGAAACGTTTTGGCTAAGCTTTTGTATGTTGAATTAGTGTGAGATTGGACCGGCACTAGTGAAAACACGTTTTTTAAAGTGGTCTCTAAAGGTCAATGAGAAAGCCTTGAGTCCGGATGCAAAGTTCGGTTGTGTCCCCGCTGAGCCAGTGAGAGGACCTTTCCTCCACCACCTCCAGGCTTTCTTTCAGTTTGTGAGAAGGAAACTGTTTCTAGGTGGGCAAATGAATGCTTTGGCTGAGATGTTTTACTTCATGAAAGAAAAATGTATATCAGGAATGGTAGACCTGCAGCAATAGTGAACTCCTAGATGCCTTTGTGAGATGATTAATTTCTGTTGCTCTTCAAAAGGATCAAAAGATGGCACTCCAAGCCCACACAAGATTTCCAGGACAGAAGTCCATTTGCACTGACTTTCGGCGATCCTTAAACTCGCTGCAGAATTGGTAGATGTGCTCAGGGAGAGCTGTTTCCCACGCAAAGCAGTGATACGATTCTGGAGCTTTCAGGACAATTTAATGCTAACCTTGGTCTTTCTTGTGTTAGTGTCAGGGAGTCGCTACCATCAGTATTCCTCTTCTCTTTACCCGCTGGAGGTACCATTGGACTGAAACTATTGTTTAGTTTTTCTTCAAGCTCTTGGTATTTTTATGTGCATTTGGCTAAGGCAAGTATATACAGCTGCCCGGCAGAAGCCTGTTAAGTTCAGTGTCAGTAACTGGGAAATTCCTGGATCTCCATAGCATCTACCCACTAAATGTGCTTTGCTGGTTAGCGCTGTAGAGGGCGGAAGAATGTTATTTTCCCCTTCAGCTGTTTCTGCGGGCTAATGTTTCATGTATTTTTCTTTGTTTTGCTCTTGTCACCTTCACGATAAAATCTGTTGCCTAATTGCTTTAGGAATTCTCTTTCCTCCAGCCTAATTATGATATATGATGCATTTATGACTTTATTCAAACAAATTACCGTCCTCTACTTCCCATGATAGAAAAACCCAAACTTTAGAAACACTTCTATGCATATTCATTGAGGACTGTTCACATTAGCCTTTACTTAGACAAGGAAATAATTTGGAAATTTTGCTGGAGTAATTGGGAGTAATCTGACATCACCTAGAGCATGTACTTATGAAGGTATAGCTGCTTGCTATTAGGAACCACTAACTTGGCCTAATCCCACTGATTTTGCTAGACAACCTGCAGTGATTGTGAGACTCTTTCGCCTGCCTGCTTTCTGTACTGTATTTTAAATCTGTTTTCTCTAAGGACGTGTAAATGAATTATCAGATGTTGAAACATCATGGCTAGACAGACGTGTCAGGTTTCAGTTGTGTGTTACACACACTTCTGTATAATCTATTTCAGACCCTCAAGAAATGAAGAATAGCACATTTGTAGGCAGAACCCCTCAAAAAAGTTTTATTACAGTTTCCAAACTGCCTTGAGACCACTAAAACACAGTTAACTAAGTGCTTCAACAGTTATGAAAAAGGAGCCGAATAAAATCCCCAGCTGAAAGAGAAATTTAGTTGATCCAAGGCAGGAATGACCTCTGAATTAGCTATCATCACACTCGGTGATGAAGTCATGGAGCTCCCTGCTGGCTCCTGTCCGTGTGGAGGCATGGATCTTCACCATGCTTCCCCGATAAAATTAACCCCAACTAGGTTAAAGCCTCATGTGCTTACTGTGATTGGAAAGGGTTCAGCAACAAAAGGCACGTTATTGCGAGACGAGACTCTCCAGTTAGTCATGCAGATCTGTCATCGTCTTGGACGGCTTTCAAGTCTAGAGGTTTCAACCTGGTCCCGTGGGTGGGAGCTGGGGATAAGGGAACAAAGTGAAATCCACGGTTCGTCTTTTTTATGTTTCATGAATACACCCACGCAATCCTCTAATCCACGCATATCATTTCCTTCTCCTTTCTCCCCCTCCCCTCCCCATCACTGCAGATTCATTCATGTTGTTGTGATCTGAAAGGGCAGAAATGAAGACAGCGCTGTGCTCGGCAGTCGCTGCTCTGTGTGCAGCCACCCTCCTCTCCTCCATCGAGGCTGAAGGTAACCTTCCCCTCCCTGCCCCCTTGTCCCCAGTGCCCTGCTGACCAGCAAACCTCCCAACCAGTCTTGAGCTACCAGCTCTTACCCTCTCCATTTTTGAGTGTAATTACTTCACCTTCTCTCTTTCTCTCCTTCAGAGAAATGCCTTTCCTTCTTTGCCCAGCTCCTTCTGTGCTCTGTTTCTCCCGGCTAGTCAGCCGGACCATGCCTCCCTCTGTCTGTCTCTCTGGTGTGCTGTCCACACCGCCCCACAGACAGGATGGGGGCCAGCCAGCGCGGCCGCCCGGGCGCAGTGCCCTGAGGAGCCCGCCACCACTGCCGCCACCAGTGGGCAGCCCGGCATGGCCGGGGCCTGCGGCACTGCCCCGCTGACGGACTGAGAATGGCTGGGCTTTGTGCTCTAGAGTCTCATTTAGTTATGTTGAGAGAGGAAACGAAAAACCCACCACCCAACAAAGTGCTGCTTTGAAATAAAATGCTCCAACAGAGTCTGGCTCTCTGCGCCTGTGTGTTTTGTCCGGGCCAGACCCCTTGCCTTCGTCACACCGGCCTCCCCTGCTCGGCGGGGCGACCCCCGGCTGAGCCCTGGGGTGGCCGGCCCCTCCCTCAGGGATGCATTGGTCTCCGTGGTGGGTCTGACCTGGGGGAGACCCTCGGGGAGATGTCCGCCGCCATGACATACATCCCGAGCACTGCTGAAGGGTGGCTGGGGCTGGGCTAGGCTTTGCTGCAGTGGCTGGTTCCCCAAGTCTCTGGCATGCATGTGGCGCCGTCACTCCCAAAGAGGCCTTTCTTCTTCTCCTCCTCATCCTCCTCATTGGGCCCAGGCCAGTCTCTCTGGAGGTTGAGGTCCCTGTCAGTCTGTGGCAGTGTCCTGCCTCCAGCTGCAGGGATGAAGACCTGGGGAGACCCATCGTGGCTGCTGCACTTGCCACAGTGCAGCTCAAAATGGCCTGGCCCTGGCACATTTGCCTCTCAGCGGATTAACATCAAGTGTGGGGGCAACCTTCCCTGTTTCTCTCTGTGGGAGCTGCATGGCTTTTGTTGTAGTAACAGTATTTCTGCCAGCAGTGTCTGCCAGAGCAAACAGAGATGCTGAACGTCCTGTGCTGAAATGACTTGATCTGACCTCCAGGACCTGACTCCATCGTAGGGTCAACTGAGCCTCTGGGTGTGAACTCCCTTGGATTTACTGGAAAAAAACAGAAGCCAGCATCTGATAATGCAGTTTCCCCCCCTTTCTTCTCTTTTTATATTGAACTGAAACAAATTCTCAAGCCGTGGCCTGCTGCAATCTCCTGTATCTGTACCTGGTCACCTTGACTGATGGCTACTGAAAGCACAACATCCGAGATGCCTCTGGGGGCATTTGCCGCCCCCCCCCACCCCAAGCAGTGCTGCTTGCTTGGGGCACACAGGCATAAAGTAGACTGGCTTTCTGGAAAAGGATCACATTCCTGCCAGTAGTACAGCATCTGGTCACCCTAGGAGAGAATCAGCCTGCTGCCTCCCTCTTGCACTGCGTTGTTGTTGGCTGAGGAACCAAAAACGGTCATTTGAAGTCATTTCAGAGTTGCATTTGAAATGCAGGACCGCTGTGCCAGAGAAAGGAGAGAAAGTGCGCAGTTTTGGTGGTAGAAGGGAGTGGATGTGTTTGTGTGTTCTTCCCCATCTTAGGAGGGAGCTCACTCGGAGCTGGAGTAATGTTGCTGTTGTCCTGCACCTCTGGTTACATGTATGGAGTAGGTTATTTAAAAATGTAAGTGAAGGCGTGTTATTTAGCTGTAGTGGGGAGAAAACTAGTCATCAGCTTGAGTACCGTTAATGAAAACTACAAAAATGTATTTGGAGAAGCACACAGTTATTTTATAGTGGCAAAACTAGGCACATTGCCAGACAAGCTAGCCAAGGTTGTCTAGGTCTCATGTTGAAGGATGCGCCGTTGCTAAGCAAAAGAGTGGACAAAGCCTGATCTGGTGAGTTGTAGAGCACTCCTGGACAGGACTTACGTTACTCTGCATTCAGAAACGTGTACTAAATAAGATGCCTAGTTTACCGTGATCAGGTTTCTAAGAGAAACTGCTCCTAGCTCCAGAGTTTAGAAGTAAGAGCAGAAAACTGTCTTGAGTAGGACTTGCAGTGAGAAATAGCGGTGCTGAAAATGGAGTGAGAAATAGTGGTGCTGAAAATGGAAGTTCAAAGCTAGTACCTTAGGACTTGCTGTGGTGGGAATTGCTTTCGTAGAGCTTTTTGCAGTGTGTTTTTTGTTTGCACTATACTGGTCATCCTTCTGCACTGTTTTAATTTTGTGCTCCAGTTTTGCATCATCTTTGAAATTGCATGTTGGATCTTATTTACTTTAGTTCTGGTTTCATTGTAACTTAAATCCTATCTGCTGAACTGACTTTCTCCTGTGGACATTTGTTCTTTAGTCTATTTTTCCAATGTTCATATCACTTTGTGGCAAAGTTCTCCCCCCGCCCAGTCAGTCCTCTCCCTCTCCCTTCAACCCCCCCCCCTTTACCCTCCCTGCACTCCCCTCCCCCTCCTCCCCCCCCCCCCCCCCCTTGGCTCTCCCTGTGGTGTTCTGAAGAGATGCAGTCTGAAGTTTCTTTCCCTGAGGTGTTGGTAGACACTTGGTGGGATGAAAAAGTGAGAGGAAGATAAGGGAGAGGGCCATCTGATATGGTAAAAATTGTTGATATGGGGCGGGAAGATGGAATGAAAGCAGAGGGAAGGAAAAGCTTAGTTCTATTTTTCCGCCTTCTTTCAGATTTCATTTTCCAGTCTCCCCTGGGAGTAGATCTGGTGTTTATCTGACACTGCTGTTTGTAGATTCCTAAACCTTCCAGAATGAAACGGGTTCTTCATCAGCATCACAGCTGCTCTGCGAGTTCTTTGTGAGAGCCGTGCTCTGTTGCTGTTGGCGAGGCAGTGAGCTGCAGTAATGGCGTAGAGCTTTTCTACAGAGGTACAGCAACGCAGGGGTTTCTAGTTGGACGTTCACTGTAGCAGTAGAGGGGGTAAAATCAACATATAGTCTAAATGCATTCATGGCATTTCACTGGGGAAGTTTTTTGTCTACCCTGGACAAGGAAGCAAATCTGTTGTCATGCTTGGCATTTTCGCTCTTTTCTTTTTAGTGAAATTCTTCTTGTTTTGCCACCCTTCTGATGTCTCTCTCGACTTAAACTTCTTGTGCGTGATGCTATATTTTATGCTTTAAGTTGTTTCTTACCTTTTTAGTCTAGCACTGCAGTACTTCAGTGCATTCCATGTGCGTCCTCGTGTCAAAATTTCTTTCTGTCACAGTAGTTTTTTCCATCTGTGATCACAAAAAGCCGGGGGAAATCTACATCTTTTCGCTAGATAAGAAATTTTTTCATTATTTTAGTCATAGTTAAACCAAGTAGATTAGTATGCAAATAACCTGTTAGTTATAATCTCAAGGTAATGCTGTGATGATGTCATGGCTTGTGTAGTGTGTTGTGTTTCCTAACACAGTGGGATTTTTGAAAGGCACAGGAAAGAAATGAGGAAATTATAGTGGAGTGCTAAATATAGTGAGTCTTCTCCAGTGATGGAATTCCAGATTTTGTTTCACATAGGGATTGTGAATGGCAGCTACTTCCAAGTAATAGCAGTTTTAAGTCTGGTACTAGATTTAAATTCCTTGATCTTCTGATTATGTTTTACTTCTGTCTTGGTAAGACATTCATTGGGATCTTTCAGCAGCCACGTTGTGTTATCTGTAAAAAGCTGTAGACTTTTTTATGTTAGGTTTGTATTACCTGTTAAGTAATACAAGCTAGTATAAGACATACTTAGCATGAGGAAGATGCCTTGCTCTATATTTTTTGTTCCAGGAAATATACTATTATTATACATGTATATAACACAAGGAGTGGCAATGTTTTGTGGTGGTTTTTGTTTTTGTTTTGTTTTTGTTTTTTAATGGTGCATAAAATAGGATAGCCAATTGAGAAATTTATCATAGCATAGTTCTAAGAGTAATGGAAATTAATGCTGTGTCAACATTATTGTCATACAGCAATATATTTTTTTACTATGCTGGAAACCTGTAGGGGAGCCATACATTTCCGTGCATTGGCAGTGGAATCACTATATTAAGGCAATGCTATAATACAGTCACGTGTAACGATCATGATCCTGTGCCTTGGCAGGTCAGTGAGAGATCTGGCATGGATTTTGATGGACACAGGATCAGACTGATCAGCACTGGCACCACACTGTAAGCATATATGGAACTTCACTTACACAAGTAGCCGACATCAAGACTGCTTGCTTGAGTAAAGCTGTGCTCACACATAAGCCTTTATAGAGTGGAGTTTTAAGGTTTGTCCCTGTAATGGGACAAACTCTCACCACAACCAGGGGAATTTTGTTCCTCATTCCATATTGCAGATGTCTTATTTTTCCACTGGTGAATTCCCTTCTGGAAGAAGAATTTTAATAAGCTGGAGTAACAGATGGCCTGTTTGATTATTGCAATCAGGTTTTTATCATCTAAACGTTTTGCGGTACTTCACAGCAACTTACTGCTCTCTGGCATATGACCATGGCTTCACGTGGGTGAAATCTGACTCACCTGAAGGTCTCTGGAGGTTTTGGATGTTCTGTTTGAGTATCAAAAGCTCACAGGTCATCCAGAAGACATTTTGATGACACTGGATCCAAACTGGCTTTTTTTTTCACTCGGCCGAGGTTCCTTTTTGGATTTAAATGGGAAAAGCATTCAGTGCTTTGGTTTGATAAGACAGCCATAGGTTGAGAATGAATAGATTTAAACCGCAGCAAGGAAGACTAGGGTTAGGTGTTGGGAACAACTTTACAATGATAAAGGGAGTGAGGCTTTGGAGTAACCTCTGTGGGAAGCTGGCAGTCTTGCCATCAGTGGAGGTCTCTAAGAATGATCTGAGCAAACATGTCAGGAATGACATGGAGTGGCTGATCATGTCTTGGCTGTGCGATGGATGAGGGGACTTTCTGAGGTCCCCTGCAACGCTGTTGTTCTAAAAGGCTGTGAACACCTGGACGAACGGATACATCATTTATGTATCGATGCACTATTCTTGTTACCTGTCAAGATCCACATCTGAATTTTCATAAAACGGATTAAAATCCTTTAAAATGTTAAAGACTTTTCCTCACAGTCAGTTTTTTCAGTTTATCTGGAATCCGGTCATTTGGATATCAACAAGTTGGGCTGCTGCTGTCCTTCAGCAGTTAAAGCCTAAAGTCTCTGCTGCAACATGCCAATTTACTTGCAAGGTTGGTGGCGCTATTTTTTCCATGTACTGAATTTTTTTTAAAAGCATGCTCAGGTCAGTTGTCTCTGCCTTTGCATTAAATTTGTCCTGAGCCATTGCTACTGAAACAATATTTTATAATGATATTCTTATCCCCTAAATGTATTTTACTATTAACACGCGTTGCATGATTTTGATACTAAGTAACTACCTTGCTGTCTCTAGCATTGTGATATTCATAAACTGAATGATGAATAAACTGTGCATGCAGGTTAATGGTCTAATCTCACTGCCTGTGTATGGACGATAGGAAAAATAACATTTACTTCAGTACTAGTGTATCTGTTGTATCAGTATTACAAAGCCATATTATCCTATGGTTGTAAATGACAGTAAATTAGAGGGAAAAAATGCCTATGCAATTGGTTTTCAGTTTTTTTGAGCTCAATATTACTTATTGCAATTGGACAGTGTTTTTCATAACTATATATTCTAGCATTTATTTCTTTTTCAGCTCTTTAAATTATGTTCAAAAGTGAAACAAAATCTGACGTATGATGGAGATCTTCCAAGAAAGAGAGAAGATCTATATATTAAAAATGCCTGCAAAACAGTCTCATGGTAGTTAAGGAAAGTATGGCTGAATCTAATCTTACTTTGTAGAACTATTTAAACAATAATATATAATACACCTACCATGCACTGACAGTGAGTCAGTAAAATACTGCATGAATAAGCATGACAATTTTACAAAGAGAATATCATTATAAAATATTTATGAAACGTCTTTGTGTAATAAACGTTGTACATGGAGGCTTTTGTCCATCGTGGGAAGCTAAAAAAATAATAATCAACATTTCATTTACATATGCATGATGCTGCAAAATAGCGTATGTAAACTATTTCTTTCTGTACTGTTCAGTTACTTCTGTCATCAGCTCCTACAAGTTTTATTTGCAGTCATTTGTTCAGATCACTGGTGCCCTCTTTGCTGTTTTCTATAAATTCTGTAAAATAAATGTCCATAAATATACTTTGATGTTGTCATTTCATAATTAACCATTGTGTTGTTTGGAACCATACTGGCATTTTATGTTAAAATGCCACTACTAGTATGGGTACACCTGCTGCAAAGGGAACATGAAAACAATAGTTTACACCTTTGAAATTGTACAGCAATCTGGTGTAAACAGGTAGAATCTCATTTTTGTGAACTTTCGCATTAGCTCAAATATTTCAGCAAATTGCAACCATTACTAACCCCATTTATTATCCCCTTAGTTCCTGAATCCTTTGCAGCCACATGCAAAGTATGTCATTTTAGTGGCTTCTAGGAACAAAGGGGTGGAGCTCTCCATATTTAGAAACAAAATGATGCATCAGTATATTATTATTACTGATACACATTTTACATGTATATTCATTTCTAGACCCTAACAGAAATTGTTTTCCTGAACATTAAATGTCCAGTCTTTTCCTGTATTCTTTAAAATATTTTTTCTCTGCCAAATTTCTAGATTCAGTGAAATTGATAAGAAATATGACTATGCAGAGACTATATTCAAAAGCTGATAAATTCTTTGATGTCTAGTTAAGAAGAGTACTGTGTTCTCAATGTCCTAAATGATCTCATGATATTGTAAGCAGGTTGTGATTTGGCATGCTTGTACGGATTGCACCCAGCATGTAAAACAATTTCCTTTAATTGTTATGTGAAATGTTTGCATATGTGGTGATTATCTGTGAACTCATTGTACATGTATCCAAACGTGTTTTCTATTGTGCTTGATTTTGCTGGCCATTCTTGAATGTCTTGGCAACTCAAGAAACATATGTTCTGTGCTGTCTTCTGTAATGCGTATACTCTTTGATGTTGTGTCATATTTTGTCAGCTTTCATTTTACTCTTTTTCCAACAACATATCTTTATATTTGTTGGAAACAAATTTATGCAAAGACAATTTTAGTCAGCTTTGCTCAACATAATTTTGTTTATTCACTTGCCAAAGCTTGTTCAAACTTTTAAACATCCACCTGGTATAAATCTTTTGCAGTTAATCCACCGTCAGACTTGAATTTTACAATTATAGATGAACATAATGTTCAAATGTCATGGAAAAGGCCACCAGATGCAATAGTGGGTTACAGGATAACTGTGGTTCCAACGAACGGTGAGTTCTGTAAAATTTTCTTATGTCATTACAGTTTTGGGATACTTGGGTTTATTTTCACTTGTATCTAACTTAGGTATGAGAGTAGCTATTAACATCTTTCTGAAGTTTGTGGTCAAGACTGGGTAGCAGCAAAGGGCGTTCGGGAAGGAGCAGAGATTGTTCCAAGTTAGAGTTATTCTTACCATAGTGTTTACCTTTGGGGGCTGACTGCAAGTAATAATTTTTGGATGCCTTTCCTTTGCAAGGAGCAAAAAGGAGGTAGAATCATCACTCTGTTCCTCTTCTGTGCTTTTACCTTAAAGCTAGGGAATTGTATTGTACTTCATTCAAATACCTCTCCCAGGGGAAATATTGCGCATGTCAGATAATGAAGCAGTGACATCATATAACCGCCTGATAACGGCTGTGTAAGACACCCAGTACTCTATTTCACTGTGAGACATAATCAATGTAAAAGTGATATTGAATCAGAAATGGACCATGATTTGTCAGATGATAGTACATTTTGTATGTGCACTTTAAGTTTCAGTCCTGGAATTTACTAAACATTTCAGTAATTTTGTTTGCTATTGAAAACAGGTTAGCTTGAAGTTTCATGTTTCAAAATCTGTACTTCAGTAAAAAGGAAACTGTATTGTTCTAAAATTATAATTTGATTTTAGATAGATTGTTCTCTGTTACATTTTCTTCTTTTTTCTTTATGATCAAATTGTCATTGATATTACTGGATTTAAAGGCTGCATTAACTGTTTTATATATTCATTGCAGATGGGCCTACTAAAGAATTTACTCTTTCACCTAGCACTACCCAAACTATCTTATCAGATCTTATACCTGATATAGAGTATGTTGTATCGATAGCTTCATATGATGAAAGAGAGGAGAGTCTACCTGTTTTTGGCCAACTGACAAGTAAGTACCTGTAATACAATTAGAAAACCAAGTAACATAAATGAGTGGTCGTTCACAAAACTTGGCTTTGTTCCAGTTCCTCAACAAAATTGCCACATACCTAAACTCTCATCAGATGTAGCTGTCTGGACAGCGTTTTTCCATTAAGCATAATTCCTAGTAGAAGCAGAGATAATTTGCAACCGATAAGAAGAGGCTGACATAGATATATAATGTCTGACAACCCCTATAGAATTCTTTGCAGGAATTTACTGCTTCTTTTGAGCTAAACCTAATTCTCATAAACTGCATCTGCTGAAGTCAAGGGGATGACTCTCATAGACCTCAGTAATGAATCTGACCAGCTTCCTCTGTGTGTGTCTGTGTGTGAAAAAGCTAACTACTTTCATCAAACAATAAAATGTGACACAATGTATTTATATGCATAATAAAGCATGGAACTTAATTTTTTTATAATTCATATTTAATAAATAAATAACTCGTAAAATAAATTCAATTAAATACAAATGTTAAGCACAGCAGACTATCTTCTATGACGCATTTGATCACATATGTCAGGCTTCCCAAACAACCACAAGAAAATTACTTATGACGTGCTCCTCTGTGTGTTAGAGAGGGCTAATATTTCATTGGCATTTCATCCAGGCATGCTGCAGTTAACTTTCAGGAAGTTACTGTACAAGATGTACAAATACAGAGGATTCTTAATTATTTGCATTTTCTGTATTTTGTATTGCCCTGAATGCTATGTTATCAAATTTGTAATGTAGGTGATGTATTCATAACTTTCATTTATGTTTTCATGTTCTGAGGCTTGTCAGGTTTGTATCATTAATTCCCTACATGCTTTTATTTGATGTTAACAAATTTAACCTGATTTCCTCCATTAATTCTATGTTGTGCTTTGTGCAGTTCAGACAGGTGGTCCAGGGATACCAGAGGAAAAGAAGGTTGAGGCTCAATTACAAAGTAAGGTGTTTTGTCTTGCAACTTATCTGCCATTTTAGAGATAAGTTACATCTACCTCTAGGGCCCCGTAAAGTTAAACTGTGTTCCTGTGTTACCTAGCAATAAAGTTAACTTGTAAAATTGTCCAGAGTTAAGAAAACTTGGGAAGGGACTGGGGTGGAAGGAACATATAGCTGCATTGAAAGAATAAGGTGCAAAGTTGGTACTGGAACTAGGAGTTTCATGGAACAAATCTGAGCAAGTCCATGAGTCTCTTAGTCCTATTAGCAAAAGACATTGTGCTGTGGCTAAAAAGCATTGCAGAATAACCCGTGCAGTTGTTATGAAGAGATAAAAATGCAAAGCAGAAGCAGTAACAAAATGGAATGTTCCCATAACATCAAACTTGCAAAAAGCTGTATATGTGAGTTTTCATCTGCTGTGGCATAACAGATTGTGGAATAACATGAGAGGTGTCTCAAAACTGAGTATCTAGGTAATAGTTCCCTTTCGGTAATGGCAGCTAGAAGGCTCATATGGGTGTTCGCTTGCGTGAATAATGCTTCCCCAAGTAAGATATTCCAGAGAAGAATATCAATCTGTTAAACATCTGTTTGTTTTGGCTTTTACCTACTAAGCTTCTGTCAGACATTTCTCACTGATTTTTAAGAATTCAATTACTCATCTTCTAACAGATTATATTTTTGTGTGTGTGTGTTCCAGGATGCTCCATAAGTGCAATGACAGATTTAGTTTTCCTGGTAGATGGTTCATGGAGTGTAGGGAGAAATAACTTTGGATATATTCTGGACTTCATGGTTGCCCTTGTATCAGCGTTTGACATAGGAGAAGAAAAGACGAGAGTTGGAGTTGTTCAGTACAGTTCAGATACAAGAACAGAGTTCAATTTAAATCAGTATTTCAGAAGAAGTGATCTTATTGATGCAATTAAAAGGATACCTTACAAAGGTGGCAACACAATGACAGGTACAGATTTCCCACATATGTTTTTATTCAATATTTCATTTTATAATTCAAATTTGCTTTAAATTCTAGTTCATTCAAGTTCATTCAAGCCTTATGAATTCAAGCGTAACAACTTGTGGTGTTTTTAGGTGAGGCTATTGATTACCTGGTTCAAAACACCTTCACTGAGTCTGCTGGAGCAAGAAAAGGTTTTCCCAAAGTAGCAATTGTCATTACGGATGGAAAAGCTCAAGATGAAGTTGAAATTCCTGCAAGAGAGCTTCGCAACATAGGAGTTGAAGTTTTTTCTTTGGGTAAGTTGAGTTTTTCTAATGATTTAGAGATTAACATTACTAAAGAAGTAAGTTTTATGTTTTACAGATTCTGTGTTTCAAGAATTTTGCTATGTGTATGCCTTGAAATGGGTTGTTTGCACCCTCCAGAGTGGAACATACCAGTTGTATTAATTTAATAGTAATTCTGTAGCTCCTACATGGAGATTAAGATGACTGACAAGCATAGTTTCGACCTTGGCCTTACTGAAGACACCACATTATTTTCTTAGGTTGAAAATGGAGTATGTCGCCTCATTGCATTAATCATTATTTTGTAGTTTGATTACTGATAATGGCAGAAGGCAGAACTGAATTAAGCTTGACTTTACACCAGAATGTTTTGATACTTTATGAATACATTCACAGCTGCCTGTATTTTACGGCCACTTAACACAGTCCTGTCTATTGCAACTTCTAGGAATCAAAGCAGCAGATGCAAAGGAACTCAAGCTAATTGCATCTCAGCCTTCACTGAAGCATGTGTTCAATGTGGCTAATTTTGATGGAATTGTGGATATACAGAATGAAATTATCTTGCAAGTGTGTTCTGGAGTTGATGAACAACTGGGTGAACTGGTTAGTGGAGAAGAAGGTGAGATACTTTATATAAATGTATTTATGGACTTCAGTTTATTGTGATGCATACTTCAGGGGCTAGCCCTACTTCCGTTGCTTTGTTTCTGGAGTTTGATCTATTGCCTCATTTAGCAAGTGTGGAAAACAGGTCTCAGATTTCAGCATTTGAATGCAGGAGAACAGAACATGTGACGCAGTAGATTGGGAGTAGCTCCATTATTCCTTACTTTCAAGGGTAACACAATGATGTACAGTTATCAAAGTCTCATACAGTCAGTTTGGGCACAGGCATCATTTCCAAGGAAAAAATGTACTAAAGGGAAAAAAACCTGCTTGGTGAAAGGGCAGAATACATAATAGATTAAGAACCAAGAAATGAAAACTGGAGAATGCTGAGAAAACACAGACGCCAAGCTGTATCATGGCAGCTTTCTGGCCCTGTATGATTCAAACTAACTAGTTATTCTTTGACCGAAATGGCAGCAGAGATGACTCTGCTATCATAGTGCTCTGCTCAGGTCTGCATTTGTTCACGCTCTCTGCAGTGGTTCTGTGGGTGTAGCTTTTGCTTCGCGTTGAAACAGTATTAAAACAAGGCAGCATTTTCCCTGGAATATCTACTACACTCAGGGGACCACAAATGCAGTGTTCATATTTCTACCCTCTCACTGATGCCCCATTTGGACTGTCCTGTAATTCACTTGTGTTTATTTATGCTAAAAAAAGAAAGTGTTTTTTAGTAAAGATTAAGCAAAGATAACCAAATTTATTCCAGAAATAAAAATGTGCAAGAAAATATGTTTATAACTATAATTAATATTTTGGGTTTGCTTTTGATTTCTTTCAGTGGTGGAGCCTCCTTCAAATCTGGTGGCCACTCAGATCTCCTCAAAATCTGTTAGGATCACTTGGGATCCATCAACAAGCCAAATAACTGGTTATCGGCTGCAGTTCATTCCAATGATACCTGGTGGAAAACAACATGTACTGAGTGTGGGTCCTCAGACTACTGCTCTGAATGTTAAAGATCTCTCTCCAGACACTGAGTATCAAATTAATGTTTATGCAATGAAAGGACTGACCCCCAGTGAGCCAATAACGATAATGGAAAAAACACAACAAGTAAAAGTTCAAGTGGGTGAGTTAGGAGCTACTGTTGTTTTTACGTGGTAGCTTTTTGTTGTTTTAAACCTCTGATGCTTGTTTTAATAGCATACCTTTATTATTTATGAGAAGCAGCTTTACGTAGAGTGGTTTATTTCCTTTATATGCAACTGGGTATGATACATGAACTGCAGATGCAGTTGTCATGCTGTGGCTATTGAATATCTGTTTATGGCATAAATCTTTTTCTTTACAGAATGCTCACGTGGTGTGGATGTAAAAGCTGATGTTGTGTTTTTAGTGGATGGTTCCTACAGCATTGGTATCGCCAATTTTGTTAAAGTAAGAGCCTTTTTGGAAGTGTTAGTTAAAAGCTTTGAGATATCGCCTCGAAAAGTACAGATTAGTCTTGTCCAGTACAGCAGAGATCCCCATATGGAGTTTTCTTTGAACAGATACAACAGAGTGGAAGACATAATTCAGGCTATTAACACCTTCCCCTACAGAGGTGGATCTACCAACACAGGCAAAGCGATGACATATGTGAGGGAGAAAGTATTTGTTACCAGCAAAGGATCAAGACCAAATGTGCCAAGAGTCATGATTCTTATTACTGATGGAAAATCATCAGATGCTTTTAAAGAACCTGCAATAAAGCTGAGGGATGCAGATGTAGAAATATTTGCAGTTGGTGTGAAGGACGCTGTGCGTACAGAGTTAGAAGCAATTGCATCACCTCCTGCTGAAACCCACGTTTACACAGTAGAAGATTTTGATGCTTTTCAAAGAATATCATTTGAACTTACACAGTCTGTCTGCCTACGGATTGAGCAGGAACTGGCTGCTATAAGGAAAAAATGTAAGTAACTATTATTACTTAGAGAAATGTAGAAAATGCAATGAAAAAAGATCTGAACCAATGTTTTCTGCTTGTAGTTACCTAAAGAATTAGTATTGATGAAATTGTCCATACAAATGATAATTTTAATAACTGGGGATTTGCTTCTCATTTTCAAACATATTAAAAGCAATGAGGGAAATTAACACCAAGAGAAATGGAGATGAAAAAATTATTTGAGAAATAACTTTTTTCCCCCTCCTCTCCTAAGTACCTAGAAAGTTATTAAAGTGTGTGTCTATCTGGGAGTGGAGTCCTATCTATAGTCCTATCTATAGATACGACTAGATAGTCCTATCTATCTAGTGGAGTCCTCTGCTTTTACACTCAATGTCGAGTGCAACGGTTGCTTACTAGGGCCGTTCTTCTTTAGCTGTCAAAATGAGGTAGCCAGTCTAAGCTTGTCTCTCAGAATTTCAAAGGCAATGGAGCAATGCTGACACTTCCAGAGAGTCACTTGATTAACTTTTAGGGTAGAATGAATGGCTCTCTGAAAGGAGCTTAGACAAGAAAATTTCAGACAGCAGATGCTAGGTGATATTAATCTCGATCCAACTGTAAAGACTGAAATGAAGTAGCACATGAAAGTCTTCACATGCATCCAAATTTGGTGAGCTTGAATAATGTTTAATATTTAAAAGATTTCTAAGTGACCAACTTTTATTCAGCTGAAGTTGCTTATGATTAGTTGCACCCTCAGTGTTCCTATCTATGTTTAGTAGAACACTAACGTTGAATAGTCCTCAGTATTGAAAATCCCACTCTCTTTAAAAATAAGCCTTTTGTTTCAGGATAGCTTTGAGGAACAAACCAGCAAAGCAGTCTTTGTTTTAGAGGGCTCAAGCAGTCTTAACATCCCCACTGTTAGGCTGACTAGGCCAACCAAAACAAGCCCAGGATGTCAGGTTTGTGTTTGTGCCTCATGTCAAGTTCCTTGTTTCCCCTTTGACTCCATTTCTGAAAAAAAATACTGGGATTTATTTTGTCCTGTTTCTAATCTAGATCTGCAAAAAACCAAGGATTCTTAGTTCCCACGGAGGGCATAATGTTATTCATGGGACATATGAAAGAGGGTACCCAACTTGGTTATCAAATTCTAACTTAAGTTTTCATAAGTACATTTTTTTAGATGGACTATTCTCATTTGATCTAGAAATCACTGAGTTGGTGCTTCTACTCATTGTCATATGATTTGAGACAATCTAGATATGATCTTCATGACATTTGATAGCTGTAAGCAAGTATAGAAAACAAATATTGTTGCATGTGCAACAAAATATCTCTTCCATTAGAGTAAATCAAGCTATTGAGGGACATTTTTCATTTACTTTAGAGGCTTTGTGCTAAAAATATTCTAGCAAGTATGCCTCACCTGTACGTTTTTATTTCCATACAGCTTATGTACCTGCAAAGAATATGGTCTTTTCTGATGTAACATCTGACAGTTTCAAAGTGAGCTGGTCTCCAGCTGGATCTGAGGTTTTGTCCTATCTCATTAAATATAAGGTAGCAGTCGGTGGAGATGAATTCATTGTTTCAGTACCAGCTTCAAGTACTAGCTCAGTTCTTACCAACTTGCTACCTGAAACTACTTACGCAGTCAGTGTGATTTCTGAATATGAAGATGGTGATGGCCCTCCCTTGGATGGAGAGGAAACCACTTTAGAAGGTAGGCTTCCCATTATTCTCAGACAGGGAAGAGTCATATGTTCAAATAAGAATTTGCTTAATTCAGTGAATGGGTGTATGTGGAACAGCCAGCTAAGGCTGAGAAGCTGTACTGCTATGCTGGATGAGAATAAACATGATTGTCTCTCAATGCATTTAGTAAAGATATAAAATTCCAATAACAGACCAACATTAAATTGTTAAGATTGGGTTTTATTTCACCTGAAACTTGGATGGACTCTGTGTTTCTCTGCAGTGGCCTATTTTCAAATGAAGTTTTGTGTTGTCAGTAATAAATTCCTTGGCATGTATTAATCTTAATGTACACTTAAGTTAAAGTAGATGATAGTTGTAGGTGTCTTCCAGCTGAACTATTCTATTCCATTAAATAATTATGACTCTGATGCAGGAATGCATGTTGACTTTAATACATTTAATTAGCAGCTGTGTCTACATCTAACTTACATTAATAGAAATTCTGGCTTATGCACCATAGGCTTAAAGGGGGCTGTGTTTTTGGTCAGCTGTTTCTCATCAGAACTTCATGGGTCTGATCCAGTAGCTCTTACTGATTCAAAACTTCCATTGATGTCAGCATGAGTTTATGTGATCAATGGCTGTAAATTTAAGCATGGCAGCTGTACGTTTTCTTTATGGAGTTGCCATGATGCATTTCCACTGATTTAAAGGAGAAGGATGACAGTAAATTTGATTTGCTATTCCAGTAGTTGAATACTCAGTCTAGTCTAAATCATACTTTTTTAAACATTGCTCCACTCTTTTTCATTATTCCATGCTGTCATTTGTGACCTTTGGTGATGTCAATGGTTCCAAGGGAGCAAAAGGAACAGCATGGAAATTCGTTAATTGGTCTTTCCTTTTAGGATTGATAGAAATACACTTTTATAAAATAGTTTAGTTTGGATGTTAAGTTTGGAAGATACAGGTTTTGCTGTTGGTGTGCATATTTCCATGATTGTACCAGTCAGAATGTTTTGGCCACACATAACTTTCCCTTAGGAAAACAGACAAGCTCTTGGCTGATAGAACATGTAACTTGTGATTGTAAAGGACAGGGGAAGGAATAGCTTTAATAAAAACAATCAGTATTCCCACGTTGTAACTGATACTACCTTGAATAATTGTTAGCATCCTGACCTGACGAAAATCCCAACATGTCTGAAAAGACAGAGTTCTGCAATCATGTAAACATCAGCAGAACTCTATGCAGATCTAACTAACAATTTGGGCCAGCAGCTTTCTTGGCAGCTAACTTTGGTTTCAGGTTTTTAAAGAATTTGAGACTGATTATTGTGTTTCTGATTAGTAGGAAACAAGTTTGTTTCTTTAAAGATGGGATTATTAATTGCTGCACTCTTAACAGATCTGTAATTTAACACTGAAGAGCAATGCTTTTGGCATATAAATGTCCAGCTGGATTATAATTTAGTCAATAAACAATAAAAAACAGAACTTTTTTGTCTGAATGACAATGCTATGTACTGCTAGGCAACTTGCAGTACAGTAGATCTTAATGTATGTTGGAAGAGTCAAGTCCTTCTTTGGTGTGCCCACTTTGATCATATGAAATGACCTGAGGTGCTACACCTTTTGTCAATGAGCGGGCTAGGTTAAACGATTCACCACAGTTTTTCCTTAATTTCTCAGATAACAAGCTATTTCTTGTTTTTGACTTTCGGACTTAATTCAGAAGCCTTTTTTAAACCTTAGATGCAACGCACATTGCAATGAATATATTTTTTGTTGTGAAAATTTAACTTAAAGTAATAGAATTGTTTTGGTGATTTTCCCCTGTTGCATTTACTTTGGTGATTCCTTTAAAACAGGAGAGGTGCCTGTGTGTAGTTAGGTGTATCTGACAACTCTCTGTAAATGGAGGTGGTGCAGAAGCAAATGGCCACAGCAAAGAAACCTGTGTGATTTGTTTTGTTACGGAATTTCCCCACTATGCCCAAAAATCCCTTACACAGTTTAGTTCTGTTACCGCTAAACACAGTCAGACTGTCGTAAGTTTCCAAAGCAGCTGAATAAACTGTGATTAATGTACTTTTGGGGACAACTTTGTTACACTGCTGATTGTAACTCTGGCCCTAAATTTTCAGAAAAGACTAATGGTTTTTGTACTTTAAAACAATGGCAGGGCACTATAAGCTCTTGTTTTGGTAAACTGGATGAGCTAAAAGCGTGGTTGAAATGATTTCGCTTCAGATACTACTTGATTAAAAGTAAGCATTTACAAATTCTATATGTTTTTTTTTTGTGTGTGTAGTTAAAGGTGCTCCTCGAAACTTAAGGATAACAGATGAAACTACTGATAGCTTTGTAGTTGGCTGGAGTCCAGCTCCGGGAAATGTCCTGCGGTACAGGCTTGTATATAGACCACTTACCGGAGGAGAAAGGAGACAAGTGACTGTGTCAGCAAATGATAGATCAACTATTCTGCAGGACTTGATCCAAGATACAAGATATGAAGTGTCTGTTATTCCTGAGTATCAGTCTGGGCCTGGAAATTCACTGAATGGATATGCAAAAACTGATGAAGGTACGTGATCAATGCTGTGAATGTAGTAAGCTTGAGGAGAAATCCTGCATGCTGACATATTCGTACTGAAAAGAGAATAACCCATATTGGCTATATGTGTTATCCCAGATGAACAGGGAATTATAAAATTGCTTTAGCCTAGTTGAGAGGTAATTTAAGACAATATAATTCATCAAAATAGTAGTATTTAATTTTAAAATATAGTATATTGAACCTGCAACACCTAAATGGCAAGGTAACTTGGGTGAAGAATCTACCTATACGTTTAATTTATTGTCCTCCTGATTCTTCATATTGTCAATGACATAAATTATATTTCTTTTCAGCAAATTCATCTTCTGTTTGCACTTTGTTCTAAATGGCTAGCAAGGAATGAATGAAACATTTAAATTACTAAGTTATCACTGTAGCTTTAGCATGATCCTTTAACAGATATCATGTCTTATTAAAAAAAATCCGAAGAGTACAGGGGCATTATGAATGTTCTGGTCACTGGTGAAACTCCACTGAGATTTTAAATATTAGAAATCAGAAAAACTATCATCAAACAAACTCTGTAGGAAACCATAATGTGTTTATTTCATATTTCATTGGTGATCTTTGACTTGATTCTGCAGACAGCGACTTCAAGAACCTGAGCATATATTCAGGTGCTAGTATGTATAAGTGTTCCAGGATCGAGGCTGTAGCTTTAATAGAAAAAAAATAGGGGCAAAAACATTTTATTGAGCATTTTTGCCTAAGGAGGGTGGGGATGGAATTGTACAGTCCTGACTGCAGTAAAGATATACTGTAGCAGTGTTAGTACAGAATATTCAGGAATTATTTTTTCAGCATTAAGTCCTATGTTGTGGTAACCTGAAAAGTAAACCAAGAGATGAAGCTTGCTTCAACTTGTTTTCATCATCTTTTGGCATGTGCAGTCCGAGGAAATCCAAGAAATTTGAGAGTTTCTGATGCTACAACATCAACAATGAAGCTATCTTGGAGTGCTGCTCCTGGCAAAGTGCAGCAGTACTTTATAACATACACTCCAGTTGCAGGAGGTGAAACTAAGGAAGTGACTGTGAAAGGTGACACTACCTCAAAAGTGCTGAAGGGCTTAGACCAAGCCACTAGGTATGCATTGACTGTGTCTGCCTTGTATGCCTCTGGAGCAGGAGAGGCCCTTTCTGGAGAGGGAGAGACACTTGAAGGTAATTATTTATTGTTTCTATACAGTCATTCATTTATTTGATTGATGTTTAAGTTTAAGGTGTCTTAAAGTGTACTGTCTTCCTGAGTTTTCTGTAAAAGTAAATATGTGATTGAAAAATAAGCATAAGGACATTCTTCTACTTTACAGGGATTTTCCAAACCTACTGTCTATCAGAGAAAAAAGTGGGGTCAAATCACTGGTTGTGGAGGGGACTCTGGGTCTCTTGAAAAAGGCATTGCCAGGAGCATCAACGAAAACTGTCTGTACTTCCACACCAGCCTCAGTGAAATATTTTGTATTATAAAACTCAACTTCTGTGCAATTTTAGTGGCAGACTGTTCTTAATGTATCTCATCCATTTGAAAATTTGCAGGTTTTCTACTGTACTGAGACTGAAAGATGTTCAGGGACCATTTTTACATTAGAGAAGCAACATCTAGTCAAGGCATAGGAATAATGAATCATATCCTGCTTTTAACTAATAAGAGTAAGAAACTGGAGCTGAGCATTAACAGAATGCTGGCAAAAGTGTAAGTCGGAGCCAAAGACTTTCTTATAAGGAGGGGAAGCTGCTCTTGCTCTGCCTTTGAGTGGAGAATTTCCCAGACATCTCTGTGAGGGTTCTCAGTGTCATCTGTTAATTGTCAGAGGATAGGGAAAGCTCCCTCCTAGGCCATGAAAGGAAGCGTGACTGTGCTCTGTGCTGGCCAGGTATGTATTGCTAAAGTCTGGCACCACAGCTGTGTAGGCACAACACTTGAAACCATCTTACAGATGAATTATAAGGAATTAAAACTCATCCATTGACGCTAATGGAGTTATAGTAGGGATATACTTGGCTCTCAGTTTCTCCATCAGTCTGTCTTTTTGTTTATGACATAGGTTAGGAAACAAACCAGAAAACCTACTTTAAATAGGAAACTGTAAAAAAAACCCCATCAGTTCCAATGATTCACCAATGTGCTGAATTCATCCCACTAAAATTTAAGCACTTATTGGAACAGTGCAGTTTGCAGCTTGGACATTGTAGGATTCTTCTGTGATTGATGAAGAAAGGCAGATACTTCCAGAAAGCAGGTAGTCCATCTGAGATTTCATTTTTCCTTGAAAGGAAGTTTCTCTGTCCATTGACTATAGAAGGAACCACTGAGAGCTAGGCACCAACCCTGTGCCTGCCCCACTACCTAAGTCTCAGTGATCCAATCATAGAATCACAGAATTATAGAATCATAGAATGGTTTAGGTTGGAAAAGACCTTTAAGATCATCAAGTCCAACTGTTAACCCAGCACTGCCAAGTCCACTGCTAAACCATGTCCCTAAGCACCACATCTACATGTCTTTTCAATACCTCCAGGGATGGTGACTCAGCCACTTCTCTGGGCAGCCTGTTCCAATGCTTGACAACCCTTTTGATGAAGAAATTTTTCCTAATCCAATCTAACCCTCTCCTGGTGCAACCTGAGGCCATTTCCTCTTGCCATATTGCTTGTTACTTGGGAGAAGAGACCAACACCCACCTCGCTAACAACCTCCTTTCAGGTAGTTGTAGGGAGTGATAAGGTCTCCCCTCAGCCTCCTTTTCTCCAGGGTAAACAACCCCAGTTCCCTCAGCTGCTCCTCATAAGACTTGTGGTCTAGACCCTTCACCAGCTTCATTGCCCTTCTCTGGACAAAATCCAGCACCTCAATGGTTTTCTTGTAGTGAGGGCCCCAAAACTGAACACAGTATTTGAGGTGTGGCCTCACTAGTGCCGAGTACTGGGGCACGATCACTTCCCTAGTCCTGCTGGCCACACTAGTCCTGATACAGCCTTCTTGGCCACCTGGGCACACTGCTGGCTCATGTTCAGCCAGCTGTCAACCAACACCCCCTGGTCCTTTTCTACCAGGCAGCTTTCCAGCCACTCTTCCCCAAGCCTGTAGCTTTGTATGGGGTTATTATGACCCAAGTGCAGGACCTGGCACTTAGACTTGTTGAAGCTCCTACAGTTGGCCTCAGCCCATCGATCCAGCCTGTCCAGGTCCCTCTATAGAGCCTTCCTACCCTCAAGCAGATCATCACTCCTGCTCAACTTGGTGTCATCTGCAAACTTACTGAGGGTGCACTTGATCCCCTTGTCCAGATCATTGATAAAGATATTAATCAGAACCGGTCCCAGTATTGAGCCCTGGGGAACACCAGTTGTGACTGTCTGCTAATGGGATTTAACTCCATTCACCAGAACCCTTTGGGCCCAGCCACCCAGCTAGCTTTTTACCCAGTGAAGAGTATACCTGTCCAAGCCATAAGCAGACAGTTTCTCCAGGAGAATGCCATGGGAAATGGCGTCCAAGGCTTTACTAACGTCTAGGTAGACAAAATCCACAGCCTTTCCCTCATTCACTAGGCAGGTCACCTGGTCATAGAAGGAGATCAGGTTGGTCAGACAGGACCTGCCTTTCATGAAGCCAGGCTGACTGGGCCTGATCCCCTGGGTGTCCTGCGCTTGCCTCGTAAGTGCACTCAGGATGAACTGCTCCATAATCTTTCCCTGGTACTGAGGTCAGGCTGACAGGCCTGTAGTTTCCTGGATCCTCCTTCTGGCCCTTCTTGAAGATGGGTGTCACATTTGCTAATCTCCAGTCAACTTGACCTCCCCTGTTAGCCAGAGCTGGTGATAAAGGATTGAAAGTGACTTGCTGAGTGCTTCCACCAGCTCCCTCAGTACCCTTGGGTGGATCCCATCTGGCCCCATAGACTTGTGTATGTCTAGGTCGCATAGCAGGTTGCTGACCATTTCCCCTTGGATTAAGGGACCTTCATTCTGCTCCCTGTCCCTGTCTTCCAGCTCAGGGGCCTGGGTACCCAAAGAACAACTGGTCTTACTATTAAAGACTGAGGCAAAGAAGGCATTAGGTACCTCAGCCTTTCCCTCATCCTTTCTCACTATGTTTTCCCCTGCATCCAGTAAAGGATGGAGATTCTCCTCAGCCCTCCTTTTATTGCTAAAGTATTTCTAGAAACATTTTTTCATTGTCTTTTATGGCAGTAGGCAGATTAAGTTCTAGTTGGGCTTTGACCGTTCCAATTTTCTCCCTGTGTAACCTCACAACATCCTTGTAGTCCTCCTGAATTGCCTGCCCCTTCTTCCAAAGGTCATAATCTCTGCTTTTTTTCCTGAGTTCCAGCCAAAGCTCTCTGTTCAGCCAGGTTGATCTTCTTCCCTGCCAGCTTGTCTTTTGGCACATGGGGACAGCCTGCTCTTGTGCCTTTGTGATTTTCTTCTTGAAGAATGTCCAGCCTTCCTGGACCCCATTGCCCTTCAGGACTGCCTCCCGAGGGACTTTGTCAACCAGTCTTCTAAACAGGCCAAAGTCTGCCCTCTGGAAGTCCAAGGGAGCAGCTCTGCTGACTCCCTCCTTACTTCTCCAAGAACGAAAAACTATCATTTTGTGATCACTGTGCCCAAGACAGCCTCCAACCATCACATCACCCACAAGTCCTTCTCTGTTTGCAAAAAAGCAGGTCAAGCGGGGCTCTTTCCCTAGTTGGCTCCTTCACCAGTTATGTGAAGAAGTTATCTTCCACACACTCCAGGAACCTCCTAGACTGTTTCCTCTCTGCTGTATTGTATTTCTAGCAGACCTCTGGTAAGTTGAAGTCCCCCATGAGAACAAGGGCTAGTGATTGTGAGACAGTGATCTGAGACAGAGATCGTGAGATAGTGATCCCAGCTGCTTATATGATATTTCCTCTGCCTCTTCATCCTGGTTGGGCGGTCTGCAACAGTCTCCCACCATGATACCTGTCTTGTTGGCCTTCCCCCTGACTCTTACCCATAAATATTCAACCCTATCTTCACCATCAATAAGCTCTAGACAATCAAAAAATCCCTAACGTACATGGCTACTCCACTGCCTCTCCTTTCTTGCCTATCCCTTTTGAAGAGTTATAGCCATCCATTGCAGCACTCCAGTTGTGCGAGTCATCCCACCACATGTCTGTGATGGCAACTATATCCACCTACTTACACTGAGACAGTGTGCAGCTGTCAGAGAATTGGGCACCTTGCAATTTGTGCAGAAAGTTCCCTAACTCCCTTGCCCCACGTAAGATCCAAATTACTCCTTTTGTAAGAGAAAAGAACCTGTCTCCTGCCCAGAACACTGCTGAGATCTAGGTAAAGGAGAAGAGGTAGCTGGATTTTGCTCATATACTCCAGAAAAGCCAGAGATGATCAGGAATTAATGAATTTTTCTGTTGGTGGTGGTGCTGCCACTTTCTTTTGTATGGTATTCTACTAGGTCTAACACCTTTTTGAAGGAAGAGTGAGTGCGGAGATGTAGGCCTTACTCAGTCTGGGAGAGTCTGAATGCACGTTGCCACATCCCAGCATGTTTACAAGGCTGCAGTGTATGCTGGGCAAGAGTGTCCTTCACTCTTTCCTTTGAACATGAGCCACTGTACATCCAGGAATGCAA
This sequence comes from Phalacrocorax carbo, assembly GCF_963921805.1. NCBI lineage: Eukaryota > Metazoa > Chordata > Aves > Suliformes > Phalacrocoracidae > Phalacrocorax > Phalacrocorax carbo. The sequence continues at coordinate 94,365,500 of NC_087515.1, forward strand.
ATTTCACTCTCAGAACAAGAGCAGGCTGGATCCCAAGTGGACAGAGGAACCTGACACGCCTGCTTTTTTCTCTGTGCTGTCAGTGGATAGAGGAACACCTTGGTTTTTCCTTTGCAAATCTTGAGAGGCCTCTGTGTCTCTGTTAAAGAGACTGAATTGTCTACTTGCATAGGGAGATGCATCAAATTTTCATGAAGGTTTGACCAAGTTAACTGTTTACATTTGGTGGAAAGGTTTTCATCCAGTATCTTTGTAGTAAACCTGCGAGAGACCCTTTATTAACATGGAGGTCTGGAGAGATCAAGTGTGTTTCAAATTCATAAAATAAGCGTAGCTTTTTACCCTATCATAAAACTTGAGCAATAGGTAAGTCTTTTAAGGCACTGCCTAGAGCTTCAGTTAAAACACATTCTAAACAGAGAGAGCAGTGAAATACAGCAGAATAGAAAAGACAGTCATCAGAAAACCAGAATTCAGTCTCAGGTAGAGACTGTCTTGTCCTTTCAGTGCTCCCTCCTCCCCAGGAAGGCTCTGATTCTGATTTGGACTTTCTGCAGTGGTAAATAGTCAATAAGAAGAAAAACATTCTAAAAATTGGTTAAGGAATCAAAGAATTTAAGAGGATAGTTGGTTATAGCTCAGGAATGGGTTTATACGCAACCAGATGGAGATTAAGATGGATGTCGCACTTCAAAGGACACAAGAGCATTCTTGTAAGAGGTTTTACTCTAAGCAACTGAATTAAAACTTTATGCAAAAAAATTTCTGTGACAGATTTTGTCTTGGGATAAATATGAATAAATGAGCATCCTGTCACTTAACTGAATTACTTTTTATTCAGTTCCTCAGCTGGGAGAAAACCAAATTAAAAATTACTTTTACCATTTTGACAGGTATAGCTTTGTGACTGAAATGCATATCCTTTGAAGAGTCAGCTGGATTCGAACATCCTATCAGGGTGCACTCCAGAAAACATTACTTTTCATATTAAAGCTGTCTATTAAATTTTTCTTGGTTAGATAAAATGTTAGTAAGAGCATAAACAGATGTCAGTCATTACTGGGTGATCAAAGGTAAAGAATAGAATACAAATTTCTCTTTGCATGACAGCAGAGGTCTAAATAATGATGTTTCCTCATGGAACATCCACTGTGTATTTTGGTAATCAGCATATCTGCAGTTTCATGGGGTAATAAAAATACTTGAATTAGGCCAAAACTCTCTGGACATGGTCCATAGACATTTTAAAAGACTCCCTGACTAATAGTATGAAAGGTTCTCAGAGTATCTGTTGGAGTACATATAAGAATATTTCACTGTATGGCACTGTCTTACCTCATTGAAGGATAAAAAGACAAAACCTTTAAGGAAAACCAGACAATTAAGAATAAAAGGGTTGCACTTTTGGAACTGAAAGGTAACATTCAAACTTCAAAGCTTAGTATAGAAGTTTACTTGAAAAAAAAGAAGTCATGCTGCCTGTGAAGCTAAAATAAATATGGTTGGACTCGGCTGAAAAGTTACACAGGTCAGTGGAGTGAATACTTGACTAACTATTAGCTGAAATAACTTGTCTGACTGAGGCTGGGAATGGGACAGAACTTAACTCCTGGAGAAATAAACTTATCAACAGTAATGACAAAAAAGCTGTGAAAGGAAGCATAAAAATGTGTTTAGTATTTCACTTGGTTTTTCCGTGAGCCATAGTGTCTGAGAAACAAAATAGTGCTGTGTGTGTTTCTCATTGCCAACAGCACTGAAGTACTGAGCAGTTAAGTATTTTCCTGTATCAGGAATCCCAACGGGGCTTACTTGATGGCTTCACCATATGAATTCCCACCAAACCTCTTCAGTCAGTGATGCCATAGTTGCTGGCCACTTCAGCTCATCATCATATCAAGAGCTAGGCTTGAGATTACCTTTCAAACTGGGACAATTGTTAGTTTATGGTATTGATATGTAGTCTAAGAGAAATCAGTTTGGATGTAGTGAACATTTCAGCACTAACAGGAAAGTGAGAAAAGAGGAGCTGGATACAGTAGCTTCTCCAGCCATTGTATAGTCAAGTGGCAGGAAATGAAAAATCCAAGCTCTCAGATGTTTATGGAATTTTACTGAGTCACTAAATGGTCCCCTGAGACTAAGGGTGTAGACAAACATTCTTACTGCCTTCAGTAATGATTTATTTTTCTCTGCATGTAGTAGGAGAACTCATATGGCCAATTACTGTATCTCAGTTGCAATGGTAGCCTTCAGCAGAGAGAGAAAACTGATAATTTTTTAGACTTCTCTGACATGATTTACAAGAATGTGTCTGCCCAGGCATTCAATGAAGGTCCTTCAGTTATATATGTTATCTCCCAAGTATTTTGGAGCAGTTACAAATTGATCTTGGAAGTTTCTTCTCTTCCTCTGCATTCCTCTGCATGGCAGTTTTTCACTGAAGTGGCTTGTTTGTTTCAGGATGCTTGGGAAAATCAACCCACACAAATCTAGCAATCATTCTGTGTACTTGATATCATAGAATCATAGAATCATTAAGGTTGGAAAAGACCTCTAGGATCATCAAGTCCAACCATCAACCCAACAATACCATGCCTCCTAAACCATGTCCTGAAGTGCCACATCTACAAGTCTTTTAAATACCTCCAGGGATGGTGACTCCACCACCTCTCTGGGCAGCCTTTTCCAATGCCTGACCACTCTTTCAGTAAAGAAATTTTTCCTAATATCCAATCTAAACCTCCCCTGATGCAGCTTGAAGCTGTTTCCTCTCGTTCTAACACTAGTGTAATTTACCAGCTGGGTAATCTCTGCTTCTCCTCTTGTTTTTCTTTTTGCTAAGTGTATGCTTGCCCTTATTGTTTTTCTGCATAAAACAGAGGGCAAATATTCCTCCAAGTAACTGTAGATAATCTCTTCTATAAACTATTTGCATAGCTATCTGGTCCAGCCCAAAGATAAACACATGCCAGAGGATCAGAATTTTATGAACTGTTCACAGACAACATGCTATAGAGAGTTTAGCAAATGAGTAATCAGAAAATTACTTATTTCTGAGGGTTCTGTTCCATACCATAAAAGTAACTGTTATTCAGAAAGTATAGGTTTATTTCCTTTTTTTGTTTGTGGAGTGGGAAAGGGAAGCAGTGTTTTTGCCCCTCTCTTGAAGATTTTCTTCTCCAATAATCCAGATTTTAGGAAATTTATAGTGCTCTGATCTTTTATCCAGCCTCTTTCAGTCAATGGCTGATTTTGTCTGCAGTTATGAAGTACCATCCAGAGGTGAAAGTTCTGGAGCTTTATATTTCATACTGCACTAAACATAACTGCACATGCAAAATATGTGCTGTAGAAAACTCTCCACTTTTATCCTCTTGTTTTCAAAACTGCATGGTGATCCATCACTAGGCAGCTTTGGTTGGAGCCCTTCTATAAAGGTGCCATGGAAAAATTTTCCTCAGACACATTTTGTTGGCTGTGATTCCCCTCAGCTCACGCAAAGTTGTTGAAACTGCTAAAGTTAATTAAATCAGCGCAGGCTGCCATTTGCTCTGTGGTGGAACAAGGCTTTTGACAGCTGGGGGTACTAAACAAATTAGCACTGAGGGTTATATTTGATGATACATCATACAGACTGAAGAAAAAATAAGAAGCACACATGGGAATACCTTGAAGAAAAGTCTTCCTCTTATCCCAAACACCTCAAACAAACAATTTGGCTTTCAGGTTTTTTTGGGATCATATGATCTTACCCAAGTCATCATACACTAGAAATAAAATACAGTGATAAACATGGTGAGGGAGGTGAGTGTAAACGCAACAGACAGCAAGCAGTTTGCAAGAGCTACTGTTTTTCTAATCTGTTTTTTAATAAGAGAGGTGGTTGTAAGTCTGGCAAGAATTTGGTTTTCTGCCGAAAGACATGCTGTCAAATGAAAAGAACATACTGTACATTAGCTGCTAAATAGATTAACTTTCATAATTTGCAGTTGTTTTAAAGAGAAACAAATTCATTGCTAGATTAAGCAATCTACATAGAAATGTTTAATCCTAATGAATGCCTGAAAAATTGGGAAGCTGCAGATCTATTTTATGAGTGCCCTTTTCCTGGCAGTTATATATTTTTCAGAACATCTATAAGAATATTTCAGTTACTGACTTGAAGCATTTTAAAATATGAATTTCAGAGAAATTTGGAAAAAAAAAGCCTTTTTTTTTTTCAGACAAGGTTTCAGTGGTCAGATTCCCATCTTGCTTGCACTGGGAAGTTTCAAAGTATTTCCACTTAGAACAGTGAAGTTCCTAGGCTACAAACACCGTTGGTGTAAATGAATGTAATTCTTTTGAAATAAATGAGACTCCTAGTCTGCATTAGCAGGGATGCCAACCTGTTTTATTTCTTACCTTTGTACGTTTCAGAATAAGTAACAAAAAGTGTAGTGTATTATATTCAGCAGATAAATTTGAGAGATATATTTCAGTGATAATAGGGCCCAATTTTGCCATCTCGTTTGATGGGTAGCTGTTTGTGTTGTGAGAATTGGGCTATATTAAAGTGATATGTTAAAAAAAGTTAGCATGACTGAGTCACTGTTCAGTTTTAGGTTATCTTCTGTTGTATATATTTCCTAGAGCTTAGGTTTGGGGGGAGAGTTCTTTTTGGGTAAGAAAATGGATAGTAGTTCTTCAGTAAATAAATTATTCTTTTTTTCCCGTTTCTACAGTAAAATAAGAATGCTTTAGAAACTAATGACCTCCTAAAGGCAAAGTAGTACAAATTCAAGTGACATTTTCTTACAATGAGGTTTTTAGCATATGAGAGGGACTTTATGTAATGTTCAGACTGTGTAGTGCTGCTTCCGTCCTGAAAGAAATAAGGACTCAGTGTCCTCAGGGGATTCAATGCTTTTTCATGCAGTTTTAAAATTATACGTTCCAAGATTTTTGAGTCTGACATTTGAAATTGACTTTTGATAATCTGAGGAAAATCATCTTAGTTTTATACAGGAAATGAAATATCTATCAGAAAAAAAATTAACATGGGGAAGACTGAGTGAATAATAAAAAGATATTTCTAGACAGTTGAGAGTAGTGTTAGCAGATTAACTGTTGGAAAAGACAGACAAAATAGTAACGGGACTGAGTCTGAGTTCCTGTTGGCTTTATGCTAGAGCAGACTCTGGAGTGCTCTGGCCATAGTCCCTCTGTTATGGGTCAGAAGTCTCCAGGTCTGCCTCTTCTCACCTTTCTGCATTCCCAGTAGCAGAAGAGCAAGAAACCTGCTCTAAAAGGGTCAAGTGAGCATTCCCTTTGTGTAGCCAGCCCTTGACTCTCCCCTGCACCATGTCGATATCCCGTCTATGTGCCTGAGGACTGGTACTCCAGGAATAACCAACTACTTTGTGGCTTGGAGGGGGGGATATCAGCAGACCAAAGTGACTGCCTCCTCCAGTGCTGAGGAGACTGACCATTATAGTAAAACCTTAATGTGATTCGCTACCATCTCTTCTGATGTGCGCACTTGGATCCTTGGCTGCAGTGACCCAGCCTGCTCACATAATAGCATACCCCTGGTATATGCCTCTGCAAGAGAAGGCTCATTTATTTAGTTGATTTTGACCTTTTGGGATGCTGGCTTAGATCAGTCCTATGTTTAACTTAAATGAAACATGGTTCTGCATGAAATTTACTGCATCAGGTTGATTTTGAAAGCTGGTTTTAAGTGCACATACAGAAAAGTGTTTAAACTTTGAGTGCAAACTGCGTGTATAACTCCTGCTGAAATCAGCTGGAGTTGTGTAAAAGTTTCTGAGGGAAAAGGCCATTTGAGTAAGGCCATTTGATTTTTATGAATGTCAACATTTTAATTCTTGCTGATTCACAGTCTTGTGTTCAGTAACAGCAGTGATTGCTGGAGAGCTATGGGAAGTGAGCCAAGTGGACACAGGGAAATTGCTTTAATATTATATTCTGTCTCTGGCATACTATAGTGGGAAAACTGAATACAGAAACTGGACATTGCAGAAGTCCAGAACTGGGTGTAAAAGCACCTGACTGAAAGTTACCAAGTTAATTTTTGAGCATGTGTCTGCACTGAGTGATGGTAGAAATGTGCAATGGACTGTAGGCACGCTGCAGCTCTGAGCTAAAGACTGCTGAAGAGAATCTGATAGCCTGAAACTGGTGACTGGCTTGCTCCCCCAGGCAGGGGTTTGATCTGTCCGTGCAATCACTTTGTTTTACTGTGTATGTACTCACTATGGCTTACAGCTGTGCTCACATGAGCCGGTTTAGTGCTCCAGAGCATCATAGGACCTAATGCCTGTTAGGGGATAATTTTCAAAAACCAACTGCTTCTTTACTTGCCGATGACTTGGGGGCTGTATGAAGTGATTGGCATGCTATAACTTCCATTTCAATTCAGGAAAAAGCAGGAATATTTTGACTGTTAACTGCTTGTGAGCCAGCCAGCCAGCACTTTTCCTTCTTATGGTGTGAATTGGCTTTCCATGCTCCTTATCCATCCTGTTTAAACAAGCAGGCAAGAAGCAGGTGTACCACAAGCGTTTCTGAACACATGGACCAAAGAACAGAATGACTGCTTACGTGTTACAGTTGTAGATTATTTTTTTTTTGTGTGAAATGTAAGCAAGGTAACTAGGTGTTTTGTTTTAAGCCACAGGAAAAATATCCCATAGGTCTAATTGCATGTTTGTTAGTCATTACATATACACACATACTAGTGTTATTGTGGAGCATAAATATGTTTCTTGACTCTGAGTGTAGCAGCTTAGATAATAGTTGATGGAATCCTAATAATTTAAGACTTACAGTTGGACTGCATCTTCAACACAGCCGCTCCCCTGATACAAAAACACTTGTGGGAGATGCACTGAAGCAGAAAAAAGCTGTCAGTGAACTTCCACCTCACACATGAGGTGCAAATCAAGTTAGTGTGTTATGTTAAAGAAATGTTCTTGGTTGCGGTGTAATATATAAAAAGTCTAATTTCCTTTAGTAGGTAAATTGTCTTGTCAGCAGTTTCCAGCTATTTGAAGTAAAAGTTTTCCATTTAGTTCTAGTGGTTTGGTAGGAATCCCAGTCCCTTTTCCCTCTCTTACCTTACCTTATAAAAAAGACATTTAGTTCCAAATGATATTTCTTTCAGAACCAACATATTACAGTAACTGGTGTTCATTACAGTCCATTCCAAACAAATTATTTTCCTCTGTTATTTAATGACTTCAATAATGACTTAATCAATAACGGTTTTGAATATGCAGTTACACTTGCAATGTTTCCAACATATATCATTAACTGTAGCGTCCAAGAGTAGACTTGCAAAAAATTGTGCTGTGGTAGCAGATACTTTAATACTGAAATCATGTTGTGGCAGAGCCATGTTTTAAAGTAGCCAAAATAAAGTGACTTGTATATTTATATTACATTAAAATATGGAAAGAAAGGTTTTTATTGTGAGACATCTGTGCATTCTATCAAGTTAGGTTTTCCATATTTTTTCCATTTGGATTGCCTTAATATTTTTTTTTATTGTATGAAAAAGCCAAGATTTGGGAGTAGAAGCTTAAGAGCAGACAGAAAAATTGGTGTAATTCACTTTTGAAGGCAAATCTTTTTTTCAGGCTTCCAGGAAAATTGGTCTTTGGAGTTAAGATTCTGCCCTGGCTTTCATTTAATGCAGTCACTGAATTCAGTGAGACTGCATGAAGCATGAGCTGAATCAGGCCTCTTCAATATCACTTTTTCACTGTATGCCGCTGCTATTGTTGTGAAATGATAAACATGTGAACTTTACCAAAACCACTGTATCGTAACCTTTTTCTTGAAGAGAAGATGCCATAAATTGTGGTGATTTATATTGTGAGACTAAAAATTGGCTTGAAGAGTAAAATTGTAAGAACTGATGCAGAGTTAGGATGGTAAAAGAATTGCCTCTAGGAGAACATGATGGGAAGTCCCAAGACTGTGAATTAAAATCAGAAAAAAACCCCACAACACAAAGGAATTCTTTTACACACTCTACTAGCTATATTTGAGAGTCAGCTTTGTGATTGGAGTGGTACCCTTTGATTCTGAAATCTGTGTAGCTGATGAATCTTTATTATACTGAAAGCATTGTTTTCAGATAGGTTCATATTAATTTCCATTCATCATGAAGCTAAGTGGGATTTGTTGGCTCAGTTTTATTGAAGGTTGTGCTGGCAATGAGACATTTCCAAAATGCAGCCTTTCTAAGGTAGTTCTGCTTGCTCCTGTGGGATTATGTTTGGAAAAGTTGCAGATTTGTGGTGGAAGTGAAAGACAAATGAATATGAAAAGTGAAAACACAGTATATGACTTTGAGCAACTTGTTGCTCAATCTTGGACTGAAACCACTTCAGGCTTCTGAAAACAGTGAGGTCTGTTCTTGCAATGAGCCTAAGCAGTGGAAATTGGATAGGAACTGAATTTTTCTGTGTTCAAAGAATTTTGACTCTGGTCCTGTGGTTGCTGTGGTATAATATAGGGATATATTTTTAACAGTGCAGGATAAACTTAACTGTGATGCCATGAGGCCACCTCAGGTGTTTAAGTCCTCTTGCTAAGCAGTCTTTCAGGAATGTCTTGTAGGCCACAGAGAATACACACCAAAGAACTGAGCATTTCTGTATATTTGCGGATCTGGTTTTGTAGATCTCTGTTGCAGATTTTGCTACAGTGAGGCCATTGCATTAAACCCACCAGTCAGCAGTCCTTTCCTGCTGTCAAAAGCCAGCCACTGCAATAGGAAAATTGAACATATGTTATAAATGTATGTTAAACATTAAACAGAGGCACTCATTTCACTGTACCACTTTAAACCAATGAGCTCCATTTTTAAGCAGTGGAATACTCTGGTGTGTTAGGTGAGACACATGCATCCAGCTGACAACTGGATTTCACAGGCTAACGAGCCGTTTCCTTCGTTCCAAGCTGACTGGAACAAACTAGAGGGAGGAAAGAGGTACAAGTCTTCTGAGTGGAAAGATGGAGACTGTTTTCTGCTGTAACTGTGGCATGAAGTAAGCACACTGCAAGTTAGTTGTAAGCATAAAATGAAATAGCTGATAGAACTGGTAAGTGGCAGTCTGGAAATAAGTACAGTACTATTAAATAAGAAGATAGGGTTGTTAGAGAAAGGTCTGTTTCACTCAGGTAAAAGTCTTCTTTATTTACCCTCCAGAAAAATTTACAAATATGGGGACGAAGATGAATGAATGAAATAAAATTATTTACTTGAGAGTTAAAACGTACCTAAATGAGCTGCAGCATATTTAAGCACTGGCTTTATTTCAAGCCTTTGATTAATGCCATTTTAACTTTGCATATTCTAAAGCATAACCACTAAGTATCTTGCACAATAAGGGATAGGATCATTCATAGCCTGAAGTTAGCTTTAAGCATTTTGTTGAAAAATCCATCAATTTTCTCTTGGAACTACACATGTATGTTATTGAAACTAATATTGATGGGAAAAGTTTGATTTTGCTTTTATGATCATTCTACTTTTCCATTTGTACTTTGCAAACTTTTGCTATTTGTATTTTAGAGACAGTTTTCTGTTGTCTTTCTTGCAGAACGTGGTTCACCACGTAATTTGGTTACCACAGACATAACTGACACTACAGTCGGGTTATCATGGACACCAGCTCCAGGAGCAGTTAATGATTATAGGATAGTGTGGAAATCACTTTATGATGATACGATGGGAGAAAAGAGAGTCCCTGGAAATACAGTGGATGCTGTGCTAGAAGGCTTGGAGCCAGAGACTAAATACAGGATTTCAGTATATGCAACCTACAGCAGTGGAGAGGGAGACCCAGTAGAAGGAGAGGCTTTTACTGACGGTAAGTGTAGTCCAACATTACCACCATTTGTAACATTCTGTTCTTGATGAAATTATAATCTTTTAAAGAAAATGGTCCTTATTTTTCTTCACCTTTTTTTTTTTTACTGAAATGTCCCCCAAACTAAAATGCCACCTCAGATCAGTCAATTCTGGCTTTTTATTTGACCATTAAAAAAAGAGATCTTTTCTATGTCATGTAAGTTTGGATTCAGCAAGAATTACTTCCTCCTTAAGGTGTTTTTTTGTCTGCAAATTACTCTGAAGTCTGCAAATTACTCATAGGTTTGGTGTGACTGCTGGAAATCAGGTGGAATAAATATTATGGGTAGAGTAAGGAGGAAAGGTGGGGTAAACCCCCACAGAATCAATGAATTTCCTTTCCAAGCTATTGCCCTTTCCAGTCTTCACAGTCCTCAAACTGAGGCTCACTGGGTGATTGTTTGTTATTTACCTTTCCTGAGGCTGTTCTTTTTCCTTATTTGATAAACATTATGTACTATTAGTCAAAGCAGGCTCAAGCCTCTCCTGCAGTGTAGGCAGAGTAAAATCATTGAGAGGCCAGGGGTAGCTTGTTGCTGTATAGCAAGAACTGGCAAGTGGAGGAGATGGAATGAATGAAGGGATGCCCTGGATCAGCCTTGATGTTTCTGTTGTTTGCCTAAAGGGGCCATGTGAAGACAAAGCCTGAGGGAGTGCTCTGGGCAAGCATCACCTGTGTTTACACGTTCTTGTACTCTTTCCTAAGCATCTGTTTTGACTACTGCTGGAGGCAGGCTGCTGAACTACATTAACCTTTCTTCTTGACCCAGTATAGTTGCTCTTAAGATCTCGGAAGAGTAGTGATTGCTGCCATTGGTAAGAGCTGACTCTCCAGAGTCAAAGCAGACTGCTGTCCCACATCTTCCTTCTGTCTTCAAGAACTGCGGCATTAGCTGTCCAGCCTTTTCCAGGCTAAGTAGGCAGCTTAGGTGTATCACTTGTTGCTTCTCTTAATGTGCTGCCCGAGGGAACTTGCTGTCAGGCCTGTCAGTAGACCCAGACCTGAGACTAACTAACATTGCATCTTTCTGTTGCAAACACAATTAGAAATTCTCAGTTCCTGGGACTGCAAAGCCTACCTTACCATGTGATGAAATACTGACCGATTCTGGCATGCCATGAAGGTTCTGTTTTGCCAAAACCTAGATGGCTTATTCCGGCTGACAGCCAGCATTACATACCTTTCAGTTCACTTCAGATCATTTGTAACATTTGTACAGTCTGGAAAATATCTCTTAGAAGCCGAGTTCTGCAATTTGTAGAGAAAATGCTTTATTAGTCTATGTGCTTATTTCAGCACATACACTATCCTGCAAACAGCGGTGAGTGACTTTCCAAATGCTTGGAAAATCACTCACCACTGTATGCAGGGTAGTTTGTATGGAGCCCAACACCCAGCTATTTAGATATTTATCAGTACCTTATCAGATCTGTAAGCTCAAAACTTAGAAAGTCTTAACTCTGTAGGATATCATGTTCATAAAAAACAATGGCTTTATAATTTAGCACTTTCATTTGAGAATGCTGAATCCATTACTTAACAGATTACTGAAAAGTGTGGCTAAGTAAAACTCCCAATTATACTGTGTCATCATGTAATTTATACTTCCTTTTTTTCCTCTGTAGTGGAAAGTACACTTATGCTTGTTTAGTCCATTACAATTAAAAAATAATTTAACAATAGTCTGTGAGATTCCCCACAATCAAATAAAGTAATTTTAAAGAGGGCATTTTTTTTTTTAATACAGCAGTATGAATTTTGTATGCGTGCATTTGAACATATCTTTATGTGACAAAGTAAACATTTATCCATATTTTTACACTGAAAAGTGTCACCAAATGCCAGGACTGTGACAGTAGACAACGAGACAGAAAATACAATGAGAGTTACATGGCAGCCTTCACCTGGGAAAGTCTTGTCTTATCGTGTGTACTACCGGCCACGGAGTGGAGGAAGACAGATGTTTGGAAAAGTAAATGCTCCTGCTACAAGCATAGTGTTAAAGCGACTTAAGCCGCGAACTACATATGACCTCAGCGTTGTTCCAATTTATGATTTTGGACAAGGAAAATCAAGGAAAGCAGAAGGAACAACAGGTATGTATCACAAGCTTGTACAGGATTTGATAATTGAAGTCTTGCGCTTAAAATTAATAATCATGATACACAGAAAAGTATGGTGGGGTCTGCCATGGTCATGAATTAACAGGCAAATTGAAGAAAATGTTAGAGGTTGAGAAGAGAGTTTGTTTTGTTGGAAACTTCACTACGGCATAGCCTGAGCACAGCTTTTTGGTGTAGATATTGATGGTGTAAATATCGGGTAAAACCTGGATGAAAATACTGGACTTGTTTTGAAACACTGCCATCAGAAGTTAAAACAAGGTGTTTTGTGAGGTAGACATATATCAACAGCCTGCTTAATCAAGCGTTGTCAGTTGTTTCATAATTTGCCTTTTGGTCCTGGGTATCAATTAAATAGCTACCCATCATCCTGTTACTTAGATTTGTCTTATTTGGTCACCATATTTTCTGTGGAAAACCTGAGGTAATAAAAAGGGGGAGGGGATGATTTTGAAGAGTCATCAGTGGAAGCCTGACCTCAGAGACTGTAGTCTTTTAGACAAGCTGTCTTCTCTCAGAAACCTAAACTCTAAAACATTTATTAAGTCCTGGTGAGAGGATTTTTGTGGTAAAAACAAAACTCATTTTCTACTCTGCCTTTAGTATGCTTCTGATGCTGGTCTTTCATTTTGTAAGGAAATGTTCTCTTGCTATCCAGATGAAAACCACCAGATTTAGCGTCAGTTTTCTACTTCCATAGATAGACAGCCGTTATCAAAAGAGAATTTTTTTCAAGATATTTCTACCTATGTGAGACTAGTGCCATTCACTGAGGTACACTTTAAATACTTCATGCCATTCTCTGTTCTCTGAACATATGTCACATTGAATGATGACAGGAAGTAAAAAAGAAGTCTCCGAACAGTGGACATATTTGCACCTCAGTTACTGAAGGAAGAGTTCTTTTAAATTAAAATGTGGTTGATGTAGAGGAATCAGGAAAACTTGATCAGCTCCTGACCAATTATACCGAAATAAATCTCAGATCATCCAGCTGCATTTGATTTTTGACCTGTTCATCTTGATATGGATACGCCTCTGTGCTTTCAGTGTAAATGATTGTGGTGGTAATCGCTTTTTGGAAGCAAGTGGAGCCTGAGTGATCTTGTTAGTTGAAGCTGTCATGATAATTCAGGGAGGAGTATCATGGGAGATGAGGCAGAGAGGCTGTATTTTTCCTTGTGAGTGAGAGTGTATCTACTGTTTCTCAGCAGAATTCACAATCTGAGGATGTTTATGATCTTTCAGCTATAGCTAGACAATTGCCTAGCACAGGGATAAGACAAACACTTTATTTTCCCCTCCACCTTTTCACTCCAAAGCTGTAGTCGTGACTTTTTGTTTGCTATAATTCCCATTTTTGCAACTTTAAGACTACACTGCTGCAATGTTTTTTATGACTGCGTGTTAGATTTACACAAAAGCAAAAGTGATGTAGAAGCTAGCAGCAGGCTTGTTAACCACTCTGTCTGTCTGTCTCTCTGTGAGGACTGACCTGCACTGGGTAGCGATTAGTCTTCAGAGGAAATTGCTCTTGACCTGAAACCCTCAAGCTATTTGGCTAGCACTCTTCTGAAGAATTATTTTTTGACATACTGCTACACCTGCGGTTGGTGAGGTTGCTCAAGCTGCCAGGCCCTGAGCATGTAAAGGGAGAAGACTGTTGGCAGGACCTTGTCTACAAAAGGGTCCTTGCTTTCATCCTCTCCATGCTCTGACCTGTGGGATCCAGAGCTCTGAGGGAGCAGCCTGAGAAGTGGTATTGGTGACTGAGTGCTGGTGGGGTGTGACTTTTGCCTGCAGTAAATTCTGATTTTTTCAGTGTTGGTTTGGGAAGAAGTTGCTTCCATTTCTCTCTTTCGGTCTATATGGCTCACCTAGTTGTTGCCATTTAAAAGAGAGAGGGCTACTCTATAATTAATAGACAGAAAGACCGATGGTGGTGAGTCCACCTATTGTCAACATTTATTGTAAAATCAGATGGATGTTTAAGATAGGTGAGATGAATTGCTATCTATATTCCAGTCCATTGACTGTAGAGAGAACCTTGATAACAAACTTAGCCCACATACCTATTTGTTAGATAGCTAAAGTTAGGTAAAATGAATCTCACTTTTCACCTATTGATACTTGTCTTTATTTCAATGGAAAGGCACAAAGAGTTTAGGGCTGCCACTAATACTGAGTTTGCATATAGATTTTATATAAAAGCATACTTGTTGATTTTTTTCCAAAACCAGACCTGATTTAAATCCTTTTTTCCAATCCTTGCAGCCTCTCCCTTCAAGCCACCTCGGAATCTAAGAACTTCTGATTCAACTATGTCAAGTTTCCGAGTAACCTGGGAGCCAGCCCCCGGGCGAGTGAAGGGGTACAAAGTAACTTTCCACCCTACTGAAGAAGATGGGAATCTTGGAGAATTAATAGTGGGGCCGTATGACAGCACAGTGGTATTGGAGGAGCTTAGGTATGGATAACAATTCATTTCTTTTTCTTTTTTTTCTTTTAATAACTTTTGCTTAGGGTTTTGTTTAATCATGATCTGGGATTGAAATGCCTGGCAAAATCTACTGTAAGTAAGAAAGTAATTTTGTCAATAAGCTATGAGGATCTTGTTATGCAGTCTCTGAAAGGCACCTGGCAGGGCTCTTTCTGAGATTATTCACATCACTTGTGGTATTCTCACAGGAACTGAAGGAGGCAAAGATGTGGGCAGAGGCTGTGTTCTGCATTTCACATATAAGAAAGCTAATGGGACACTGGAGAAAGTTGGGATTTCTAAAGTTTCCTCCCAAAAGTTCCTTACCTCATGTTAAAAAAAGCCTACTTTAGTTGTTGGTTTATTTTCTGAGAGGTCTGGACTTATAAAGTAGGCCTCAGACCATGTCAAAATCTGTAATGCAAAAGTAATAAATATATTAAAAATAGGATCATTAATTATTATATGAGTCTTTATTAGTCTTAAATTACTTGAATGAAGAAGGCTATAAATTTAAGTATAGAATCTAGAATCAGCTTTTAAATTGTCAGTACTTCACTGTCTTGTTGAAGAGCTAGTCTGGGCTTCACATTTCAGCACCTTTGTTTCCCTGGGGGATTTTTCTCTGTAAGTGAAGTGTCAGCGTTTAGCTAGCCAAGTGACTTTAGTTACAATACATTTGTTTAACTATTGCAGGGCAGGAACTACCTATAAGGTGAATGTTTTTGGAATGTTTGAAGGAGGAGAGAGCAGCCCTCTGGTTGGACAAGAGATGACCACCCTTTCAGATACTACTTCGGAACCATTTTTATCTAGAGGTAAACATGACTGAATTGAAGAAAAGGCAGCCTTGGCTTTTGGATAAAAAAAGACCAAAAGTTTGCCAGTGTTCCCTTATAATTTTTCTAATGCACATAAATATTTATTTGCAGGATTCAGTGTACTCCCTACTGTGATGACATAACCTCTGGTCTGAAATGACCAGTAAGTGTGTCCCAGTTCACAATTCTAGTCCTCTGCACCCTTTAGATGATCTTATGATGATGATAACACAGTCAACCCATGTTTTGCTGATTACTCAAAGCCATCTGTGTTGCATTTTCAAACCATCCACATCTGTGTTAAATCACATAAGGTCAAATTCTTGAACAGAGATCATGGCTCATCTACAGGGGTGTTCACAGGAGTAGAACAAAGAATTTTAAGCAGATCTTTAGCCCTTCACTTATCCTTTTATGGCAACTTTTCCTTTTAAGACTAAGATGGTATAATGAACAAAGGTCATAGTTGGGAATGTCCCAGAGTTATTGTGTATTATTTGAGTTAATACGCAACATAACCATTATTTAGTCTTTTCTTTTAACTATAGAAGGAGGAGACTTAGTTCAGAAATGCAATTGCTGAGTGATGTCCAGTATTTGTTTGGGAGTTTCTCCCTATGTAGCTAAACCTTCCAGTCAAAGTTTCTATGAATGTTATGAAAGCAGCTCCCTTGGTGTAGTTAATGGTCTTCTGCATGCTGATAGTTGTGCCTACCATACTCTCAATTAATATTGGATGAAAAGAGTTTCAGGGTTCTGTCCTCCTTCATGGAAATCATAAAGAAGGAGATCTTTGCTTCTTAATAGCCAAGTATACATTTCTCCTCTGCCATTTTAAGACTTGTATAACCATCAGAGAGGATTTGGTGAGGAGAAAGAATGTAACTGCAGGCCTTTCAGAGTTAAATAAAGAAAAACCAGTTTCTGACAGCTGACTCCATATTCTTAACTCTTAACCTCTTTGATACCTTGTTTCCACACTGGGCTGTGTAAAAAATATTCACTTTGTGTAACTTTATTGACAAAATTTTTAGAAACATCTTAATTAATTGTTGTCCCACTCTGCCTAATACAAGAGGATAAAACTGAGAAAAACTACACAACAGGCCAACAGTGACATTAGAGTAAAGATGTAATAAGTCTGGCAGAAAAATAATTGCACCAGGAGTAGTTTGGTATTTTTTATTACAGCAGCTGTCATTTCTGTCTTCAGCGTTATATTCTTTAAGCTAATTAGTTTTACTAATGCATGGATTTGAGTCATGGTTAATGTGAAAAATGAATTTTATACCTGGGACTGTAAATGTAATAGTACATTATTTATTAATAGGGGGTAAAAAATCACCCTAGGCCTGGTGCCTTTGCTAGAATTTTCCATGTGGGGAACTATGGTAGTTGAAAGAAAAATAAAAGTCAAAATAGTTTAACTTTTATATTGTACATGAAGCTAACTTTAACTTCCATATTAAAGTTATGCATGCAATTTTTTGAACTAACATGGTTTTACTTAACCCCTACTCCCAACTGATTTTATTGTCCTGACTAAAGACTAGATCTATATTTTCTATGCAGAAGAGGATCATGCTTTTAACCCCCAGGTACATGGAATAGTTATATTCATGAGTCTACAGTGTTGGATCAATTATGTGGAACATATATGAAATCACAATATCTTTCAACTGTGATGAGTGTGGCTGATTTTTCTCAATGGGATTTCTTCCATATAAAGACCAGAAGCTCTGATGGCAGGAAGCCAGAAAATTTGCAGCTGGTAACACAATCTACAGGAAAAGAGAGAGAGCAAGGATTTTTTTTTTTTCAAATGGCTATGGATGAAATAATTGTTTCTGTCTGTTTTGTATAAATATTTTGTCATTTTCCTTGTGATAAAAACAATATGATGCGTGTTTTATTCTGTAATTTGTAAAATGAAGATATCTGAAATAACTTCCTACCTTTTCAGAACATTGCAGCTTTATATAAATGTTTGTTCTTGTCCCCTCTCTATCTCTTGACTTGTGTTTATGTTTGTGTATCTTCTTTAAATTTTGTTCTTTCCTTCCTGGATGTGCAAACTTCTATACCACCTGTATTACTATGTCTTTTTCCCCTGAAAATTCAGAAATTATATTTATCTGAAAGTGGTTGTAATATATGTTATTAATTCCACTATTACATAGTTGAAAATTAAGCAGTAGTTTAGCCAACCATGATAGACTAAAATACTGTAAATTTGGATAATCTGATAATGCTCACTGCCATGTCAGTGGCTAGCTTAGTAGTGTTTTTCAAAACCTCTGAAATCAAGTTAGCAATAATCTTTAAAGACCAAAAGAGATAATGACATGACTATAGAGAAGAGCACTGGCCTTGACATTTGTGAAGTCTTATTTATAAAAGGAAACATACATGAAGAAATTTATACAGCTTTTGCCATGGAACCAGTGACTAGTGTGAATAACGTTCACAAATAGGTCATACTTGACAGAGTGCCAGTGAGTAAAACTAGAGCTGTTTTGGAAGCCAACTCATGACATATGTCACATAAAAGGATGGGGAAAGAAAGCTATCATGCTAAGGTTATATTTTTCTGGTTGACACGGCAGGTTTAGAATGTAGAACCAGAGCAGAAGCTGATATTGTGCTGCTGGTGGATGGCTCATGGAGTATTGGGCGGCCAAATTTTAAAACTATCAGGAACTTCATCGCCCGTATAGTTGAAGTTTTTGATATTGGTCCTGACAAAGTACAGATTGGTAAGTCCTCATATGTTGGAGAGAAAATGACACATAACTGCTTCAAAGCCACCTAATAACTGAGCAATAATGGCTTTTTTTCCCAGGTCTTGCACAGTATAGCGGCGATCCCAGGACAGAATGGAATCTCAATGCTTACCGAACCAAACAGGCTTTGTTAGAGGCTGTAGCCAACTTACCATACAAAGGAGGCAATACTCTAACAGGTGTGTCATGCTGTCAGGGTTTTCCTTAAGCTCCAGTAAAAATAATTCTAGTAGCTGACCCCAGTATTGTTCAGTGAGCTCAAATTTGCCCATGATGAAAGGGCCTTACAGTTCAATTCAGTATGTTTGGAAAAGAACAGGCATAGCGTGTAGATATATAAACTCAGTGCAAATCTGGAGAAAAGTGATGGAGGAGAGTTTGGGTGATGAAGAGCTTGGGTTGCTGTTGAACATATGAGAGGCAGAAAAGGCAGTTCCATGTCAGGGTTGGCATGAAGACAAGATGCATACCCAGAAGTGAGGCTAGAGGAGGTCAGATAGGAGGGTGATGTGTAAAAGATAAGAGTTTAGAGACTTTGAAAGGGCTGAAATAGTATCAGTTGCTGGTAAGTCTAGATGATGGGATGCAACTGGATTCTGAGTGCTTCCAGAAGGAAGTAAATTGTGGAATGATGTCAGAGTGAAATCACTAGGATGAAATACTTTCCTTTGCAATTTCTACTATGTGGAAATAGTTTAAAGTGATGGTTACCTTCTTTGTATCATGCTAGGAATGGCCTTGGATTTCATCTTAAAAAACAATTTCAAACAAGATGCAGGCTTAAGGCCCAGATCTCGCAAAATTGGTGTTCTCATCACTGATGGCAAATCACAGGATGATGTAGTCACCCCTTCAAGAAGACTCAGAGATGAGGGAGTGGAACTTTATGCAATTGGTAAGTATTATATGAAGCTATGGCCCGTGCCAACCCCCTCCTGCCCATCTGCTAAATGCACAGGGAAGTGGCAACATGCATAAGTACCTAAAAGGGTATTCAAAGAATGCATTTAGGGACTTAAGTTCATAGCATTGTGTTTCACGGCCATCATTTCTAACAAGTTCCGTTTTCATGTCTTCTCTTTAAGGTATTAAAAATGCAGATGAAAATGAATTGAAGCAGATTGCAACGGATCCAGACGACATCCATGCTTACAATGTTGCAGATTTCTCCTTCCTGGCTAGCATTGTTGATGATGTAACCACAAATCTGTGTAACAGTGTGAAAGGTCCAGGTATATCACATTTTCAGTCAAATTCATCCTTTTTTCCATTTACGTGCTTGCACTGCTAATTCCTTTTTATTACTTACTGGGAACACTGTGTAGCCCTGGGCTGTTTTTTCAGCTGCTGGTGTGAGGAAATTGTACAGACCACCTGGACTACCCTGCAGGGGTTCTTCCTTTCCTTTCAACAATGACTCTGTTATACCTAGCACAGCTTGACATGGCTGGATGCGCCTTCTTTTCTCCCAGAATCAAGAACTGTGTTGCTCATTGTGTCACCTTTTTGCTCATTGTGGCATGTTCTTTTATGATACTCATCCAATAAGGACAATTTCAGCAGCCCTGCTCAAGTATTAATGTCTGACAGCCCACAAGCAAAGCCTGACATGGAAAAACAGTAATGTTAGCTGATGACTCTCCAGTGAAACACTGGTGTTGAAGGTGGAGTGGGAATGATAGGGAGCTTGTCTAGTCTTGAGGGTGTGATGGTGAGCTATCTCTTCACACAGTTGTTCTAGAAATTCCTGAGGAAACAGAAACATAAGCAAGTACCTGAAGTCCTTTTTTTTTTTCCTAAGCAATTTTTTTGTCTCATGTTTTTATTCTTGATGATATAAGATAAATTAATAATTTTTAAATTTGCTTCCACTTGTAGGTGATTTGCCACCTCCCTCTAACCTAGTTATTTCAGAAGTGACACCTCGTTCTTTCAGACTGAGATGGAGTCCACCTCCTGAGAGTGTTGATAGATACAGAGTTGAATATTACCCTACCTCTGGAGGTAGCCCTCAGCAGGTTAGTACTGTATGTTCATCTCTATCATTGTCCATAATAACCTTGGACTTCCACATCACAGTAATGTAATTCTGAAGTTTGTGCTGTGGATGGTATAACAGTAAATGAAAAAAGGCTCCCAAGGTCAGGAGTATCATGCCTTGGTAAATGATACACAAAATCACAAAAAGTAAGAGTATCAAGATGATTTTGGTTGTTTTAAAATCATGAATCCAGGAGTAAAATGTATTTCTTAGAAACAGTTGACTGGCATTTTGAGTAATTCCTTTCTGTTCATATTCCACTGTTATATATTGGTTTAAATAAGTCTGTAGTAGTAATTTTCTGAGCAAACACATGGGTAGGCTCACTGTCCTTTTAGCACATTTTCTTGTTAATAGGAAAAAAGATAGTGAGTGACACAGGTTGGGAGGTAGTGCTTAGATTAACATTGTATGATGGTACTTTGAATCTGTCCCTAAGCATATCCTCCAAACTGTTTAATGCACAGGGTCAAACTCATCTTGTGGTTATTACTTCTGTACACAGAGAGCCAGTAACTAGCAACCCTTGATTCTAGGCAATAAGAATTGCTTATCACTCTCTTCAACCAGACGGGACTGTATTTAGGAGAATGAAGTTAGGCACCTCTGTGTTCCTAGCTCTGAACTTCCCATCTCTGAATGTGGCTTTTAAATCTTAACTCAGATTTGACTCATGGAGAATTTAGTCTTAGTAAATCATGACCTCAGGATTTGGCCTTTGATTAAGGTTGGAGCAGTCATTCCAGTGCAAACTGACTTTATAACTTCACTGCTTGATGGCATTTCTGTTCTGCAAGGTGTTCTTAATTCCATGGGCTGTAACCATCTAGGTTATCCTGGGTGTTCAAAACTTTTTTCCAAAGTGGTAACTTACATCCCTGGCACTTTCTTTATGTTGCTGACTAGTATAAAAGTGTAAACCATGCGTGAAAGCAGGAGGCACAGCGAGTGCCGCTAGGTATATCCAACTTTATTGAAAACAAGTGTCTGTCTGAGGTTTCCCTACAGCTTGCTTTGCAAAAATAATGGTGTACTGTCAGACAAAATACAGGGATGATTAAGACCATACTTATTTTTAGTTCCATGCCATTGATTTCTGAAGAGTTTCACAAGGGATTTTTTTTTCTTAGAGATAAGATTACAAATGCATTTGTTGTACAGTGGTTAACACTGCTTCTTTTTTATGTAGTTTTATGTAAGTAGGATGGAAACAACAACAGTTCTGAAAGATCTGAAACCTGAAACAGAATATGTTGTGAACGTGTTTTCTGTGGTAGAAGATGAAAGTAGTGAACCTCTAATCGGCATGGAAACAACTTGTAAGTTAGAAATGGAACTTGAATAACTTGTTAACAGCCAGTTTGGCATCTGGGGAACTGTCTAGTAGAACTTTAGTACTATGGGCTTTCTTCTTAGAGGAAACAAAATTTTTAATTTGAATGACCACACTGTGTTGCGTTACACTGGCTATTCAGATCTTGGCTGGAAAACTTTAACAAAATGAAACTGCAGTGTGGTAAAAAATGTTTGTCCCAGCTTCTTTCCAGGCTTATAAAGCATGACTGTACAAGACTAGAGCAACAAATGTGATTTACAAGACAGAGTTTATAAACTCCTGAAATCTGATCATAGACAAACATGTGCTCTTTCATTTTTATGCTACATAATTAATTCCTGCTACTAGCAGCCAGAATACTATAGAAATTCATTCTAATTTCATAAGATTAGCAAAAAGCCAGTTCAATACAATTACATCACTTCTATGAGACATAACTTAGCTGTGTTTCTGCTATTAGATGTCTCCATAATTGATTTTAGGTATATTTATGCTGAATGCAACATAGGGTGACTTTCCTGCTTCTTTAAGACTATTTGATGTTAGGTGTTCTTTTCACTTTGGTTGTTTTCTATTAGGCTTGTCATAAACCCTTAAAGTATGTGCATGATTTTTATGAAGTCTGTGGTAATTTTTGATGTTCATGTAATCATTTGAGAAACACGGAAAACAAGAAGAAAGTACAAAAAATCCTTTTACAAGTGCAGATCCCAAACCAGTCGTGTTGTTTCCTATTAGAACATTCATGTGAGTCAATGTTGCTTTTTAGAATATTCGAGTGTTCCAGTGCAGGTAGTTTTAGCTGTGTGTATAGCAAATCTGTGGCACATTCAAAATGTGATGACCATTACCTCATTCTTAAACTAAGTACCACTTAAAATACCACTACTTGCAGATCACTACTTGGAAAGTACCCTAATTCCCATGTGCAATATTCTCAGTGGTACTACCTGTGATGCGAAATATGAAAGATTAAGAAGGTGAAGGAAATTAATTAATACATATTTTTTATTTGACAGTGCCAATCTCTTCAGTTAGAAACTTAAATGTTTATGACATTGGATCAACTTCCATGCGAGTGAGGTGGGAACCTCTTGATGGAGCTACTGGTTATTTGTTAACATATGAACCTGTGAATGCCACAGTCCCAACCACAGAGAAAGAGGTAAGAGAATTTTTCTTCATTTCCTATACCAAAAATAAATTAAGAAAAACTGGTAGATTTTCTTGATCTATCATAATAGGCAAAAGAGACTGGCATGTACTTGTTAAAGTGTGGTGAACTTACTGGGATATTATTTATATACAATGACATCAGTCAGGAAGCTGTAAATATACTGTGAATCTCACAAACAAAATTCCCTTGAAGTTAAATCATTGCTTGCTTTTCTGCCATTGCTTTCTTCAGTTTTTAAACATGGTGTGTTATTTTTCATGTGCAGATGCGTGTTGGACCATCAGTGAATGAGGTGCAGCTGGTAGATCTCATTCCCAATACTGAATACACTTTAACAGCTTATGTATTGTTTGGTGATATCACAAGTGACCCACTCACCACCCAGGAAGTGACATGTATGGACACCTCGATTTTTGCTTAGTTATTGCTTCAGCAACATTTAGTTTTATTTTTATGTGATTCAACAATTTTTATATATTCTGTTTTGTTTAGAAGACCATCTTTTCCATGTTTTATGCATTTTCTAACACATATATTTCAAAAGATCTTAAAAGCAATTTCAATAAAAAGGGACCAACTATTGAAAGAGGAGCAAAAGGGTATTTTCCTTCAGTAATGAAGGAAGTTGGCTTGACAATCTTGAGGTTATAATGTTTTTAGCAGGCCTTGATTTTGCTTGCATTAACTTAAACCTTGTTCCCAGATTCGGACATTCTTTTTAAGTGTAGAAAATGCTGAGGAAACATGCCATATCAAGAAAAAAAATGATCTAAACATGGCTTCCTTTTTTATATGTTTCTTTAAAAATCTTTCCTTGAACATTTCTTACTGGCAGAGGCATATTTCTGGACTAGATGCATGTAGTATGGTTATTTGTACATTCTTGAAAAATGTTAAACCCTTAACCGTACATGAGAAGTCGTTGTTGTAACCAAAAGTTATGATCTTAAGCACTGATACTTCTAAAATTGTTGTGCTCATAATTTACAAAGGTGAAGCTACCATAGTTTATAGCTATTTTGCTCATCGCTGGGACAATAAGTTCCTAAACTGTCTCGTCTAATGGCCAGACCAATGAACTTCCCAGGAAATTATTGCCTCCATTTCAATGAAATGCATGAAAAGAATTTAATTCCTTCTGTGAGAGACTTATACCTCTGTCGTGACTAGCATTTTCACTTGCTACTGTCATTATTTCTACAGTACCTTTGCCTGGACCCAGAGGCTTAACAATTCAGGATGTTACTCACAGCAGCATGAATGTCCTTTGGGATCCTGCCCCAGGGAAAGTTCGAAAATATATCCTAAGATACAAAATAGCTGATGAAGCTGATGGAAAGGAGGTAAATAACAGGAACATTTTTGAAAGTACTAGAAGACGGTTTTATGTTGAGGAGCTAGGTTACTAAAATAGTATTAAAAGTAGTATTATAAGCCAACACTGAGAATAAAGAACATCAGTTCATGGTGACTGCAGTCAGGAAAGGGTACTGATTTCTAGGAAACTGAATAAGCACAAGATAGATTTCTTTGTGTGCTCCCTCTTCCTCCTCCTCCAGAGAGGGAAAATCCTCAAACTGACTGGAGAATTTTCCTGTGCTTTGATAAATAGCGGTTTCTGCTCTCTGCCTAAGTGTTATCTTGCCAAGCTCTAAGAGCAGCTTACAATCAGGAGGACAGGATTGTGGAGTAAAGGTATGTTAGCCCCTTTGTGCACTGTCAGAATACGTGTGAGCATTGTTAGAGATGCTTTTGAGTTATGTTCAAGCTTTCCATAATTGCGCCACTAGGAAGAAATCAGCTCTTGGAGGATTAAATGTGTTTTTGTAAGAGAATGAGAGCTTTCTGGAGATGCAGCCTGCATCCTCATTTCCAAAAGAATCAAGCAGAGAAAGATCTGCAAGTAGTACTATTATCTCAGACATTATGCTTTGCAAGGGAGTTAGTAGATAGCACTCAGTATTCAGGTGTAATTTTAGGGGAATATGACAAAATTCAGTGTGGAATACTTTTCTCTTTTACAGTACAAGAATTTCTGCTGTTTAATAGAGTGCAGAGTCAGAAATAGAGCAATTTACAATTCGCAAGTCACTATTTTTATTCCTAGGTGGAAATCGACAGACTGAAAACCAGTACTACACTCTCTGGCCTTTCCTCCCAAACACTGTATAATGTAAAAGTTGTTGCTGTGTATGATGAAGGGGAATCCCTACCGATAAATGCAGAAGCTGTCACTCGTAAGTTTTCCTAATAACACTTCATGTGGTTATTTTTGCCTTTTCTTCTATTTAAGTTGTGTGTGTTGCAATACATTACTGGGTTTAGGTGGAACTGTAATTTAACCTGAGAAATATTTTACTTGCATTTTTAGCATTATTTGCAATATAATAATCCCTGGGAATCTTAGATGAGTTCAGTGCCTCGCTGCAGTAAACACTGACCCTGCAGTCTGCAGCGAGGTGACAGACCAGCAACTGAAGCAAAATTTTTTGTGCTTAGAAGCTGGACGGGGAGTGCAGGGGTAGAATTAGTATGAAAATATGAGGGCAGAGGAAAGGTTTAGCAAGTCTATGCAGGAATCTAGGAAAGTAAGTAGGAAACTGGGGCATATGCTTGAGGATTAGAGAGGCATGATCTTGCTTCTGATCCAAGAGAATTTTTGTGCCATGGAATACTAAAACAACCTGTACTTTTAGAGATTCATAAAGGCAGCATTTGAGTAATCTCAACAAACAGAGGCAAGGAAGTGGTGTTGCACAAATGGTAAGAGCCAATCTCCATGCAAGAGAAGTGACAGACTGAAAGGAGAAAGGTAATATGAGGGGAGCCCTCATCCTGATCTAGGTTTATGATTTACGAAGACAGCTAACCAGAAGAGCTACAATAGAAGTGAGCAATGCTATCTTATCACTGGCCCTCACTCTGGCGTGAAAAATACAGAAAAAACATGCACGTGCTCTCTCTCTTTTTTTCCTTCTCAATTTTTCATTTTGTAGCCTAGTGTATTTAAAAATGTGTGTGAGATTCTTTTTGCTTGCTTTTGTGCTAGCCTTTTTCTATAGCTGTGGTTTTGTGTGAATGTGTGTGTAAAGAAAAAGAGGAAAGCTCTGACAAAGAAATTATTTTTAGTTTAATTCTCTGGTTTTACCTATTTATGAGTTTCTTTCTGGTGGCTATAATATTTTGCCTCCTTAACCTTCAGTTAACCTCTGTGAATTCTTTCTAAATAAGTGGTGTAATTCAGTCATGACTGACTTGGCTTATATAAAGAATTTTAAGATCTGGGAGAAACTCGTGCAGGAGCTTGACCTTTACGTGTGTGAGTTCATAATCACTCCTTCTAACTCCAAAATGAAAGAGCTAGGACTTAATCTGTTGTGAGTAGGTATGTGAGTTGGGACCTCTACTGAGGTCAGTAAAGCTACTTCTGTTTTATCTTGTGATGACCTGGTGATGTGACCTTATGAAAGATGATTCGCTTTGTGTAGGTGGCCTGGGTAATACTAAAGCATTTTATTGTAGTCATTAGAACCATGGGAACTGAGAGATGAATATTCTACATAATCTTCTAAATTGTCTGAGTAATTCCTTGGTTTAACTGTATTTATTTTGTAGTTACACTTTGTGGAATACTTTTCCTTTTCTAATAATAGAGCCTGTGCCAGCACCAGTCAATCTCAGAATCACAGACATAACCACGAATAGTTTCAGAGGAACGTGGGATCATGGAGCTCCAGATGTCTCTCTATATAGAATAACCTGGGGTCCCTATGGAAGACCAGAAAAACAGGAGGTAAGAGGAGATACTCTCCATAAGATTTTGTGGGCAGTCTCTCAATGGGTATGTTTTTAAAATCAGAAATGTAATTATGAAATTGCCTGTAACTTGCAAGCCATTGTTATGCTCAAGGGAAATTCAGTGAGAAGGTGTAGAACACATAGTTACAGCCACTTATAGTGATGTTACTGTGTGAAATGTCACTCAGTTATATCCCATTCTCTGTTTATTTGTTTTGGTTTCTATTTATTTATTTATTTTACCTTTTTTTAATTTCTCCACAAGACTATCTTAAATAGGGATGAGAATAGTTTGATCTTTGAAAATTTGAATCCAGATACATTATATGATGTCTCAATTACTGCCATCTATCCTGATGAATCAGAAAGTGATGATCTCATCGGCAGTGAACGAACACGTAAGTAGTTTTGGCATGTTGTTATTCATAGTTATTAAATCAGAAGGCATACACATACAAAAATTCTGACAACTCTTTCTACTTTTTTCTAGTACCCTTGGTACCTATCACCACACAAGGTAAGAATCTGAATTTCCAGGCATGGTATTATTAAAGAAAACTCATAGCTATCTTTTTCCAAACTGTGAAGAGTGTTGACATTAAAAAGCTGACATCATGTAATAAATATTATTGTGTATTTAGAAGAACACTAAACACTAGATTACCACATGTTTATTAGTTAACAAACATTACAGTTTATGTTGTCTTGCACTTAATACCTTCTGTTCTTGGTCAGGCATTCATGCAGCCCTAAAAGTATGAATGAAGTGTTTGTCCCTACCTTTTGCTTGAATTACATATGTATTCTTTTCTTTATTACATTTCTCAGCCCCAAAGAGTGGCCCACGAAACCTTCAGGTGTACAATGCAACTTCACACAGTTTGACTGTGAAGTGGGATCCTGCCAGTGGTCGAGTGCAGAGATACAGGATCATTTACCAGCCTATCAGTGGCGATGGCCCTGAACAGTCGGTAACTAATTTTGAAGTGATGTAGTTATTAAACCTTAAATGAGAGTTCTGCAAAGAAATCCATTAGATTAATTTATTTTCAAAGCACAACAGTGTATATATTAATCTACTTTTAGGTGAAGATTTATATTTGTAGTGAATAAATATGTATTCCCTCCTTTTTCTTTCTCCCCTTTCAAATCAAGATAGAATGCTTTTTATGGAGCAAAAGTAGCTTTGGATACAGCCTGTTTCCTTGAAATCATATAATCTCTAGATATAACTAGAATAAAGTTAAAATATGTTCAGGAACAAGCACATGAGACTACGAGTCACAGATATATAGGTATCACAACAATTAATAACATGAACTACCGTGACTAGTACACTTGTAGTGTGTTTCATGGGCTGTCAGAAGGACTTTGCTGTGGAACACAGTGTGGACAGTTGAGACTGTCTCTTACCATACTAGGGAGAGAATAACCGTGCAGAAGCAGCATTTGCAAAAACAAATCCATGTGAAAGATATGCTAGGGAAGTGTTTAAGGTATTTTAGTGTGTTTTAATATGACTGAGCAGCTGTAATGATAGAGAGAGCCAGTGCTGTATGATCAGCCAGCTTTCCCTGCATTGTCAGCAAGAGCTGTGTTGACTACTGGCAGCCTACGCAACACAGCCTGGGAATGTCTGTTTATCAGAAATGTGTGCTACTTAAAAATGCCCTGTTCTGCAGAGCGAAGCTGTTGTGGTTACTGACTCACAGGAACAGTCTCAGATGAAAACCACACTCATTTAGCTTGTTCCTGTAATTGGAGATCACACATGTTCATAAGTGTATCTAGGAACGTTTACTTTAGAATCAGTTAGATACTTACGCACCCGTTTTTACTCTCTTCTGAACAACATGCATTTGTGTTGAGGTAATCGAACTGTTGTACAAATTGAGTAGTTGAATGCAAGTTTAGTCAGAAATCACTAGAAGTAGAAGGAATAGCAGTTAATTAATATCTGTAATTAATTGCTGGTACTGGAGTAAAAAAGAATTATGGGCATTCTGTTGAAATTTGTGCAAAGAATAGACAAAATAGACTTAATTGTTCACAGCTGGATAGAGTCCAGTAATGACAGTCAGAGAAGACACCTCTTTTTGAGGAAAGCGCACAGAACACTCATGCTCTGTTCATGGCATTTTAATGTCTGTCTGCAAATAATTCTCAGCCATATGATGGTAATTCCTTGTCTGCTTTTTTTGTTACTGTGATATTTGATTAAACTGCAGTTGCTGGGTAGACAATAGCAGGGTCCCCACTGAAATTTTTAAAATAGAATTTCTAGAAGTTTTTATTTCTCTGTCTGACATTTAATGGCCTCAGCACCAAGAAAGAACACTGGTGATTTGAAGACAACTGCAAAAACTGCACACCAAACTCTAGAGACCATCATGATCATTTAGGGTCAGGTTTTGAAAGGCAAACAGATACTAAAATATGGAGGCCATATGTGATGCTAAAAGCATTTATGCTTTGAACTGAGCTTTGTACACTTGAGTACAAACAGAAAGTTTCCTTGTAAAGCTAAAATAATCTACTCTATGAAATGTGAAGATGTGTAAATGCTTGCTCACTATCAGTTCTTCATCATCAGAATCTTTTAAGTGTTATGACAAACGTATTAGCCGAATAGGCTTTGAAAATGCACAGATAGTCTTAAAACTACAAAGGATGCCCTTCAGCAAGTGTAATTTCACACAATTAAAACCCAAAAAGCTCATGATTCACAAATGCTGAAGATCTAAGTATTATTCTCAGTGCGCTGTAAACGTTTTCCTTGGTGGAAATGATGATCACAGCATTATATGTAAAAGAAAAATTTAAATGAAAGATATACAATGATTTTAGACTCTTAACAGAGGTATTTTAGAAGCTGAAGTATCATGCTGTAAAATTTTTGAAATCAAGGAGAGACAATGTTGATATTGTATCAAATCTACATTAGAGATCTTCAGTGTGTTGTAATTTATTCCATGTTTGCATTCTACCTGAGAATGGAGCATAAGGAGCCCAATTCAAAGTCTGTCAAAATGCATAAAAGACTCTTATTGACTTGAATATGATGTAGTCAGAGGCAATGTGGAGAAACAGCCCTGTGCTGGCACAGAACCGGCAGTTGATGTATAATTGTGGTTATATGCAAGTTTGGAGCTCTTAAAGAATACTAGCTTTGTGTAACTGGACTCTGTCTAAACTTGCTAAGAGGAGTATTTACTAAATATTATTATTGTTCTATGTCTACTGTCAGTGTCAGTCACAAGAGCATTGCAGCATATGAAATATCAGTGTTTTCCACTCTGCATCAAATGCTTACATTCTTCACTACAACAGCAAGCTTAAAAGGGGCAGCATAAAAGGGATTTTAATATTTTTCTTTCATTTTACTGCAGACTATGGTTGGAGGGCGGCAGAACAGTGTGGTGATACAGAAGCTGCAGCCTGACACACCATATGCTATTACTGTGTCATCAATGTACGCAGATGGTGAAGGGGGGCGAATGACAGGACGAGGCAGAACCAGTAAGTAACTTCTTGAGATCTTCTTATTAGATGCGAAATGATATTGATGTGTTGCTTTTCAAATTAGCTGAGAAAAATTTCTTGTGGTGAAATTCATCCCATCTGTATTTGTAATTTGTACTTTGATGGGTTTCAAGTGTCTAAAGTAAGAAGGCCTGCCAGTCTACTAGCTGCAGAGAAACCCTGGACCACTACCTTAGACTGGATGCCCAGCTTTTATGGCTGAGAGAAACCCTAATGCTACTATGGAACTTCTTCCTCATTTTAGTCTGTTTAATTGTCTTATGCCACAATTTAGTAAGCACCTTAAAGAGTCTGGAGACATGTGAATCGTATATGTGCTGTTAAGTGTAAGTTTACTGCTTTCCTGTCAGCACTTTCAGTTCAGAGGCTGACCTTTACAGAATGCACTTTCAGACTCTACCATTTTATGTTGATAGCATTGTTCTGATCCTGCTATAGAACGCACTGACTGATTTGCTACCAGAGGCACTTCAGGCATAAAAACCAATTCACTATTTTTAATTAATTAGTTATTTAACTATACTTTTATTAATAAATTTGTACTTAGTTTACTTTTGAGCCTACAGTAGAAAGTGAGACATAGCAATGTGTTTGGTGAGGAGTGAGGAAAACAATCCTAATGATCTCATTGTATAATTCTAAAATAGCATCCAGAAAGAAATTTTTCTTACTATATTTAGCATTCCTTATGTTGTTGGATGAGGCTGATGTGTTTTATTAATGAAGACAAACAACATTTAACTTAAGCAGTCAAACCTGTTGTTTTTTTAAGTTTCCTAATGATACATTGCATAGACATGATCTACATCACAGGTGAGAGAATGTGGCTCCACATTTCTGACAGCTCATTGATCTGTTTCAGAACCTCTCACTACTGTGAAAAACTTGCTAGTTTATGACCCAACCACCAGTACTCTGAATGTTCGATGGGATCATGCAGAAGGAAGTCCTCGCCAGTATAAAGTGTTTTATGGACCTACAGCTGGAGGCGCAGAAGAAATGGTAAATAGTTTGTGTGGATCTCACTAACTGTCTCGGGTAAATTGCAGCTCATGGTGCTAGTGAGAGAAATAATGTTGAGTGAAGTGGGTCTTGTTTACCTATGCACTGGCTTTTTTTCTGTTCATAGCTACCTGGAGAAAATGCAGAGCACCTCCATGAAAGTCAGTTACTCCCATATGTATTACAGATGTTTGGTTTTATATAGTAGATCTTCAATGATTAGTCCTTAGCACAGGGATTTAATATCACACACAATTTTTTGTTTGTTTATTCTTAGGGTGGTACGTGTGAATGTAAAGCTGACTTCAGGATGTACAAAAGGCTATAAAGTCAGCAGACCTACTTTCTACCCATTTTTACTGCTAAGAAGTCATGTAACTGTGGGCAGTCAGCCAGGATAATATCTGTGAAAAGCAGAAAAATCCACATAGGTGTCTTATTCTAATCTCCTAAAATTACTTAACTGCTAAAGAGCTAAACATTCCTGAAAATGGGAACCCTTATTGCAGACTGGGAAAGTATTATTCTTTCTCACTTGTGTTTCTTTTTCCACATCTGTACAATTTGATGTGCCTGTGAAATGACGAGTATATGAATTGCCACTGTTTCAATAGCACCTAGAGATCGATTGATGATAAATATTCTTAAATGGTGTAGAGTTTTACTTTCTAACATGAGCTGCTCATTACTTCTTGTCATTAGCATGTTGTAGTGTTACATAATGTTTTTTTTTTTATTTAGAAAGTGACCTTTTAATGCCTCTGAGTTGCTAAATAGTAGTTATTAAAGAGATCACTGCAGATTCTGCTACTGTTACTAGTAGAACAGGATCTGGACCCAAAAGTGAAGATAGCTGTAAGGGATTGTATAGGAGAGTGTAGGGGTTAACAACTATTTTTGGTAAGTCCAAGACAGAACCTTCTTGAAAGCTAATTCCAGAAGATATCATGAACCCTGTTACTTCAAGCTTCACCTTTTGTAAAGTTTTTATCACATTCAGTCTAGAAATGAGGTGTGGTGGAAGAGTAAGGGAGATCTAAAAGAAGCTTAATTTTTTTTTGCATATTTATATAAATGTCATGCCCTTACCTTTCTTTTTAAATCTGTAGACCACAGTGCCAGGAAACACAAACTATGTCATCCTCAGGACTCTTGAACCCAACACACCTTACACTGTAACTGTGGTTCCAGTTTTCCCAGAGGGGGATGGTGGACGTGCCTCTGACACTGGAAGAACTTGTAAGTGAAATAGTAGTTTTCAAGAAAATGTTAGGATTTTTTGTGAGTGGCTCAGGTCATTAGAAATTGATTTTACATCAAATGTGGAAGTTTTTTTCCCCAAAGCTAAAACATAAGTGTAAGAAACTCTGCTTACCTGCTTGGTTATGGTTGGAGCTCTGGAACTTATTCTGTGTTCTTTGCTTATTTGGGTGGAGCCTTTCAGTCCATTTATCTCAGGCAAGCTCAGCTCTTATGTTGTGCAGTGAACTTATTGTTTATTTCCAAAAAACAGTAAAATTTTAATTGTAGTGCCAGCAGCAATTTTCCAGGGAGTTTGAGCTCCTAATGTCTGCATGAGCTAATATGTGTAGTTTGTGGCTACTTTTCATACCTATCTGATCAACAATAGGGTAACAAAGTGTTATGAACATACCTTCAATTTGCAGCAGAGTACATCTTTGCTCCCTGGCAGGGATGTTTATAAAGACTAATCAATGAGGTTCTTAGATTTGTAGATTTTGGGATAACAGAAGTAATATGTTTATCTTGGGCTGATGTGCTTCTCAGCTTCCTTTGAGCACTCTTGTAAATTCAAGTAGAATTGGAAATTATGTAAGCAACTTCGTAAAACTTAATTTAAATTGTTCTTGATCTAGTGGAGAGAGGAACACCGAGAAACATTCAAGTTTACAATCCCACACCAAATAGCATGAATGTCCGATGGGAACCTGCTCCAGGTCCAGTACAACAATATAGAATTAATTACTCTCCACTGTCTGGCCCAAGGCCATCAGAATCTGTAAGTAATTTACTTTTTATACTATTCCTTAAAAGTGTGTGAAGGATATTGCTTCCTTCGATGAATGTAGAATAATAATAATGAACTTGGGGCACTGTCTGCCCAGGAGTGTCCCTGCTGAAAACACTATGTCTATAGGTATTTAGTCCATTGTAAATAAATGCTTAATTTGGTGAAATAAAAGAAATAAGAGATAAGACTCTCCCATTTAAAACTGAGGATTGACGATTGAGTATCCTTTATCATACTGCAAGTAAAGATGAGCTAAAATGAAACCTTTTCTTTTTTTTAAAAAAAGAGAGAAGGAAACAACCAATATTTATTAGGAAGTGTTTAATTATGAAACCATATGCCAAGTTTATGTGATTTTACCACTAAAGTTTCTCTTTACCCCAAATCATTAGTGTTTAAGTAGGTCTTGGTGAGCGGTGAAGTCTGGATATGGCTAAAAGTTTGCCCTCTAGATGTGAAGTATGAGTTCTTGGATTTGTGTAGAAATAGGTGCAATTTTAGAGCTAAGCCTGTGAATGTACCCACACAAAATGTACACCCGTATTGTACTTATACAGATTAATATGTTTTTATGTAAAGAAGTGTAAGAATTTTTAATGAATCATTTTAATCTGTAAAGTGAAACTGCATATTACTTCACACATGAGTGGGAACCTGTCTATTAGTACCTGTTAGAAAATGTCCTTTATATGTCAGTACACCGTGACAAAATTTGCTTTTTTGGTTTCTGTTCCTGAATGTTTCTTTTTTTTTTCTGAACTGTTTTTATGTAAAATGTAAAAAATAACAATTCCATTTGCAGAATAAGAGCTCCTTATGTATTTGTCATTTTTTTTTTGCACCTGCTCTTGAATTTTATCAATGTTATTTTAAACTTGTATTGTTATTCTTGGAAAATGTGCAGCATGGTCATGTTCCCAATTTTTCTATATTTCATTCAAATTGTTCATTATAATGAGTAATGGTATAACCTGAAGCTTTTTTTAATATAGATGCCTTTTGCTTCTGTTTTAGATTGTGGTACCTGGCAACACTCGTGATGTGATGCTGGAGCGCTTGACTCCTGACACTGCTTACTCAATAAATGTTATAGCTCTGTATGCAGATGGAGAAGGAAATCCAAGCCAAGCACAAGGAAGAACATGTAAGAGGCAGTCAGTTCTTCCTTTGTGAAATATATGTCAAAATTAGTGTGTGAAGAATTTGTAAAAATTGGTTACAATCACAAACAGTGTAAGCCATTCAGTGCAACTCTGAGATCAATGCATCTGAGTTATAGCTGAAGCAGTTATAGGCCTCCATGGAAGGGATCTTTTCTCTCTTGCCTGGCAGTTGTGGTACACGCATGATCACCAAAGTAATTTTCATTTGTGAAATAAGCCTAATATGAAATTTTTAGAGTTTAAAAGCTGTTCTTTAAAATATCATTACAGAGAAATAGCAATTTGACTTTTGGAAAATAAAAATAGAACATCAAAATGGGTAAAATTTGCTGTCAATAGAAAAAAAAAGTGCTTCTGTTTTACACGCTAATTGTATATGTCAACGTCCCCAGATGTTTGTTTTTTTGCAGGAGATGCCTAAACACCAAAACCTCCTTGCTACAGCTTAGCCTGTGGGCACTTGGTTGGCTTATGCTTGCTTCTTTAAAATTCATTCTAGAAATAATGTGTAAAGAAACTGTCTATGGCAATAATAAGTCACTTCTTTTTTGCCTCTTCTATGTTTTCTCTGTTAAATCCCCATATTCATCTAAAACTTGCACATATGACAGGCAATAGATATACTTGTCTGCAAGAGTCTGAGAAGCAGAATGTATGCAGGTGCTCACTTTGCACATCCCTCTGATGTTCTCTCCCTTCCATACTGTTTCAGTTCCTCCAGTTAAGGCTCTATTTCTTTTTAACACTAAATATACCTGTATTTGTTTATTCAGGGTTTGAGAGAGGGCCCAAAGCTTTGGCTTCAGGGCAGCATTTGAATCAGTGGGAGCAACACTGAACTGGAAGAATCATGCTCTGTAAACCTTCTGTATTTTCTTTCTTTAGTGCCTCGCAGTGGTCCAAGGAATGTGAGAGTGTTTGATGAGACCACAAACAGCCTTTCTGTACAATGGGACCACGCTGATGGGCCAGTCCAGCAGTACAGAATCATTTATTCACCCACTGTGGGAGACCCTATTGATGAATATGTAAGTTCTGTAATTCCTTAGTAAGCACTGAGGTGTTCTAAGTTTAGGCCACAGAAAACCAAAGACACTCGTTTTACATGTAGTACACTCTGCATGCTCTGTGGGTTCTTCGGTCATTGTTAATGCTGAGAAGCCATGGTTTGTATGACATGGTTGTGGGTTTGTTTGTGTTTTTTTTTTTTTCTCAAAGTCACAGAACATGTACAGTTAATGAACAGACTTGTGTGTAAAATAATGTCAAAGATGTGAGTCACACATTAATCAGAATATTCTGAGTAGAACCTGCTTCCTGCCATTTAGTTCAAACATTGTGCTACAGTGGATAGCTGTCTATTAATTCGTACTCTATGCATTATGAAGTCAGGGTGCTAAGAAACAGAATAAACATAAATCTGCATTTTATAAATTGAAGAAAGTTGGCAGAGTTTAATAAAAAAGCAATGGTAACTTTGATTCAGCATCTAACTTGCTTTTGTGAGGTTCAGTATGAATTGTTAGTGTTTGTGTTTAATTTCCTGCAGCTTAATGATAACACAGGTTAATCTGATGCTTATAAAATTCTCTGAGCGTTTATAGCAAATCCAAAGTCAGATCCTATAGAGCTCAGTGGCAGAACTCCTGCTGACTGTCACCAGCTAAAATGTAATATGTATAGAGCGCTATTTAAATGCTATTACTGTTTATATATTATTATATAGGGCATGCTGAAAATTCAGTGGTTGAAAATTCCCTACTGGACTGGTTAATCAGGACACATATTTCTCAACACACATGTCTTCTCTGCAGAAAACATTGGACATTTCATAAAAAATAGCAAATCTCAAACAACTGAATTTTTTAATCAAGTAAAAATAGAAAATTTTTACTGGAACATGCTTTTGAGATAGATGCCTCAAGTTACTTTCCATAGTTTCAGTGCTTTATGGCCATTTTATGGAGCAGTGTCCCTTTTTGGATTATACCTACCTTTTCATTCGAAGGGAGCAACAGGGCATGGCTGCACCAGGAAGTTGAGGAGATTGAGGGACACATAAAGATGCACATTTTTATATATCGAAATATTTAAAGTTTCCTTCTCAGACTGTTGTTTCTGCCAAGAAAATTATATCCTAAGATGAGGATAATGACAAGGCAGATATGAAACTGATGAGTAGCTTGAATGACTTTGACTTCCATCCCCATTTTAGGAGCTTTTTCCTCTCCTGTTCTGTCTCCAAACACAACATCATGAGTTTTTCCTTTCTATGAGGGGACAGTACTGAAATTTTGGTGAGGAACTGCAGCATATCAGTCTGATGTAAGGGTAGAGACTGAAGAGTCAATTTGATTTATCTTTTTTTGCTGATCACAGTGTTTTATAATTTAAAATAACAAATACTGATAATTGTTTATAGGCTATAACCCTTAAGATATCCTGAGTTACTTTATCTACAGTGGACATAAAAAAGTTGTGCCAAGCATCCAAAAAAATTGTTAGTTCTAGTTACTCTCATTATTGATCAGTTACAGGATTGTGAGTTTGCCTCTGTTTCTTTTGCGTTCTAGATAACAGTTCCTGGGATAAGAAATAACGTGATACTACAACCACTGCAATCAGATACGCCATATAAAATTACAGTTGTGGCTGTGTATGAAGATGGAGATGGTGGACAACTGACTGGCAATGGCAGAACTGGTAATTCGTTTTAATAGTGCATATCCTTTTTTTTAATTTAAGGCACATATTCCTTGAACACTCCAACATTGTCAAGGTTTCATTACGTTAATTATGTCTTTGACGTGATTATTACCTGGCAGAGTTACAGTGCAAGTTTCTAGAGGTTGAAAACCAGCCACTAGTCTAATTAGCATGTTTTTCTTTCTTTTTAGTTGGCCTGCTTCCTCCTCAAAATATGTATATAACTGATGAATGGTATACACGTTTCAGAGTTTCCTGGGATCCTTCACCATCCCCTGTTCTTGGCTATAAAATTGTATACAAACCTGTGGGTAAGAAAACCTGTTCATTCTGAGTATACCACTTTCAGAATAATGGGGAACCAGAATAGAAATCATAAGTATCATGAAATGTTTGTGTTAAAAGATTTTTTTATTTCCTTTGTTTACTGATTTTGATGGAAGCTTAAGTCTTATTATCAGTATTTTATAAGAAGTGCAAACTACACTGTTTCATATTCAGTTACAGAGACTGAATTGTATAGTTAAAATTTAATATAGTGGCTAGATCAAGTCCTGGACCAGACTTGGTTTTCCTGTCTTTAATACCTCTTTGTCTTTCTGAGGATATGAACTGGTGTATGTGAGATGAGTATTGGACAGGTATTTAGGTACTAATGTCCTTCAGAACCTTTCTTTTATGTGACAGTGAATCAGTATACGTACCTTTCTATAAGTTAAACACAAGCATTTTACGATAGCTTGAAAAGCTATGTTTGTGTTCTGTTTGCAATACTTTAATAGGCTAAAATCTAAGAAATTAATATGTTTTGTTTTTGGAAAAACAAGATTAACAATTGATGACATGTAAAAGACAGTGGATAGTTTTGTAGCTCACCTAATCATGAATCTTTCTCTCTCTTCCTTTCAATTCAAGGTTCAAATGAGCCCATGGAGGTTTTTGTGGGAGAAGTGACTTCCTACACCTTGCACAATCTGTCTCCCAGTACTACTTATGATGTGAATGTTTATGCCCAGTATGATTCTGGAATGAGCATACCTTTGACAGATCAAGGCACTACATGTAAGTGAAAATAATTTTGTTGTAGTCATGCTAGACACATATGCTGATCTGAAATAATATTGCTTAAGAGAGGATTTTTAAGGCTGGTTGTTAGAAAGTCTAAATATCCTCTCGCAGAGAATACTCATCATCTGTCCATGATGTAAACCTTAAAAACACTAAGCTTGAGAACAGTAATGGTAACACAGTTTTAAGTAATGATTTGATGATACAAAATTTTCTAGTCTGCTTCCTAAAATTTTATCCAGCTATAGTTGAAGTCAGTCTTTAACTGTCTCCAGTGTAATACAGTATCTAACCATGCTAAGCAGGTCTAGGCTTTTGGCTGCTCTGCCTTTACCTCACAGGAATATCCACTGATTGAAACTTCAGCTTTTTGGGAGTAGATGATTTTGTTGGTGGCTTCATTTTAAGAAATTTCTAAAAATCTCTTCAGTTAAATCAAGCATCCTGAGTTTTGTTGACTCATTATGTTATTTTCATACTGCCCTATATGTGAGTCAGATTCCAATTTTGGGAAATTTCGTATTTTATAAAGAACTCAACTTACTGTATGTGAAAACTCATAAAATGGGCTGTTACCCAATACTGGAAGGGCATCAGACTTTGGGCCTTTGTAAATAGCTAGGCTGGGATTTCTAGGGCACAACAGAAAATGAAGAGATTTGAGTAGAACTACTCTTTCCTTCTGTGAGTATTTTTAAAAAAATCAAGTTCTGGTCCAGCACTGCTAACATAATTTTCGTTTTGATGTGTGTAATTTAATATCCATTACATACTGTTTTCCAGAGAGCAATTTATCTCTTTCTCTGTTCACAGTATACTTGAATGTCACTGACCTAACAAGTTACAAAGTGGGTTGGGATACTTTCTGTATCCGATGGTCAGCTCATCGGTCAGCAACTTCCTACAGACTGAAGCTAAACCCAGCTGATGGTAAATGCATTTTATTTTTTGCATTTTCTGGAAACATAATTGTTTTATTTCAGTGACAGCGCCACTCATTTGGGATGGTGGCAAGCCTCCACCAGAAGCCATGATGCATCTGGTTGAGCTTTAATGCTCCGAACATAACCTGTTTTTCTAGAGTGGTGAAAAAGCTGCAAAGAGGGAGTGCTGCTTATTGCAAGTTATAATTCTTTAGTGGGAATCTGCTACTTACCTGGATTTCACATGTACGCTGGAATGTAGTTACTCTCCAGTATGCTCCAGGGTGCATAATCACCACATAACCTTGGTCTAGAAAGGCTTTTAATGGACAAGAATAAGACTGCTGTCCCGTCCACTCCAACCTCTTCACAAGAGGTCTCATTTCTAGACTTATTTACACACACATTAAAAGGGAAATAGTGCCTTCTAACTTTCTTTCCATTGGGCTTTGTTTTGACAGGTTCCAGAGGACAGGAAATCACAGTACGTGGATCAGAAACAAGCCATTGTTTTACTGGTCTCTCACCAGACACAGAATACAATGCTACTGTATTTGTTCAGACCCCTAACCTTGAGGGACCTCCAGTCTCTATGAGGGAACGCACAGGTAGGTAATAGATACTGTGAACCTTAAGTTTTGGCTATAGAACTTCTCTTGTTTCAGCTGTAGAATTTGTCTTGCTCCTAAATATCTTTCAATATATCTTTTAAGTGATCTTTTTGCCTCTTTCTCTCAGTGTAATGTCAACTGGATTTTGTGAGAGAAAGAAAAATTCTTATGCTCTTCTTCAAACTAAGTATTCCGTAGCACTTGGATGAAAAATTGGGATGCATTATCAGAGTGCAGTGTTACTCATGTAAAAGCATTCCTGTTATAATGAAATTGAGTACCTTTGTTTTAACAGCAGCTATAATCTCCTTATTCTTGTAACACAAGAAATTTTTCCTTGCCAACTATACATTGTTTAGGTTAGTGAGAAAAGATTTGAATCTTTCTGTGTGGTAATATAATATATAATCTAGAGTTTTTCCTTGAATGAAATTATTTATATAGAGTAAAAAAAATATATTATTTTATTTCAGTTCTTAAACCTACAGAAGCACCAACTCTGCCACCTACACCTCCTCCACCTCCCACAATCCCTCCAGCTCGGGATGGTATGTTTATCTGTAGATTTATACAGGATTTTTACATAGTCATTGCACTGCTTCAGGGTTTAATTCTATTTTTCATATTTTTAAATATTTTTAAAACTAGTATAGCATTTTAACAAAATGAAGTTTGAGACCAGTTTCCTAATGCCATTCATTTGCTGCTGAGCTTTACTGGACTCAAAATTTTCTGCTTTAGGACAGCAAGGTGCATATATTTGGGGAAAAAAAAGTGAAATTCCACAGCTCCGCAGAAAGTCTGTGAGCCTGGGCCTCAGCAGACAACTTATATTCTATGGTAGCTGCTCAAAAAAGAAATGTAATTTAAAATATTTGCATTTGATTCTTGAGCTCTTCCTAATTTCTTGCACTTCTCTTTGAAAATTTTTAATAAATGATTTTGTGATGAGCGTGAGCCATCTGCCAGGTTGACTGCATGGTAATAGAAGTTTGTTGAATATTTGTCATTTTTAAATTTTCAAATTTTGAAGCAAGGCTCTTTATTTAACAGTGCTATGAATGAGGTGTCTTAAGTGTTCTTTTTCTTGGTCTTTCAGTATGCAGAGGTGCCAAAGCAGACATAGTATTCTTGACTGATGCTTCCTGGAGTATTGGTGATGATAACTTCAACAAAGTAGTGAAATTTGTTTTTAATACAGTAGGAGCCTTTGACTTGATTAATCCTGCTGGAATCCAGGTAGGTTTGTTATTTCTGTATGAGTTTCTGGTCTAGAGATAGAGAAGGCCTGATATCAGTGACAGAGACATGTAACTGCTAATGTTTGGTAAAATATTTGAGTCTCACACCTCTTGGGATAGTTGCAACAAACCTAGCTTCTGAATCAGATATTAATAATTTAAAAAGGGGAATTTATTTAAGAAATGTGAATATATATATACAGAGAGATGTCTATTCAGCATCAAATTAATATACTATAATGTTGCAACTTTACAGAATATGTAAAAGGAGCAAAATTAAATATATATATATACAATATTTAAATTTAAAGATGGTTTCAGAATAAACATTCAGTGATTGTATTCCAGTATTTAAGGCAAAAGAGTACACAATTTTCTATATATACAACTTTATTGACATTCTCTTGCCAAGCTCTTTTTTTATTTCCTAAAAGAACTGGAAGAGGTTTATTAGATCCTGTGCGTGTCCTCAGAAGCAGAGAATAGGCACTATATATACTGCATCATAGTAATAGCAATAGTTTAATTGTTTGTATTTAAGGTCACATAATAATTCATCTATGAAAGAGAAAGAAATAAGTGTTGTGTGTACATTGCTGTGATCATGTCTGCATTTGTAAATATGTATATATGTGCATAATCCTATATATATGTAAAAGATTTTTCAGTTATTTAATGCTTACTTATATACCACAGTACGTTTTTGGAGGTGTATATATGTGTATATATTGGAGGTATGAGACTGAACACTCTGATATATTCCATTTCAGGTTTCATTTGTGCAGTACAGTGATGAGGCAAAATCTGAATTTAAACTGAATACATTTGATGACAAGGCCCAGGCCCTGGGAGCTCTTCAAAATATTCAGTACAGAGGAGGAAATACAAGGACAGGTAATTCTGACCAGTAATTATATTTCTTTAAGATAAAACGTTTTCAGAAACTGCTTCATCTTCCTAATATTGCATGGCTGAAGATTTAGGTATTTATGTTCTTCTGTTTTAGTTGTGTGGCTGCTGCCTTTTCAAAGTAAAGGATTTCTTCTCTTGCGGATAATATGGCTGACTCCTTGTTCACTGTGTGCTTTGCAGGCAAAGCCCTAACATTCATCAAAGAAAAGGTTTTGACCTGGGAGAGTGGCATGAGGCGAGGTGTTCCCAAGGTACTTGTTGTTGTCACAGATGGTCGGTCTCAGGATGAGGTGAGGAAAGCAGCAACGGTCATACAGCATTCTGGTAAGCGATTCGCAGTACCTAGCTGTTTCATTTCCTTATATGTTAAGCAGTGCAATTGTAAGTGGTGCTTCAATTATCTGGGAACCCTTTACTCATAATTTATGGACTCAGAAATGTATTCTGAGTGTTTGGGAAAAGCTCAAAACTATTTAAAGAATTTAGACTCTCTGGGCCAGACCTACTTCTTTCTCTAGCCTCCTCTCTGGGGAAGGATGTGGCTTCCCAAGGCTTTCAAGTAATTCCTCATGCATATTATTTCATAGGTGTGACTTTTGGTTACTTCTTTCTCTCCTTGCTATGTGGACCCCAGGGATCATTATGAAGTGTAGTCCATTCTAGTGCTTTTGATGTAATGGGCCTGGATTTTTGAGCTTTATGTTTCACCCGGTATAAACCAGTGCATCTCCAGTTAAAGTAACTGCTCTTGCGGGAGCTGGGTCTGCACTGACTCCTTCATTGCCTTTTGAGCTGTGAAGTGTTGCAACTCCAATTCAGATTTGCTGAACGTGGCTTACATGAGTCTAATAATCTATTCCTGTCCCTGCACCCAGCTGTTTTGCATTTCAGTGCATGAGCCCCCTGGAGTCCTGTTCCCTGAGAAAGGAAATGTTGTACTTACGGAAATCACTGGCATGTAGACCACAAGTGGTCATCTTCTCTGCCTCTGTGATCTGAAGGAATCATCTCTGTCTAGATGGTGTCTAAAGATGTTTGGCTAACCTATTCATAAAAATCTCTACAATCTCTCTGGATAATCTGCTTCAGTGCTTAACTACCCTAAGAGTTGGAAAGCTTTGCCTCACCTTTCACCTAAGTGTTTCTTCAGGCTAATGAAACTACTGTCATCTTTTGGTTTCCCTAGTTAACCAGGAAAGCAATTGATCACTGTCCACAGTAACGGGCCTTCATATTTGAAGCCTGTTGTCATTTCCTCTTTCTGTCTTCTCTTTTCTAGACTAAACAAACCCATTTCCTTCAACCTCCTGTTGATCATGTTTTCCAAACCTCTTATCATTTTTGCTCTCCTCTCTACTTGCTTTGGTTTCTTTGCATCTTAAATGTCGTGCTCAAAGCTGGACATAGTATTTCAGCCAAAGCTTTACCAGAAGTGGCTACAGATGAATAATTATATCCCATTTCCCTTTGAAAAGTTAAAAAATGTAAATAAAGATAGCTTTATCATTTGCAAAAAAATGTCAATTCTGCTTTCAGCCTCCAATCAGCATTTCCAATGTCTGTACAGTTTCTTGTCAATGAAATTTTGTGGGAGATTTTTTTTCTATATAGGGCTGAACTGTGCAGTGATTTTTTTTTCTGCT
Organism: Phalacrocorax carbo; assembly: GCF_963921805.1. NCBI lineage: Eukaryota > Metazoa > Chordata > Aves > Suliformes > Phalacrocoracidae > Phalacrocorax > Phalacrocorax carbo. The sequence goes on from NC_087515.1 coordinate 94,408,834, forward strand.
TTTTCTGGTATGGCAGAGAGACGTCAAACTATCGCATGGAGGCTTAGGTAGGAGAATGGAAAGAAAGAAATGAGTCAGAGACAGAATTCTGTAAAGGCTAGAAAATAGCAGGAAACAAAAACTTGACATAGAAGGCAAGGAAATGCTAATTTAAGGATTTGAAGAGGAAAATCACCATGACAAAGGAGGAGATTATGCCTTTATACCTAGTGATATGATTAAATTCTAGGGTCTGGGTTCTTCTCATTTGACTTAAGCCGATTAACAGCTAAATGTCTAGTGTAAAGTTGTCCTATAGGGTCCTTTTACGGCTAGTGAAGAGAGCAACAGATAGGCACCTACAGACCATGGCTTCTTCTATCTTGAAGTTAACATCTCAGGGAGGTGAGATGAATTATTTCTGAATCTGCTGTTGGTTATAGAGGGAGATTAGACAACTAGCTTAGACTTGTTGCTAACTCGGATAGTGAAAATCGTTGAGATGAATACCACCCCAAGAGAGTGAAACGGAAACTGAGAAGCATGAAACGCAGGAGATGGCAACAGATGGAGAACCGGGTAACTAATAGCGTGCACAGATATTTTGGACATAGAACAGATTTAAGATACTATAGAGGTGAGAGGATTGTATGTTTTGTATGAAAGAGTAAAGGGAATAAGGCTGTGTGAGATTGGAAAATGTCCAACAAAAACCAGTGAAGGAAGGAGGAGAAAGTTTTGAACGAAAGATGCAAAAATCAGTTTAATCCCTCCTGAGCTTTGATAGGGTGAATGGATGTCCAGAATGTGCTTTCATAATGAAGGCCAGATAAAAGACTAGTGACTAGTTAGAACCTGAGAAATCAATGATAGAGATGGTTTGTGAAATATTGACCTGAAGAAATGGTAATGCATGTTTACTACATTTCAAGAAACAAGTGTTATTTTTACAGGCTTCAGTGTCTTTGTGGTTGGTGTGGCTGATGTAGATTACAACGAGCTGGCCAAGATTGCCAGCAAGCCCAGTGAGCGTCATGTATTTATTGTTGATGACTTTGATGCCTTTGAAAAGATTCAAGATAACCTCGTCACTTTTGTGTGTGAGACAGCTACCTCAAGTGAGTAGAAGTCATGGTTTTCCCTTTTTCCAAATTGACACATTTGCTTATATACAGCTACAGTTACCATCCCATTTAAGGTACATCAAAAGATATGTCTGTATATGAAAGTTAGGTTTCAGAATAACTGAACATAGTTTAAAGGAGCAAGTTACTTTTTAAAAATTTTGAAGTATTACATTTAATATACTCGTCTCACATTTCAAAACTACTAGTATAACAAAAAGAAAGTAACAGTCAGTGAGAACTACTGCTCCTTAGAGGAAGTAGAATGATGCCTAATGTGAGCTGGGGGACACAAGAGGTCTCTTATTTACCACTGGTCTAGGGGTGCTAAAGAGGTGCAGCTATAGTATGTGATACTGTTTTAAAATTATCTAAATAAAGTTCAGAAGTTTACTCAAGTGAAATCCTTCTATGGCAAAAATGAGAAATTCTCAGGCCTGTCATGTGAACTGTGTACTCCCTGACTGCCTCATCTGCTGGCTCCTGAAAAGGCATATAAATCTGCAGATTTTCCTTGTGAATCTGACAGCTATTATGCAGCCTGACTCATGCTTGAAATATTAATGGAAAGATTGTGTCATTGTGCTCCTTTCTTCTTTTGAATTAGACTCTCAAAATATTTTTGGGGTTCAGTTGTTATACCATACAATTTGTCACGGTAGAAATATCCTACCAAAAGTAACGAGTAAAGGTTTTAACAGTACATCTACCACAAAGCAGAACACAGTATGACAAATGTAACAGAAGTTGTCTGATAATTACTAATAGCACAGACTTTTTGATAATAAAACTTTCTGAAGTATATATATGTATTCATATCCTGTTAGGTTTTATAGTTTTGAATTATATGTTATTTCATGTCTTTTAGCTTGTCCTCTTATTTACTTGGAGGGATACACTTCACCTGGTAAGCAGCTGTCTAATATTTTGGCATAGGTTCATTTGTGTCTTTTACAGCTCTACAGTGTTTTTATTTTTTATTTCTCTACATATTTCAAGGTTTCAAGATGCTGGAATCATATAATCTAACAGAGAAGCATTTTGCTTCTGTACAAGGTGTATCACTGGAATCAGGCTCGTTCCCAAGCCATGTAGCATACAGACTCCACAAAAATGCCTTTGTCAGCCAGCCAATACGGTAAGTAAATCTGAAAGACTCATATTTAGGGCAAGCAGGTGAGGAAGGGTTAATAGAGTTCATAGATGACAGCTTTAATATTCTATGGAAGATGTATTTATTTGGTGTTCTTTTTGCTGAACTCCAATATACTCCAAAGAACACCTATTATTGTTCTCATTAAATGCTAATCTATTTCTTCCATTATGATCTGTTCACTATTAATCCAGTTACTCACTGTTTTTTTTTTGGAGATTATGCTTCTTAACTATTTGAGTTGCATATAATCCACAACTTGTCCTTAGGCAGTTGAACAACAGCCTCCTTAGTACAATGAGCTCCATGTTGCCAGAGGGAAATCGTTTCAATATGGAGAGATAAGCACCACTTTTTGCAGGGGTATCGTTCGTGCTGCTGTAGGCAGCACGTTGATGCCACTAGCTTAGGGTAGTTTCTTCTCTACTTGAGTTGCTGTATTTGGTTAATGGAGTGGAGTTTTCAAGGGCCTGTGGTCTTAGAGCTTGGTTATGGAAGGGAAATATATGGTCATTCATTTTTTTCACAAAAATAAACCAACAAAAAAACCCCCTTAGTAGTTAGTTTTACTAAGAGGAGGACAATACCTCTCTCTTTTTCTGTCTACATTTGTTCCTCTCCCATCTATTTAAGTAAGTTTCAAAAAACTCATTCTGAGTCAGAGGAGATGCCTAAAGATAGCCCATTATTCCTATTAAATTTAAGGAAATTTAATCTTTTCAAACAAGCCTTTGAAATCTTCTTCAATTCTGCCAGACTGGGTAACGATCAGATCACAGACACAGAAGCTGAGATGTGTGAATAAATTTTTTTTCACCAGCCTTTTCAGCTCACAACTTTAGAAGTGGAGGACTTGAAGACTTTTTTAGTTCATTGACATGCAGTTATAGATATGGGTGTGATATGTCTCTGACAGCCTGGATTTTTACAGTCTAGGGAAGTACAGAAAATCCCAGTTTTGCAGCTCTCTTACATTAGGATAAACCTTGCATTTAGCACGATAAGATGATAAAAAGACAAAAAAAAGATAGACGTCCTGTTTATGTAATTTTTTTTAGAATGTTGTGATACATAATCTGTTGTCTGCTGTAAGAGGTGGAGTAGACTTGCGAGAGTATTCTGGGCACTTATTTTTCATAAGCAGCCAGAAAATAAAACTCACTTTAGACTGAGTCAGCAAAGCAATAAAAGCATCCTGACCCTGGTGGCATAATTGTTTCCATATCTGAGATAACTTGGTTATAAATAGTGTTGCCATATCTACTTTAATATTTTCATTCTTGCCCTGTGCTGTGTGGTGTTGTTGACTTAGTGATATGGCTGTTATTGCAGAGTGTCCGTAATTGTATGGGTACATAAGTTTTGCCTAAAAGACAGAGCAGCTACTCTCTTAATTTTAAGGTTTCTATGTTTATGTTCATGAGGCCAAATCCCCTTCTCAGTTCCATTAGAATGGTTAAGGAAAAGCAGAAGCTACTTCTTTTCTTACAGTTCCCTTCCTGCATTCCTGCCCTTCTCCTTCAGAAAATGCTGAAGGCCATTTAATGCATGATTTTATTTACTTTTGTCTTTCTGCTTTTTTAATGTCTAATGGTCTGAACATCACAAATCTAAACCTCAGCCACTGATGAATGGGGTAGAGCCCAAATACATCACCAGTTGCAGAGAATACATTAAATATCTCCTTCATTGTATTTGTGCCTGAAGGCCAGCAATAGATAAGTGCTGTTTGTTGCCTGTCTAAACCAGGCCAGATTAAAAAAGAATAAAGCTGGAGTCCTTTTTTCTGTACTTATCATAAAGGAATTTAAAATATGTGTAGTTTATACAGAATCTTGCCACAAGAACATATCTCCAAGAGTTCTTGGTCATATTCTGGCTTCCTCCATAACCATGGTGCCTGGACCAATTGAAGACAGGCTTGTGAGTTCATCTTAACAAATCACATAGTGGTTTTTATCACAAAGTCCTTTGCTATTTGAGAGAGTAGTTAAAATTCTCAGTTCCATTAAACACTGTGGTTTTCCTGTTACTCTCATGTCTTTTCTTTGAAAAAGAGCAAAGTATGAAGATCTTATTTTCCTTGTGTGCTTCCATGTGAAAAAAAAAGTCTTCATATTGTCTTAACAGGGAGATTCATCCAGAGGGATTGCCACAGGCGTACACTATCATTCTGTTATTCCGTCTTCTGCCTGAATCCCCCAATGAGCCGTTTGCAATTTGGCAGATTACAGACAGAGATTACAAACCGCAAGTTGGAGTTGTGCTTGATCGTAAGGATGATTATGCTTATTGCATAAAGAATTTATACATTACATTACTTTGCGTGCATTCTTCCCAAATATTTCCAAACCCAAAGCATTCCCACATAGTAAAAGGATAACATAGTTTTAGTTTTAAGTTGGTTTTTTTTTTACTTTGTACATCAATTATGTTTTTCAACTAAGAATAAGTCAACCAAGCTACGTTTTAACTTTGGTATTACCTCTAAAACCAAAGGAAAATACATCTATGTACTTATGGGTCAGAAATACTATCTATAATCTCTGTTTACTCAACTGAATGGAATACTACATTTTATTGATAAGTGTATTTTAGGATGGTGGTTTCAGTAGTACATATGAAATGAAATGTATTATTTTCATTTATTGCAGCTGCCAGCAAAGTGCTGTCATTCTTTAACAAGGATACAAGGGGAGAGGTTCAAACTGTAACTTTTGATAATGATGAAGTAAAGAAAATCTTTTATGGAAGCTTCCATAAGGTAACGGATTGAAATTATGAATGTTGCTTTCTGAAGTGCTGGTCTTTGAAACAAAAGACATACAAGCAGAGGTCACTGTTGGTTATATCTGGTCTTTGTATAGTCCTGTATGTTAACATAAGGACTTACAGATATGTAGAACAAGTTCTCTGAGGTTATAGCTCTTCTTTGAACCAATGTAAGAAATTTGTCAAGAATTTGTCAAGTTTGTGTAAGTAGGGGGATATAGCTGAACAAGACATCATAGCCTGATTCCTGGCACATGAAAGAGGAATAATAAAAGATAAACTGGAAGAAAAGGAAAGGAAGTTGTGGTTAGAAAAGATTATGGGGGAGTGTAATGATTTGAAATCATTCAGAGAAGAAGAAGAAGATATAGCCACAGAAAGTAAGTAGCTATTGACTTATAGATAGAGGCAGGAGACCAATTTTGAGAGGTGAATAGTGCATTGAATAAGATTCATATGTTTAATAAACATAATACATGTATATGTATATATTTTGTATGTATGAATGTGCATTGGTATATTTTTGGCTTAAATTCACTGGGCCTAGAGCATTCCAAAATAAGGTTAACTGAGGAAGCAACAATAAAGAGAGACAGCCCATAAAAGATTGTATAATCTATTTGAGATTTAAAATGAAACTAATGTTTTTTGAACTGTCAAAGTGGCTAGTGAAATCCTTACATGTTACTGCATCTGCCTTCAGTTGTGACAGTTTTGTGCTTGCTTTTCTAACTTTCTGCACGAAATTATGGAAACTTGATCCTGCCTGGCTTCCTTACCTCTAGTCATCAGGAAGTGTTTGACTCAGGCTACATATATATATCTAAAACACAATTTTAAAAATATTTTCTCGCTGTGTTAAGTATACATGGTTAAGGCAAGAAAATGAGTTGCTATTGCAACATTTTTGGTCAGCTGAAATGCCCAGTCTCATGTTTTCATTTATCTCCCTTCTGTTTAGTTTAGGCTTCTTCTGATGACTAAATATGGCTGGAGAATAACATTTGTTTTCTTTATGATACCCTCTCCTGCATGACTAGTCACTACCAGCGTTCCTTTGAGGATATTGATAAGAGGTTGCCTCTGTCAACGTGCTGATACTGGAGGCCACATTGTCAAACTAGCTCTGAAAGCAGGGAAAGATAGCTGGTGCCAGCACTATAATATTTTGTGACTTTATCTGTCTAAAACATGTATGACTATGAAAATCACACAGTACTATAAAAGCTATTGGTTTCCTCAGAATTTGACAGAGGATAACTTCCCAAACTGCTTCTATGTTATATCCAGCTATTATTGGTTTATAATTTATTTAATGGCTAATTATTTTTGCATATATGAAGACATGTTTATTTCTTTGACTTTGTAACTGATACTTATGAGTAGGCTTTGATCACACCTGCATTAGGCAGCCTCTATTTTGTCGTTGGCATTTGGCTTTTTGCCTTTTCTTTTTTTATTGATAGCTTAGGAGGACAACTGTATTTTAAGGAAATGTATTCATCTACTGGAGTGAGAAAAATTGTCAGTGAAGGCTAGGATAGATATTGTTTTGTTATAAAAGGTGAGTCATCACCAAGAAGTACTGTTAAAACACAGAACATCATATAGCATGCCCCATTTTAGATATCAGTGTTAGAGCTGAGACTTCCCTCTTTGGGTCAGTTGTGTGAAGCTCTCTACGTGCTGTACGCCCAGAAGTCCATTTTAAGTGTCTGCTGTTAATTTCATTGAACTTCGGAGTCATATTTTTCCTCATAGTTCATCTAAATGTGATAAAGCTGAGCAGAATTAACTGATGGCACTTACAGTGAAGCTCCGCTCATTTATCAGAGCAAATGGGGAACAACCTGCAATCCCAGCAATACTAACTATGTGTAACTGTTTATTGCACTTTCTGGTGAAAAACAATTCCAGGGGAAATAAAAATCCATAGTTTTTAATTGTTTGAATAGTTAAATACACTCATATATATGAACGGAAAGTAATCCCAAGATACCAAACCATGTACGGGAGTAACAGCCATTTGCAAATTATCTTAAAGATCTGGAACTATGAATTTTTGCTTATAAGACTATTTCTTAAGCACAAATGTATCAGTTAGTTAGTGCAGTGTGTCATTCCCCTTCTTCGTTTCCCCAAAAGGAATCAAAAGTTCAGATTTTGATAGTATTTAAAGTAACTGGAGTAGCCTTGATTTGAAGAGCTGTATTTGGGATTTTTCAGCATGTAACTGAGCTGACTCTGGATGCTCTCCAGGATGATTACTGAGATTGCTATATGAGTCAGGTTAATGATAGCATCATGGGATGCTCATGTGCTGGGAAAGCCTTAAGTATCATCCATGTTGATTAGCTCCTAATAAAGAATAGCAGTAGTTTCAGCTGGATGAAGAAAGGAAAGTAAGATTAACATATTTCAGAAGGTAATATTGCAATTTCTCCTGCCATCCAGTTTCAAAGAATTGACAAATCTTTAGAATACAAGAAGATGTTTTCCAAAATATCAAACATTTTTGTGGTTTTCATTCGATGACTTCCTGGCTCATTCAGTGAAGCACAGTTAACTACACCTAACTGTGTAGGGAAATTTACTTTGGCACACTTGAACACTTTGCGTAGCATAGCTGTGGTGAAAGCTGTTGAATCTGGCAAGTCCCATAGGAAAAACCCTGACTGCCTGAGACAGTCATTAAATTTATAACTGAATGTTTTGGAGAGACAGACGACTTCTACTTTCTTATTCTTACCATGCTAGACTTCCTTTTAGATTGCAGTTTTGCAGTAGTTCGCCACAGGAAATTTGATAATGAGCGTATGTCTTTCGGCTGATGTACATATGGGATAATAGTTTGCTTAGCTTATTGATGTGGTTCATTTAGCAGTAGATCAGAACACCATCAACATTCATCTTAGAAGGGGTCCAGAGAGAAAGATTAAAGTACGATTTTCTTAAAACCTCAGTGCCTTCTGGCACTGGAAATGGTCAGAAGTGGTGCTTTCTGTTGGTGTGTTAGAAATTGAAGAGAATGTTTCTGGTAAAATGTAGCAGGATTGAATACAGAGATGTTTGTTTATTGTAAACACTAGATGCATACTTTTATTAGATTGATGTTTGGGCCATGCGGTTCAGGCTGGAATTTAGAGCTGGCATTAAATCAGCAGTGAGCTGAGTCAATGACTTTGGGGAGCCCTGCTTATTTTTGACTGCTGGGGTTGCTTCTTCTTTGAATAGATAGAAATGCTCATCAGTCATTGCTGTTTGAAGATTTTCAAACTTATGATTCCATTCAGCATTCTGATGTAGATTTACCTTTCCTAAGTTTTCTGTGCAAATGACAATGCAGTAATATGCATTCGCAATGCGGATGTCATTTGCTTTGTTTAATTTGTGACAAATACTTATCATTCCAGTAGAAGGACTTGCATGCTAGGGACCTTTCAGAATTAGTAAATTACATCTGCAATGAGTTTAAACTGTTTGATGCATTAGTTAACCTGTAAAATTTAGTCATATAATCAAATGCCTGAGTATATGACGTATAAATGATAATGAATTTAAAGTTGTGGCATGGTGGTTATTTTATTTTGTGGAAAGTTTGGTGCTTAAAATATGCTTTGGACACAGCTATCTTTCTACTATTTTTCTATTTGGTCAGTGAACAATGTTGGGAATGTTAATTAAAAAACCACTTGTATACACAGCACTGAGAATTAAACTGTGATGTCAACTGAATTTCAGATGACAAAAAATGAGGGCTGTTTCAAAAATCTTAATTCCAATTATATAAAGCATAAGCACATAATGTTTAAAGAGTTTTAGATAAGCTATGCTGATGCCTTGGACACAGTTCCACATGGGAAAATATTTAATATGGAAAAAAAGAACAAATTCTCAGGAGATTGTTCAGGCACTTGTTGACTTGGAACATTTAAGGGAATCTCTGTTTCAACTTTATGCCAATTTTTTAAAGCAGTCATCAAATAGCAATATGTTTCTGAAAGGTTATGTACTGTGATAATAGCTTTAAAACATAAATAAATACTTCAAGGATTCTTTACTGCTGATCTTACTGTCTTGATATTTTAACTATTGCATAGATGTTGTCTTGTATATAAAATATATGCAATATGTAAAGTATATAAAGCCACTGAAACCTTTCTATTGCCTTAAGATGTTCTTCCATCAACTGCACATTAGATTTACTAAAATGTCAGACACTTTCTTCTTTCTTGGAGACTCCTGAATGTCTTTTGTTTTCATAGATATGTAGGAAATTCACTTGCATAACATTGACCATAAGTACGATACATTTTTGGAATGGTAACCTTTGCTTCAATTTTGTTTGTTCTTCTCTTTAAGGCTTACTGTGTTTTCCCCAAACAATTCATTCTGGTAAACTACCTCTTCCTTTGTCATTCTTTTCTTCCTCCTAAGTTTCCCTTATTTCCAATAATTAATCTTTTCCTCTTCTTCCCTGTTTCCCCTTATTTTGGCATGTGTTTTTGTAGCCAAATTTCTCTCATAGAAACTTCTCTCTTGCATCTTCCATTATTTTGTCTTTTTCTGGGCAGGCTTCTCTGCTCACTTCCTGTATCTCAATGCAACTAATACCTCTGGTTGAGTCATCTGTGGAAACTGAACCCTGGATTTTTGAATCTGAAACAATCTAGCCTCTGAACCACAGACAGAGGCTATTGTCCAGTGGGCAGTCACAGACTAATAAACCTCTTGTGTGGTCCCAGCCATCAGAAGAGGACAAGAAGAGCTTATATTCACTTCCTCTAAAAAATTCTTCTTATTTTTCACTTTTATGCCATCTTAAAGCAATTTTCAGGCAAGCATTTTTAAATAGAACATTGTAATGCAACTATTATATTAAATAGTACTTCTTAGCTGTGCTTGTGTATTCATCTTACTGACCTTCAACACATTTTAAAGAGGTTACTAATGTCATAAACTTTTCCTGAGTTTGAATGTTTCCACCAGTTGAAAGTAAAGCAGAATTACGAGGAAGAAAATTTAAAGCAGTATTACCTAAACAGTAAAATACTGTTAAAGTATAAAAGTGTTAAAGTAGATATGCCTATGTGCCTTTTCTAAATATTACATTAAACTTTTTTTCAGGTCCATATTGTTGTAACTTCATCAAATGTTAAGATTTACATTGACTGCAGTGAAATACTGGAAAAACCAATTAAGGAGGCTGGGAACATCACAACTGATGGCTATGAAATACTTGGGAAACTTCTGAAAGGCGACCGGAGATCAGCAACAGTAAGCAATAAACAATCCATTCATTAATGCAAGCCCTTGAATTTTCTGAGGAAAGAGACTAGAGATTAAGGATTGCTAAGGAAGCAGTGTTTCAAGTGTCTGTACTGCAAGACCCAGAATACTTAACTGAGAAGTTTGGTCTTGATATTCAATCAATATTCATTCTAGCAGAGTTGCAAAAATCTAATAGCTGAAAGTTGCAGTCAGGTAAACAAACAAGAGTGGAAATGTTTTTCTTCTAATAGCAAGAGGATTTAGTCATTGGAACCATTTACTATGGATTCTCTATCACTGGAAGTTTTAAATGAAGATAGTTTTGTTTTTCTAAAAATTTGAGTAATGAACAGGTTTTAATTCTGGCAAGTCCTATGGTCTGTTTTGGACTGGGTGATCAGAGTAATCCCCACTGGCTTTATAACCTATGAAATGAAAAAGTGGCTGCTGGTATGAAGGGCACACCAATAATCTTGATGGATTAACTATACTTAATGTGTAATCAGTGCTATTACCAGGGCTTCATATCAGAAGATGTAAGTCAGCTGTTTGACCCATGTGTGCCAACCCTAACACCTGAAGAAGATTCTTGAGGCTTACCACCAAAAGTTTGGCTGTCTGTATCAAACTACAGGATCATAGCTCTTGGGGCGGAAAAAAGAGAGGAAACTGCTTTTACCATACAGCCTACCTAAGGTCCCCACTTCATCCTTTCTGCAGAACTTTTCCCTGCTAATGTGAGTGGAAAGTTCTGTACAAGAATCTGAATTAATATATGACCCAAGGACTGCAGTCCTTAGAGTTGGTCCAAAAGTTTTTCAGTGAGATTTCATGTTGAAGTGCACAGGTACTTAACCGATGTAGAAGTTCCTCAGTGTTATTCATAAAGTATTGCAAAATATTTATTGAGTCACTTTATTTGTTTACCTTTTGCCCCAGAACAAGAGCAAGCATCAGTGCTTGAAGTTCTTGTAGCCTTAGGTAGGCTTGGTTTTAAATTCTTTATTATTTTAAAATAATTCTCTGTCAGTGTCAAAAAAGGAAGTGAAAGTCTGAATGATATCAACTACATCAGAAATAAATTGTTTGAGGAGTCATTTTTAACAATAATGCCACTAGATTTCATAACATCTCTAGTATTCTTCAAGATTCTTCGTTTCTTTTACAGTTAGAAATCCAGAATTTTGACATTGTGTGCAGTCCAGTTTGGACTAGCAGAGATAGATGCTGTGATCTTCCTTCTATGGTAAGTATAAATGAACGACAAGCTATTCAGAAAATTGTTATTTGTAGTCTGGTATTACACCTTGTACTAACAATGCATATAAATCCCAGTTGTCAGAGCAGCCAGTGAACAACACTGCATTTCAGTGTTTTGAGGCTGAAGGAGAAAGACTGTAACATGCTAGAACTGAATCCCTTAGGAATGTTGGAAAAAAATGTCAGTTACATTTTGTATTTCAGTGATATTTAAGATCCTAGGTATTATGAATGGAATTGGTATATTATTTTTTCATTTAATCTGTTCTTAGATTGGCATTCAAAAAAAGTTTATTCTACTGTAGCCAGTAGTTTTTTCTATTGCAGTCAGTGCAAGCTGATCATCTAATGCATATAACTATTAGAATGATAGAAATTGCATATGAATTTGATTTTGCCTGTGCCTCTGCTGTTAGTGTCTTGTAAAGCTTGCAGAGCAAATTTGCTAAAAATATGAAAGGTCCTGTAGAAACATTTGGAAACCACTGTTTAGCTGTTTTATTTGTACTTGAAAACAGGATAATAAACAATCTTGCTTGTTATTGTTGTAGAAAACTATACTGCCACCAAGTACGTTTCTTTAAAAGGTCAGTAATAGTTGTGATTGACTTTTCAGAGAGATGAAGCAAAATGCCCAGCTCTTCCAAATGCTTGTACCTGTACTCAAGACAGCGTGGGACCTCCAGGACCCCCTGGACCAGCTGTAAGGAACTATTTGCAATAGACAAATTTTCTGATTTTTAAGTTTATGGAAGCAGTTTTGTGCTGATGTGTGGTTTTGTGAAACGATGGCCACTCAGAGAGATAGTTTCTATCAGCACATCCGTAACATCATGGTAATCTGTTCCCCTTTCATCTTAGTTTAAAACACAGTTGGGCAGCTCCTACCACCTCTACTTCTTTATATAATAATCCTTTTCCTATATTTCCAATGAGATCACTGGGAAATAAATTAGTTACTCCCCCTGTTTTTTTTTAATGTGGAGAGATAGTAATCTATGGAATGGGTATGCTCCTACCAATTGCTTTGAATATAAAGGAGTTAACTCAGTAGTCTTACTACAGTAGTGTAGAAGCCCAGTTAAATTGTCTGGCAGTCTACTAGAGAGGTATCCAGAAATTCTGATGAATACAAATGACGAAGTTTATATCTGCAGAAACAAAAATCACAATAATTTTTTCATGGGCTGAATTGGCAAGGCTGAAGCTTATTTGGTTTATCTGAGATTTTGATGCATCTTTTATTCTAGTACTCTTTTTAGCAGTGAGATCTATATACTTCAAAACTTTGGGCTTTCCCATAGGAGTTTGATAAAGAGGATTTATAACACACACCAATATGATGTACCTTTGCTTTCCCTGTATGAAATACATTATATTTCCAAATATTCAATTTAGGGTGGCCCAGGCGCTAAAGGTCCCAGAGGTGAAAGGGGTTTGACTGGATCATCTGTAAGTATCTTTCTGGAATGCATCTATAATGTTGATACAGGCTTACCTGTATGCAAATTTTTATGCTTGGTTCTATGCTAAACTAAGAATGGAGATTAAAAATTTAACTGGAAGTATACCTATATGTTATTTATATGCAACCTACCTATTTGAGACTGTATACACAGCCTATGTATATATGAAGCCTCAAAGGTGTTGACTGCACATCAGAAAACTAGAGTACATGTGCCAGGGTGTTACACACTGCAACATTGTTCTTTCTTCTGTACAGAGGAGACAGCTATACTTCTAATTAACATGGCAAGAAGGCATGTATTGGCCTGAGACCTCCAACATGAATCAGAGAATAGTTTATGAAAGGATATGCCACTTGGATAACTGTTTCCAAAGTTGTTCTGAAGTGATAAATGTGTCTCCAGGCTTCTGACTTACCCTAAGTATTTAACACCAAGGATTTTGCAGTTACAGATCTAAGAAGGGGTTGTCATTTACAATCTCTTAATTTTCTGCTTTAAGGGGCCACCTGGTCCTCGTGGTGAGACAGGTCCTCCTGGTCCTCAAGGTCCCCCAGGTCCACAGGGCCCCAACGGGCTGTCAATTCCAGGAGAACCGGTGAGTGGCCATTCTGGGTGTGGGAGGAACTGTGTGTGGAGTCAGAGCTGTCCATGGGGGTGGTGGTCTTGGGAAGAGGGTGGCAGCTTTGCCCTAACATTCATTTTTCCCTGCATTGCAGTAGTATTATGAAACAGGTCTCTTTCTGAAACATGGCTCCTCCAATACAATACCATTTTCTATCCTGAATATTACACATTCTTAAGAGATGTCTGTGAAGGGACAGAGTCCAAGTGTTGCAATGTAGATTGTGCTACTCCATGTTTTCTCTCACAGCTTTTCTGTAGAGTTGCTAGGCCTTCAAGTTCAAGGACTCAAAGCTATCAAAATGTCATGCAGGAAAATTAAGCATGCAATATTACTCTGAAGCCTTTCTCACAGGTTTACATGTCCAACTTCCATTTTTCTGAGCTTAAATCAGAAGCCGAAAGTTCAGAGAGGCAATGGGTGCCTAGATCTAGGCATACAAAATAGCCCTTCATTCCTAGGGGGCTTTCTTGGCAATAGCAAGCATATTTTAGTGAGAGGCTACTTCTGATTTCATATATATGCCTTCAAAGCCAGAATAACTCTGTTAACACTGATGAAGTTTCACCAGATGCAGGTTTTTAGAGCAGATAGCATAGGTAACCCTTTGACTACATTCTGAACGTATTAAGACTGCTTTTGCCATATTAAAATATGGCAAATAATCACCCCAAAAGCAGGAATATAATTTTGATATTTAGGAATAGCTTGAATTTTAATATAATCAGGAGCTTTTTGGATGAAGTCTTTGATTCAAATATAAAGTTTATGAAAACAAATAATAGAATTGGTGTCTACACACTGTCTCATTTTGTATTTGTAACTAAGTTACTTTCTCAGTCTGTAATGTAATTTGGGAAATGGAAAACAAAATGTGCTTTAAGATTAGGTACACCTTCTATTTTCTAAGGACAAAGTAGAAAGATTTTGTTAACTAGCGTAGATGGTTTTCAGTTTTTTGTTATATACTGGAAGGAAAAACTTCATCAAGATGGCCTAGAGGTGCCAAACAGCAAGAAAGGCTAAACACTTTCCTTTTACGTGTGGAATACCATAAATACTTGTATTTGTTACAAACCTTTGGAGAATGAAAACACCAAAAAAATCAACATAATTCTTGGAACTTCTCATCAGATAACAATATTAGAGAGCCACTTTTGAGTCATGTAATTTCATTTTTCTTATCAATTGCAATTCACATTGTCAAGCTATGTTTACAAATTGTTCGATTATTTGTGTGTCATCAACAGCTATTAATGCTGGATTATCATGCAAGCCACTGTGGAAAAATAAATATTGCATTGTCAAACTTAGCTGATGTGGGTTTAGACTGTGCATTTGTACGATAGTGCTGTAGTATATGTCAAATGCAAGCAAGCTGTGAAAGGCAATACACTGCTGCTTTATATGCTCCTACACCTTGTGTTCTGGAAGCGTATAATGGCTTTCAGAGCAGGGGTTAGAGAAAAACAGTGAAACTTTAAAAAGACTGAGCTTTTACCTTTCTTGAGTGTAGGCAGCTCCATTCACCAGTTGAGAAAGATAAGGGAGGTTGGGAGAAAACACGTAACCCTTCCCTGCTTTCCTTCTTGTGAAGACATTGATATCTGCCTCTCTTACTGAAATGTCTGTGTTACTTCCTTATCAAACTATGTGCCCCTATCAAATGTCTGCTTGCCTATGTTTTTAATATATCATCTACTGGTCATCCTGCATTTGCAAATGCTTGTGAGATGATCAGTATTGCCTCAGTTAAGAGGTATATGTATCTTGGTTTATTCCATAATCATAGAATCACAGAATCATTTAGGTTGGAAAAGACCTTTAAGGTCATCGAGTCCAACCATAAATAATAATAGATAGTTGGCTTATGGATTCCGTAATTTAGGTATCTCGCAGGAATTATTTCATGTCCATTTACACAAATGAGTTGTTTTGCTGGCCTATTTTGTAATTCAGAATCTCTAATAATAATTTATGGAAATTATAGGGTCGTCAAGGAATGAAAGGTGATGCTGGCCAGCCTGGACTACCAGGGCGATCGGTAAGTTGATACTTACACAAGATAACGTCATTTTGCACTATTCCTGTTGCAGGTTGGCTGCTGAACAGCTGTCTTTGATATCACAAAGACTCATGGGATCTTCTCATACCTTCCTAAGCAATGGGTTTTGCGAACATAATTATCTTACACTTAAGAATTTGAAATGTAGGAAGTAGTAAACCATTCAAAACAGCAAGAGTGAAAGAACAGCTGTAGTGAGTCAAGCTAAATGCTAAGTCAAGCTACTATCCATCTGGATAGATGTGAATGCACAGGGACAGACCACTGGATTAGGAAAAGTACACTGATAACTCCCCAAGAAGGTCTCTCAACTTCTTACCACCTGCAGTTAAATGCCTTCCTAAAACTGAGATTGCAGAACCTTTGCTGAACCCTTCTTCAGCAATGTTGTCTCATTACTTTTACTTTTGGACGTCAAATGGTCTTGGGACATTAATTGTATGCTTTCTGAAAGAGGAAAGCAATATTAAATTTCACTTACTTGCACGTTTCTCTATTGTAAACTAGAATTAGGTTTTGAGAAGGAAAAATAAGGGGTTTTTTTGGGATAATCAGCCAGTTTTGAATAACCTAAGATCATTGATCTGCAGATGTGGTGACATAACTAATATTCCTTGGTTACTATATTTTACTTAATTTTACTGAGGATATGAAGACTGTATGGGAGATGCTTGTAGATTTAGTTTCATATATCAGATAAGGTCATTCATGAGCCAAGGGCCTTGTATTCTTTTCCTTTTTTATTAGTCCTTATAAACCTGAGTAATATATATTTAGGGAGCAGTAACATCCTGTAGAAAACAATGCTATATTTTAGTGTATGGTGACATTAGACAGAAAAGGGGGAAGAACATGACAACGTGATACAAGGCTGTTCAATATCCAATTCCTACAATAGTAGTATTGATCCTACAGAGTGTTAAAGGATCAGCTGACATCTGTAAGTCATGCTTGTAAAGGCAATAAGCCAGATAGATATATTTTTTATGGGAACAGTACTGAAAATTATTTTTGAAGTTGAATTATGGGCTGATAAGGAAATGGAAGTAAAACGTAGAGTGAGGGTGAAGACTCTTGTATAATGTATATGAGATAAATGGTTTCTCCTAAAGGTTTGTTTAATTTTTGTAAATGCCAAAAAGCAACATTGAAGACAGCTAGATATTTAAACGTGTTCATAAATGCTGGGATGATTACCATAGCAGTGACCTTTGTTCTGTCATGGATACAGTTTATGATTCCTTTTCCCTCTAGGGAACCCCAGGTTTACCTGGTCCACCTGGCCCAGTGGGACCTCCAGGCGAAAGGGTAAGGTTTCCTCAGTTTATCTTCCGGAAAGATGAAGTAATGGGTTTTTTTTCCCCCTTCTTTATCATACCTTTTTGTTTTCAAATCCTTTTTTCAAAAGGAGTGCAACCTAGAGAGGTTGGACTAGTCCAACCTAAAGTGGAAGGACTTGAAAAACCTGGGGTTGAAAACCTCCCCAGGTAGCCATAAAGTAGCCAGATAATTTCTGTAAAGATTGCACTGCTCACTCTCCTGACTAGGTTCTCAGATGCCTGCACCCATAGAGCAATATGCCACTGAGCAGGGTTCTGCTGGGGTACTGAGCCCTGCTGCCTTCCACACACTCTTGCTGCTGCAGGGTATCCCTTTGAAATTCTGCTTGTCTCAATGTCCGGGAGATGTCATATCTGTGAAGAATCTGTGCCATTCTTACTGTGAAGGTCAAGTTTGCTCTTTAACCTTTGACTATCTGGAGCTAAGGACTTTTCTTTGGATAGGAGATTCTGAAATGGCTTCATAATGAAGAGCATGCACACAGGTATTCCATTGTGGAGTTCTTGCAATCCCTTTCTTCTAATTTGGGGTCAACTAAGCAAATCTCTTTTGTCTCTACAGTGGCATATTGCCTTTGAGATGACTGAAGCAGTGACTTACCTTTACAGTCAAAATTAATAGCTAATACATGCATTTATTGTTATCCTTTAGTGGGAGTTGATAGCTGGAAATGGAAACAGACCACCATGTGATAGCCAGTTGCCAAAGAACATACCATGGGATTGGTGGGTCATTAGTGGGCCATGGACCATCAATATTAATTTGTGAATGCTATGTTAGATTGTTGAAATGGGATTTCTCAGCATCTCTTCTTTCAGAGGAAGTATCTGGAGGGAGGTTTTTCTTCTTTTAAGTAGAAATCTCAGATTTTCCAGCTTATCTGTGTGAGAGAGAACAGCAAAAAAGGAGATCGTGCTCCTGTGGGATAGTACAATGATTCCTTTTCTTAAAAATGTTGAGACTCATTCCATCTTCAGTTAATAAACAGCAGCTGAACATCTTCTAAATTGGCTGAAGCTTATTGTTCCATAGCCTTCTCCAGCATTGGTTGTGATTGCTGTTTTTATAACTTCATTGTGGATAGGTTTTAAAATACATGCTAGTAGTAATCAGAAGTATTGCAATGACATAGTCTTAAAGGCCATTTTAATCAGGCTACAATCTTAGGTTAATGTCTAATCAAGCTTTTGTTTTTGAATAGGGTTTCACAGGAAAAGATGGTCCCACAGGTCCCAGAGGCCCACCAGGACCAGCGGTAAATATAATTTTGTCTTTGATGTATTCTGAAATAAGAGACCTGATCCAAAGGGGAACCACACTGACATTTTCAGTTTCTATCAAATATGAAATGGATCCTCTGTTTAGTATCCTAAATGGGTCTGAGAAACTCTCAGTAAAAGACAAGCAGACAGCTATGTAAAGTATGTATTCACAAACATTTGTAGGAGTGGTTTTGAAACTGTTTTCTGCCAGTGAAAATAAAGGAAGAACCAGTTTACCTGGTTCTTTAGGCATGATCTTTAAATGCATAGCTAGGTCTACTGAAACCAATCAGCTTATTACTTGTAGCCTGGTGAAAACAAACACTGTTAATACGAGTTTCTCTGGACAAGAGTATTTGAGGATTAGTTTTTGCTTAAAAAGCTACTTCACTGTGTTTTGTGGGACCATGTTAGGAAAGGTGCTGGTTGTTAGAGAAAAAACATAACATGCTGGATCAGACAGCCTGAAATAGGCAAGTTGCTGCAGCTCCATGTTACCAGAGCCAACCAGAAGTGAGGCGGAAGATGTATTCCCAGTAGGCACATGTACACAGAGTACACATTTACACCATGTATATTTATATAGGCAGGAGTCGCTAGGAAAGGGTATTATGTGGGCTGTTCCCGCTCCCCCACAGACTGGCTTTCTTGTGCTCCTTTGGGGGTGTGCAGATAACACATAACCTAACACTGGTTTTTTATTTGTTCATATTTATCTAGTGTCACTAGAATGAATTTAATGAACTTTTTGTTGGAGTCTTTTACATAGATCACAGACCTGCTAGATGAAGTTAGAAAGCCAAATTTCCTTCAACTCCTTTAGGAATCTGTCATTAAGAGGGATACCCAAACCGTATAGATGCTCTCTGCATCTTTAGATTCAGAAATGTCTGTTACTGTGGTGTTATGTAAAAGGACACATTTCCATGAAGAAACAAACTATTTTTAATATATTATATATAACATATATTATATATAATATAATATATTATATATTATATAATATATTATATATTTTATTATATACTGGAGGAAAATTTTCAAGCCTAATATGTACCTAACAGAAAAAAAAACAAACCACAAACCCTGATAGGAGCCATTTTCAGTATTACTTTGCATTTAATACAATAACACTTTTCTGACTAGTTCTTAGGCTGTTGTGGATTTCCACAATTCATTTTATATGTCTTCTGCTGTAGGGTGCCCCAGGAGTTCCAGGAGTTGCTGGCCCAAGTGGAAAACCAGGGAAGCCAGGAGATCGTGGGACACCAGTAAGATAATGATACACTTATAGTATCAAATTTAAAATAACAGTCTGTTGATGAATATGAGACTTCTCCGTGCTTGAAATACTTGTCTTGCGCTTACGACAGTGGTTAATACAGTGGAGCTGACCTAAGACCACAAGCCTTTTTTTAAAACAATTTTATTTTTACACTATGTCATTTTGCTGAGTTAAATAGTTGGGGCTGGAAATTGTGGTCTCTGGTTTCCACTAAAAAGATCGTAGTCTATTATGTGCCCAGATGTGCTCAAACAGGGGGGTTGGACAAGATGATCTCCAGAGGTCCCTTCCAACCCTTACCATTCTGTGATTCTGTGAAGATGTATATTCCTACACTGCATAAGCATGAAGAACTGGGTCAGCAAAATTACTGGGAAGTCTTTATATTTGTGTATGTGTGTGTGTGCAGTAAAAAAGTGGTACACTGCTGAAGGTGGACAATCTTTGATAATCTTTGATAACATTACATAATCACCTCTGTTTTACAAAATTTTTTTTTTTACAATGTGATTTCAGAATTATTTGGGGATGGTTTCTGTGGGATCTATTTAAACTTTTAAAGTTAAAGTGCATCCTGAATAGGGAGAAAGAGCAGGAGGTGCTGCCTCCGACCAACAGTTTCAGGAGAAATTTTAATTCATTCATTTATAGGATCTCTGAGAAATTATGTTTGAGTCAGGAGTGGAGACAGCCGTTGAAACAGGAAGTAATTCATTACTTGTACCTTAATGTCTGGCAATCAGCCAGACTCCTCCATCCTGCTTCAGTGTCATTGTGTATACGACAGCTGGATAATTTGGAAGAATATATATATAGTAGGCTGGGCAGCTTAATGGTTATGAAGTAGAAATTCCCAGGAGCACCTGGAAGCTGGGTCATTTTCAGTCTGCATTTGCCAGCCTATAAATCCCATTCCTCCTTGCAGTAGAGGACATTGAGCGTCTTAGGAAAGCACTGAACCTTTCCTGCCTTTAGATATACATTGTTAATGTGTAGTGATAGGACAAGGGTAATGGCTTTAAACTGAAAGAGGGTAGATTTAGATTAGATATAAGGAAGAAGTTCTTCACTATGAGGGTGGTGAGGCACTGGAACAGCTGCCCAGAGCAGTTGTGGATGCCCCATCCCTGGAAGTGTTCAAGGCCAGATTGGATGGGGCTTTGAGAAACCTGGTCTAGTGGAAGGTGTCCCTGCCCATGCCGGGGCGGGGTTGGAACTAGATGATCTTTAAGGTCACTTCTAGCCCAAACCATTCTATGATTCTATGATTTTATGACATTCCAGGCAGGTCAGATGCTTGATAGACATAGCTGGGGCACAAGGTGCTATTGTTTGTTCACAAGTGAGTTTCAAGCTACCAGGTGTATCCAAGTTTTCCTTCACCTGGGACACTATAGCTGATGCAGGTCAGCAGCAAAGATCTGCAGGTGAATAGAGGGAAATTTGGCTACAAGCCTAATTTCAGTGCTGTTGCAAAGCAAGGCAGTCAACTCCTGTCCAAGCACTCCTGTCCAAGTTCTCCTACACTCTAATCTGAAGAGTTCCTTGCAGTTAGAAATATTTTTTTTCCCCAGTTATTGCACTTTCTTATAATGGGACACTATGCATCATGTTTACCATTTCTTAAGTTTCTAGAACAGATCCCAGCAGGAATTCTGACTTGCACATTGCACAGATGTTTTATCAGACTCCTGGTGGACAGAATTTCTACACTTTCCATTGTGTCCAGTATAGAATTGCCAAAGGTGCAGCTTAACGGCCAAACGCAACTTACTGTGTCATAAATCATAGTTCAGGCCTGCCTGAATTTGTTACTTCCTGTCCTGGAGAAAGATAATGAGGCTTCATATTGCCTCTGGTAAATACAAGGAGTAAATAATTTCAAACCAGATCCTGCCATTTTTTCTTCTACCTGAACAATCTCTATTACTGGTACTATGCAGCACAAATCAGGTGAAAGACCCCTACAAAGCAAGGAACTTTACACCCCAGGAAAAAATACACAGTTACATGCAAATTATGAGAAGTCTTGGTGTTGCGAAGACATTCCCAGTGAGTGCAGTCAATTGGAGCTCTTTCCTGATATGTTAAGTAATACTAATGTGCTTAACTGAGGCAGACCACACCGCGAATTTGGCTGTAAACATTTCTCTACCTCAATGTGTACTTTTACTAGAACAACTTGATACTTAAAGTGTTAACTGCATTTTCATGAAAGTAGGAAATTTTACTTTATATTCTGCTTATAAGTACTTCCAAGAGAAACTTAGGTGTTTTTTTCAGTGTAGTAACAGAGCAACCAGAAAAAGAACAGTAAGAACACAAACGAGTCAGTAATCTATTGAGAGTTGAGCACTGGCTATCCTACAGGAGACTAAAATATCTGTCCTCTGGCTGTCTAGTCAAACAGAGAGCAAGAATTTGGCAGTAGTCTGTGCATATATCATAAGGTAACAACCAACCAGGGTAAGAGTCATTAGGCTAAAAGAGGGTATTAGCTCAAGAAAAAATGGATGAGTTTTCTGTGAATAAATGTAATGGGAAATAGATCTTGGACTATCAGAGAAGAAAAGTTCCAGTACTGTTGTTTTAAAGGTGTGAGAGTGAGAAGGGTAATGGATGGGTAGGCAGACTGAATTGTCTTAAGGTAGAGCTGCCTTGTTTATTAAACAGACTCTGTGACAACAGGGTCTGACTTTGTTGGTCTAGAAGGTCCCCAGGAAATCGTGCAAGGCATTCATGTTTTATATATAAGGTGCTATTAGACCAATGCCTCCAGGACCAAATAGACTATGAAAACCTCTACAGGTTTATCCTGAGAACATAAGGGAGATGTTTGTTAGTGAGTTAAATGCAGTTTTTGAGCATTTTCTATTCTCTGCTGCCATGTGTTTACTGGTCTTGCATCCATCTATGCAGGCACCCTAGATGAAGTCTCAAAAAGATGCTGCTTTGGGAGCAGTGAACTAGCGGTTCATGTGGGGAGCAAACATTCTTTGGAAGAAAACAATTGAGCACATTATCTTTTAAAGTAAAAATAGCAAAACTTTCTTTGTTTTGTCCTCCTTCAGCCATAGAACTTTGCTGCAGCCCAAGCCTTCATCCCACAGATCAGAAAAATCCCACATGCAACATAAACTCACTTTTCCTCACACTGACCCTGAATGACTTCCTCATTGCAGGATACCAAGACAAGAGAAAGTCAGCAGCAGCTGCTGCTTCTCAGAATGCTGACAAGCAGTTGGCTAAATTGCATGTGTTTATCTATTAAAAGGAAATAAACTGAAATTTAAGAAGATTATAACGAAGTGGGAGGAAGATGGAAGTAGCAACTTAGTAATTGCAGTTGTAATTAGTTTTTGGAAATCATATTTCTAAAACATCCAGGTGGAAAATGAGCTTTGTTTTTAACATAGCCAGTCAGCCTCTAATCTTCAAATTTTAAACTTAGTTGGAATAGCCTATAGATTTGCCATCATAAGGCTGAATCGGTGTATCTTTGCAAGGTCACAAACTGAAGAATGAGGCTCATTTGATTTCAATTAATTGTAAAATTGACTGTGTATCATTTATAATTAACAAATGGCCTTAGCATTTTTCTAACTGGGGGATCTTTGTTGGCTATACTTTGGAGCAATGATGTGCTTTTGTTATCAGAGCACCTTCCTGTCTTACCAACATGGCCTGTGGCTGAAGGCAGCCTGAAGAACTTTTCTTGATCAGTCAGCAAAAATATTTCCAGAAACAGTATATAGGATTTGCACATTTTAAGTTTGCTTTATTTTTTTCTCCTCTGTATATAGTTCTGGAGTGTGAATGCTCTAGCAAGTGAATTCATTGAAGCAGGGCACTTCAAGTAATTATTATAGTTTAGCTGGGATTGTAGACCAGTGTCATGGTTTAGCCCCAGTCAGCAATGAAGCACCAGGCCGCCACTTGCTCACTCCCCCGCGGTGGGATGGGGGAGAGAATCAGAAGAGCAAAAGTGAGGCAACTCATGGTTTGAGATAAAGACAGTTTAATAGGTAAAGCAAAAGCTGCGCGTGGAAGCAAAGCAAAACAAGGAATTCATTCACTGCTTCCCATGGGCAGGCAGGGGTTCAGCCACCTCCAGGAAAGCAGAGCTCCATCACGCGTAACGGTTACTTGGGAAGACAAATGCCATCACTCCCAACGTCCTCCTTTCCTTGTTCTTCCCCAGCTTTATATGCTGAGCATGATGTCATATGGTGTGGGATATCCCTTGGGTCATTTGGGGTCAGCTGTCCCGGCTGTGCCCCCTCCCAGCTCCTTGTGCATCCAGCAGAGCACGGGGAGCTGGAAAAGTCCTTGACCAGTGTAAGCGCTACTTAGCAACAACTAAAACATCTCCGCATTATCACCGCTGTTTCCAGCAAAAATCCAAAACATAGTCTCATACTAGCTACTATGAAGAAATTTAACTCTACCCCAGCTGAAACCAGGACAACCAGAAATTTGGTTTCTAATGCTTGCACTTACCTAGCGAACAAACAAGAAGATGTATGGCATGATTTGCTTCTGACCAAAACAACACAAGGTTGTATTATGAAAGCCTTAGAAAGAATGAGAATACAATGAGCAGGTATTATAAATATGTACTCAATAGATAATTTCAAATTAATATACTTTCAGAAAATAGCAAAAATTGCCAGGTTTCAAACAAAAAGAGAAGCACCAAATGATTTGTTAATATTTTTTCCCCTTAGATTTTCCTGTCATAGCCTAGTGCAAGTGAAAAACCTTCAATTGTATTCAATGGATATTTCAGATAAATGTGATCATTTATAACTGAGATGTTAATATCTGTTGAATTCAGAGTCAAATTACATCTCTTTTAGAGCGTCAGAACATCAGAATTTACCACAATGTTAATTACTGGAGAATGACAGATAAAACAATCAGGAAAATATTACATTTCTAATTGCTATAGTTTATTTATATTGTTATGGCATTTACAAATCCATGGTCTGTTTCAACACGTGACCATGCTAAGCTAAAACTGAAAGACAGACGTTCTCCCTCTGAACTTCACAGAGTAAGAAAAGCTGTAGATGAAAGAGTGCAGGACAGAAGGGAAAGAATATTAATCAGTTTGATGTGTATATTGTGTACATATTAGTAACAATCTCATTGGTGGAATAATTTATTGTAGTGGCACATTTATGGTGTCGCCATTCTAAATCTTTCATTTGAGTCTGTACAATTAATTTTGTGTGAACCATCTGTTATACGTGATGCAAATGTACCATATGCCACCTACTTAACTCACTGATGGAGGAGCTGCCTCATATTTTCTGTGGCATATCATGGGGTGGGTGTACGCAACGCTGCTGCAGAGAAGCTCAGATAGCATTCTACGTTCAGACCCCAGCATAACCCGTGGGAATATTTTTGCCCAAAACCTTGATGGAATTCTATGAAACAGTGCCACTGCATTCGAATTGTATCCGCTGTGACCTCAGTGGAATGGTTTGTGTCGTGTTGTTGAAGTTAATTGTGGGTACTGTGAGAATGTTATGAAAAACAGCTGCAGCCCACACTTAGCCTTTGCTTTGTTAATGGTGATAAACAGGCTCCTTAAAGAAATACCACAATGTAAAAAGCAGTAATACTTAGGATGTATGTGTAACTATGTGGAGAGCCATGCAGAGCTGCAGATAACCGAACCAGTCTTTCACCTTTCAAATATGCCTTACTTTCAAATAGTAATTTAGGCTCCAAGTGAAAATCTATTGAACTTGAATGAGCCTCTTTTTGCTTAACTAACAAAGCTCCTGAGCTCTTTGGACACATTCTGGCAGGGGAATTTACAGTAGATTTTTAGAAGGACTCTGCTCTGGCCTGACTCTGCATCCACTGAAGTCACATGAAAACTCACACTGCCAGCTTCAGGAGCCATAGATTAGAGCAAAGTTTTGTTTGTACTGCTCCAGAATTTAACACACATGGCATTTGTAACAGCAGGTATTCAAGAGCATTGGACAAGCTATTCATGACAGCTTCCTAAGCAGGTCTTGCAGTACATGCAGTTTTGTTTTCTTTTTTTTTCTTTTGTATTTTGATGTCAAAATTAATAGTTTTAAAACACTTTGCAGATTTTTAGATTTTTCAAAGAGTGACCTAGTGGCTAAAACAAATGACTGTGAATCTAATTTCCTACTTATTTCAAACCAGCATCTGCAGTTTTTACTGTGGCCAAAATCATGTCAAATAGACCAAAACAACTTACATCCTTCTGAAATCATTGCTGTCTATTTTGAAAATCTTTAAAAATCCATCATACCAAGCATTGTAATTACAATTGCTTTGGAAAGTATGGTTTCCTCCCTCTTGATGCTTTTCTTTGCTAGCACTGGAACGCAAACATAGGGCTAAAATCTCACAATTTTGTTTGCAGAGTAGACTGTGCAGGCATATCTCCAGTTCAGCATTTGAAAACATCTTTAGAGTATACCTGATGTTTTTTCAGCCATAGACACATACAAATATAAAAATTAGAATCAGTCCTTCTGGTTGGCTTCTTACATAGTATTCTTGAAAACCAGAAAAACCCACAACAACCACTGGAGTATTCAAAGGCAAATGGAAATTGCTGTTAGACAAAAGTTAGCTCTTGGCAAATGTCAATATTATAAAGCAGCTCAAGCTAAGACCTCTATGAGATTATTGTAAGACTAGAAATGGTTGAGAATTAGCAGGGAAGCTGTCATTATAAATAGAATAAGCACTTAATGGCATCTCTCCCCATCTTATATGTCATCTCCGCATAGCGCTTCTTCACTTAACACAGGGTCTGTTTCTTGTGGGTTCTAGGAGACAGCTATCCTTCCTAGACATGTGTTATTCATCTTAGCTTACCTTGTTTAATGATGAGTTGGCTTAAGACTTAAAATTCGAGAGTCATATATAATTCACACAAGACTATTTGCCATTTACAGAAATGTGATGCTAGAGATTCAGCTTTCAAATTGCCAGTGTGGTCCCACTGTCAGAATACGTCAGTTTCTTTGGCCCTCGTTTGAATTTTACCTTCAGATCTTTTTCTTCTGCATCTGTCAGTATGTTTAATTATACACAAAATATCGCTGCCTGTCCAGTCTTTTCTGGCACCTGCTTTAGCATCTCTGAAATGTAAAGTTCAAGGACGACCAGGGCTGTCCTCTTGAAGGAGTCAAAATGTTTTCTAAAATTGCATGTCTCAAACCTCTAGGTGGAGTTGAATAACATAATCCTTCAGTTGTTTTATTTTTGCTGTATTTATTTTAGGGAACACCTGGAATGAAGGGAGAAAAAGGTGACAGAGTAAGTCTGCTTTAAAGTCAGTTTTTCTCAGATTTTTTAATTAAACACCATGCCTTTAAAAGCATAGGCACTCGCTAATGAAACACTTGTTTTGGTTTTGATTATTTAGGGTGACATTGCTTCTCAGAACATGATGCGAGCAGTTGCAAGACAAGTTTGTGAACAACTGATAAATGGTAAACAGTGTTGCTTGCTTTGTTTCTCATACTAGTAATTTACTATGTTGTTTGTTAAAAGAGAAAACAATGGTTTAAAATTAAAGTGAAGGATATTGGCCACAGAGTATAGCAGGAGCTTGAGTGATCTGATAGCTGTCCATTGTCAATGATTTGGTGGAAAAAAATGTAGCACTAAATTTTTGCCAGATCCAAATGTCTAGCTTGATCATAAACTAATCTGTGACCTTTAGAAATACACATGCAAGTCTCATACTCTGTACAAGGAAGGTGACTTTCCTTTTGTCAGTCTGGTCCAAAATTACTTTATCTTTGTCATAAAAATCAATATACATTTTCTCATTAAACATGTCTTATCTTCAGGAGGAAGGAATCGGTGAGAAAAAGGATGCTCACTGCAGGTACTTTGCTAGCAGGAAAAGACAGATGAGTGTTGAGTAAATACTGTGCACAGAATCAGCTGTGCTATGCAAGTAAAAATGATATTTATTTGGATAAGGACTCCAAATTGAATTTCAGTCCTCTACTGCCACACAGTGCAGCTCTGCAGCCCATGAAAGTGTTCTCTACAGAGGCTTTCGCTCTATCCCTAAAGGCAGTGCTTTTGCTATTAGTAGACCTGCTGAGGAGGACAGAGACAAATACGCCCAAAAATTGTTCTTAATATTGTTTCTATAACAAGGGTAAGTGCTGACTGAGGTAAACAGATATACCTTCTGGATCATTAAGAGTGCTTGTGTACAGGGAGGAGGACAGTATGTCCTTTAAAATGTCCGCAATGGCTGCTATTTAAAGCATGTCTGTTAGCCATTGCAGAGGAAGGAAAGTACATTCATGAATGTATTAATGCTTATGAATAAGGATGTGTTATCTGAGATCTTTTAACATCTGTTTTTTGAACATCCCTGCCTCATTTTTTTCATATTCAGCTCATCTCTTCAGGGTTATGCTAGGACTGGCACAGTATGCTAATCAGGTAGGGGTAGGTGTGCCTCCCCCCGCCCCCCCCCAGTAAGGGCACTGTTCTGCATAGTTTCACCATGCTGTTGCTTTTCTTCAATCACCTTTCTTTGGAAATGAAATTTGCCTATATACAGAAGGTATATAGGTGCAAGCCTATGCATCCTACAGGCTGAAGAAAGCAACTTCATAGACTGTGTGACTCTAGCTATACACACGAATATTTTATACTGTGTTTATGGTAGTTTCAGAGCTCTGAAGGTACATAGAAATGTGATACTCCACCTTTAGAAGTGTAACGAGTCCTTTTTGTTCTTCAGAGTAAAAACAATCTCTAATTAGAACTCTGAGAGCAAGAGTATTGTAAACAAATGCTTATTTTGTGACTTTAATTGCCTTAAAATTAATTTTTGTTGATGTTATTGGCTTCCAAAATCCCCCTAACCTTTCTTCCCTCCCACCTCCATTTATGTTCAGCCTTCTTATCAGACATTCATCTTAAATCTTCCTAATTCATATTTACTAGTTCACCACTAATCTATTGAATGGGAACAAGGGTAGGATTTAATGAAGAGAGATAATTTGTTATTCCTTCCCACTCTGATCTAAGAGTTTCACTCACCTCACATGGTTTATTGAACCATTTTTTTTTTCCTTTTGAAGGTCAAATGAGCCGATTCAATCAAATGCTGAATCAAATCCCAAATGATTATTATTCAAACCGTAACCAGCCAGGGCCACCAGGACCACCTGGTCCCCCAGGAGCTGCTGGGACAAGGGGAGAGCCTGGACCTGGAGGAAGGCCAGGATTTCCAGGACCTCCTGGGGTCCAAGGACCACCCGGTGAAAGAGGTGAGTAAATTCCAAGGCAGCTGTATATTTCACAGTGGACACAGAGCAGAAGCTGCCAGAGGAGCAGTCTGACCCCTTTACTGTGTCAGACTAGGAAACCCACACCTAGCAGTAGCCTGTTAGGTCAGCTGGATTGCTGAGGGACACTGACGTGGAGGACAAGGTTAATCACATCAGTGCTTTCCCCTGTCACTCCCTTGCTCATGTTTCATGAAACACAGGTTGGCATAACATTTTGGCTGCTGTCTAGGGTTCCACAGGATATCCCAGGGAAGTGAATGTTCTCAGAACTCCTCTGACACTAAACAGCTACATCTTGAAAGGCTGTTTGGAGTAACACAACTCTTTGCAGAACAGAACTCTAATTAAGAAAGAAAGTGAGTCATTACCAAGAATAAAAAGTAGGAGCTGAAAGAATTAGGTCTACATGCTTGGCTCTTTGCAGTACTCTGGAGAGGGAAGCAACTCTGAACTGAGTTTGAGCATATTGGTAAACCTATTTTATGACTACCTTGGATCACTGCAATGACATGGCGTGTCTGTACTGTACTATGTTGTGGCCTTTGCTTATTCCAGCTACTCTACTGTAGCATAGACTCAGTGCTGTTTTCTAGTATATATTTTAATATAATCTCTAAAAAAGACTAGAAAAAAATCAAGGAAGAATGAATTTCTGAATTCTGCTCTTTCTTAAACTTAGTTCATCATAACTGTTTCTAAGAAAGTGTAAAGCATCCTTTATAGCAGAAGTATGCAAGCTTGAAAATACCTTCCTGTTTGTAGTTTAAAATAATAAGGTTCTGTGGTGTTTTAATTATCGCAGAGACTTTTCTGTGTTTGAGAAAGTTTATTCACATTAAATTACTTCTGATTCCTACTTTATTTCTAGGTTAGTGTATTTTTATCCAAATTGTTTTCGCAAATGCACATTAGAACCTTTGTACAAAATAAGGTTTGACCAGCGTTGTTATATTAAATAATGAGAACTGTATATTAATATCAATGAGGGAGAATGAAGAAATATTTGTTGATGTGGTTTTCCTTCCTTTGGTTTTTATTACTTGGTGGGGTTTTTTTTTTTTCCTTCTGTAGGAATGCCTGGAGAGAAAGGCGAAAGAGGGACTGGATCTCAGGGACCACGAGGTTTGCCAGGACCACCTGGTAAATATTTCTTGTTTTATCAGATTACTGAAAAGTAGGAGGAAAAGACAACATTTCTTCATAGGGAACCAAACTACATATGGTGAATGAACATGCTTTACACTGTCCACTTCATGGTTTTGACATGCATCAGAGTTTAGTGGAAACCCCCACAAAAAAGGGGAATTTAGAAAAATTTTTGCGTGTGGCTAATAGTAATTTATCTTTCTCTTGTAATTTACTCATCTGGCATGCTTACTTGTGTGAAATTATATTTCATGAAAATGCCTTGTCCAAATATTTGATGGATATTTTCATAAATGTTATCAGATGATACTTCTGCAGTATCTAGTTCCATCTTTTACTTGTGATTACAGAACTACAAATTGTCCCAGGACTACAAAGTACTCCCATACCCAGAGTTACCAGACGATAGAGTCCGATGATTTGGCCATTGGTTTTGCTCTTTGTATCATGCAATTTTGTTCATTGAAGCCTTGGCAGAAATCAGCTGCATCATTTGTTTCTGCTTGTAGTTTACTAAGCTAAACATGGTTTTGCATTACAGGACCCATAAGATGCTTGCAGCAAATTGTAGACCCAGTTACTTGAAGCTTTACTTTTCTGCTAACCACAATAAGATCAGTTCCAAAAACAACCATTACCTCATCTATCCTGGGGCTACAGGGTAGCAGAATTAATGTACTCCTATATTTTAATTGAAATCCAGTGTGCTTGTCTAATCTAGTAGTTTCCCTTGAGATCTTTGTATCTTACATGGAGGGGAAATAAACCAGAGAATTTATTGATGTTTCTTACTTGGCTCAAACCTTACTAAATCAGTTTCTGAGAATAAATCCTTCAGTAAGCCACACACAGGGAAGCAACTAATGATGAGTCACATTTCTAGTTTTCTTATGTTTTTCTTTCTGTTGACCCCCATATAGCAACAAAGTACAAGTGTTTTCTCACCAAAGACATAGCCTAGACTGTGTAGTCTAGACAATAGTAATGTTAACTATTTTATCCAGCTGCCTCTTAAAGAAATCAACCCCCCAACCTTTCAATTCTAAAACTAGGTCCACAAGGAGAATCTAGAACTGGTCCACCAGGCTCCACAGGATCACGAGGACCACCAGGGCCACCAGGTCGTCCTGGAAATGTGGGTATTCGAGGTCCTCCAGGGCCACCAGGATATTGTGATTCATCCCAGTGTGCTAGCATCCCCTACAATGGCCAAGGATTCCCAGGTAGGTTATGAACAGCTTAACTTGCCCTAAATAGCCTTCACAGATGTGGTGGTTCATATTGAGCTGCTTTACATGAGACAGTCCTGCTAGTCTGGACATACTGAATCAGGAGGAAATGGCTGCAATGAGCAGGCCTGCCTCACTGTAATGTGCAGGTATATGAGCATTTGGACTTTGATACAGATTTACTCGATGTCATGTGTGGTTCGCTTTAAATAGGAAGTAGCAACTAAATATTTTTGTCTTTTTTTTTTTTTTAAACATAGATGGTTAGTACTTGATTATGTTGCGCATAGGATTTAAGTGACCATTTTCTTCTTCTTCTTTTTTCCCCTCCGTCCCCGCCCCTTCCAATCGTCTTCAGAACAAGGTTGAATTCTCCATGTTTCTCTTGAAAAATAAAAAGAATGCTGTGGTTGGCAATTTCCGTGTGTCTCTTTTTGAGAAATGTCAGGATTCTTTATACAAAATTAATATCTGAAATGAAAATTTTCCACAAAGGAAATCCATTCAGTGGTACAGTACAGACAACTGAAAAACACCACTGTCCTACAATTTCTACCGAGTTAAACATCATGGAGTCTGTGGTTATCTCTGGGTCATATCAGCCCTCCACTCTGTGATGTAGCTCAAAACAGTAGGCTGCTTCTGGAATCAAAAAAAGGGTCACAGCGGCCACCAATTTCTGACTGGAAAGATTCTAATATATTTTAACATGGGGATCCTGCAGGACCACAGTATTGTTAACAAATTAATATGTATGCATTGCAACATCTCAAAATTAGTGTATGTGATACTGCTATTGGATATGGTTTGCTGTTAGTGTATTGTGCATGTACCCATGAAAAGAAAAAAAAAGAAAAATTATATATATATATATATGTACACACTTGCAGACTCAGTGCTGCTGGTTAAAGAGCCAGATGGTTGTGCAAATCTCACACAAAATTATTATTTAAATGAAAAAGCGAAAAAGAAAAAAACTGTACCTGTGATTCAGCAGTGTTTGCCTTTCTCGTAAGCAGCTATGTATACATATATAAATATATGCCTATGACTTAACTGTTATGTATTTAGTTGGATGAAAGTATGTTTTTGCACATCAGATGGACTTTTTAAAAGACTAACATCATCTTTGACCTGTTTCAGGTTTCGGCTAACACATTTTCTAAGTCGCCAGTGCTGCTTACAGTTTGAATACATGAAAATCCTGTTTCTGAGATGTTTGCGCACGTGCTTATTAGAAAATGAGTCCGTATGGATATTTCACCACGGATATGGTTTTTGAACCATGTTGGCCTCATAGAATGGGGAGATTCTTTTTACTAACACAACTTGTGGATGAGATAAAGGACAGTGATGTCAATTCATTAAGCTTGTTGCATTTCAATAATAAAATAGACAATCTTTCTTTTTTAAAAAAAGACCCAGACCATGAAAAGCCTCAGTGGTGAAGGAGGCTTATAAAACTACTAACCAGCAAAGGTAATGCCATTAGAAGAGACAGATTTAACCTGGTAAATGAGAAATTACTTATGTAAATACTAAACTAATTGTGGCTTGTAAATGATTTGTATGGGACCGTATCCACTAAAATCTGTTAACACCTCTACATGATGCTTTTGCATAAAAGCCTGCTGCTGCTTGCTATATGCCAGAATAACATCTCTGAGAACTTATAAAAACTACCTGTCTGTTGCTTGTTACCAACATGTCTGAATCAGGGCATGTACCTTTTGTTATATGTAATCTTGTTGGATTCTGTAACTGCAGTTATAAATACCAAAGTTTTATAATTATTTTTCTTCTGTTTTGCTGTAGTTTTTGGTGTTCCTGAAGCACCAGCTGTAACTCGGTTTGTTACGAGGAACAGCATGAGAAAATGACATGTACTGTATATTGCCGCTGGTGATAGCTATGCGTACATTTACTTTCCCATTCTCGGAAAAAATTAGTATATGCCAAACCCACCTGTTCACCTTATCTGCTCCATGTCTTCTACTAATTACACAGTCTAAAATAAAGTCCAGTGCTTGGATTTACTGAAGTAGCTGTAATATAATATTTTTATTTGATTTACTTTGTTTTGGGCTTTTTTTTCTTCTACAATAATTGGTCCCTTGCATTATTTAAGCCTCTTTCCGCAATGTTTTGTGTATTATAAATACAAAGCCTTTCAAAATGAATTTTAAACTTTTTATTATTTTACTGCCAGAAAGTATTAATGAACAAAATGGAAAAAATACCCCCAGAGAACCATTAACTTATACACTTATTATATGGAAATAAGATTGGACTAACACTATGTAGACGAACTAACTTTCATTGTATTTGTGGATTCAAAGACATGCGATAACTATGTTCAATCGGACAACTATTTTCAACCAGAACCATACGTGCCTGAAAGTGGACCCTATCAACCTGAAGGTGAACCCTTTATAGTACCTATGGAGTCAGAAAGGAGAGAGGACGAGTATGAGGACTATGGAGTTGAAATGCATTCACCAGAATACCCTGAGCACATGCGCTGGAAAAGATCGCTGCCAAGAAAAGCAAAAACAAAACCATAAAAGAGCTGTGTCTTGTTTTGGTTTTTTTGGTTGGTGGTTTTTGTTTTTGCTATACTTGCATTTGCAGATACATACAGGGAGAGTGCGTAATTTCTTTTGCAAGATAGCTTTCTGGTCTTTTCCATCAGACACATCCCTGTTTTGTATCTTGCTTATGTGGGGGTAGCAACGTGTGTACCTAGAGACTTCATATTGCTCTGGAAATGCTTGTAAAATACTTTTGCTTATAGTGGCTGCGTACAGGTTAATGTGTGCATTCAGTTATCCCAGTGCTGCCTTTTCATTAAAATAATGTAAAAAACAAATAAATAAAAAAAGAAAACCAAAAAACCAAAACAAAAATAACCACAGAGCTGCTGCAAATCTTCTAAGGACTGTCTGCTTTAGCTTTACATTTTTCTTCTTTTTCAAATGCATGTTTGCGGTTCAGTCAGATCACAGGACTCCATTATCTAGCTAAAAAAGAAACAAAACTTTCCCTCTCCTCCCAATATCATTGCCATTTTCTTCTATTCTTAGTTACACTTTGCAGAGCATATACTGCTCTTATACATCTCCTTTAAACACCACAAACATTAAGTAGCTGAAATCATTGTATCAACTGGATACAGTTTAATAATGCCTGAAATCTCCTTGTTTGTAGACACAGTAACATTTATGCCAAATTGCAGTCAATCCTGCAGAGATGGAATTGCATGTTTATGTTGTATATTTAGTATGGAGGTTTTTTTTTTTCCAGAATACAATGTTAGTTATCAAAAGCAGTTGGAAATTGTGTGCAAGACTATGGATATAGAATTGCTGCTTTTATATTTTAACTGCAAATTGTGAATTCACTGCCTTATATTATTTATTTCTGAAATGAAAGAGGCATTTTTCAATAAAACTACTGAAAATTTATGTGTGTCTATTCATTCTTTGAAAGGCACAGTGAGGCTGATGCATGTGTATTCTCTTAGTGTTATTTACTCAATCATTTGGAAATTCCAGGTAGCAAAAATCAACTGGAATGGGAATAGTCTTAAAAATAGGTATTCGGCTGTAGTGTCTAGAGGTGAGTGGATGAAAGCAGGAGAGGCTTTCTCTATCTGAGGTATGAACAAGACTTTTAACAAATTCAGTCTGAAGGCATTTGGTGAGGAAAACAAAAGAGAGGCTCTGAGCTTCAGTTGCTCTCTTTTTTGTGGTTTCTGATGGATGGCTGTTGCAGAGAGAAAGACTCTTTCCACCTGAGGAACTACTTGGACTGCAGTAAAGCCACACTAACTTCTAATCCCTCGTGTGCTGTAAGCATTGTAGCTATGGCAGCATTGAGTTCAGTATTAGCAAATAGGTTGCTTGAGGAGGCGGCTGTGTGGTGTTTCCTGAGCTCCATCCTGCTGGGACCGTACATGAGCTGGCTACTATCTGCTCAGGAGGTCATCTGTATCTGCACAAGCTTTGATCACAGTGATGGCTGTGGTGTAGCTTTACCTAGAGAGGATGACAACGATGATTTGGAAAAGAACAACAAAACTGCAGTGGACCAGAAGAATCACTTGCTAACTGAGGAATAGAGAGTGGAGAGAGTGGACTGGTAGCAGTCCTTCCTATCCATGGTATCTTAACCAAGGTCTATCTTAGAAGTAGAACTGGCTTTTACCATAGGACCTGGAGCAAAGCCTCTTGACTTCATTGGGAAAGATGGAATGCCATTTCTTGAGATCACGCAAGACCTCTGTCATGGAAGTGAAGCTAGATTTGAGTGTCCTCAAATGGAAATTATGCAACAACTCCATAGACTGCCTGACTGGTTATCAGTGAAATGAAATCCAAACAAATGGCGTTTCAAAGAGTAATCCAGATTACAGCCATATGCCTTTTAGACTGTAAGAGAATAACTGTGGGCTGAACTGAGGAACATTTAAAAGAGAATCAAAGCCATCGATTCTTTATGTTTTCTTTTAATTGCAGAGCGTTAAGTATCAAAACCATGTCCCCCAGCTTGATGTGCAATAAAGAAATGCATCTGTCTGGCAGAAAAAAAGATGCTGGTAGAAATTTGGAGAAGTGATTAAAATCTTTCTCTGAATTGTATTTAAAAATAACAACATCTTGCATTGATCTCCCATATGCCTTTTTCTGGCATTAAGTGTGTCCCCAGGACAAGCTTAACCAGATGTCCATATCTTCATAAAAAAGTTTCCCTTCAGTCTTCTAAACAGAAAGTTTTACCTTATTTAAAGAATATATTTTAAATTATTTTTCTATTTCTTCACAAAATACTCCCCATTCCTGCCAACCACGCCTTGTATTCTTCCTGTTCTTTATTAATATCAATCTTAATAGAGATGCTGCTATTTGAATATCTGATGGCCTGAAATATTTAAACATTCTTAATGGTAGTCAGTGCTTTTCAATGACAAAATTCTCCTCACAGATCTGCAGGATGGATACAAGCTCTAGAATATGTACTTCCTACAGGCACAGAATTATGAAGTATGAGTCTAACCATCTCTGAAATTGAGAAAAGTGCTAATAAGCATTTGTATTTCATAAAAAAAACACCCATAATCCTCAAACCTGGTTAACACTTCTTTCACTTGTGCCACAATGTTTGACAGAGTCAGACTTCTTCTGACGGTGCATTTTGAAGTAAAAAGGATTTTTGCTGGCTCATTCAAAATATGGAGAAAATACTTGAAATGTTTGGACAGCATATAAATGAGTGTTTACTGATGGAGGCCAACAAAGAAGAAAAACTCATTTCCAGGAACTCTCAGGGGAATAACTCTCGGGGGGTGGGGGTACTGATGACACTTCTGGAAAAGCTGTTGCGAAGCTGAGCCAAGCAAATCCTGGAGAAATACAGATGCAAAGCTAATACAAATAAGTTTGAGTTCTTGAAAATCTCATGCACAACTGAGCAGTTTACATAGTTTGGCTGTTTTAAAGAGGGAAATTGTTTAAAAGCTCAATTTTAATTGCATACACATTTCTCTCCTTTTGGCAAAAACTGTGGATATGAACAAGCAGGTGGGAAAGGGTTGCTGCTTGTTTGAAATTAGGACTGAGCATTGCAGAGAGCACTTTAATGAAAACAGTCTTTCTATGTCTTGCAAACATTTGCTCAGAGAGTAAGTTCTTTGCATTCCTGATAGTACAGATAGAAAAACTGCACAAATACCCAGACAGCGTTGCTGTTTTATGAAGGCTAAATATTATGGTAATGCATCACTGCTGAGATCTGTGTACAATAATAGGCAAAAATGGCGTGAAGGATAGCATGTAAAGAGCCTTATTTGAAAGAGTGCCTCCCTTCATTTTTTCTTAGGTTGTGGTTTTGCAATGGTCTGTTGAATGCTCTAGCACTGACTGCACGGAGATGCTTATGAAAGAAGATAAAGGGGCAGTGACAGATTTTGCTAGACATGAAGAGTTTCAACTAACAGCATAAACAGTTGATCTTTGTTCCCATGAAGGCTCCTTTTGGAATTAAAAAGTGGTGTATTAGTGATAACTTAATCAATCTACATAGATCTTAAATGCAGTAATTCTTGTTTGCAAGTTTCCAAAATAAATTCCACTGTGGAAAACACATTAAAGGAGTCACATAGTCCTTGAGGTTGTCCACTACCTTTATGAAGTGAAATAATATGTTGGGGTTTTTTTTGACACAACTCAGACCAAAGTTACAAATGGGAAAACATTTTGGGAAGATGGTGTACTGTGAAAACACTATTTTTGTGTCAGCTTTTAAAGATAGGAATGAATACCTTTTGTGTAATTTTACTTTAGATGCCCCATTGAGCATACTGATATGAAGCTAGCTGTATTTCTTGCCTTCAGAGTCAAAAAATCAGACCAGCTTATAACCATCAAGAAAACACAATGTCTAATAAAGGCTTTTATTCCTTCAGTATGCTGCAGAAGACCTCAAACTTTTGACCAAGTAGTTAAAAGATGGAAAGCCATTGCTTTCATGCTCTCGAATGGGAGTGAAATTCTCTTGAATGCTTCTCAATGTCTGAATGTTTCTTAGATGACAATGAGTTAAAAAGAATAAACTCAGACAAGGATTTCAGTGCTGATACACTATTGGCCTCTGAAAAGGAATGCTCAGTTGCATTTCAATTGAGTTATTTTCCTGTAAGTTTTTAAAAATATGTTTCCATCTCATTGTTTTTTTTTCTGTATTGTCACACAGGAGATCATTGAGCTGATTGTGCCAAACTGCATCTCAGAGAGTGATTCTGAAATGCAAAGTGAAATCCTGCTTCCTGTAAGATCAGCTACATTTTGCCATGGGATTTAGTGAGGTTGAATTTATAGTCTTGCCTTTGGTCAACAAATATGTTCTGTAAGCTTGGAGATGTAGAAAGCACTTAGCAATAACTTATTGCGGTGTGTTTTATTTTTTTTTAATGAGGAAAAACAGCAAGACCATTTGGAGATGTCACCCAGATGCTGCTCTCAGTTTTCTTGCTGGGTCAGCTTTGTTCTGAATTTCTCCATCCTTGAAACCCACTGTTTGTTTCTGAACTGTTCTTACAGAATAGTTTAGTGCCCAGTTTAACTTCCACTGTCTTTTATTCCGACATAGTCCAGGGTGTCTTGAAGGTTTAGTCCACGACCACTGTACTTTTTCTTTGTGCAACCCATATTTATTCCCCCTGGAATGATGCAAGCTACTCACTGGGTTTTCAAGAGTTGCAAAAGATTTGGGAACATGACATTTCTGGGTGCTCACTTTGAGCACCCATAGATCTCTTAGTTTCAGAACACACTATGCCTCTTTAACCAGGCTTGAGTTATCTTCTGAGTCACTTCCAAGATTATTTGTATGGTATTAGATATTGAACAAAACAATAAAAATAGGACAGAGAAGAAATAAGATATTTTATCTCATTTTCATAGCATATTCCTGCAAAGTTCTTAAGTTAAAAATACTGAAGGAGACAGGTTTTCTTCCTTCAGCTATAATGAAAATAGAAAAGCTTCAGATGCTCAGGAAATACCAGAAAGGAGAAAACAAAAGCTGTGTCTTTTTCCATTAGAGTGAACACCTATCCAGAGACTACTGCCATACATTTCACCAGAATTCTTGGTCTCTGAGAAAAATAAAGACTTTTTAAAGTTACCAGAACTCCAGTATTGATTATGAAAAAAGTGTTCCTGTCTGGGATAAGCAGAAGTATAAAAAATTTATAAATACCTTGAGTAATACCATTTTTACAGCTGCGAAACTGAAGCAAATGTGACACATTTATCAGTTATATTAGCCTGCTGTTTATGTCTCATAGCAACCACCACTGGAAAATTGCAACACATTATTTAAAGTTTGCAACTTTGGGCTCTGTTCATGACAATGAACAGAACAAATGAATTAAAATTACTGTACACTGTACAGTAACAGTTTTCCCTTTATTAGTTATACCAACATGTCATACCTTGCACAGTCTTCCTTGCCTTCTTCCATGCCCCCTTTCCTTCAGGAAGCTTATGTGCTATTCCCTTCTGTTCAGCTCTCCTGCCTGTGCAGCTCCAGGCTCTCTGGAGACAAGAAGGACAAGGACATATTGAAGCAAGTGCAGGTGAGGAACACCAAGGTGGTCTGGGGGCTGGAGCGCCTGGTGATTGCAAAAGTTGGGCTTGTTTAGGCTGGCAAAGAAATGCCTGACAAGGAGGGATTCCTTTGCTGTCTTCAACTCCCTTTGCCTTCCTGCTATTCCAAAAACTTGCTTTCTTTTTATTTTGATGGCAGTAATGAATGACAGATTAACAAAGTTCCCAGGGTTCCTGGATCATATGCGCCATGTGACTTTCATTTTGCTCTTGTCTGTCTTGCATCCAAGACTGTAAAGTAGGGTTTTAGGAAGAGAGTTTTAAGGTTCCTTGTTGTTGACACTTGTATAGGGATTGGCCTTTTCAAGTCTCCCAGTATCTTTTCGAACTCAGTCCTCTTCCTGCTTTTAAACTACTGTTGTAATAGATTAATAAGCCGGAAGTCTTCTGGGTAGATTTTATTATTTTATTCTTCTATGTAGCAGCAGGTGTCAATTACCAAGTGAGATGGTTCGAGATGTTTTTAACCTAAATTTATTTCTTCTATGTAAGTACAAGAAACAAAGCAAGTAATTTTTTTCTGCACTGAAAGACAGTGAAAAATTACTCTTTTAAATATAAAGGCTTTTAATTTTAACTTTAATTTACATTGTAGGTAAATAACCAAATATATAAAACCATAACTGATGTTTGAAATAGAAAAAAATCTTAAAAAATTTATAAATATATCATGTGTATACATACCTACTTACAGATAAAGGAGGTTTTCTTTTTATTCAAAGTCCAAGGTTTTTTCTGTAATTACTGAATTTTGGCTGGTTTCGATGTATTTAGGATTTTTCACTAAAGAGCTGAAAAGGAATCCTGGTCCAATATCCATCCTTAGATGTTTATCATTAAGTTTTCAGTTCTAGAAGCTCTGTTGATGTGAGAAATGTCAGTGTAACATCAAATGAAGGGTAATCTACAGACTTGTTTTCTTTGGCAGTTCCTCAGAATACCATGAATACTCTCTGTTGTTATTTGGCAATGCCCTTGTGTACAGTATATCTAACAGAAAATGCCTGTAGCCTGTAAAATCCCAGCCAGCGCATCCTTCAAGGTAGTATCCTAAGGTTATTTCTCTCAGCCTCCCAACCTGACCTCTTTTCAGTAGCAACAGAAGTCAAAACAGCACCAAACATTTCATATATCTATCTGTCCCATTTCTCAAAGACATCTAAAAGATGTGTTTTTCCTTCTAAAGCACTTGCTTCTCCAAAAACAAGCCAAGAAATTTGCTGCTGAATAGGTGAATCTTTCAGAAATTGGAAGAGAAAAACTTTAAAATGTGCAGTAAAAATGAAAAGCTTTACTTTAGACAATGGCATAAAATTAAAGTGTTTCCATGATTCAGAACAGGGCTGGCCCAATGTAAGTTCCCATCCACAGGTCAAGAAAACCAGGTAGAGAGACCAACTTGCACAAAAACTATGTACTACCACAGGGTCACAGGTTGTTCCCATTTCTTCCTGAATCTGAGGTTTTAGAAGTGATTAAAAAGACAGGAAAGGGAAAGCAACACTAATAAGATTCCTAGCATTTTCCTCAGTGCAATAGATTAATTAGCATGGGCCCAAACGCTGCTCTGTGATCAGTGCACTGGGTACATTATCAGTGAGCCACGACAATACGGAATTTCAAGAAAAAGAGGCTTCCTAAAGGCCATATCCATCTTACCTGAACTTTGTTTTTATTTAATTCCTTGAAAACACAATGTCTTTCTCCAGCTGAAGTGAGAGAAAGTTCCTAACTTCTTGCTCAGGTAGATGAAATCACAGATAAATGAAAGAATTTGGAAGCTGTAACCCAGTGCCCGGCTCCCATAAAATTCTAACCACTCCCTCAGTGTGGGTTACTGGACTGGCATATATCTGTGAACATGAAAGGTTCAGAATAAGGAACTAAAACAAGGGTCAAATGTGACAGAGCAAATGGAAAAATGCACAGTGAAACATCCAATTGCAGTCATCAGCTAGTGCAGTTTGGTGGCTGCACTTCTTCCTAGAGGAGTTTGGGAGGAAATGCTAGCCTTCAAGTGTGGAAGAAAGCTTGCTTCCTTTGATAGAGAACCATGTAAGGAGCTCTTGCATAGTAAGTGTCCAAATTCAAACTCCTCCTACTTGTAGTCATCTCAGAAATCAAGGCAATTTGCTCATTTTCATAAAGACCAACATTGCTTTGGACCAAAGGAATGTTTTATGAGAGGCTGTTTGCTGACCGTTCCTTCTTTTGCCTCACAAGCAGAGCACAAATAATGCTGCCTGTGTTGGTAAACTCAGGGGGAGCTCACCCCACTAGTTTGTATGCTAGCAGGCAAAAAACCTCAATGGGACCTAACCCATTTTACTAAGCCCTTCATCTTTTAGCCTGTGAATGAAAATTAAGGTTTTTTAGTGACACATTCTTAGTCTCAGAGTTTCCTGCAAAGTCGTGGGAAGGCACATGTTCCTTAGGAAGCCTCTAGAAGTGCATCCAGTCAGTGCAGTATGAGAACCTAAACTTGGGGATCTGCATACACAAGAGTGACTTCTTGACTTGGAAGGTCAGCATATTAAAGTAACCAAATTTGTCTCGTGTTGCCCAGCATGAAAAAAAGGGCAAGAGCTCTGTGTTGTCCAGCAAGACATCACTGCATAAGTAACTGTCTTAACAGCTGGAAACTGGCCCTCCTGCTCTAGGCTGGGTTGAAATGGCATCCTGGGACATAGGCAGGCTGGGGATGCCTGAGTGGAGGTTGGGCAGGGACAGTGAGGCCTAGCAGTGCCCTCAGGTCTCTGAAAATACTATTTTCTGCTCATACAGTATTTTAGAATATTTAGTTTGGGAAATCCTTAAATGACCATCACTGGGGCTACTCATTCACCAGGGTGGATGGTAAAATTGTGCAAAACATGTCCCTTATGAGGACTATATGGGCTGTTCCTCCCAAGACTGGAGGTGTGCTGTGGGAGACAATGGCTGTTGACACTGGAAGACGACTGTCAATACAGCATGGTCTTGCTGAAGGGATGGAAAAGAGTTACTGTTGTCACTAGATAAAGATGACAATGAGGCCGCTGCTGAAAACAGGCAAGTGGAATAAATTAAGAACCACAGTATTAGTCATATAATACTTGGTCTACAGACACTGGAACAGATGTAAAATTTAAGAAAATGCACAGTTTTGGTCACAAATCCTCATGCTCATTTTTAAGGCAATGCTATGCACTGTGATTCATTGAGGGGAAAAAATGGTGAAGATTCTAGCTGATGATCTATATGAATATAAAACCAGAAAGTAAGAGGCCTATACTTTTAAATAAATGTAGTCACCATCCCCTTCTGGCAGAAAATTCACAGATACAATTCATGCATATTCTAAATGCAGTCATTTGAAGCAGGAGGTGGCTGATATTTTTTTCAAAAGGGAGTATGCTCAGAAATGCGAATAATGATTGCTATATCCTGTTTTATGCACCAGTATATAGAAATATACAATTAATAAGAGCTACAGCTCTTATATATCTATTTATAATAAGATAATTTAGGCAATTTTCTTTGGAATTTAACTCTAGATGGAAAGATATTAAATGTAGATATAGGCAATAATCCTTCAGCCAAGCACTGGTTGTATCAGAGACAATATTACAGATTTCCTGAAATAAAGGTTTTCTTCAACAATCCTGCATGAAAGCATTCATTCAGTTGTGTGACTCTGACAGTTCATTTGTAATATGTCTCAACTTCAGTCTAACTGCATTACTCAGACTTGCATCTAAGAATTTTAAATTCCTGCCTTAAATGAAAAAATTCTTCTATCACATTTCTGAATCATTCTATGCCTCTTATTCAAAGCTAAATGGGTAATATTACAGCCATATATGATTAGGTATCACAAGAACAGCTTTTCCCATTTTCTGCATAGAAATATTGTGCATTTTTAATGGATCCATAGAAAAAAAGAATCATAGAAACATTAAGGTTGGAAGACCTCTAAGATTATCAAGTCCAACCATCAACCCAACACCACCATGCCTCCTAAACCATGCCTACATGTTTTTTGAACACCTCCATGGACAGTGACTCTACCATCTCTCTGGGCAGCCTGGTCCAATGCCTGACCACTCTTTCAGTGAAGAAATTTTTTCCTAATATCCAATCTAAACCTCCCCTGATGCAGCTTGAGGCCATTTCCTCTCATCCTATCACTTGTTACTTGGGAGAAGAGACCAACACCCACCTCGCTACAACCTTCTTTCGGGTAGTTGTAGAGAGCGATAAGGTCTCCCCTCAGCCTCCTTTTCTCCAGGGTAAACAACCCCAGCTCCCTCAGCCGCTCCTCATAAGACTTGTTCTTCAGACCCTTCACCAGCTCCATTGCCCTTCTCTGGACAAAATCCAGCACCTCAATGGTTTTCTTGTAGTGAGGGCCCCAAAACTGAACACAGTACCTGAGGTGCGGCCTCACCAGTGCCGAGTACAGGGCCACAATCACTTCCCTGCTCCTGCTGGCCATACTATTCCTGTTACAAGCCAGGATGCTGTTGGCCTTCTTGGCCGCCTGGGCACACTGCTGGCTTATGTTCAGCTGACTGTCAACCAACAACCCCCCGGTCCTTTTCCACCACGCAGCTTTCCAGCCACTCCTCCCCAAGCCTGTAGTGTTGTATGGGGTTGTTGTGACCCAAGTGCAGGACCTGGCCCTTGGCCTTGTTGAAGCTCATACAAGACTGGCCCCTAAACTGAGCCATGGGGAACACCACTTGTGACTGGCCACCAACTGGATTTAACTCCAGTCACCACAACTCTCTGGGTTCGGCCATCCAGCCAGGTTTTTACCCAGCAAAGAGTACCCCTGCCTAAGCCATGAGCTTCCAAAACCATGAGCCTCCAGATTCTCCGGGAGAAAGCTGTGGGAGACAGTGTCAAAGGCTTTGCTAAAGCCCAGGTAGATAACACCCACAGCGTTTCCCTCATCCACTATGCAGGTCACCTGGTCATAAAAGGAGATCAGGTTGGTCAGACAGGACCTGCCTTTCATGAAGCCATGCTGACTGGGCCTGATCCCCTGGGTGTCCTGCACTTGCCTCACGAACGCACTTGTGATAAACTGCTCCATAATCTTTCCCTGGTACTGAGGTCAGGCTGACAGGCCTGTAGTTTCCTGGATCCTCCTTCTGGCCCTTCTTGATGATTGGTGTCACATTTGCTAACCTCCAGTCAACTTGGACCTCCCCTGTTAGCTAGGGCTGCTGATAAATGGTGGAGAGTGGCTTGGCAAGCTCCTCTGCCAGCTCCCTCAGTACTCTTGGGTAGATCCCATCTGGCCCCATAGACTTGT
This sequence comes from Phalacrocorax carbo, assembly GCF_963921805.1. NCBI lineage: Eukaryota > Metazoa > Chordata > Aves > Suliformes > Phalacrocoracidae > Phalacrocorax > Phalacrocorax carbo. Next base: position 94,453,614 of record NC_087515.1, read on the forward strand.
GAGTGTCCAGGTGGCGCAGCACGTCATAAACTGCTTCCTCCTGGATTATGGGGGATTTATTCTGCTTCCTGTCCCTGACTTCCAGCTCAGGGGGATGAATACCCTGTGGATAACAGTTCTCACTATTAAAGACTGAGGCAAAGAAGGCATTAAGTACCTCAGCCTTATCCTCATCCTCTGTGGCAATATTCCCCTCTGCATCCAATAGAAGACAGAAATTCTTCATGGCTCTCTTTTTGTTGTTAATGTGTTTGCAAAAATATTTTTTTGTTATTCCTTACAACAGTGGCCAGATTGAGTTCTAGCTGGGCTTTTGCCTTTGTAATTTTCTCTCTGCTCGACCTAATGAGATCCCTGTACTCTTCTTGAGTTGCCTGCACCTTCTTCCAAAAGTGGTAAACTCTCCTTTTTTCCTGAATGCCAGCCAAAGCTCTCTGTTCAGACAGGCTGGTTGTTTTCCCTGCCGGTTCATCTTGCAGCACATGGGGACAACCTCCTCCTGTGCCTTTAAGACTTCCTTCTTGAAGAATGCCTAGCCTTCCTGCACCCTATTGCCCTTCAGGACTACCTTCCAAGGGACTGTCCCAACCAGTGTCTGGAAGTCCATGGTAGTGGTTTTGCTGACCCCCTCTTAACTTCACCAAGAATCAAGAACGCTATCATATCACGGTTGCTAAGCCCAAGACAGCCTCCAGCCACCACACCTCCCACCAGTCCTTCTCTGTTTGTATACAGCAGGTCAAGCAAGGTACCTCGCCGGATGGTCTCACTAACCAGCTGTGTCTGGAAGTTATCTTCCACACACTCCAGGAACCTCCTAGACTGTTTCCTCTCTGCTGTGTTGTATTTCCAGCAGATGTCCAATAAGTTGAAGTCTCCCATAAGAACAAGGGCATCCATCTTGCATATTAGTGTAAATGAAGAGTTCACGACATCTCAAGAAAAATATATTATCTATCTCTTCTTAGAAGTACTTCTTAAGATGACCTCATAAAATGTTGTAAGGTTCAATATAAAGTTAGAGATGTTAGAGAGGAAAAAGTATCTGTATGGGCATATGCAGGGATAGTTTCATTTCAGATCAAGGTATAGATCTTGTCCAGAAGTGCTCAGAAAAGGCAGACCTCTCTTATTTTTATTATGTATTAACAGTCTTCGCCAGACTTTGTGCTTCACAAACGTATGTAAGTCAGAACATAGCATATAGTTTTATAGGAACTTACAACACCAAAAGTTTCATAAAAATATTTTTCCGTATGAAAGAATGCTCCTGGGACACTTAGAATACTATACTACACTGTCAGTTAAGAAAGTCCAATCACCTGTGGTTTCAGAACACCAAAAGATCAAAACAGCTTATATTTTCCATGTACAATTACTTTCATTTTTTTCTCATTTTGCATTTGGTGTAAACAGAGTGATCAGAATAAGGTATGTTATGATAAAATAAATTTTGTGATTCATAAGATGTATATTCACTGTCATGTCTTGGTGTGATACATATTTCATGAATTTAATCTATTTTGCTTTTGCAGTATTAAGAATGGCTCCAGCTACAATATCTGAGAAGTTCTTCTTGCAATACTAATAGTGTATGACATTTTGTTTCTGTTTAAAGTTCACCCAGATTTATCTGCTGTATCTGATTTTATTCTTGCTATTTTATCCCCAGGATCATCACCTACACAAAATGCTGCAAAATTATATGTATTTCTAAAGCTGCATGAATCAATTCAGCTTTGGCAGTCAAAATTTACAGCCAACATTTCTCACTTTCTTAGTATGTAGTCTTCTGGCACATCATATTGGACTATGGTTATCCTGTAATATTAGTAGCATTGTGTGTTGTACTGTGGGAAAAGCCACATCGCAGTGTGGTGGAAATTCCACTGGCGGAAGAACTAGTTCCTTCCAAACCAATTGGGTTTTGCCTTTAATAAACTCTTTGGAAATGGATCAGTATGGAATTTAATGAGTTATGGCCAGATTTTTAATAAGTCTCAGTAATCTGATTTAAGCTCTTTTTTTCTTCCAGAAAGTTCAGCTTCTGTTTAGGCACTGAGTCTAGTTACACTCTAGGTTCAGATGTGAACCAGGTTTTTAAAGGAGGCTGGTTAGCCATGCTGTCATGGTGCTGAGCCCTAGCTAGCAAGATCTGCTGAGAGGATGCAGTTTTTGCTGAGGTTCAATACCAAACTAGCATATCTACACAGCTCCTGAGTTGAGGGGATGGCTTGTAACAACCCATTTTCAAATGCAGGTAGGGTTTACATGTGCCTGTCTTGAAGCAACTAAGCACCCTTAATCTAAATGAAATGGTCACGTTTTCAAGAATGTCTAATATATAAGAATTCATTGTTGACATTACCAGGAGTAGGGAGAAGAAGAAGGAAACAGAAGGAAAACCAGAACTGCACCCAGGTACTGCTCAGCTGTAATGCACCCTGGGAATCCCTATGGGTTCCCTATAGCAGTCAATGAAGGTCTGCAGTTTGCCATTCATAAATACAGTAATCTTGTTCACTTTAGATCATGAACCCATACTACTATGTGACTCAGTCCTTTCCATGAGGAAGCAGTAGGTGCCTCCAGAGAGGTAGACAGTCAAAAGTAAAAGTATGAAGTGTTCTGCTAAAAATTCTTCTTCCCTGGTTAGCCAACCAGGCCATTTAGGAGAAGACTACATGGCCAGAGCTCCATGGTGGGGCTCCTATGCCTAGATTATGTTCTGGGTTATATGACCTCATTCCCTGTTGAACTTCACCAAGCACGAGATTGGGAAAATATAATCTTTGAATGGATGAATTTGAATCTTTCAACTAAGTGTGCTACTAATATTATCTAAAAGTAAAACGCAGAATAATTTTCTTTTTAGTGTAAAAAATAGAAAATGCTCCAAGGAGAAAGAAAGTAGAGAAAAGAATTGTCTCTCCTGTATTAAAAATATCCATCCATCTCTCCTATTAGGTAGGACACACAAAAGGGACATCTGCTAAAAAAATCTGCTACTGAACAGGAGCATATCAGCTAGGTTATATAAAAGCCTAATTGTTTTAACAAATGATGAGTAAAAATGAAAGAAGTTTTGGACAAGGACAAATTAAAAAAACACACAACAATTTATCTCTGTCTACTTTCTCTTACACTTTAAAAACATTTACATTTTCATAGGTTTCTTCGTACCCAACCACAATTTCATGGGTATTGAAAAATGAGGCAAATCTTAGTGGTGCTGTCAGTCATCTTATTACAGATTGATCATTCTTCACTCACTCTTCACCTCTATATTTTGCTGGAATAGACGAGTATGGATGACATTGTAGTGGGTGTCTGCTATAGGCTGCCTGACAGGGAAGAATAAATAGGTGAGGCCTTCTACGGACAGCTAGAAGTAGTGTCATGTTTGCAGGTCCTGGCCCTCATGGGAAACTTAACCACTGAAATAACTTCTAGAGGGACAGCACAGTGAGACATAAGCAATCCAGGAGGTTCCTGGATTGTGTTGATAACTTCCTGACCCAAATGATAGAGAAGCCAACAAGGAGACGTGGTCTGCCGGATCTCATACTTACAAACAAAGAAGGGCTCATTTGGGATGTGAAGGTCAAAGACAGCCTTGGCTGCAGTAGCCATGAGGCGGTGGAGTTCAGGATCCTAAGAGGACAGAGGATGGTAAAAAGCAAGCTCATAACCCTGGACTTCAGAAGAGCAGACTTTGACCTCTTCGGATATCTGCTTGAAAGAATTTCATGGGATAAGGTGCTAGGAGAAAGAAGGGCCTAAGAAAGATGGTTGATATTCAGGGATCTGTGTTCAAAGATTATGCTGCCATCCAACAAGACCTGGACATGCTGGAGAACTGGGCTGAGGGGAACATAATGAAATTCAACAAGAGCAAGTGCAAGGTCCTGCACCTGGGGAGGAACAACCCCATGCACCGGTACAGGCTGGGGGTTGACCTGCTGGAAAGCAGCTCTGTTGAGAAGGATCTTGGAGTGCTGGTGGACAGTAGGTTGATCATGAGGCAGCAATGTGCCCTTGTGGCCAAGAAGGCCAACAATATTCTGGGCTGCATTAAAAGGATTGTGGCCAGCAGGTCGAGGGAGGTTATCCTACCCCTCTACTCTGCCCTAGTGAGGCCACATCTTGGGTACTGTATCCAGTTCTGAGCCCCCCAGTTTAAGAAGGACAGGAAACTGCTTGAGCAAGTCCAGTGGAGAGCTACCAAAATGATCAGGGGACTAGCGCATCTCTCTTATGAGGAAAGGCTGAAAGACCTGGGTTTGTTTAGCCTGGAGAAGAGAACGCTGAGGGGGGGATCTTGTCAATTCTTCTAAATATCTGAAGGGTGGGTGTCAAGAGGATGAGGCCAGACTCTTTCCAGTGATGCCCGATGACAGGACAAGGGGCAATGGGCACAAGTTGGAACACAGGAAGTTCCACCTAAACATGAGGAAGAACTTCTTTCCTGTGAGGGTGACAGAGCAGTGGCACAGGCTGCCCAGGGAGGTTGTGGAGTCTCCTTCTCTGGAATCATTCAAAACCCACCTGGACACATTCCTGTCCCCCTGCTCTAGGTGTGCCTGCTCAAGCAGAGGGGTTGGACAAGGTGATCTGCAGAGGTCCCTTCCAACCTTTACCATTCTGTGATTCTGGGATCACCTCCTCCAAGCTTAGGAACAATCCACCCCAACAAGCAGGATGTCAAGAAAATATTCCGGGAAGCTTGCACGGATGAACAAAGAGCTCTTGGCAAAACTCAGGCATAAAAAGGGAATATACAGAAGGCAGAAGCAGGGACAGGTAACCTGGGATGAATATAGAAATCCTGTGTGAGCATGCAAATATGCAGTGGGGAAAGCCAAAACCCACCTGGACATTTAATCTACCCAGGGATATTAAAGAAAGCAAGGATGACTTCTATAAGCAGCAAAAGAGTAGGGAAAATATGAGCTTGCTGCTGGATGGTGCAGGGGCCTTGGTGAAACAGTACATCGAAAAGAGTGAGGTCCTGAAAGCCCTCTTTGCCTCAGTCATTACTGGCAAGATTGGCCTTCAGGAATTCCATGTCCCAGAGAGCACGGGGAAAGTCTGGAACAAGGAACACACACCCTTGGTGGAAGATGATCAGGTACTTAAACAAACTGAACATATGTAAGTCCATGAGCCTTGATGGGATCATGAGTACTGCGAGAGCTGGCTGATGTCATTACAAGACCACTCTCGATTATGTTGGAATGATCATGGTGACTGGGAGAAGTGCGTGAGGACTGGAGGAAAGCAATGTCACTCCTATCTTCAAGAAGCACTGGAAGGAGGACCCAGGGAACTACAGGCCAGTTAGCCTCACCTCTATTCCTGGGAAGGTTATGGAACAACTAATCTTGGAAAACATTTCCAAGAAAATGAAGGACACGAAGGTGATTGGGAGTAGTCATTCACAAAACAGATGTCATGCTTAACCAGCCTGACAACATTGCATAATGAAACAACTGCCTTGGTAGATTAAGGGAGAGCAATGGATGTTGTCTACCTGGACTTCAGGAAGGCTTTTGATATTATGTCCCATAGGCTCCTCATAGAGAAGCTGATGAAGTATGGTCTGGATGAGGAGACAGTGAGGTGGATTGAAAACTGACTGAATGGCTGAGTTCAAAGGATTATGATCAATGATACAAAGTCTAGTTGGAGGCCAGCAACTAGTGGTGTACCCCAGGGGTCAATACTGGGTGAATCCTGTTCAACACTTTCATTCATGGTCGTGATGATGGGGCAGAGTATACTCTCTGCAAGTTTGCTGTTGACACAAAACTGGGAGGAGTGGCTGATACATCAGAGGGTTGTGCTGCTATTCAGAGGGACCTCAGTAGGCTGGAGAAATGGGCTGACAGGAACCTCATGAAGTTCAACAAGGAGAAGTGTAAAGTCCTATACCTGGGAGGGAAGAACTTCATGCACCAGTACAGGTTGGGGGCCACCCAACTGGAAGGAAGCTTTGCAGAAAAGGACATGGGCATCCTGGTGGACATCAGGTTGAACATGTGCCAGCAATGTGCCATTGCAGAAAGAAAGCTAATAGTATTCTGGGCTGCATTAGAAGGAGTGTTGCCAGCAGGTTGAGGGAGGTGATCCTTCCCCTTTACTTAGTAATGGTAAAGGCCACACCTGGAGTATTGTGTCCACTTCTGGGCTCCCCAGTATAAGACAGATATGCAAACTGGGGAAAGTCCAGTGGAGGGCCACTAAAATTATTAAGGTACCAAAGCATCTCTCCTGTGAGATGCTCTCCTGAAAGAGCAGGGGTTCAGCCTGGAGGAGAGAAGGCTCCAGGTGGATCTCATCAATGTATATGAATACCTGATGGAGAAAGTAAAGAAGACAGAGCCAGGCTCTTTTCAGTGGTGTTCGGTGACAGGACCAGAAGGCAATGGGCACAAACTGAAACATGGGAGGTTCTGTCTGAACATCAGGAAAAAACTTTTTCACTGTGAGGGTGACTAAGCACTGGTGCAGGTTGTCCAGAGAGGCTGTGGACTCTCCGTCCTTGGAGATACATTCGAAAACTATCTGGACATAATCCTGGGCAACTGGCCCTAGGTGGCTCTGGCTGAGCAAGGATATTGGACAAGGTGATCTCCAGAGGTCCCTTCCAGCCTCAACAGGTCTGTGATTCAGTAATTGGCTCTGCCTTAATTCCTGCAATGCAACGTGGATCATACCTGCATGTAAAACACTTGGGGAAATGTAATAAAATGAATGTAATTTGAATTTCTGGCAAAATTTCTCATGCTGTAAAAATGGTTGTGGAGATAAAGCATGAAGATCTTATTGCAGTATTTTATGTTCTCCACAGATTTTGAGTTCTTGCCAGTCTAGACTTCCCCCGCAGCTCCCACTGCAAATTTATCTCAAAGAAATGTGAGTATCCATCATTAGCATATCAAGTTTCCAAGAACTGTGACATGAGTCATGCAAATTCATGCAGTCACTGTCAAAGCATTTAAAAAGGAGGCTTATTTTCAGAAGTGAACCCTTAGAGAGGACAACAATTTTATGTAAACAAATGACAAAGTGCTAAATAGTGGTTGCAGTTTTGGAAGAGAATGGGAACCCCAGGTCATCCGGCACTTCATAGCTTTGTTCCCACATAGAGCAGAACCTTGTGCTTTCTCTCAGAGGCCAACTTCTATCATGGTTTGAAAAGATGCAGTTCTGAGCTGCTTCCAGGCAGACCTGAATTTAGACGAGAATTTATTTAGTTTGTGTGTAGAATTGAAAATTAAGGTAATTAATCCCATGGAAGAACTTTTAGGGAAAGAGCCGTCCTAGGACTGATGAACGGCATTGGAATGAGTAGGTCATAAAATAGTTGATTTCTGACTGCTCATCTAATTTCTGCTCTTAACCTTTTCCCAGCACCTTGCAAAATAAATAATTGTAGTCATCATGGGAAGCAAGATCTTTTTTTAGACTAAAGAACTGAGGTAATAATTATTTCAGTTCTTTCTGTCCTGTTTTGTTCTCCTCCCTCATTATAAGGGACTAAAAGCAATGGAGGAGCAACCTTCTCCCTTGCTGAAATCCTCTGCTTTTAGTCATTACCTACCACCCAGTAAAAGCTTTGGGGCATGGACCCCAACGCTAACTGGAACACCAGGGACTGACCCAAGGGGGAACTTTCTCATCCATTAAGAGAAGTGTTTGTTAGAGGAGTATCCTCTCAACAGTAATGATCAGGGGAAGATCACTGACAGGGATCTTTCAGTGGTTTGTCACTCTGTGGCAGATTGTTGTTCATATGCCACATACTATTTTGACTTTATCTCTGAACTGTTCTTTCTGGAGAAGCAGATTCAGGGACTTTCAGTCAGACCTTCATTATTGACAAGATTTATTACAACCATAACCGCAAAGCTTCAGGGAGGGATGCATTATATGGCTTTATCTAAATGGACTCTCTTGGTTCTGCTACATTCAATGTAATGCCAGCAAACAAAAGCATCTGATCCTTCAGAAGATAAACCAGCAGTTCACATTACTGCCAGGAGGACTATCCGTGCCCCATAGGTCTTTCTAGCTTTGTTGCTCTTCAGGAAAAAGGCTGAAATATGTTGTGTCAGCTGGTGGGAAACACTGTCTTCAGGTCTTTGATGAATAGAGGAAAGTCTTGATTCCCTGTTTTCTTTTTTCCACTGGGTTTATTCAACATGCCAAGACTAAAACTAATGCTCATGATGCTCTTACAGCAGAAAGAAACCCTAGCACTGAAGGCTTTTATGGGCTGTGATGTCATGCCTAGAGACAAGTTTGTTTATGTGGCTGAAAGTGGATTTACTGGGTTTTCCCATTGCTTTTTGTTTGCCCATGCCAGTACAGTCTGTTCTTGCAGAGTGTTGGGTTCTGAAGAAATACTTTTGAAAAGAAAATGAAACATTATCTTTTATATCTGTAGACATATTTTCTTTTGATCTTTTATTTATCATCTTAACCCTTCTGATGTGATATCATAACTGGCACTAATCTGGTATTGCTCTGGATTGGTCAATGGTCTGGGTTGCTGAATGTTGTAACTGCAACTGGAAAACCAGGTTGATTCTTACATTTTCCTATCCTGTTCTTATTTTTGCATCCCTGAAGAGCTCAGAAACTTTGTTTTGGATGTGTTCACATTTATGATGAACACTTCAATTACAAATTTGGATGGTTTGAAAAATTATTTTGGGATGCTACTTCAGATCACATGTTTTGGAAATTCATGAACTAAAAGACTTTGCCCTACCTTCAAACCCAGAAGCAGCCTCATAAGAGGAAGAACACAATAAATAGGCTCTTTTCATGGCACCACCTTGGGCTGAAGAAGGATTTAGACCATTCATATCAAGGGAGGTTTTTCACATATGTGTGGATATCAGTTTGCAGCTCAGCTGTTATTCCTCACTGTACCTTTTATCTGATTTGGTTAGGTGAGATGGATTTGTGTCTCTGGGCCTGTTTGAAGAATGCCTTGGCCTTACATGTACAAAGACACTGCAGTAAGTCAAGCCTGTGCCATGACCTGTGCTGCTGAAGGACATCCACAGTAACACTGTTCAGGGCCAGTCCAGGGAGGGTAACATGGAAATAAATCTGGGCTGTAAAACTCTTTGTGAAGCATAATAAGGTTAGTCAAAGATTTGCCGTGTCAAGCATAGGCAAAGCAGTGCCAGGCTGATGGGTCACTGCATCACGGATTTAAAGAACTCACACACACATACACGCGCGCGCGCACACACACACGCACATGTTTGTTTTACAGTAGGATCTGCCCAATTTGTGTCTTACCTAGGCTGACTAGCCAAGAGACTCATCCTTGCCCTTAGTAACTGCTGACATGGCCTCAGCCTTCACGCCCCACTCCTGCAGTGACGGCCACGTCTTTCTCAGTGGGGAGCAACGATGGGGTGAGGTGGCACAAGTGGCTTCACATCCAGTGACTGGCTCCCACAGCTACCTAGTGTCCACATGGCTAGGTGTTTGGGGAAGTGGGCTCATCTGCTCTGGTTCTGGTGCCCTGAGGTGCTATTTGAATATTGTGTCTAGGCAAGCTGGTCTATTACTATTTAAAAACCTAACTTTTCCTTGTGCTGCTGAGGTGGTTCTGGATGTACATACTGAGACACATGCCATCTCAAAAAGACTGCTATCGTTACATGGGATGTAAACATAGCAGAGCCACTGCTGCTGTTCACAGCAGTGATATTTATACTAATGGAGGCTCCAGGATTGCCACTCTCCAAAAAGTACCAGTCCAGCTGTGCCATGCACAGAAATTCCTGCGCTCTCCTCTCTTTCAAACACATGAAGGTCCTTTCCTAACAGCTCACAGAGCACATGTCCTCTTGCTCACAGGCTGTTCAAAGAGACAAAAGTTTGCAGTCTGCCAAGTTCTCCCAGTCTTACAGATGCTCAGTTCAATTGTTACTTTTAATGAAACATCCCATGTTTTTTTTACAATTTAGGAAATCTAACAAGAATTTTTTCAGTGAAAACAATCAATGACATCCATTACAGATTGGCATAAATAATTTTTTTTTTTCCGTACAGATAAAAATACCCTGTTTGTGGGGTCTGGGGTAAAGTCTTATGTAATTCTCATGTTATTTTTCCTAAGAATGCTGATTGCTGCAAAGTTTCATATATGAATCAGTATTTCTACAAACCCACACCTTCATAATGGAAATTGTGTTTCAAAGCTTTTTTGTTTGTTTTGCTGCACATTATAGATTACATTATATTTAATGAACATTTGCTACTTTCAGATTTGTTGTCTTGGGTGTGGTGACTCATAGTTGCTGTCTATGCTTCTTTGGGAGGTTGCTATGAAGAAGGAAACTTAGCGCTAAAGCATTTGGGTCTTTATTTTGGACCATTAATTGGAAAATATTTGCAGAGACAATATGTATGTGCTAGTACGTGGAGAAAAAGCAGCAAAAGACAGCATGTATGTTCTAGACCCAAGAAGTATTCCTGGTCCAGAGAGAATGGAAGTCAACCAGAAGTCTTTCCATTGACTGTACCGGATTTTGGATTAAGTCTTGTGTATGTAAGTGGCGTCCAAAGGTCTGAGCTGTTCACAAATGGTACATGTCTGTTGTAGTTACCAGGAAATGCAGGGAATGGGCCAGAGTTCAAAGCTTCAGCTTTTCAATTCCAAGTCACACAGACAAAAAGAAAGATGCCATTATCCAACCTGCTGCAGTACTCCCGAGTGCTGAGTTCCCTGTGATCCAACTCCTCAGCTATTAAAAAAGTAACAAAAATTTTGCTGGCTGGAAATATATTGGGCAGGAACTGGTAAGTCTCAGCAAAAGAGAAGAGTCATTCTGAAAATGGTCATAAATATAGTCGGGCTGGAAATTAAGAATAGAGTCTTTCCAAACCAGACCTGTGATATAAGTAAACCAACAAACGCAGTGAATTTTGAGATGAAGATTGGTTGGTGTAGGGAGGGGAATCTTATGGGAGCATTCTGATCCTGGCAAAGTAGGTAGCCTGAGAGTGTCTTCGGAAAGAATTCTATGGTACAGTGTCTGCCATTATGGGGGCTAGACTCAATGAATAAATATTCTATGATAAATACACTGAAGACTGGAAAGTATGCAGGTACTGAGGGAGCTGCAAAAACACACGGAACAGATTTCTATGTGCTCTGCATTAGCTACAGAAATAATCTATTCAAGTGCAACATAATGTCATATTGCACTGAAGTACTAGCTGGGTTTCAAATTAAGAGTTAACTCTCATGTTGATATTATATAAAATATTTAAGAGACACTGAGTCTTTGAATGTGAATTTCCCATCTTCCCATAAAAAAAAAGGACCTGAAGAATTCTGTTCACTGGAGCAAACTAGACTATTGGTAAAATATTTGCAGGGAACCTTTACGTGCACAGATGGAAGAGGCCTGCAGAAATCATTGCATAAAAAATAACCAAAAGAATTAAGTATTTGTTGATCTTTTCTTAAGAAATGGTGGTCTACAGGACAGGTTTTTGGTGTACTTGAAACTAGTTCTCCATGAATAATCCTGAGGAGGATCCATTTGCAGCTTCAGATGGGCATAATCATCGGCACAGTTAAGTGGGATGTAAACTGCATTAAGCATCTGTAACCTCTTACTCATGTTAGCAAAGAAAATAAAAATCACTTCTGGCAATGCTTTAGGTATTTCCAAGAGGTCCAGTGTGTATAATGAACAGGAGTGAGAAGATGGGAAACCTGTTGCTCCTTGCTTATAAGTGCCCCAAAAATGGTTAACAATTACTTTCTTCAAAGGAAGTCCTACAATCTGACCTCGTTTATCAATATCATTTTCAGGAATACAGAAACAACTTCCAGCTTTACTGCACCTTTCCAAATACAACAGAAGAGTTTTAAGCTTGGGTTATTACTAGTGTTTCCATTGCTGCTGAGAGGAGTGCAAGACCTTGTGTATCAACAATCAGACACACCACAGGTGGCAACGTCTGTTTGAAAATTATTCACTGTTGAACACAGGGAAGTAATGGAGAATTCTCCAGAAGTGTAGCTGGCTATCATCACTGTTTTGTTAAATCATGAAAGGTAAAATTGCAGATAAATTAAATTATGAGGTTTTGTATTTGCACTGGGTGCTCTTCATGTCTATCAAGCACCCAGATTTCGAGAAAACCCAATAAAATAGGATTAGAATGAAATACATTGATTTCAGATTTGCAAAAATGTCATGAGGAAAGTAGCACTCAAGGAGAATGTGCCTTACAGTCACAGCAAATCTATTTCTCCCTTCTTCTATCAGTGGTGACAACAGCAGACAAGCAATGCTTTACTTCTTAAAATAAAAGGTGACTCACATGGGCAGTGTGGGTGAGTAAAATTTTACAAGACTGCCTTTCATATTCGACCAGTGTAATGATCATGTTGCAGACTTTTGGTGGATGATTTGGAATATATGTGAGCATAGAATGAATGTGGGGGTGAGAAACAACTTTTTTTCCCACATATAAACCCTGACCACATGAGTCTTAAATGAGCCTTTAAGCTGTAGTTCAAAACAAGCCCAGTTGCACTGGGCTGAACTCTAGGAGTTCTCTAGTGTTCAGAAGGAGCAGGAAGCAGGAGCTTGTGCCCTTTTCAGAGCCAGTTTAGGACACCATAAGTTCTGAGAGAACAGAAGCAGAGCAACTGCTGTCTTCCCCTAATCAGAAAGGCTGTTGCCCATGATCAGGTAGGGCCTGTATACTCCAGCCCAGTAGGCACAACTGCATAATCCAGACAGACGGAGTCTGTACAAATTAATGTCTGGAAAAATGGGAGTACTTTGAGTCTTCCTGCATGAGTGGCATAGTTTTCAATGGTGTGGAGTTAAATCAATCCTGTCTTCCCAGCCTTGGACCTCAACTTCCAGTCAAGGCAGTCTCCTGGGGTCAGGATTTTCTTCCAATGTGTCATACAAAGAGTTAGAAGAGCTTCACTGGACACTGACTAACTGGAGCAGTATGTGCAACCTTGGAGCTTTTCCTGGGAGTCAAGATGGGCCAAAACATCTATGCAGAGGTCAGCTAGGTGGCATTTATCATTCTGCAGCCCAAGACGGTCTTCCCTCAGAAGCATGCTACAGTCCCTTGGCAGGGTCCTTTTATCTTCTCACTCAGCTTCTAATAAAGAATAAGCTTCTAATAAAGAACACAGCAATAAACTGGAGGGTGTTTCCTCTGTACAGAATCATCAGACTAAAATTTCCTATATTCCTGAGTATAGCTATAATGAAACTGTGTGGCTATGTAGGCCAGGATGTTGTTGTTGGTGTTGCTCCTCCCCATCTCTATCAATTATATGCTCAACTTAAAAAGTAGAGTTTAATATGTGTTCATTATGTGCTTGTCCCTTTCTGAATAATTACTGAGATCTTTTGATGTGGTGACTAGGCAGGAAGCCCCTCTTCTTGGCTTGCAACAGACTGTTGCAGAGCAGCACAGCGACTGTGAGGGCTTTGCTTCCAGATGTAATATGGCTTGAGCACTATCCTGATTTCTGGGCAGTGCTACCTCCTTTGGCACTGTCTAGGGCAGATATCAAACCTGTAGAGACAGAGTAGCCTTGTGACATTGGTGTTCATGATGCAGCCTTGTATTTGTGACCTTGGCTGAGCAGATGGTGCAGCTAGGCCTGGAACAAGTTGACATTCCTGGGAGAAAACATCAGGCTTGCCTGCATCCTACCTGTGGCTTTACTGGTCCTGTACTCTGTGTGTGCTGCCACTGGATCTACAGAAAAAGTCTGCTTCATAATAATGCTGTACTCTTTTTGCCTTTCTTGCATGGCTACTATTACATCTCTTGACTTGATTCTATTCCCTACCACAGATCTTCTTGGGGCTATTTATCCTCTCTCCCCTCCTCCCCCTGCCCACATTTCCCTTTCATGTGTGGATCCAATCTGAATTTCTCTTCAGCTTTAGGGACAGGAGGAAGTTTCTAATTTAGCTGATCTATGCACTCTTGTTGTCTAGCTGTTGTGAAAGAAGTGTTTAGTGTAGCCAGGGTTGAGTGTGGGGAGAGAGAAGGAGAGAACAGTGCAGCTGATGCATGAGATCTGGCTATGGGGCAGAGAAAAGGCATACACTGATTTATTCCTGCTGGTAGTTATTTCCCTCTCTTTGGGTTCTCTGTAGGTACCAGCACCTCATCCTGCCTATGATCTGCCCTTCCACTTATTCATGGGCACAAGCAGCAGACAAATAGATGTCCATTTGGGGGAAAACCATAGTTGTCCTTATTATGTGCAACAATATCTTCACAGAATCACAGAATCACAGGTTGGAAGGGACCTCAGGCATCATCTAGTCCAACCTTTCTGGGAAGAGCAGAGTCTAGACAAGATGGCCCAGCACCCTGTCCAGATGACTCTTGAAGGTGTCCAACATGGCTGAGTCAACCACTTCCCTGGGGAGATTATTCCAATGGGTGACTGTCCTCACTGTGAAAAATTTTCCTCTGGTGTCTAATCAGAATCTCCCCAAGAGCAACTTGTGTCCATTCCTCCTTGTCCTCTCTGTGTGACTCCTTGTAAAAAGGGAGTCTCCATCTTCTTTGTAGCTACCCCTTAAGTACTGGTACCCGGTGATGAGATCCCCTCTGAGCTTCCTTTTCTCAAGGCTTATCTTTGAAACATTCATGCCCCTGATGTACTAATTGTGGGAAAACCAGAAGAGAAGGAAAGCAAGGAGGCCTGGAGCATTAGCTTCAGCCACACCCAAACATTGGGGAAGTTTTTCTCTTACTATGCCCAGGCATGCAATTGTCCACCTTTTTGCAATTGAAATTGCCTAAAATCACAATAACACTTTTAAATGGAGGATATTTACCTCCTAAATCTACATCTAAGACAATTTGGACTGTAAGTTCCTTGCAAAAATCTGTCCTGTTTAATAGTCAGATCTTGAATTTCCTGTTCTAGACATATCACTTCCACAACTTTTAGTTACAGAAGTATAATCTGAAGTGTATATTTTAAAAACATAATTGAATTTATTTTTGGAAGGTGTCTGGAGATATAGCAACAAGAAAGAGGCAATTAGTCAGCAGAAGCAAAGCTTTATATGCATAGCAGCTTTTTCAGTAATTCCTTCCTGCTGTACAACATATTAGTGTTCTGATCAAATCACATCATCAATACCAGGGTTTTTCTAGCTATATTTCTTAATTTCTGAAACCATGTAGCTTTAAGACATGTCTGAAATGGAAGTAATTATTATATATTGTCCTTGTGACATTTTTTAGGTTGGAATGAGTTGGGGCCCTTGCAGGGATCATCCAGCTAATCCCTCTTTCCAGGCAAGGCACTGCTAGAAGTCACTTGACGGCATCTGGAGTGGATTGCTTGAAGGAAATGTAGGCAATCTTTGCATGTCTGGCTTTTGTCAATACCACTGTACATATTTAATGATGATATGATGCAAGCAAAGTCCCTCTTTCCTGCTCAGTCTTGTGATCTCAAGGTCTGCAAGCAAGTTTCTTAATGCTACTGTGAGACCAGACTGTTTAATCTGTCATGTAGGCAATTTAAGGATTTCCATTGCCCTTTTCTCCTGCCAGCAACTGCAAGCATAGTCAGGACCACACAGTCATAAAGAGTCTTAGGATATGTGCACCAAACCCAGCAATTCTAAGCTTAGCATGTCTCTGTTTTGGCACCATTTTTTTTATATATATATGCCAGAACACTAATGCATGCAGAGCAGCTGCTTACTGTTTGAGTTTCCTGCACCTCCTTTTTTGCTACCTAAAAATGAAGGAATAAATAAGGCTGCTATTCTTGGCAAATCTGGGTCATATCAAACACAACCTCATGGCTACTTTTAGCATGTAAGAGTCAAGACAAAGCATAGTGAAGGGTTCTGGGTTTTTTCCTCACCATTTTTAATATAAGCCTCAAATCAGGGCCACTAAGTAAGGACCGTGAGGCTTAGTTTTGTGTATTCAGGATTCTGCTTTGGTTAGTACATTAGTGCCTTTTAAATATTGGTTAATTTTGCTGATACCTGCAGACTATGACTTCTGTGTAGCTACTTGGAAGTAGGACCTCATCAGAGGTTCTTCCTTAGCTTGCAACAAGGTTGTCTCTCTGCAGGGTGGTGAGCCAGGGCTCAGCCCTCAGCCTGGGCTCCACTCACTTCTCTGTGTTCTCCTCTGTATTTTTTATCAGTCTAGTCTGCTGCAGAAGTCCTCCAATTCTCCAGCTAGGGTAAACATTTTTGAGGAATTGCTGCCCCAGATGCAACTAAGCAATTCGTTGGTGTCCTTGGTAGTAGAAAGGCCCAGCAGTCACTCCACAATTCCTGCTACCTCTTGAATCTAGACTGCCCACCAGCAATGGCCTGTCAGGTCTTGAGGGGGAATGCATAGCTGGGAAGTCATGTAAGTTGGAAGAAGTAATCCACTGACTAAACCTTTTTCTTAAGCCATATAGGGTCATTATTCAGGATAGCAGACTTCATCCTTTGTCATATCAGCTTGACTTCATATTAGCATACTACAATATTTTAGCACCTGTCCTAAAAATGGCATGCAATATATCCTGGCTTCTAATTTGGAATGCTTCTGCAAGTGTTATTTTCCTTCTCTCCAGCTGCACTGAGAAGCTGTTGTATCATACGTTTATTGCCAGGATGTCAGCTCTAAACAATAGAAGTCATCACCATCCTCCTATCACATATTTATGGGAAGAATCTTCATGCATTTTCCCAAGTTGCTCTTCTCATGACAGAAGAACCTTCTCATATATATTAATAAATTCAATAACTACACATATTTTAGCATGTGACTATAGTACCTGAGAGACTCAGCACTAGTTGGTGATATCCTGAGAAAGTTGCCTATCAGACTAAGTACGGTCCATCTGTGTCAATGTAATGGTTGTCTCTTCTTCTACACAAATTGGCCGAGTTTTTAGTTCTGTGATTGTGCAGTGCACAAGGGTCCTGGACCATGACTGACACACAGAAGTGTCACTGCAAAGCAAATAAGCAGTAAAAATTAATAGTGACAATTGTGCCTATTCTGTGAGCCTAAAAGAGTTCTCCAGTGCCAGGGGATGAGGTATGAAACCCATCCTGGACCCCATGCAGGACAAAAAAAGAAAAGTAACCATGTCTGCAGAAAAGGGAGATGAGTCTAACATCTGCATTTAACATGGATTTAACATGGATTTAAGCAGGCTGTGGCAGATAGGGCACATGTTCTTTGGGAAAGGTGAGATAAAAGTGATGTGTAAATCCCGTAGGTGAAATGTATTTCTGTTTAACAGACACAGGTATCAAACAGGGCCCTCAAGATGTCTGGGGAGTTTGTAGAATTGGATAGACATCGTTTAAATTAAACTTCCAGTCTTGTGTCTTAAAAAAGCTACCATGTTCTCTCTCTCCTTCCACACAGAAATACAGACACACACACACACACTGTATTTTTATACAAATATATATATGCGTGTATGCACACACTGAAATGACCTAACAACAGATAAGTAACAAAAACTTTGAGCTGCTGAGCTAAGGAATTATTTTAAAAATTCAGTTATTGTTGAAACACAAAATTATCACAGGATGTGGTTTTCAAAAGGCAGTGAGGGATAAGTTTTGACTGTCCTGAGCTAAAGTTCTCCTTTTGCACAGTAATTTACATTTTACTTTTAAAGAGTAATCTTGTCTCCCTGAGTTTCTGAGCTAACAATCACCTCAAAAGCAATACAAAACTATATAAACTGCCATCTTATCACTACCTGGCACCACTATTTTGCATAATAATGTAGACTGAAACCTAGAAGTAGCTCACAGTATTATTGCTCAGATCACCTCCTACAGGCTAAAGGGCATTACCCAGTAACTAACATATGTTCCTGTCCCATCATTTATTGAAACACTTCTCCAGACCTCTCCATAGGCAGATCAATTTCATGTCCTTAAAAAGCAAAGCAGTCTGAAAAAAAAACAAACACAAAAGGTCCAGCAGTTAGAAATTAAAGCCAGGCAAACCCAGGTGCACCACTGACAGTGAAGGTAATTAACTATTAAAATGCTATAAGTAAGGATGTGTAATCTGACACAGTTTAAATCCTTAGGTAAAAGCTATGTTCCCTTTGAAAAGATATCACCTGGTTCTGAGAGTCACTCAATGAAGATCCATTAATATAATCGATAGATAGTCATGAGAGAAGAAGCGGTAAATTGGTGTCTCTGTCCTGGCTCAGATTTTCCAGGTTTCTTGGTAAACTGTAAGGTCAGTTGGAGATATTGCTTTTGCTACGAGTATTTTTTTTTTGCACCTAATGACATTATCTGAACTTGCAATCACCCATGTGATCTAGGGATTGGGCACAGAGAGGAATGTGTGGCATACAGTTAGTTAATATCTAATGTGTCTGACATGGTGTGTCCTGATGTGGAAGGATAATGAACTTCAGAGCAGCATGTGAGTGGGAAAAAGTTCAAGCCCCTGTGTCAGTGAGAGAGCAGCTCACCATATCTTCTGCAAGGATGGTGGGTTAACACCTTTTCTGCATGTAAACCCAGAGGGCTGCCCCATGGTCTCAGGGTCCTGACGAGTCTCTCTGGAGTTTGTGCAGTTCCTTCACAAAGGCCTGAAACCCTGGGATTACATCCAAAGACCTGTGTTACATGTGGGGAGCTGCTTTCCAAAAAAAGTTGTCTGTAGAAGCAAAGAAGGGAGACGGTTTCCTCCAGTGACCTATTTGTTACATTTCAAGTTACTGTTTCCAGCCCCTTTTCTCTGTACAGAAGGTTTCTGGGGTTACTGGATGAAAATTACCTTTTGGGAATACTTCTTTTGGCACGTCTTTTCACTTCTAAGAAAATAGCCCAAGGTGGCAGTTTTTTATTTTCATTAACTCTGCTAGCCTCTCCAGCAGTGCATTGCTAACAAGGTTAAGTGCGTGCATTGTTAAGAACAATTGTTCAGTCTGTGTCTGTATTGTTCAGACAAAGTCTGTATTGTTAGGAGCAATATTGTACAGAGCAAGCAAACATTGCATTGACCCCAGAGGAAGTCTGGAAAACACTCTTGTGGCTAAAACTGCATTTTTACATGTGTCCAGTGTTTCTGTCTCTTCCCAAGTTTGGTTTACCATGAAGAATCTTTGTGGTGGTGCAAGGAAGAGTAGGAGCCAAAATACATGCCTCTTGCAACAGAAGTTTCTCTGTTAACATCCTCATCTGGACATTCACTGGATACGTGCAGTCTCTGTCCCTTGTCTGTAGGGAGTGGCTTGGCAGCCTTGCTCTCTGGCTACCACACTGTCTCACCCAGTCAGATGTATGGTGTCTGCGACCCACCCGCCCATCTGCCAGCACACCTACACACTGAAGGAAGGCCCAGAGAAAATAGATTCCCTTGGGTTTCCCTAGGAATGTAGTTGTAGAAGATTAATATAGGAAGCTGTGGCTTAAACAGAAGTGGTGAGAAGAGTGGAGGCAGTGTTGTGGTCGTGGTTCAGGACCCAAGAGATCAAGCACTAATTTAGCTCCTCTGCTGCTCCCTGAGTAACTTTGAACAAGTCACGTAGTATCTCCAGGCTTTGGCTCTCCATCTGTATGTTGCGTCAACAATTCTGCTTTCTTAAGCTTCGTCAAGACCTGGTGTCTGAAATAGTGGGGCTTGATGTAAGACAGAAGTCAGCTCATGCAATTATAGGGAGGTCTGCAAGTTATTTAACTGTGTGATTTAAAGGAAAATGTTATTTGAATGTGTTTTAATCAGCTACAAAATGCTATATCCAGCATGTTATATAAGCACAATGACATTCAGATGAAAAACGGGTCAATTTAAAATATAGTAAAAATAACAATATATAAGAAAGTCACGGAACATGACTTTTACAGGATCAAAATAACAATGAACAGAAAAAACACCACATTTTTAAAACTACCACATAGTACCTCCAGAAAGTGACCAGATTTTATTTTCTAATAGACAGCTAATGAAGTTTGCACATGAACACCATCTTCCACAAACTGCTTCAAAATTTTGAACTCTTAACACCCCCAACTGATGGAACTGACTGGTGCAAAGGAATATAATCAGCCATTGGCTGGCTTCAGCAGATCAGTAGTCACTCATTATGAAGTTAATATTAGCACAATCTGTTGCTGTCATCAATATACAGATTACAGCAGGATCACTGGTCAAGCTAAGAACAGCCATACTGACTCAAATCAGGTGTCTGCCTAGCCCAATACCTTTTTAAAACAGAAGCAAGGGGAAGCTGAGAGGTCAACCATGTGAGATATTTCTCCCAAGTACTCTTCTGGCCTCCAGCTATTTCAGTTCAGGGATTTTTCTGAGACAAATATCATACTGAACTATAGTAATTTGAAGACTGTCTTCTGCCATAAGGTAGCCAACAGAGCCAGGTACATACAATCTGGATCCAAAAGTTTAGGGATTGTTGGAGGTTGGCGCCTAGATAAGGTACATCTGCTCAGCCGTCTTCTCTGTGCTGTTTCAGATTGTCTACTTGGCTTCCAAACTCTCCATCCTCTATTGTTTTGTAAAGTTGGTTGTGGTTTTTGCTCCCATCTCATATCAGCATTAATAATGACAGTAGTTTGAGCAAATGTACATACATTGTAGATAACTAGAAGACTGGCAGTTATAAAGGCCTGACCAACAGCAATGCCCCAAGGACAAGCCATCACAATACCATAGAAACAGTAAAGAAAGAACCACTTCCTACTCTAACAATTTGTAGCCTATAAGTATCTGTTCATGAATCTGCTGCCCTTGAATTTGTTTAATCCCCTTTTAAGTCTGCTGATACTGTCTGCATCCACAAATTCCTGTGGCAACAAATTCCAGAAGTTCACTACCCTTTGTGTAAAAAAATTTACTTCATTTTAGCTTTTTGGTACTAATCTCCGACTAGTTCAGTGAGTGCCTGAAGTTGTAGTCTTGTGAATTATGGTGAAAACCAGTTTTGTGTTCTTTTTAACCATGACTATTATGACTTTGTAAACTTCATGAATATTCTATTCAACCTTCTCTCCAAATTTAAATGTCCCAGGTTTTTAGTTTCTTAGTGCATGGCAGCTGCTTCATTTTCTTGATCATTTTAAGTGCCTTTCCCTGCACTTTATCTCCCTAAACCCTTTAGATGGGAAGACCAGGGCTACACACAGCATACCGAATACAGGTCTAACAAAGTTTTCAACCGTGACAACATGATGTCCACCATGCTGTACTCCATACCCTTCCTGGTGACACAGAGCACTCCAGTGACTCTCTTTAATCTGTTGCTGCACAGAGCTGATGATTTCAGATTGCTGAGATGACTCCCAGCACTTGAGTTGCACATTGAGTCACATTGAGTTACTGAGGTCAGACCTGACAGCTGCATCTATAGATGATATATATAATTTCTACTTATATGTGTAAGTTTGCTGATGACACAAAATTGGCAGGATCTGTTGACACTCTTGAGGGCATAGAGGCCCTGCAGCGAGGTCTGGACAAATTAGAGAGCTGGGTAATCACCAACCGTATGAAGTTTAACAAGGGCATGTGCTGGATTTTGCACCGGGGGCATGGCAACGCTGGATGTACATACAGACTGGGGAACAAGAGGATGGACAGCAGCCCCACAGGGAGGGATCTGGGGATTCCGGTCAACAGTAAGTTGAACATGAGCCAACAGTGTGCCCTGGCAGCCAGGAGGGCCAACCATGCCCTGGGGTGCATCAAGCCCTGCATTCCAGCCAGTTGAGGGAGAGGATTGTCCCGCTCTGCTCTGCACTGGTGCGGCCTCACCTCGAGTACTGTGTGCAGTTGTGGGTGCCACAGCATGTTAAGGATATAAAGCTACCTGAGAGTGTCCAGAGGTGGGCCACAAAATTGGTGAAGGGTTTAGAGGGGAAGGTGTACAAGAAGCAGCTAAAGTCACTTTTTTTATTCAGCTTGGAGGAGAGGAGACTGAGGGGAGACCTCATCATGGTCTACACCTCCCTCACACGGGGAGGAAGAGGGACAGGCACTGATCTCTCCTCTCTGGTGACCAATGACAGGACCCAAGGGAATGGCAGGAAGATGTGCCAGGGGAGGTTTAGGTTGGATATTAGGAAAAAGCTCTTCCCTCAGAGGGTGGTGGAGTACTGGAACAGGCTCCCCAGGGAGGTAGTCACAGCACCAAGCCTGATAATATTCAGGAAGAATTTGGACAATGCCCTTAAACACATGATGTAAATTTTGGGGCTGTCCCATGCAGGGACAGAAGCTGGACTCGATGATCCTTGTAGGGTCCCTTCCAGCTGAGCACATTCTATGATCTTATGTTTTTCTACATGGAAACTCACTTGCCACTTTCTGCCCGCTAACTCAGCATTTGACTACCTGAAAGGCTTTAGTACCATTGCCAGATTTAGAGAACTCAGATGTTCCTCTCATCAGGTCACTGATGAAGATGTCAATTAAAATCAGTCCCAGCAGCAACTGCCAAGGGACTCTACTAGTGAAACTCTACTTTCTCTCCTCTAACCAATTTTAACTCCACAAAAGGACTTTTACTTCAGTCCTGTGGTGACTTAAATTCCATAATTGGCAGGGCATGAGTAAGCCTTATTTGCCCTGACCAGATTCACCTGGGACCCACACCAGCACCTCTGCCTGTGAGACCAGGGGCTCCATTTCAGGCTGTAAGTAATCTTGTTCTTGGCCTGTTGTCCTGTTGCCCTGGCTTACTGGCTGAGATTTCTTTTTTGTATCACTGGTGTAGCTTCATAGAATCATAGAATTGTTAAGGTTGGAAAAGACCCTTAAGATTACCGAGTCCAACCGCTAACCTATCACTGTCAAGTCCACCACTAAACCATATCCTCAAGCACCACATCTACCCTTCTTTTAAATACCTCCAGAGATGGAGACTCCACCACCTCCCTGGGCAGCCTGTTCCAATGCCTGACAACCCTTTCGGTGAAGAAGTTTTTCCTAATATCCAATCTAAACTTCCCCTGATGCAGCTTGAGGCCATTTCCTCTCATCCTATCACTTGTTACTAGGGAGAAGAGACCAACACCCACCTCACTACAACCTCCTTTCAGGTAGTTGTAGAGAGCGATAAGGTCTCCCCTCAGCTGTCTCTTCTCCGGGCTAAACACCCCCAGCTCCCTCAGCTGCTCCTCATAAGACTTGTTCTTCAGACCCTTCACCAGCTTCATTGCCCTTCTCTGGACACGCTCCAGCACCTCAATGGTTTTCCTGTAGTGAGGGCCCCAAAACTGAACACAGTACCCGAGGTGTGGCCTCATCAGTGCCGAGTACAGGGCCACAATCACCTCCCTGCTCCTGCTGGCCACACTATTCCTGATACAAGCCAGGATGCCACTGACCTTCTTGGCTGCCTGAGCACACTGCTGGCTCATGTTCAGCTGGCTGTCAACCAACACCCCAAGATCCTTTTCCACCACGCAGCTTTCCAGCCACTCCTCCCCAAGCCTGTAGCGTTGCATGGGGTTGTTGTGACCCAAGTGCAGGACCCGGCACTTGGCCTTGTTGAATCTCATACCGTGGGCTCTGGCCCAATGATCCAGCCTGTCCACGTCCCTCTGTAGGGCCTTCCTGCCCTCCAGCAGATCAACACTTCCACCCAGCTTGGTGTCACCTGCAAACTTACTGAGGGTGCACTCAATCCCCTCATCCAGATCATCAGTGAAGATATTGAACAGGACCAGCCCCAACACTGAGCCCTGGGGAACACCACTCGTGACTGGCTGCCAACCGGATTTGATTCCATTCACCACCACTCTCTGGGCTCAGCCGTCCATCCAGTTTTTAACCCAGCGCAGAGTGCACTTGTCCAAGCCATGAGCAGGCAGCTTCTCCAGGAGAATGCTATGGGAGACAGTGTCAAAGGCATTACTAAAGTCCAAGTAGACAACGTCCACAGCCTTCCCCTCATCCACTAACAGGTCACTTTATCATAGAAGGAGACCAGGTTAGTGAGGCAGGGCCTCCCTTTCATAAACCCATGCTGGCTGAGCCCAGTCCCCTGGTTGTCCCGCACGTGCTGCGTAATGGTATTCAAGATGATCTGCTCCATGACCTTTCCCAGCACCGAGGTCAGGCTGACAGGCCTGTAGTTCCCCGGATCCTCCTTCCAAACCTTCTTGTAGAGGGGCGTCACATTCGCTAGTTTCCAGTCACCTGGGACCTCCCTGGTTGACCATGATTGCTGATAAATGATGGAGAGTGGCTTGGCGAGCTCTTCTGCCAGCTCCCTCAGTATCCTTGGGTGGATCCCATCTGGCCCCATTGACTTGTGAACATCCAGGTGAAGGAGCAGGTCGGTGACTGCCACCTCTTCAACAACTGGGACTTCATTCTGCATACTATCTCCATTTCCCAGCACAGGGGCCCTACAACCCTGAGGATGACCAGTCTGACTATTAAAGACTGAGGCAAAGAAAGCGTTAACTACCTCAGCCTTCTCCTCATCTTTCATGGCAAGGTTACCTTCCACATCCAACATCATCTCTAGCTCTGTCTCATGGTTGGGCATATGCTGTAGACAATCTCCTTCTCTATCTCCTGTTCTTCCTGGCAGGACTTCCTGGACTAATCCTAGACCTGACTCAGCACTTGACTTCACCTTACATGATGGTCACTGGGCAGGTGATGGCACCTGTTACACTCATTACCCTGGCCTTGCTCAGGCACTGTGGGTGCCCAAGGGTGAGGGCACTGCTTGTGCTAGGGTCACACTTGGCTCCTGGCTTGCTGCTTCATTGAGTAGCCCTGCTGCTGCTGCTTTCCGGCAGTAATAACTTTAACATGGAGCCTGGTAAAGGCTTTTTAAAATCTGGATGTATTTTGTCTGTGGGCAGCAGATCAGTGAGGCAGGATTTTACCTTTGCAGAATAGCTTTCCCATTAATGTCTTTTGAACTAGGCCCTGTGGACCCCTTAAGGCCACATCTTGTGGTTCCTGCAGCTGACTGGTTGAAGAAGCAGTCCTTTACCAGGCAGCTGATATCTCTCATTGTTACTATATCTTCAAAATTCACAGCTTCTCTAGTGTTGTTGACCTTTTCTGATTGTTATTATTGTTCCAAAATGTGCTCAGTAAAACTGTTCTAGATTACACTTTTGCTTTTGGAACATGGGTTTTCTACCAATAGAGATTTCAGGGTGCTTATTTTTCCTTATAATACTTGAGCTGCTGTACTTCATGTACAGCACTACTCCCTTACTTATGTATCCTTCCCCTCTAAAGTTGCAAACCTGCAAAGAGTGCATTGCACTGATTGTTGTCCTTCTAGGAGACCTCTGATGTGGTGCTGTATCAGGGTGACCACTCAGTGCCTGCCCAGTGTTTCCCCTGCCCTAAGTTTTAGGTATGCGGCACTGGAGTAGAAACTCTTCCAGGCTTTGCTTATGCTCTGTTGCTCAATATTACAGCCTAACTTTTTTCTTTCTTGCCTATGCTGTTTATTTTTCTCCTCACTTTTTCAGGATGTCTCACATATGCCGAACTGAGCCTCTTGTCATTGCTGTGAGCCCAGAGAACAACTTCCTTCACCCTAATGTAGACATGCTGCCAACAGTGTTTCAGTTGTCTTTGGCTGTCTAAAATGATTCTAGATTTATGAATCTGACACATCCTTAGTGGGCCAGAAGAGAAGATATAGACCTGGGGGGAAACCATGACCTTCGAGATCTGCTGCTGGAGGCTAGGTGGAGCACTCTAGAGCACCTCAAAGAGCATCAGATGCTTACGTGTAGAAAACTGAATCAAGTTCTTGACACTAGCAGCCTATTCAGTGCTAATGAAGGCAATAAAATATGCCTGATCTTTCCTGCTACAGCCCACTGCATGTGCATCTGTATCTGAACACAAGGGTACATGATAAATGAAGTCTTTTTCTCAAAGACACAGTCAGCATAAGACTTTCTGGAGTATTCTTGGCTGAGTGTAAAACAAGAAAGACTGGTGGTGTGATTGACAGAGACTGGAAAGGCTGAATAAAGACTATAGGAGGAGAAAAAAAAAAGTACTCAAACCAGAATGGCAACTGTAACGTTTTTTAAAAGTTTAGCTTTTGGGATAATTTTTATCATTTCCCTAATGGCCATTTACACTGCTGAAATTACTACTATCCACTGCTTCCCAGATAAACAAAAATTCTGCAAAGACAGCTATATTAATGCTTTGGTTAGGGTAAACCCTGCTCTGAATTTTTGGCTTACGGACATGTAAGTTACTGTACTTTTTCTAGGAACTGAATTGTTAAAAGACATTGTCCTTAGACAGTCCTTTGTCATTGGCTTAGATCACAAGAGTAGCGAAATATCCTAGAAGGAAAATACGTTGTGGTTTTTTCCTTTTTAATTGTGGTCAGCTTGTGATATTTTGTCACACTGAGCTTTTCCTTCCCTTTCCCAACCCCTTAAATTGTCATTGACATTTCAGTCAAATAATTGAAATTAACACACCTTTAGGCTTATATTCAGTTTCACTATATTTCCTGAGTAGCCACTGATCTCAAAGATTTTTCTTTACAATTATTTGGGCCCTAATAGAAACCCTTTACATAGATGATGTCTGTACCTCATGACCTTACACAGGTAGAATCAAAACTTTGGAAATTGAAGAAGGACTGTAGAGCATGTACAGGAACAGTGTTAGAAGTAAGAGTATGAGAGGCAGTTAATATACTTCATTAGCCAGGATAACTTCTCAAAGACTCAGTGAGGTGGGACCCATTCTACAGGGTGCCTGTTCCAGTAAGGGTTCAGTGTAGAACAATATACATGGAGTCTCAGTCATGCAAATGTTTATCTAATCTAGAAATGTCTGTGGCCAAATGAGTGGCCTGATTTTAAAAATTCCTGTCTGTTTAGTGCCTGTATGTTATGTGGGGTCAGGGTGACAAAATGTATTTAAAGCCTAGAATAAAAGCTTCCATGTTTGTAACAGTCTGGACATCTTGGACCTCCTACTACCTCAAAGGCATTTTTTTGAAAACAACGTATTTAGAAATGCCCCTTTCTTCCCTCTGGGTATCAATGACGTGCATTGACACAGACCTACTGACCTTGGAAAAGTATCCAAATTCCTCCCTAAATAAGATTCCAGAGGTAGAAATTACATTATTGCTGTCTCCATAAGCTCATCGTCCTGACATTATGGCCATTTCATACTGGTTTGATGTGAAGAGCATAACTGGAAAAAATTCCACATACTAACTGGCTAGTGATAAAGCCATCAAAAGCCAAGCAATAAGTATCAACATATTTGAAGAGTGATGTCTTGTTCACTTGTCAAGGAGTGCAAATGTAGCAGTTGGCACATTTTTCTATTTGCAAAGAACCAAAACAACAGTGAAAGATTAATTATTGAGGTCATCGTTCTTTAATCCAGACCAGAAGTTATTGTCCTTTTTAAAGTCAGCTGTTACTAGGGATTGCTAGCTATTACTAGATCTATTTCCAGGGATAGCATAAAGTAAGGAAAGAAGCTGAACTCTTACTTCCTATCATTTGTTCTAAGGTTTTTAGGAACTCAGTCCATTGTGGAAACACTTTAAAAGAGGTAGTCTGCCCTGGGTGCCCTTAAGATTTTTTATAAGTAGAACAGAGTGGACAAATGGAAATCATTCCATGTCCTTTGCAGATAATGCTCCTATTTCTCCTTCTGAATGAGCTGGTTCTATTTTCTTCAACAACAGAGCATAACTGATCTTTTCAGTTTAGGAACACCAAAAACATCCAGCTCTTCCCTGAAGAGCTTCTGCTGAATCCAGCATTTCTCAAGTAGATTCTTCAGGTTCTTATGGGATACTCAGGACAACCAGAGAGGCATCAGATGTGCTTTAGACATCTCTAGACTTAGGAGATGCCAAATACTGGGCACTGTGTACCATTCCCTTAATTACAAGTGCATTTTACATGAATCATGTCCTAGGTTGGACAAATCTTAGAATCATAGAATCATTTAGGTTGGAAAATACTTTTAAAAACATTGAGTCCAACTGTAAACCTAATACTGCCAAGTCCACCACTAAACCATGTCCCTAAGCACCACATCTACATGTCTTTTCAATACATCCAGGGGTAGTGACTCAACCACTTCCCTGGGCAGCCTGGTCCAATGCCTGACCACTCTTTCAGTGAAGAAATTTTTTCCTAATATCCAGTCTAAACCTCCCCTGGAACAACTTGAGGCCATTTCCTCTTCTTGTGTCACCTGTTACTTGGGAGAACAGACTGACACTCATCTCTACAACCTCCTTTCAGGTAGTAGCTGTAGAGAGCCATACAGTCCCCCCTCAGCCTCCTTTTCTCCAGGGTAAACAGCCTCAGTTCCCTCAGCAGCATCTCATAAGACTTGTGCTCTATACCCTTCACCAGCTTTGTTACCCTTCTTTGGACATGCTCCAGCACCTCAATATCTGTCTTATAGTGAGGGCCCCAAAACTGAACACAGTGTTCAAGGTGTGGCCTCACCAGTGCTGAGTACAGGGCCACAATCACCTCCCTGCTCCTGCTGGCCACACTATTCCTGATACAAGCCAGGATGCCATTGGCCTTCTTGGCCACCTGGGGCACACTGCTGGTTCATGTTCAGCTGACTGTCAACCAGCACCCCTCGGTCCTTTTCCACCACGCAGCTTTCCAGCCACTCTTCCCCAAGACTGTAGCATTGTATGGGGTTGTTGTGACCCAAGTGCAGGACCTGGCCCTTGGCCTTGTTGAATCTCATACAATTGGCCTTGGCCCATCGATCCAGCCTGTCCAGATCCCCCTGCAGAGCCTTCCTACCCTCAAGCAGATCAACAGTCCTGCCAAAATCTTTTGCCAGAAAAGCAAGGCACACGCTCATGGTCTTGTAGAGAAGCTATTTTGCTATTATGCTATCATTCCCTTGGCTAGACAGTAGTTTTACAAAATCAACTTTCAAAGTTAGATTCAGCTGTAATTTTTCAAAAATAAATAATGCACCACAGATGCTCTGTTTTGTGAGATAAGTTCTGTTGCACGGTGCATTCGCTTTTGCAGTGCTTAGGCCTTTCCATTTGCAAGGCTCTGGCCTGCCTTTCCCTGGCAGCCCTGTAACCTCTCACCTAAGCTCTTGTGGCAATGTGTTTTGAAAGCCTTTGGGGCACTATTTTCTCCTTGTTCTCATGCAGTTGTTTTTGTGCTGCTGCTTTCAAGGCCTTGCATCTGGAAACCCTGACATTGGAATGACTGTTCTCAAGGGAAGGGCCTGCCACTGGTGTGGGAATCTCCGTCTTCCTTACCTTTCCCTTCCTTACCTTCTTTACCCTCCTTACCCTATCCTTACCCCTTATTTTGTAGGTTGTAATTTGTATTAAACTAAAAATTAGTGTATAACAAAGTAAACAGTGGTAATTTAAGTACCTTATATTATCCAATAATATATATGGATGGAAGCTTTGCAGTTGATCGCACGCAACACTTGTGCCGACTCAAGCATATTCTATTCAGTGTGAGGAGTATCTTGACAGGAACAATCAACAGGGAGCCTCAGCAGGTGCCAGTGAGAAGTGTACAGTACTCCTGAAAAAAAAACAGTGAAAATTCTTGGTCACAGTCGCAAAAGCTGCACTGGACAGCCCTCTCTGAGGAGATTGCCTCTATTGGACCCCATCACTGCTCTTTCCTGCTGACCCCTACGAAGAATTTTCCTTTTTTCCTTTTCTGTCTCTCCTTTTTTTTGTTTTTATTTTCTCCAGAAGTAACTTTCACCATTAAAACCAATGCTTGTTGACAGTTAGGGTCCTTGAGCTATGGGTCTTGCTCATAAAGCTCTGTGTATGTAAACCTGTTTCAACATCCTTTGTGCAGCAGTGCACATCTTGGTACTTAACCATGTGAACTGCCCAAAGCAGTTGCTGTAGATTGGTGGGAGTTTTTTTTTAACAAATGTTATGCTTTTGCACCAGACTCTGCATGTTTAACTTAAGAGATGAAATTGTTACTAGATAAGAAGACATAGCAATTGGTTTAAATCTGTGGTAAGAATTGATCAGTAGGTCAGAGAGACGTTCCAAAGATTAAATCTCTCCAAGATGAAACATGTGCTTCTGTTCAAACAGTTAATGACCCCTGAGACACTGGACATGAATGAGACTACCATAAAGTAATTTGAAGAAGGTACTTAACTTCCATTGACACATTAGTTGTATGGTTTTTAATAACAGGAATGAATTTAACTCAAATGATCATCACTCCTTGGGACTAAAAGGATTCAGAATAGACTGTATAACCAGTCAAGTGCAGATACTGTTTTGATTTGATGATATGTTTTGCTCCAGTGCACCCTTTGGAGTGAACTATAAAACAACTCTGGCGAACCTGTTAGCACATAGTGCCATGGCTTGCAGAGGTCCCCCACACAGCTGAGATACAGAAAGAGAAAGGAAGTCTTCTGAAAAGACACCTCATGGACATTGGAGGTTTATTTGATTGCATGTAACCTGCCAGCCAACTCTTTTAAACCATTAGGAGCAAATAGGCAGCACTGGTGTGAGTGAAGGCACGGGCCTTCAGTTTGACTACAGCAGGATGCATACACTACATCGCTCTTGTGAAATTGCTAATGTTATTTACGCTATGTTGTCCTGTTCATTCTGAACTGGGAGTGACTTGTGATGATTAAGCAAGTAGTAATATATCATCATATGTCTGCATGATGCTTTACAGGGAATTTAAACTCCTTTCCTGTAATCAGAGTTGATTATAGGAAAAAAATTTGCAGAAGCAAAAGGGCCTAGCACATCTGTGGCAAGTGAAACAATGGAGGCAAAGTTCCTTGCACAAGCAATAAAGGACCTGGGTCCTCAAATCAGACAAAAAGAGGGTTCATGCCTGTGTCAAAGAAGAAAAGAATTGGACAAGGAGAACAGCAAGATAACATAGGAAATATGCAGTCTCTCAAGGGAAGAGAGAGAAAGAGTGTGTGAAACTGTTACTTGCTAACCCCTCATTAATGCTTATGACTAATTATAGCAATTAGCAGTAAATACATAGTGCCATATCTGATAAGGAGTTATTTCACTGCAAAGTGCAAGTGCCGTTGTGCATACTTTTTTTCAGTTCTGGCCAGGATTAGCTAATCAGAGGAAAAAACTGTTGATTATGTCTGAGAACTCTACTCCCTGTAGTAGCCTTAACGTAATGACATATCTTACTTATGTTATTAAATAAATTCTTTGTTTTAAGTTAATCTTGGGTCTCTTTTGAAGGGAATAGGGAACACTGAGAATAAAGTGGTACTAAATTGATGAATGAGTAATCAGCTGAATCATCACAAATGAGGAAAAGAGCTCATTAATCCAACCATGAAAGGATTCTGGCTCTTTCTTGTTGAGAATTAATTCCGTGATCCCTAGTAGAGAAATAGAAGAAAGCTTTCTAGATTTTACATTAGTCTACTTTGTTCTGTTGGTGCTTCCACTGGCAAATCTTTTTAAGCTGTAAAGATTTAGAAAATGCCTGTGTGGGAGAAATTACTGTGAAGCTGATGAATTTCTGGTAACGAAGTATCCCATAGGAGCTGTGCTATACGTGTCAGCCTTGTGCAGAAGTCTAATATCCTAGAGTGATGCAAATAGCATTGGACACCTATTTCTTTGCAAAATAAGGCTAGAAAATATGTCAGGTAACCATTCCTTGGATATGGCAGCCAAAGGCCAGACAATGTCAGAAACAGCAGGAGGCACTAGAACCTGGGCAACTGGTCAGAAACTAAGAAATGGAATTCTGTTTATGATGACAACATTTACATATAGGCAACCTGGGAGGTATTCAGGCAATACCTTCTGAGATGTCTTAGGCAATCTTTCTTGTCTTCTAGATGTTGCTCAGGGAGGGTCCTCCATAGGCCTTGTGACACATCTACCCATC
Source organism: Phalacrocorax carbo (assembly GCF_963921805.1). NCBI lineage: Eukaryota > Metazoa > Chordata > Aves > Suliformes > Phalacrocoracidae > Phalacrocorax > Phalacrocorax carbo. Next base: position 94,485,563 of record NC_087515.1, read on the forward strand.
CCCTGTGGATGCCATGTGTTCATGGGCATTCAAAGGCATGTCACACCAATGTGTGGACAGTTGAACTACATTCTAGCTGTGTCTAGACTTGTTGTTGGAGCTCCCTTTATAGCTAGGGGACAGAAAGTGCCTTCCTGTTGACCAGAAAGGGAACCTAAAAGACAGTGAGATTTCTTTTTGTTTGGTTTGGTTTTTTTTTTTCCTATTTAACAAAAAGAGCTGAATCATCCATTTTAATATAGAACCTTAATGTTATGTAATATTATATTATCAAATTGTGGAACAAATTATAAATAATTAGATTAAATTTATAGAAGGAATACTATTTACATTTCCATTATAGGGGTCAGCTGAATGGAAATAAGACAGAAATTTTTCTATTTGAATTTAATATCCATAAAATCAAAATTAAGTATAGGAGTTCCAGATATTAAGAACCACAGAACAGAATGGAGAAAGATAATACTGACCAGTAAAAACTGTGTACTGTGAATCCTCTCATGCCACACTCCATAACTTGTCCAGAAGGATGCTGTGAGGGACAATATCAAAAGCCTTACTGAAATCCAGAAAAACTACATCCACCACCTTCCCTTCATCTGCTAGGCAGGTGACCTTATCATAGAAGGATATCAAATTGGTTAAACAGGACTTTCCCTTTGTGAATCCATGTTGACTGTCCCTGATGATTGCATTATTCTTTAAATGCCTCTCAACAGCAGCCAGTATAAACTTCTCCATGATTTTTCCAGGAACTGAGGTGAGACTAACAGGTCTATAGTTCCCCTGGGTCTTTCATCACACCCTTTTTGTAGATTGGAATAACACTGGCTAGCTTCCAGGCAGCGGGGACTTCCCCAGACTCCCAAGACCTTTGGTAGATGATCAAAGGGGTTCCTGCCATAATATCTGCTAGCTCCTTCAGTACTCTGGGGTGAATCCCATCAGGCCCATGGACTTGTAAACGTTCATCTGACACAGCTGGTCCCTTATAATTTCAGTGTCCAGTGCTTGAATCCCCAAACACAAGCAGGCCAATTTTGTAAGCATGCACTGACTTTAGATGTATGATCAGAGACATTGTATGAGAAATTTAGAGTAAATTGAAACAGATAATTGTAAGGAAAACAAGAGCTGGTAATCAGAAATAACAAAGATAAAAACCTTGTTGTATGTCAGGATGTATGTATGACAAGAGATGATGAAACAAAAAGAACTGTTACATATAAGTGTCAAATCATAGAAGTGTATGATTGTGGTAAAAAAATGAATGGAGCTGAGTTTAGAAAAGTCAGAGGAGTATCTGTGAGAATACTTCACAAAGGCAAATAAATAGAAAACACTCCCCACTTAAACATGAAGTTTGGAGAGAGAGTGAAATATTTTCTTGGTCAACAGGGTTGGAATCTCTGAAGATAAGAGAAACTGAGGGAAGAAACATAGGAAAAAGGGAAGAGAATGAATGTGTTTGTACAGACTTTATTTTTTTTATGCAGGTAGGTGACTTAAATTTTTTACCTGTCTATGTTACCAAAGTTTACCGCTAAGAAATTAACCTAAGCTTTCAGTTACAGAAAACCAGAAGATGTAGCCTTGAAAATGTAAACTGCATTTGACAGTTTGGTTAAACCTGCAGTCAAGAAGTCTAGAAAAAGTCCAAATCAAGCCTTGATCCTGTGAACAAAACCCAGAAAAGGATATTGATATGCAATAGGTATCTTTTTCTACATGGAGTAATCTAGCTGAGCTCAGATCATCCATTTCCTCTGGCAATAATCCAAGGTTGATCTTGTTTCAAACACCTGTCAGCAAAGAAGAGAAGGAAGTAGAAAACTAAACACCTTACTCCTATAATGAATTTTTGGGTTTTTTTTTGGTTTTTTTTTTGTTTTTTTTTTTTAAAAAAGGCTTTCAGTCCTGCTAAGAACTTGTTAGCCTATGGATGGCAAAGAGAGACAAAAGGTGATCCTCATTTCCTGCTGGTGATATTGAAACCCCTGCCTTTACTACAGCTGGGAAGCTCCAATAAGAGTGAGTTTTGAGTTCGTGTTGAAGGTGACAAATGAAGAAATTGAAATGAAATGAAAAATCCAGGTACAAAACAATACTGCAAACTCTCTGGAAGTTGCAATGGTTACCTTGTTCATAAGAAGCATTCCTTTGCTATGAGAATGATTGTGGCCTTTCATAGAGGCAATGCAACGGTGGTGGTGATAGCACATTCACTTGATGTGCTTACTACTTGCTGTAGATGTACTGCCTCTTGTCTTCTGCTGGAAAGAGTGGCAGCACAGCAGGAAGGAGACCCCTGCTTTTTCTGTCCTGGATGCTGCTCTCTGGGTCAGATGAAGTTTCTGGGAGGAGGAGATTTCTCTTGGATTATCTAGGCATGCATATCTGGAGTAGAAGATGGGACGGTCAGTGTGAGAGTGTGAGGGAGCCAGCAGGGAGGACCCTGCAGTGTTTAGACACTGGAAGTTTTCTGAGGTGCTTATGGAACAAATGCATGTGTCTTGGAGGTGATGGGAAGAAGACCTTCCTAGTGGACCCCATGCAGGCTGCCCAGTTTTTGTTGCAACCCAGGGTGCCAGGAGAAAGCTGTTGGCCTGAGGAAGACTGGTGAAAAGGACCTGCATGCCAAAGGAAAGTTTTGTTTTCTAACCTTTTATTTTAATCTTTCTCATCTGTGGGAGTTGACTCATTCTGATGTCAAAAATTACTGCATTTTGGTCTGTGTTTTCAGAAATCTTGGCTGTAGATACATAAACCTTTGCTACTTTTAGCACACTCCCTGTAAATGCAGACAGATGCACCTCAAAGTAGTGGCTGCCTCATAAGCCTTTCAGAGTCAGAAAGGCTTGGATTCGTCCCACTGAGCACTAGGCATAAAGCTGAAGTAATTAAGAGAAGGACTAACCTTTCCTAACTGCATTTCACTGAAAAAGTATATGTTTAGTGGAAACTTTTCCTTAGGTATGCCTCATCAGGCACATGACAGGTTGGCTGGAGGGTGAGAGGAGGGCAGGCCTGTTGATCCTGCTGACCACCCCAGCACCTCATGTGCCATTAGTTGAATTACCAGTGTCTGTGGAGGTGAATCTGTCTCCAGGAACTCAGAAATGAAAATGCTTTCCTTAAAATGCACAAGTTTATGGCAGGCTGAAAAAGAGGTAGTCGGTTATAAGACTTTCCTTATTGTGAATAGTATTACATTGGTGCAACAAGGTAAACCCCCTATTAGGGCTACTGGATCCAGGACACTGGATCTCATGCAACATCCTGTAATTCTGCAACACAGATCAGGTATCTCTAATAAAGGATCATTTCTGTGAATGCGAGCAAACACCTCAATGTTCTCTTGTACAGCAGACAGAAGGCTGTTTAAAATGCAGGGAAAACCTTTCGGGTATTAACTGATGGTTGTAATGTTCTCTTCTTCCCTCATTTGAAAGTTATTGCTAAGGAACCGGAGGAAAGAGCTGAACTTTTTTCTCTACATGTGAGCTCTACATGTGAGGGCAGCACTCCTGGGCTCCTCCCAGCAGTTTTGGGAGGCTGAATTTCCTATATAAATACTGCCTAAAGGGAAGAAAGATGGACTGGCATCAGAGAACCCCATAAATTAATCTCTTGGAAAAATGCTTGTTGTTGCTTTTTTTTAAAGAGCAACTATTGATAATGCTGAGAGGAGAACTTGCCAGCTAACGTTAAGAGCTACTTTGTGGCCACCATGCAACGGTAGACTGGAGCTTGTCTTGTTTTTTGGAAGAGAGGACAGACTTTTAAGAAAGAAAGGGGGAAAGAGTCTCAGGCTGGAAGTGGCTGCTTCTAGACAAGGTGACATATGAGGCTGGCAGTGCTATTTACTTCTTGACCAGTAATCGTGGGGCACTCTGGGCCGTGATTGTCTGAGCTATTCGTGCACTACTCGATGTAAATGTTAAAGATCACAACCAGTGTAGAAAGCTGGGCAGACACATTTTGTGTTGTTGCCTCAAGTCAAATCTAAGAGAAGTTTAGACTTAATTTTCATCAGATCTTAGTAACACATATATTTGGTACCTCTGACTACTTATACTTATTTCCATATACAGCATTTACAAGTATGTCTCTATATAGACATCTATATATATTACAGACAGATGCATATTTAGTGTACATATTAGATTGCTGTTAAGAGGTTTCTTTCATTAATTACCATTGTTCTGTTGGGTTTAGAACTGGAGAAAAAAATGTAATGGATTTCTGCCAAACACAAACTAGGTTAGTCATAAAAAAGGGTTCCTTTAGTGAAAAAATACAGATTTTGCAGACTTGTGACTTTAGCAAAGAAAGTAAGGTTAGTGTCTGGTGGGTGAGAAAAGCAGAATTTTGCATTGTCCACAGAAATCAAAACCAGCTGTGAGCCTAAGAAAGCACTGCAAGGAATCCCAGCAGGCACACAGGATCATGATTAATAATAGCACTTTAAAGGAGTATATTTTCAAAGTGATGTGTGAGGTTTTAGCCTCCTGATATCCACCGAATGTGACAAAAGTCATGTGGCTAAAAGTCGTGCAATGCTGTGAAAATTCAGAAGATTAGAATAATTTGATCAGATGACATGAGAACCATATGATTAAAGTGTCTGTAATTCCAAGTGTCAAGACAATGGAAATTTATAAGGCGCTTTATATCAATAAACTTTAAATAACTTGAGAAGTGCAGAGGACGTGGTGCAAGTTCACAGAACACTGCGGTGCATGGATAGATAGATGTACAGATGTGTGAGTGTAAGTAAAGTAGACTAACCTGAATACTTTTCTTCCTTTTCCCACACAGGATTTGCATACAAGTATGTTAAGTTCCCGTATGTTGTAGTACAGTACTCAAATATACAGTGTTTATCTACAAGTAATAGTACCTTTTATCACAATCAAGAGTTTTGATGGGTGTGTATCACAATTATAGAGGCCTATTATAAGTACACCATCAAATACCTGTGTATAAAAATTAACATCCTTAAATACTACCAATATTGGTAACAAAATAATTAATGATGTATAAATAAGAATAAAGAAGGTGGTAAGACAGTAAATATTTTAGGTAACAGTCACCTCAGCTTTAGCTGTCTGAACCGATGTGTTCAGTACGAGGTACCTGTTTTGGCTTTTAAGGCAAAGCACAAATGTCTATCCACTTAGATGCCTCTATCAGTCATTCATCCCCTTTTACCTCTCCATAATTCACATTCTGAAGGCAGCTTCCTCCACCCTATTGCACCTTTTTTTTTTTTTTTCCCAGGCCTTTCTTCCAAGTCTGTTCAAGGATCTTCTGATTAAATTTTTAAAAATTTCTGGACTTTTCTCCCTTCTTTTTAGATTTTTGCTCCCTTCAGCAGTCTTGCTTTGTTGCCAGAAGGAAGACGAATTAGTGACAAATGGGTGAATCCAGGAAGTTTGGTTCCTTATCTGATGTCTCTTAAATTATGAACTTTTGCATTTCCAAAATTGGCCTACAAAGTTCATGAGAACAGAAGACTCATGAGAAAAGACTGCCTTGCATGATTTTGAGTGTTTTCCCCTTTTCATTTGGCAAAGCATATGATTTGAATAGAGGACTTTGGCATTCTTACTCATAGATGTTGCCAGAAACCAGAAGCACAAAGGCATACAAAACTGAAGCAAAATGAAAATAAATTAGCCAAGGGTTTTGAAGCTAAAAATAATTTGGTTTGCAGAGTTCAAGTTTTAAGAAAAGGTTCAGGGTCAGGAGCTGGAAAATATCTAATTTGATATGGCTTAAATTTACCCATTGATAGTTTTTTGAAGTTTTACAATTTGGACCTTGTATTTGACATGAGTCTGAAAGAAAGTTGTATTTATTCTGCCAAATTCCTGCCTGACTGGGGACCGGCAAGCTCTGTTTCATGCACTGAGTACATTCTTACACCATGGGAGAGATGGTCTCTGCCATAAAGTGGATGCACTGGAAGTAGGCAGACAGAAGAGGATTATTATCCAGAAAATACAAGTGAGGAACGTGACTCGCCCAGAGTTGCAAGGAGTGCTGGTGGCAAATGCAGGAAGAGGGTTCTCTTTAGAATCAGCTTACACAAAGACAGTGTTTGGCCTTTAAGAACAAAGTTTTCTCACACTGTTCTGACAGCAACCTTAACTCTAGAAGCTGGAGGCTAACTGTAAACCACACATGGTCAAGAGTATCAAAGCATACTGAGGGTTACAGCTGTGTGATGAGGTTCATAGTGGTGGTAAATGCCAATGCTTCTAATAGAAGTTGCCTTCAGCCACCTTTTAAAAAGCAGAATGCCTTATATTTTATGAGAAACTAAAAGGTGGGTTTTTTCATATAATGGAAACTATAATTTAATTTTCTGCAAATGTTTTTGTGCATAAAATAACGACCTTATATAAATCTAAAAATATTTTTATAGGATTGAATGGCACCTAGTTTTTGTTACTAAAAAGAATGGCTTATGAAAATAATAATCTTTTGTTGAAGTCAGTCATAATAGCATTTTTCATACATGGAATGGAATGAAAGAAAAATGGATGCCTTCATCCAGCTTTGCTGTTACTGTACTCTTTTTGAGCACCAAAGAAGAGTCAAATAGTGCACTCTGCTTACACTTGAGCATTTGTCTTTTCAGTTGACTTACAGATAATTGTTTACGTTTAACTGAGACATTAATGTGAATTTCTAGGTGAACCCAAAAAAGAACTTTAAAAATCACAAAATACAAGGATTCCAAACTCCATCTTATAATAAATTATTGGTAAATGAATAATGTGCCAGAGCAAAAACAAATATGAATGATGGCGCACAGGACAATCTTTCAAAAATGAAGTCATAAAAACTTAATGTGTCTGGAAGAAAATGAAGTCCAAATGTTTTACACTACATTTAGGAAACCAGTGCATTTTAATATGACTTACAATTTTTACTGTAGAGCTTGTTTTCTTAGCACTTGTAATGGTTAATATAATCACAAGAGAAAAAGATAAATAATTTAAACCAAACTGAAATCAACATTACATTACTTGCTGCAAATGAAACTAGTTACTGTCTGTAAGATACTCTATCCATGGGTGCTCATACAAATGCTTAGTATTATTATGAATAATGTTTAATGCAAATGCAAAGAATCTGGAAGTTGAGAGAGCCACACCAGCTAAAAAAAAAAAAAAGTAAATGGAGTGAATCCTACTCCAGTGTAAACTAGTAGATTTCAATAGAGCAAGGACTTAAGACCATGGCATGGCACTTCAGCTGTTGCTTGCATGAATCTTAGAACTGTAGCCCAAAGAATGGAAGTCCTGAAGCCATGTTATGAATTCATGGGTGAAGAGTACCTACCTACCTTTAAGATTCCAAGCTGAATGCCTTAATGTGCCCCTGCAGCTTAGATCAATATGCAACTATTTATAAATATCAGATATTTTAGTACACTTTAAAGATCCCATTTGCTCCTAAGAATAATTGTGCATAAGCACTAATTACAACTTTTATATGCCTTCAATGAAATTTGTGTATTTTGTGCAAATTGGTTCTTCCAGTTCTGTTTCCTGTATGGACTCTCTTTTGGGGACTGATTTGCCCAAGGATATAATTTGTGTTCTCCTTAGTCCATATTGCCTGATGTATCATTAGAGCGAACACTGCTAATACGCTAGAATATTGCAAGCAATGAGATACAGTGCTGAGAGACTTGAAAAAAAAACACCAAGCAATTTATTTATGTCTCACCAGACCATCTAAGTCAATCCAATGGGTAGCATCGCCAACAAGCAGACAAGTGAACAATATCTGGCGTGATTCACTGTCCTTGATGCATTGGTGCCTCTAGTTACCCCCCGCGATGAACCAGGAAATCAAGAGTTGTGGAGGCAAAAAGCAAGGCCAGTCTCTATTAGGAGCTGTTCACAGGGGACAGAGGATATGCTGAGAAGTGAATCCATGGAGCAAACAGGCCCCTGAGGAGTGATATGTGGGGAAGATAAAGAGTGGGTCATATTTTATATTAAGGTTCTCCTTGACTTCACAGAACTCTATAGGGAAAAACTAGAGACATGCCTATTGGGAGGTTCTGCATCAACTTCAGACAGGGAAGTAACACTGGGGACATCTTGGGAGTCTGCTACAGACCTCCTGACTGGTAGGAAACAGAGGAAGAGTCCTTCTCTAGACAACTACTGAAAATGTCCCACTGATGAAAAATGCAGTCACTAGTGGCATCTTAGGCTGCAGGGAGCACAAGGCAATGGTGTTCAGGATCTGGAGGAAGGCTGGAAACAAAACTGCAGAGCTAGGGCCATAGTCTTTCAAAAAGCAGACTTGGTTATTTAAGGCACTGCTAAGCAAAATCCTTTGGGAAGCAGCCATGCAAGGGCAGAGTGCCCAACAGAGCTGGATGACTCCTTCAAAGTGAACTCACTGAGGGATGAGGAACAAGGCATCCTTTTGTGTGGGAAAACTAGAAGTTTCAGCACAAGGCCAGCTTGACTGGAAGGGAGCTTCTTGATGAACTAAAATATAATCAGTGAACATGTTTGAAGTGGAAACAAAAACCGGCAACAAAAGAAGAATATAAAAAGATTGCTAAGGTACTTAGGGACAAAATCAGGCAAGTCAAAACCCAGAAAAAGCTAAAAATAACTTAATTAAATTGAGCAATAAGGACAAGTTGTAAAGGGAAGACATAGGCCTGCTGGTGTATAGGATAAAACACAGTGTGGATTATGTGGAAAAGGCTGAAGTATTTGGCGCTTTTTTTTACCATACTAATCAAAGGCAGAACCTTCTCCCTGACCCCTGCAAGTATCAGAACAGTTTGGGAAGGAGCCAGCACTAGGTGAACAAGTTAAAAACTACTTCACCTGGACATATGCATATCCTTGGGACTGACCTAAAGGTGCTGAAAAAGTTGGCTGCTGTAGTTGCCTTGTTGGCTGCTGTCATTGCAAGGCTCCTGTGTATTGTCTGTGAAAAAAAAGTGATGAATGGAAAAAGCAAACATTACAGTCATATTCAAGAATGGCAAAAAAGAGGATCTGGAACACTGTCAGCTGCTGGCTCACCTCAGTCCCTGTGAAGACCAGTGTGCATGATCTTCTCTTGGAACCCATTTCTCAACTCAAACAGGACAAGGAGGTAATCAGAAACAGTCATCCTGATTGCCTTCTGTAGTGAAATGACTGATTATGGGAACGAGGGGAGGGAGGTGTATGTGCCTTTAGTAAGGTTTCTGACCCCGGAGCTCTCATCTGGAAGCTGAGAAAGTATGGGCTGGATGATCGGACCATTGGATGAGATGAAAATTGGCTGGGCTGCCAGGCTCAAAGTGTAGTACTCAATGGCTCCATGCCCAGCTGGCAGCCAGTAACAAGCAAAGTACTCCAGGGTTGATAATGGAGTCGATGTTCTTCAGTATTTTTATCAGTAATCTGTATAACAAAACAAAAAACATTGTCCTGCCAATTTGCAGGTGTCACTGAGTTAGGGAGGAGCTGCTGATACAGCAAAGGACGCAGTTTATATTCAGATTGTCCCTGAGAAACTTGCGGATTGGGCCAGCATGAATTTCTAGAGAAAGAGTACGTATCTGCACCTGGGAGACTGGGAACAGGCTGTGTGAGTAGCAGCTTTGCTGCAGAGGGTCTTGTGAATACAGTGGGGGCCAAACAGAGTTACAGGCTCATTTAGGCTGGAGAGGTCTCTGGATGTTGTCTTGTTGAACCTTCTGCCATTAGATCAGATTGCTCAGAGCCTTGCCCAGTTGTGTTTTGAATATCTCCAAGGATGGAGACTCCACAACCTCAGCCTGACGTAGTGCTTATCTATGCTCATGTTGGGATTTTTTCTTTATACTGAGTTGGAATTTTCTGTGTTCCAATTTGTGTTTGTTGCTTATTGTCCTTTCTGCACCTCTGACAAGAGTGGCTCTGTCTTCTCTACTCCCTCCCAGTACATTGCTGTGGGTAGTGATAATGTCTCCCGCAGCCTTCACTTTCCATGCCAACCAAACCCAACTCCCTCAGTCTTTCCTTAAACATCCTGTGCTTCAGCCCCATGACTACCTTGGTGACTTTCATACTGGAGTGAGCCCAGTGGCCAACATCTTTCTCGTACTGGAGCAAGCCCAAAACGGCATACAGAACATGTGGTCTCACAAGAGCTAGAAAGAGGGAAGAGTCACTTCCCTTGATTGCTGGCTAAACTCTTTTTAAATGCAGCCCAAAAACTGGTTGACTTTCTCTGCTGCATGTGCACACTACTGACTCATTTTCAGCTTCTTTTCCACAAGGACACCAGGGACTTTTCTGCAAAGCTGCTTGAATATGAGCCAAAAGTGCACTGACATTATGAACAAGGAAAAGTGCATAGTGGGTTACTGTATACATTAGGAAGGTGTGGCCAGCAGATTAGAGGAATTTGTTATATCCCTTTGCATGGCCCTGGTGAGACCACATCTGAAATGCAGCAACCTGTTGTAAGTCGCCTTTTCAAGTGGATGTTGAAAAATGGGGAGAGTACAGTGGAGGCCTTCTTCAATGATCAGGGATTTTGAACAGACGGCCTTTGCAGAGGGGTTGGGAAACTGGGCTTATTCAGCATGGCAAAGAGAAAGCTAAGGGGCAGTCTGGCAGCAGCCTACAAATACTTGAATGGTAATTGCCGTAGTAGTAGATAATATGATGAGAAAACAGCACAAAATGCAGTTTGAGAGGTTGGTCATTAGGGAAAACATTTTCACTGGGAAGGTAGAGAAGCACAGGAATAGCTCACCCAGAGAGCCGATGGAATCTCCATTCTTGGAGGTTTTCAAGACTTGGCTAGGCAAAGTTGTGGCAGACCTGAACTGGCAACTGTTCCTGTGTGAGTGGGATTTTGACACCTGCAGAGGTTCATTTCAGAAACATTTCTGTGATTCTGTGATCTGACACTGTTAGGCAGGAAGCCTTCAGTCAAATAAACACTGCTGCTCACCAGAAATCATTGTTCCTTTTCAACACTCAAGGAGACACAGCTGGAATGAACAACCCTTTCCACTGATAACCACCAAGAAGGACAGGATCCTTCTTTTTTTCATTTGGACTTGGCTGTAGTGATTCACAGGTTGATTTTGACCTTCCTGCTTCATTTCTGTAGTTTCCTTTAGCTAGAAATGAAACTACTTACCTTAGAGTAGCTAAAAATGTTACAGGATTAGTAACCATTCTGCTCAAAGATGGTTGAAAAGCCTGTTGTTACTATTTCTTCACTGCTTTGTCACCACATTTCACAGAGGTTAGCACTCTAAAATGAAAGATGGTCAAGAGAATAGATTTTCTTGCAAATGTTGATGAATATCAAGAAGTTGATAGTAAGGACTATTGGTGTAGTGGCAACTAATATGAGGACTGAGATTCCTGGTGATTTGAACTCTCTTCTGGTGGATGCTGAAGCAGTGGCACTAAGCCCAATTTCCCAATGAACCTCACTGGCATTTTAGTCAAGTGCAACAACTGGCTGTGAAAGAATCCAGAAGTTTCAAGCAATGTAACAAAATGCATTAATTTATTCCTCATACCTTTTGTTGCTAGTACAGATGGAAATATTAGAGAAACAAACCTATATTTTACTTTATGTTAGCTTAGTTATGTTGTTAATATACTTACGTTAATCTATATTCAGTAGATTTATGCTTGTTCACGTCAAATGTTACTTGATCAAGGATGTACTCCTTTATGTGTCATATTTAGATATGAATGCGTTCTCCTGGTGTTAGGAGCTCATTTGCAAGAAATGTACATATAGGGAAAAAAGGACTTTTTTTTACCCAGGTTCTGGCACTCAGTACAAGTAGGGAAGAAGACTTCATGCTTCATATTCCTTATTTTGAAAGAGCAGGAGACATGACATCAGCTGCTTTGTTTGCATGTGTTGATCAATAATGCAGATTGGATGGCGTGGGAACCTGGTGCGGTTGACAGCATCAAACAACTTGTTCTTTGCAGTGAAAAGTAGACAATGAAGTTATGAATTCTGTTATCCCTGCAGAGGCAAAAAGAAGGCATGGCTGCCTGCTGAGAACTCTGACATAGTAGCAGAATTTTAATTGTTCTCATTATGCAAGTTTTATTAAATGCATATATTTAAATGGAGTTTTTGCCCGGAAACTGACAGTTGTTTCAAGCTGATCAAATGGTTGGAATTTTTGGAAGTGTTATGGTCTATGTTGTTTGCTGGAGTCACACAAAGGGACTGAGAGTTTCCAAAACTTTTAGTCATCTTCTTTCAAACAGCAGGTTAATTTTTAAATGTTTAAAAAGCATTCAGTTCTAAACGAAAAAAATACCACATTGCAATAAAAGCAAATAAGAGTTCCTTTCCTAAGAGAAAGCTTACCTAAAAAGTTGAAGGACTATGCCATTTGGAATGCAGATATAATTTAATCACTGATATGTTTAGATTGGAGTAATTTAGGGAATGAGAAATTTCAAAATGTTTTGCATTAGCCAATGTTGTTGAAGAGGTGACCTGGCAAAGCATAAAGCCTGTGTGTCAATTAACAGTATTCTGATAGCCAGAAAATCATTACTTTGTGATTCTTGAGCCTAGAAATGGCTCCCACACTATAAATTATAGTGATTTCTTTCTCTTCTTATGCTCAAATCTCCAGGTCTTTACTTCAGTATTTCCCCAATAATAATACCAAATGTTTGGGTATGTGATAGTGTATCAACCCCAGTTTTACAGATACATATGCACTATATATTCTGCTTGTGAAGAGCCCTAAATCAATGGAATATTATTGCATGTGAAATTGAGTATGCACGTAAGTGGGAGATCAAGGCCTGAGCAGTATATTTGTTTTCTTTAGTCTGTATCATGTTAGATCCCTGCCCTGGGAAAACAATGAGGTGTTTTTCATGGAAGTGAAGTTCAGAGAATAGTCCTGTTTCAAGGATTAAGATGATGTAAAATACAAGCTCTTACAAGCCTCTTGGAAAAAAGTGTCCCATACCAAGATATTAAGAAAGGAAGAAGCTGCTTAGAGAGAGCATAGACTAGGATCCGGGCCATCATGGTCCTTTTATAGCATAACTACTGGGATAGATGTAATTGGCTATCTACAACAACCAAGGTATGCAGAAGCCAATCCAGGGATGTTTGATGACCCGACTTCTGCTGAACTTCTAATAAAGACAAATGGTGCAGAGCCTAGAGTCAGACTTCTGACTCAGTTAAGGAACTGTGACAAATAGACTTAGGCTCTGGTTGCAATTTTTAGCCCAAGGTCTGCGTAGCCTCCTTATTAATGATGCCCAGAGACTAAAACCCTCCTTGCCTTGTGAGATGAGCAATACTAATGTAGTTGCGAAGGTTCTTTTGTTTATTTTGCAAGTTAGGAATGTACCAATGTGTAGTTGTTTTTTAGGTAGGCAGAGACTGTCATTAGAGACAGTGTTTTCCATTAATTTGAAGAATGTTTTAAAGCAGGTAGGAAAAAGAAGCAACTGTATTTCTGCAACAGAACTTTATCCTTCTTATTCCTACATACCTAGATATAACATGTTCCTGCTGTATTCTAAAGCCCTCTGTCTCCTAGAATTCTCCCAACTCTCCCTGCTTTATACTTTCCTCTTCCACTATTGTGACTTGGATTTATCTTTGGAAATCTCTTGTACTAGTGTTTGACTGTGTCTTGTCAGATACCCCATAAAACACCAGGTCAGCTTTTGATTCCAACATGAGAAAAACCCATACAGAAATCATAGAATAGTTTGGGTTGGAAGGGACCTTTAAAGGCCATCTAGTCCAACCCTCCCCTGCAATGAGCAGGGACATCTTCAACTAGATCAGGTTGCTCAGAGCCCCGTCCAACCTGACCTTGAATGTTTCCAGGGATGGGGCATGTACCACCTCTCGGGGCAACCTGTGCCAGTGTTCCACCACCCTCAGTGTAAAGAGTGTCTTCCTTATCTCCAGTCTAAATCTACCCTCTTTTAGTTTAAAACCATTAGCCCTTGTCCTATCACAACAGGCCCTACTGAAAATTTGTCCCCATCTTTCTCATAAGCCCCCTTTAAGCACTGAAAGGCCTCCCTGGAGCCTTCTTTCCTCCAGACTGAACAACCCCAACTCTCTCAGCCTGTCTTCATAGGAGAGGTGTTCCAGCCCCCTAATCATCTTTGTGGCCCTCCTCTGGACCTGCTCCAACAGGTCCATGTCTTTCCTGTGCTGAGGGCTCCAGAGCTGGATGCAGGACTCCAGGTGGGGTCTCACCAGAGCAGAGTAGAGGGGCAGAATCACCTCCCTTGACCTGCTGTCCACACTTCTTTTGATGCAGCCCAGGATACAGTTGGCTTTCTGGGCCGTGAACGCACATTGTCAGCTCATGTCCAGTTTTTCATCCACCAGTACGTCCAAGCCCTTCTCTGCAGGGCTGTTCTCAACCCCTTCATCCCCCAGCCTGTATTGATATCTGGGGTTTGCCCCGACCCAGGTGCAGGACCTTGCACTTGGCCTTGTTGAACCCCGTGAGGTTTACATAGGCCCACTTCTCAAGGCTGTCCAGGTCCCTCTGGATGGCATTCTGTCCTTCAGGTGTGTTAACCACACCGTTCAGCTTGAGAAAGACTGTGTCTTCTGTCTATGAAACCCTGTCATCCCTGAGGAAACAGAGAAGCCAAGTGAATCCACTAGGACAGGCATTTATTCTTTTTCTGGTTAACGGGTTAACCTGTTTGTCATTTTACTGGTCCAATGAGAAAATCAATGAGAGTAAATGTGGTAAGAACGTCATTGTTTTCTTTGCTGGATTACAGTGCTACTAAACATACTAATGAAAAAAAGCCTGCCATTTTTGTGAACAAAGAGCTATTACATGTTTTCTACTTGAGCAAGCAACATTCCTGTCTCTTGCTGTATTAGCCTGAACATCTAAACCAGTTGCTCATTTTATTAGCTAAGCTACTGAACAGTAGTACTTCTGACACAATCTACTAACCCTAAAGACTAAGCTGGAATAAAAGGCACCAAAACATATAAAGAAAGGTAAAAAATACATGTTTAAGAGTCTTTGTCTTCTTGCTTACAACATACCACTCCATTTTGTTGGGAAAAAAAAAAAGCATTGTGAACAAGGATGTAGTTTTGCAAACTTACCACAAGGAAATACTGGGCTTTAGCAAGAATAGTAAAAAAAATAATAAAAAAAGGAACCTTGGCATCACAGTTCAGTCTTAAATATGTAAGTCAGTCTTAAATATGGAAGAGAGCCTTTCTTTAATTGCAGTTAAAATGGAAACAAAATTACTAGTTTCTTATTTTTTTGTGTCATCTAATAGCCAAAGCAAGGAAATAAGAGGAAGCTGAACTTCCTCTCCTCTAAGTCAGTAGTAAACTAAAATTAATAGTCTCTTGTTGAATTTTTCTTAAGAAAAGTGAGGAACAGAAAGCAGACCCCTGCTCCAGTTCCTTGCCCACAGGGTTTGTTACACCAGCATGTAGAGGAATCTTGGACCTGCAGTGGTTCATTGTGATGAGCCAACAGCAACCTCCAAAGAGGCCAACCTAACATATCTAATTGCTGGCAGCTGCGAGTCCTTCAGCACAATTTCAGGGTGGTGTCTCCTGGTTACAGACCCCTACAGGTTCTTGAAATTCTGCTGGTAAAATGGATTAAAACTGGGAATTCCAATACTGCTGATTTCTTGTCAGACTGGGAATAATCTGCACAATGCAAGCAGTTCATCACTAGTTCTTTGTGAAAGAATATTATGTCTTTCAATTTGATTACTATATAATAGCCCTGGTTTAGAGTTTATTATTCAATCTGCTAAGGTTGCCTGAGAAGTAAGTGGCTCTGCTCCATAGAGTGGAACCCATATAATGGTAACGCGTACTTTACGCTCCAGAACTTGCTTTCTGATCAGCCTTTATGTCAGCTATTATGACTGCACTATGGCTTAAACAAGCTTTCTGGTGTCTTTGTTCTCTAGGTCAGAGCTTCCCAGATTTTGTCTTTTGGGTCCTGCCATTGTGCAGATGGTAGATATTATCAGTGATGGTGCCAGCAGCAGCAGCGCCTCTCTCTGTCATGGTCCATATGCACATGAGGAAAGTCTTACACCTTCACTTTTTCTCCTTCATCCTTCTGACACATATTCTCTCCTCCCTGAACTAAGTTGGATGAATTTTTTGCAACTTGTCTCTGTCCTACCACTACATATAATTTTGAAAGAAATTTGGAAAACTCTGCTGTAAGTGGTACAGAAAGAAAAGGAAGCTGCACAATATTACTAAAGATGGAAGTAGCATCATGGTGGAAACTGAGAGCAATTTTTATTCTTGTTCTGTTGTTTTATAGGAATTTTTGAGACTATAAATAGAATATTCCAATGAAGATCACAGATGCAGTGTCTATTGGAGATAAACTTTTGAGGATCTTGACAAAACTAAAACCAAGTTCTAATAAATTTCCTATTTCAGAAATTACTTGGCAGTCCAAAAAGGAAGTTGGGAAACATGTATTGCATAGCATACTGTTGAAACAGAATGTTTCATATTAGTGCATTTTGCCTGCGGCTATGCCAGGCTGAAGACACCTCCAGCTTGTTACAGAAACTAATCCCAGCCTGGTGGGTAATTGGGTGGAGAGACCACCTGGGAGTCTCGGGTCTATAAACACAAGCCAAGAAACTGTGGCTGAACACTTGGCAGTATCTGACAATGGAAACCCAAAGACTGGAAAGACTTCACTTGGCCCTATTGTTGTTCCTGAGCTAACAGACCAAAGCAGAAGAAAGTTTTTGCTTTTTATTCATTAATTTGAACAATGAGAAGACAATAAGAAATTGTGAATTTTCTAGAAAAGGTAACTTTAATCCTGGAGACATGCACAACTTCACAGAATACTGCTAAGCCCAATGCATTATGTGAATTATTTTTAGGAACGAGTGATAATTATTAAAGTGGATTTCATACAGTAATATCAATGAATTCTTACCTGAAGTTACTGACTCATGGAAGGGTATGACTGCCATTGAGGGATCTTGATATGCAGGCTGACAAGTATTTCAAGAAATTTAACTGAGAGAGATACAAAGTCCTGCACCATGGAGGGAACAACCCCAGGCTGGGTATTGACTGCTCGGGAGGAAGGAAGTTTTTAGAAGAAGACCTGCTGGTCCTAGTGGACAAGAAGTTGAACATGAGTCCACAGGGTGCCCATGCAGTGACAAAGGCTCATCATATCCTTGACTGTAGTAGCAAATAGTAGCTAACTTATCCAGAAAAGTGATTAGTCCACTCCACTCAGCCCTTGTGAGTCCATATCTGCAATACTGTCTCCAGTTTTCAGCTCTCCAGCAACACGAGAGGTATTAGCAAGTGACTTTATCCAGTGGAGGGCCACCAGTATGGTTAGGGGGCTGGAGCATACCTTAGAGAAGTGCAGGTTAAAGAGGGATCTTCTTGTCTTTAGTTGCCCAATGGGTGGATTAATATGAAGCCAGACTTCCTGGAGGTGCATAACAAAAGGGCAAGAGGTAACGATTACAATTTACAACAAGGAAAATTCTGACATAAGAGAAGGTAAGTGGTAGAACAGCTTCCCCAGTGATACTGGAAAAACTACATCCTTGGGGGATTTTCAGAACTTTACTAGGTAAAGTTGAAGTTGACCTTGCTTTTTGCAGGGAAGCTAAAGTAGCTGCCCTCCAGAGGTTCCTTCCAGTCTGAAATATTCCATGATTGTAAATACTGTAAATCCTGGTTTACCTAATTCTTAATCAGAAGAAATAGATCAGCTCCATTTCATGATGATCAACATTTAGAACTGATACAGTGCATATCAAGCTATTTCTGTTAGGGTATAATTTTCAGCTAGGCAGTGTCTCCCCACTTTCCCCCGCTGAGGCAAATATTTCTTGCAGGCCTTGACAAGAGTTGTGTTGGGGAATCTGCCTGGCTCCAGAATGCGATTTTTGATCAGAGAAAATCAGAGTCTACAGTTACTAATAAAGATCCAAATGGCTCTTTTCTACTTGCACGAACAATGAAAGGTAAAACTCAACTAAAGTCTAAGTTATTTGCTTAGTTATTCCTGGATATATGTAATTTTTCTGTTAGGTAACTCAAGTCATGGAACTGGTTTTTCAAAGTGAAATAATTTAAAATAAGTCTCTTTTTGCTGTGATATTTTCAAGATGCTGACCCATGAGAAATCACCATACTTTTCACTGTGATTGAACAGGCTTATGTAGTTATAGGGATTATGATATGCATTTATGGGGTTAGGAAAGAGACAACTTTCCTAAACTTTTAGACAATGAACAAATGTTACTTGGTTTATTTGCCTCTCATTTTTATTAGGTAGCGTGGAGATGGTGATGGAAAAGGAAAATGCTATTCTATTGCTTTTTCAGCCTTCTTCAATTTGTGGACCCCTAAACATTTTCTGAGATTTTTCTACTTCAGTGTATATGCTTTTTGCCCTTTTCCATGGGTTCCTTGGGGTTTGGTGGATACTCAGATACCCGCAAACAGGTTGTATTTTGCCATCGCTGTGTACTGTGGATGACTATATATAGTCCTCATTGCCCCTGTATCTGAGCACACTGCAGTTACTAACAGGATTTACTGCCATCTTACCTGTGTGAGGTAAGTATTATCCCTATCCTCTCGCTGGTAAAGAGAGACACAGGACAGGACATAAGATGTCCCCAGCATGATGCTGGACAAGGGGAGAAAGCCCCAGCTCTTTACCAGTGGGTCCTAGTCTACTTTCCCCGTTCCTCCTACCATCCACAGAATAGCAGTTGAGGAGGGTCAGACTAAACCTCTGTCTAGCTCTTCTTCCAACCTCCAGCAGTAGCCTCTGCTGGATGATGAAAGAAAGGACTTAAGAGGAAAGTGCCTTGTCAGCATTGGCTCTTTCATGCCCCTGGGAGTCAGAAACTGGGAGGCAGCCAGAGCAGGAGACCGATGGCATGATACCCGTCATATTTAACAGCTGCCAATGCAACTGTGAATTTGTCTCATCCATTCTTGAAACCCACTTATAACAGTGGTCCTCAAAATATCTTTTAGAAGTGAGTTTCATAATGCAGCTGTACCGTGTGTGGAAATCTGTGTCCTTTTATTTGTTTTACATTGGCATTGGGTGCTGAATAGTTTTCCCAGTAATGGATTTTGTTTTTCACCCTCTCCAGGCCCTAGGTGATTGCCTAGGTATGATTCTTGGATATGTATTTGCATATGGTTCCTCTTAGTTAAAACAATTATCAAAACTCCAGTAATTATTACTTCACATGTTTCTTTGTTATCCAGTTTATTTGGGCAAAAATCTTGCCTGGGTAAAACACACTGCTACTGGGGAACTTTTAAATACCCAAGCCCTGAACTTGGTAGTGCCTGAAGTTCTTTGAAATTTATATGAACTTGCTGAGAGAAAATGATTTGATTCACACCTCAATATGACAATTTAAATGAAAGACAATTTTACAGAGAGCCTGCAGAATTGACCTGTGTATGAACAGCTGCATTGGTACATGCATCTGGTATCTCCAGAGGAAGACTGAGATGCAGCCCTAAGGTGTTTCAGGATAAGATACTTTTATTTGGAACTCTGATCAAAACTAAGGAACTACTATGAGAGATTAAACAACTTTAAGGATATTTCTAAAACACGATTCAATTCCTAACCACTTGTGAAAGCATTCTGTGGCAATAGGAATGAAAGCAAAAACATCAGCATCTCAAACAGGTTCACTCTCTAATTAGAAAGAATCTCTGGAAAAAACAGAGAGATTGATTTCATGTATAAAGTGTGTATAAAAGTGCATATACTGTTGTAGAGCTATCTTCATTCATGGAGCTGAGAACAACTCTGTGAATGAAATGTGTGGATGGACCTTTGTAGGGAGTTAGCAGTCCATTTTACTGGCTTTTGCTCTAGGCCAGGACTCAGGGGCACTTTACGGGTTGGCATGTGGCATGGCAGACCAGATTTTTTTAATCTAGGAGCTAGAAAGCTAGGCAAAATTTTAAGACTAATAAAAAATTTTAAGACTAACAAAACCCAAGTCTGCTATTATATTCATTACGGCCAAGCACAACCTCTTCTTTTTCATGCAGGGACATGAAAATTAGCTCTAAAAAGTGGGTGTTTTACTTTAAACAACTTTAAAAATTAATCAACCCAACAAATGAACCCCTGCTGCTGCATATTTTGGTCCATTCTAAAAAATTGTGGGAAGATTGCAATAAACATCCTTATTAATGAAAGTTATAGCACAGCATGTGAAACTATTTAAATTTCAAAATTTACCAGAGACCAATCTCTGGCAGCAATTCTGTCATTTCCCAACAGTCCACTCCAAGTGGTAAGTAGTCCCTGGCCACCATTCTTTCATCTGAACTCCTAGCTTACTTTTCAAATAGGGAAAGTCCTACTGATTTCCAGGTTGCTAGGAGTTTGAGTCACAACGTAAACTACCCTGCTAGTGAGTCTGAGGGCACTGGGTTTGGGAAGCCTGAAGTAGCCTGGAGAGTTCTATATGGTCTGGTAGGCATGGCCCTGAGATCAGTCTTCAAGACCATCTTTGCCAGCCCTGCCACTCCTGAACCTGTAAGTAGAGCCTGAAGGCTGGCCAATGTGCACCCAATGGGAAGTGTCGTTTGCTCACTCTGTGAAACATGGCCGGAGGGCAGGTAGGAAGACTAGCCATAGTTACTGCAGCTTCAGATGCTGCTTGACAGTCTGGTACAAAGATGATCTCTGAATCTGATCGAGTAGGCTTTGCCATGGGCTGAGCTCTCCAAAGGACACCTGTGGCTCATTTGATGGATGGTAAAACTTCTGTGGTACTGTCATACTCTTTTGCAGCCCAGGCACACACACATACCCTGAATCCCAGTCAGATGTGAGCCTAGTTTCACTGATTGCTTCTGCAGAGGTGTGTAATAAATAGAACATACATCATCTACATATCAAGTTTGCAGGACAGCAAAGGAAGTCTGGCTGTAATTCAGTAACTGATCTAGACGAAACATAAACTTCTCTGACTCTTACTCATCACTTTAAGGTATTCTGGGGCTCAGATCAGCATCTTCTGTACTATACGATACCCTCCTTCTTCAGTTCATGTACTTATTAATTACAGTCCTCCTTAATTATGAGCAACTAGGTCTGACTTGACAGGTACCTCAGCCAAACAGCTTTTCTGTAGTGTAAAAATGTGCTTCTCTCCTTCTTCTCCAGTACTTCTGTTTGCCTTCTGATATACTGTGTTCTCTGTATTTTAAGTGCCACCACCAGAACTTTTACTTCAATGTTCTGCAGATGGGAATTTTTCACTCCCAAGTACCAGCTACATTCAGGTCTATGGTAGGAAACAGTTTATCCTAATTATCTCAGCAGCTGTCCCCAGACACCATTCCTGTATCAGCCGACAGTGAAAAGAACACTGTGTCATTGTACCTGATTGGGAATGGGGGCAGGGGAAATAAGGACTTCTCCTGTGCCACAGAGGTGCACACCATACTCACTGTCACAAGGAGTTCCATAAGAAAATGTCCTTTTGCCATACCAAACTCAAAGAATGCCTCATCTAGAGGCAGATGCCCCCAAATCATAAGAGCAGTTCCTTGACACACATACTGAGGTCCTGTAATATAACATGGACCAAAGAGCAGTAGAGCCTGAATTCTTGCTTGCAGAGCAAAATGTATCTGCTGGGTTGGCTTCATGCCATGGTGGCACAAAATCAGGACGTGAATACCCTTTGCAAAGCTGCTGTCAGGGTCTCGACAGAGCTTTACTGCTTGCTGATGAAGATACAAGATAAGGATTGCTGAAAAGTCTGTACATACAACCCAAGTGACAGATTTACTCTTCCTGAAATGAAAGGAAAAGTTCTTAAGTGAGCCTTATTGCAGCGTAGCCATCTTCTATTCCTTACTTCACAAGGGTGAACAGAGGTGAGGTGGGTGTGAAGAGGCAGCTAGGAGGAGGCAGGGAGGTCCAGGTGTGCCAGTGCCTTCCAGGGAGGGCTGAGCAGTGCCCCTTGGGGTGCCTCTGAGGCCAACTGTTGATAAAAGCAGCACAACCTCTCCAACCATACTGCTCCACTTAATGAAAGTAAAACTTTTCATTACATTCTCTGGGCAGGAAAGAGCACTCTTTTTTTGCAAAGTTTCACATAATTATACACACACACACCCAGCGCAATAATGACAGGTGTTTCTGTTTTATGTGCCATTTGACTTAAGCACTTCTGGCATGGATATGCTTGCAAGAAGATGGCAAGATGCCATCTCCTTGAGGTGCTGCAAACTCCAGCCTCTTGGCTCTCTTCCCTTCCTTGGCTGGAAAAAAAGTACATGGTGACACCTATTTGCAAAATTATCTTAATTAAATATCTTCTCAGAGATCCCCAAATTGTGCCTGTGAAGAGAGGACACCTATTTCTGCTTTGGAGAGAATTCTTCAGGACCTCATAGCAGGATTTTATGAAAGCTCTTTGAAGTAACTTTGGTTTAAAACCTTTGTTCAGTATCAGCTATATTTCCAAGGAAGGTGGTGCCAGCACAATTTACGTTGGGTTTCAACATTTTTGCATGCTCTTCTTTCTTCTTTTTTTTTCCTTTTTTTTTTCCCGCTCTAGTGTCATATTAGAAAGGTTTATTTTTTGAAAGATATTTAGGTTCTTAAACTCAGAGCCCTTTTAGCTGCCCTGCAGTATCTGAGGCACATCTGGATGGGGCTGGCACACATGACACAGGACCTGCAGAAAGATGCCTCTCTTTTGTTGTACTGGGGTATGCCACATGGGCAGGACTAAGGCATCTATGATGCCATTTGGCAGCTACTGAAATCCTGTGTCTGGTGTCAGCAGTAGGACACATGAAAACTGAGAGGCTTGACCAGGAAACACACGTGGGTTGGATGGCTGTTGTAGCTTCCTTTTTTAATGGAACATGGAAGAAAAGGGGAAAGAAAAAGAACAAGGCAAGTATAAACATATAAACAAATATGGTTTTGCAAGCTGGCTGCGGCAAAGATGGACATTCCTGTGCTGGAGACCAAGAGCATTTCCAGCTTACTCTTCTTGTATTCTGTACTTGGTTTGCGGATGAAAGATGAAGAGTACACAGGCCGGTAAGGACTATCCATTACTGACACCCCACAGACTGCAATCCTGAATGACTGGCAAGCATTCAGTATAACCGTATAAAATAGCAGTGTCAAAAGCAAGCAAACAAAGAGAGAGGGTTTTTTTCCACCCAGAATAGAAATAGCTCGAAAAACCCATTCTGGACCCAGAATGCAACACCCTATTCAGGAAAGGCAAAAAGCTAATCATGATAATGGGAAAAACAACTTAGGTCTAGTATACACTTTCTGCCAGGCTATTGGTAAAGAATGCTTCTTCAGAGGCTGAGGGGCTACATAAATAATGCAGAAATAATTAAATCCACCAGTTCTCTCATAACAGCTTCCAACCTGAACAGAAAGGTTCTTTTCCTATTTTTACTTATTTAGCCTCAGCTGGATGTTCTACAAAACATAGAAGCACAGGGAGGAAGAGCCTTGCTCTCAGGAGTTGAGAGACAAAACTACACAAATGTGTGAAGGAACAGCATCAAAAATCCAAAGGAAGGAACAAAACAAAATTTGTTAATAAAAAGTGTCTGCCTCCACAAGCATAGTGTGTTTGCCAACACCATTTCCAATAATATTGACATCAACCAGTTTTACCTCCTTGTGATCCCTCATCTACCTGTTTTGCCCCTTTCATTAAACAGCAGTTTGAAAGCTGACTTCCCATTTTTAAGGTTTTTGTGAGTGTAATGAAGTCCTGGTTCATGGCAAGATGCTACAACAACCGGAGTAACAAAAACTAGTTATTTTCTGTGTGAGCAGTTGTTGTGGTTTAACCCCAGCCAGCAGCTCAGCACCACACAGCCGCTCCCTTGCTGCCCTACAATGGGATGGGGGACAGAATTTGAAGGATAAAAGTGAGAAAACTCATGGGTTGAGATAAAGACAGTTTAATAAATAAAAGAAACCAAACAAACAAACAAAAAACCCAAACCAAATAAAACCTCCCACCCCCTAAAAAACTCAAAGAAAAACAAACAATGCAAAAAAAGACCCCTCAGAAAAACAGTTGCTCACCACCGGGTCACTGATGCCCAGCCAGTCCTCAAGCAATGGCAGCCCTGGCAAACTTTCCCTCCAGTTTTTATTGCTGAGCACTATGTCATATGCTATGGAATATCCCTTTGGTCAGTTGGGGTCAGCTGTCCCAGCTGTGTCCCCTCTCAACTTCTTGCCCACCCCAGTCTACTCGCTGTCAGGGCAGTGTAAGAAACAGAAAAGGCCTTGACTCTGTAAGCACTGCTCAGCCATACCTAAACCATTCCTGTGTTATCAATGCTGTTTTCATCACAAATCCAAAACAGCACCGTACAAGTTATTATGATGAAAATTAACTCTGTCTCAGCCAACTACATCAGAACTACAATCTGCCTCAAAGGCGAAAGGATAACCAAATGAACTGTGGTGGTAATAATAATAAACATTTTCTGGCAGAATATGAGGTGTGAACAGATCACCGGTATTTCATTATCGTGACCTTGAACCACAGAGGGATAAAGTGACCAGATTTTTTAGTTGCTTTCTATTTTGTTAGTTTATCTTCTCAGGTGCTTTGGTTGTTATACCTTTGGTCAGCATTATACTTATTACACATTTTCTCTGAATATGCATATTTAATATAAAATATTATACATATAGTATTATTTAACACATGTTTTTATCCTAACCCATGACTCTAGACTGACCAGAACAGGTCACAGCTTTATAACTAGAGTGGTCATAGTTTAAGTGCCTGAAAATGTAAAACAGGGCTGTCCACCAAAAGGGTGTTCAGTGCCTAATTTGTCCACTTTATGATGTATACCAGTAACTGACCAAACACACATTCAGTTCTGCACTTCAGGGTTCCACCAGAAATAAAAAAGTCTCCTTCAGCAAATGGAAACCTTTTGGTGAATGAATCAGAGACCACATCAGGGCTGAAACTGCAAATAAGTAAATTTCATTACAGATTTAATTGGGTCCATGTGTTCAGTATTGACAGCTTCTAAGGAGGGTTTGTTACTGATGAACAGCCAGCAGGGAACAGTGGCATGCTGAATTAAACTTGAACACTCCAATCAAGACAAGGCATGGGTGTAAATTTTGCTTCTTTGATGTATCACTCCCCAGTGTTATTAGCTAACAACTATTTGTTTGCTCTGTTTCTTTGAGGTAACAGATTGGAATGGATGACATTTATTTTCTATGCTATTGGTTAAAAGGACAAGTAAGGATTTTCTGAAGTAATTTCAAGCAAAGAAATAACTCAACAGCAAATCAGCAATCCCACTGAGGGTGGAGGAGAAAGAAACCCTATTAGATGCTGCTGATTATACAGTGTCTTTTACTGTGTTCAAAGAAAGAAATGCTGAGAATTGTAAGAATAATATTTCATAGGAAAAAATGTTTATATCATGAAAAAATATAATGTGACGTCTCTGATGCTTTACCTGTGCTTTACCAAGGGACCCATGATTGCTCAGAGACATTAAAAATACATCCTTTTCTTATTGTATTCAGTGAACGATGGGGTATGTGAATGGATACAGAAAGGTAGCAAACAGATGGCCCCAGCCAAACACAACTTAATTCTTCTGTTGTAGCTATTAATTTCTAAGATACAGTTGTTAATTATGCAAAGTTGTGTCCCTTTTTTCCTACTTTATCAAAGGACAAGACTGCAGTGCTACTTGTTTAGACAAAAAGTTTTTTCTTTTGTGGAAACTATTCAATTATTAATCAAAAGAGTAGACTGATCAAAGCCTTTGGCCATATAAAATGAAAACATTTTGGGAACTCCTTCATGCTCATTTTTATAACCTGATGAATCTCCCAGTACCATTAAAAAATGACTTTTTATGTGAGTCTATAATGTCCAATAACCTGTGCTGCCTATTTTAGGATATTATATGATATTTAGAGGCATAATTTTTAATCACTTACACTAAAGTAAAATTTTAAAGACTAGGTGATAACCACTAGATGATATTCCACCTAGTAGCCCTTGATTGGTTTGAGCCTGTAAGGTGCTCCTGTCCAGTCCCCATCTTTCTTTTGGAGAGGAGGCGGGCGGCTATTTAAAGAGCAGACCTCCCTGAAGAGCTGAATAGCCCCTGTGTACCTGTGTCTCTTTGTCTGTCTTTGCAGAGACGGGAAGCTTGCCTCACTCTGTGTATACATGCATGCATAAAGGCCAACCTCCCAAGAGCAAAAGCAGAATTAGAAGTCTGTCCCAGGCTGTCACATTGCTTTAGGACATTTGTCACATTTCTTTCCAGAGGGAATCAGGAAACACAGAACATCTAAGTAATCTTTTCAGTGAAACTGTAATCTCATTTTGCACTCTGACACCTTGAATACTGTGTGTACCTCAAATACTGTGTTCAGTTTTGGGCCCCTCACTACAAGAAAGACATTGAGGTGCTGGAGTGTGTCCAGAGAAAGGCAACGAAGCTGATGAAGGGTCTAGAGTACAAGTCTTATGAGGAACGGCTGAGGGAATTGGGGTTGTTTAGCCTGAAGAAAAGGAGGCTGAGGGGAGACCTTTCTCTCTACAACTACCTGAAAGGAGGTTGCAGCGAGTGATGTCGGTCTCTCCTCCCAAGTAACAGGTGACAGGACAAGAGGAAATGGCCTCAAGTTGCACCACAGGAGGCACAGTTTGGATTAGGAAAAATTTCTTCACCAGAAGGGTTCTCAAGCATTGGAACAGGCCGGCCAGGGAAGGGGTTGAGTCACCATCCCTGGAGGTATGTAGATGTGGTGCATAGGGACATGATTTAGTGGTAGACTTGGCAGTGCTAGGTTAATGGTTGGACTTTATGATCTTAAAGGTCTTTTCCAACCTAAATGACTCTATGATTCTATGAGTTATTCAAAGTCCCAGGTGATGGCAGTAACTGGCTGGGGGAATCTTCACTATGTACACATTTGGTATTGCTCAGAAGACTGCCCAAGAATCCTGCCTTCTTGCTCTGCCCCATCAATGGCTCTGGCTACTCTGCTCATTGCCAAAGAAAAGGAATTCCCAAAGGAGAAGATAAGTCAGAAAAGTCTAAGTACAACGTTCAGCTAGAGCTGGGAGAAGAAGTTCCTTGATTGCATCTTCTCACCAAAGCACTTGGGTTAAAATTTGAAAAATCTGAGCCATTACTAAATATTCTACTCAGTTCATCACAATATATTCCTGCATGTTATGCAGACTCAGTGAAACATTTTCTATGGTTTAGTTTTAAAAGGGAATTGATACAGGATGCGTCATTGTAGGGCATTGTACTTGAATTTAGCAGACTAAGCCATGAGCAAACAAAACCAAAATGTTCCTCAGATGGTAGTAGCAATTCAGATTCAGAACCAAATATTAAAGAATTGTCTACTGAATCTTCTAGCCCTCTATAAGATATTCTAAAGGCACTTCAAATTTTTAGAGCCAAATATCTTAGGTAGCCTAAACTTTGTGGGAAAAGAAACTGGGTGTGTAAACAAGTAACTGTACACGATATATATGTGTATGTGTCTACCTGCTATAGGTGGTCTTTCTGAGAGATGAACTGTCACTTCCTTCCATGACTGTGGATACAAAATTTAGGACCTCCATTAAGACAAGGTCTTTGGCAAATATAAACTGTCTGACTACTGGGAAGAAACACACTGATTCAGAAAGAGGAGGTGGCAATAACAAATAACCAATTGTCCAAGAACCATCTTTGCAGCACGAAATGATGCCAAGACTGTTCCAGTAATATTGCACCAGAATTAAAAATGTTCTAATAAAGAATACTATGTTTTCAAAAGCAGCAGATAGCTCTGGTGTTAGCATCAAGAAAGTGTATCCTTTCTCAACTGGGAGAGACCAAAGAACAGCTCAGTGGTAAGGCTGGAATTATCCACTGCTTGTGAAACTTGGGCACCATGACTTCAGAGGAGCCTGAGGCAATAGCAAGAGCTTTCAAGTGGTGACATGCTTATCTGAATCTTCAGAGAGCATTATTCAGGAAATCAAACAGGTAATCCCATCAGATGAATCTTCTGAAAACTTTTTAATACTTATGCTTCTTGTTGGAGTAGAAAGCCACGGGTGGATCCAAAGCCCAACAGCAAAAATTGGGAACCACTGTTTATGAGTGACTTCAAAGGACTTTGGATCAAACTCACAGTGACAGCAGGCTTTCCCTTGGTATTTTAATACTTCTGTACTCAGTTTTATCCAAAACAGGCAGTGAACTGAAAGGCAAAAGTAAAGCAAAAGTGTTTCTGATCTTGAAGGGAATCTGAAGACCAGAGAATCAGTTCTGACATGAATAGGCATGTGTAAGAAAAGAGAAGCTGTAAAGGGAACTGATGCATGATCAGTAGAAAGTAAAGGATAATAAGAGTGAGGTGGTTATGCTGCAGGTCAAATACCCAAGGCATTGGCCACTTTACATCTGTTCCTTTCTGTGTCTGGAAGTAATTCTGAAAAGTGAACACATATGGGGCCGTATGTTGTGCAAGCCCAAAGGTGTCTGTGGAATGGTTTAGTGTGATTCTCTCAAATAAAATACAAGAACAAAAAAAGTCATACCAACATTATTTATTTTAATCATTTTTATAACCCCACCTGACAGAGGTGGAAAAATAATTATTTACATGTAATACATGCAATGTTCAGAGCAGTTGTGTAGTAGTAGTAAACTCATTTATAAATGCATTTCATGACAGCGATGTTGTCATTTATTTATGAAGGTCCCAAGAAAGACATTCATTGTTGAAAATTCTTGGAGTGAAATAAAGAACATATAGATGGCATTTTTTCAGCAGAAATATTACATGTGTTTTCCACAATTCACAAAACTTTTTAAAAACCACATAATGGGTTTCCTTTACTTTCTAGCTATTCAGCACAAATGTGGTTGTCTATCCAGTTCTAGTTAGCCACCTCCTTGGAAACCTCTTGTGGAAAGCTAAAAAAGGATGTAATCGATATCCCCATACTCTGAATCCTCAGCTCTTACTGAGAAATACCCTTACTAGTACACAACTGAGATATTTAAGACATGTTTTGAAGCTGATTCTTTTCTGGACTAGCGGTAGGAAGAGAAAACCCTTTGAGACTTAATTACGGTAAGGACTATTTAGCTTTTCCGTTTTCAAATAGATGCTTACCAACCACAGTCATGGTTGCTTGTCAGTAAAGAACTATTGCCATATATCATTATGAAATTAAGATCTGTTTTCAAGGCACCATTACAGTAGCACAAAGGCACAAGCATATACTGGAAAGGCAGAGAGATGGCTTTTGCGTCAGGCTGTATGCAACATCTCTCTTTTCTTCTTTGTCACATTTCTGACACTAACCATCTATTTACACCATATTATTCCCTGCTATTTGTGCAGTGGGGGAAAGAGAGACAGGAACTTATGCAGCACCCACCACAGACTCTAAAAAATTAGAAATGGAAAAGGTTACTCAGCTGATTAGCCACATCAAATGGTTGTGTTGGATTATGAATGGCAAGTTTATTACCAACACATGTATCGTCATAAGGGAAGAGGCAGCGGGTTCTGCACCATGGAGGAGCAAGCTGTCATATGCAAGCATCACAGACCATCTGACCAAACAGGAGTGTCAGGCTGATGTGTCAAGAGATAACCCCCGTTTTTTTCATTGCTGAAGTACATGCTGATGGCCACGGTAACTAATGGGTGCATCGGTCAGAAACCACAGAGTGGAGGTAATGTGCATGTAATCCCAGTGAACTCTAGATTTATCAACCCTTCAACAGAGTCATGGGATGACATTAATAACACTAGACCAAAAACTACATACTTACAGGGAAATAGCCAAGACTAGCCGTCTCCTGCTTCCTTTCATACAGTTTTAGCACTGTACTCTTTTTTTTTAAAGAAAGCGAAGAAAGCACCAAGGTTTGATCTGAGACCTTTTCCATCCCCCACCCCAATCTGATATCTGAATTATGAGTCTTGCACAGTTAAAGTCACTTGAATCAAGGTTCTGCAAGTCACCTGAAGGTAATACACATAACAGAAATCTCCGTTATGTCTGTGCCTGAGGACTGGAGGAACCTGGGCTCCAAACCTGCCAAATGTAAATCTCTTAAACATTTTGTTTCTCCACTTGTGAAACAAGGATGATAATAGTGTCTCTGTGGAAAAAGATGGCAACAGAACTCTATTTTTGCTTCTGTAGATTCTGTAAATTTATTCAGCTTCAGTTCCTCTGCAGTCTCATCAGCTTCAGCTGGAATCACAATCTTTGCCTTTTCACCCCCCACAGGCCTCCGCCTCAGCCATGTTGTGCTCCTCTCTGGGCCCCTGTGCCTGTTCTCCTCCCCTGGGGCCAGGATTTCTCATGTCAGCTGTGCGTGTATTTTTCGTTTCTTTCTGCGCTGTCTTCCCATATACTCTGCGTATTTCATTTTGCATCCTGCTTTCCTTTAACTACCTTTGGGGACCCCCCGGCTTGTCACTTGTGAAAAACAGATTGCACTGAGAATAAAGCACAGGCCGGGATAGGGCAGCAAATGAAAGATACATCTGATGAGGTAAATGCTGGCCCAGAGTCCTGAAGAAACCACAGAGCAACATTAACATTTCCAGGCAGCTGGCTCAGCAGTGATGTATTCTCCTACTGGTTAAGCAGTGATCATTGTCAGTGCTTTCAGAGCGCTGCACTCCGCAGGAATGAAGGGAGTAGCAGGCTAGCAGTGCTATGAAAAACGTGTACTTGCACTGCTTGTGGTTGGGACAGGATGCACAAAGCATGGCTCCAAAAATCTCCTCTGTAGCACCTTCTTCTGGTCCACCTAAAAAGAAAACGTAGCCAGCAGCTCAGAAGAGATTGCCCACCCTGTTTTCTCTCCAGAGGCAAAGAACATGACTGCTACTGTCAAGCCTGTATCATCATCAACATCTTTGTGGTGGTGAATGTTCAATGGTAATTGTGACATACATAACTTTTTAAGCAAGCCACAGTGCCGTGACAAACACCAGCTGAAGTCATGTTTACATGCTGACAGATGCAACCTGGAGCTACTTGTGGTTTATAGGCATGGACAAATAATACTGTAGACAAACAGGATCTGATTTTTCTCACTTGATCTGTTGAACTCAGCAGTGTTATGGTGCTGTAAAGGAAAAAATAGCTAGACCTGTAGTGTCTTAGCAGGTTTCACAGAATCACAGAATCACAGAATGGTCAGGGTAGGAAGGGACCTCTGCAAATCATCTTGTCCAACCCCTCTACTTGAGCAGGCACACCTAGAGCAGGGGGACAGGAATGCGTCCAGGCGGGTTTTTAATATTTCCAGGGAAGGAGACTTAACAACCTCCCTGGGCAACCTGTTCCAGTGCTCTGTCACCCTCATAGGAAAGAAGTTTTTCCTCATATTGAGGTAGAACTTCCTGTGTTCCAACTTGAGCCCATTGCCTCTTGCCCTGTCATTGGGCACCACTGAAAAGAGCCTAGTCCCATCATCCTGACACCACCTTTTAGATATTTGTAAGTATTGATAGAATTCCCCCTCAGCGTTCTCTTCTCCAGGCTAAACAAACGCAGGTCTCTCAGCCTTTCCTCATAAGAGAGATGCTCCAGTCCCTTGATCACCTTGGTAGCTCTCCGCTGGACTTGCTCAAGCAGTTTCCTGTCCTTCTTAAACTGGGGGGCTCAGAACTGGATACAGTACCCAAGATGTGGCCTCACTAGGGCAGAGTAGAGGGGTAGGATAACCTCCCTCGACCTGCTGGCCACAATCCTTTTAATGCAGCCCAGAATATTGTTGGCCTTC
This sequence comes from Phalacrocorax carbo, assembly GCF_963921805.1. Lineage (NCBI taxonomy): Eukaryota > Metazoa > Chordata > Aves > Suliformes > Phalacrocoracidae > Phalacrocorax > Phalacrocorax carbo. The sequence continues at coordinate 94,517,483 of NC_087515.1, forward strand.
TTGGCCACAAGGGCACATCGCTGCCTCATGGTCAACTTGTCCAACTGCATCCCAGGTCCTTCTCAACATAGCTGCTTTCCAGTAGTTCATCCCCCAGCCTGTACTGGTGCATGGGATTGTTCCTCCCCAGGTGCAGGATCTTCCACTTGGTTTTGTTGAATTTCATGAAGTTCTCCTCAGCCCAGCTCTCCAGCCTGTCCAGGTCTCGCTGGATGGCAGCACGACCTTCTGGTGTACCAGCCACTCCTCCCAGCTTGGTATCATCAGCAAACTTGCTGAGGTTACACTCTGTCCCATCATCCAGGTCATTGATGAATATGTTGAACAGGACTGGACCCAGCACAGACCCCTGGGGAACACCACTTGTGACAGGCCTCCATCCAGCCTCTGCTCCGTTGATCACAAAACTGATCAACATTTCAGGTTTAACTGAGGACAGTCTGTATTTAAAGGGAAACAGGTCAGCCATGCTGTGGGCTCTGTGCCTGCACAGGGTCAAATGAGGATGCAAAATGCTCCTTTCCCACACACTCTGGTCTTTCCATGTGCTTCCTCTCTGACCTCATGTCCAGGCATTCAATGGTAAATGGGCAAAGGCAGCTTCCCAATGCCCTACCGCTCCCAGTTCAAAGGCCATCAGGATTGGATTTAGCTATGATGTTAATAGGGAACAGACACTCCCTGTCATAGTTTGCCAAACATTCACTGTACCAGGCAATGACAAGAGGAGGCTGCAACTAATGTGTCATCCTACTGCCAGCAAGTAAACTCACTGGACCTTTCGAGGGGGGAGAGCATGGAAGGCAATAATCTGCTGCTGAAGAGTCACACAAGAAGGAGCAGAGAAAGCTTGGGGATGTCTGTACTGCTGCAAGCCAAAACTGGAAGAAGATTGTCATGGATATCATGCGTAGGTTGCAGCACACACACAGAAGCATGGCTGATGTCTTATATTACTTAAAACCTCTGCCTAAATATTTTAGCGTTAAAATTTTTTTTCCAGTGGTTCCATTGCATGGAGATCTTTTTGCATTGTAGAATGTTTTGTACCATTTGATGTATTTCTTAAAGTTTGGCTCCTTTGCTGCAGCACGGGAAGTGACAAAGCACCTTCTGTGCTGCCTCATAATCCTGCCAGTAAGTTTCAAATGCGGCATCTGTTTAAGGCAGCATCAATACAGGATGAAAAGTAACGCTCTAGCAGGGAAGAGGTTAAGTGTATTTGAACTTACTTGTTTTATGTTCCTTTTCATTTCTTGAACTTTTCCTACCAGCTTCTACATTCTCACTAATTGCAGCTGACCATAAAACCCTACAAGTGATCCAAAAGCCTTAAAGGTAGGATTTTCAGGAAGAGAGTTTAATTGCTTATAAAACCTCCATGCACACGTTGAGCTCAGGGAGGATTCCTGCAGGCTCACCATCAAAACACCCTTTGATTTGTATTTGCCAGCTTTCCTGGTAATATCACATGCTCACATTAATTACTTCATTAGAGGACCCAACAAGAACTTAAAAGAGAAGTGAATACATATTCTCTACACTGCTTAAATATGAGTCATTAATAGGGGAAAAGGACATAGAACAAAACATGAACACACAGGCATGCGATTAGTTATATTATGGAAAACCACTACTGATGTTTCACAGCTTCTATTTTCATAATATCTGTTTAGCTTTTCTATCTTTGAGGACAAACTATTCTCAAACAACTGTCAATATCTGTGAAAAGTTTTCATTAAAGGCCTAGTGAATATTATGGCAATGTTTTTTATACTTTTGGTTCCTTTTTTTCCCCCTAAAATACCTTTTTCTCTTAAGAAGCAAACAAACTTATGAAACAGGCTTATGAACCAGACCATACAATGTTGCAAGAAGATGTAAGTTCATGATCTAAAGGAATGCTGAGGCAAACTATTTTGACCCTGTTTTCTGACCCAGAGTTCTCAAAAATTATGTTCAGAGATGCCAGGAATTATCTTGCAGTTGCAAAGGCTGATAAAGAAATTACCATCAAAATTATTTGCTGCTAGTGTAGAGAAAATACAGAAGTGAGATGTGCCCATCATCTTTTGAGTGAATAGGTTCATATTTGTGAAGAAATTGTTACATGAATGTAGTGGAAGAAACAGGGATCATGATTTGGCTTCTTCACCTACCCTATGGGATAGGTAAAATCCAAAATATATTATTGTTTAGGGCTCTCTGGACTTTATTACAAGTTTGTGCAAGTTACAGCTACTTTAACCTACATTTGGAGGCCAAACTGTTCCAAGGATTTCTTCTCAAGGTCCTACAATAGCTACAGCTCAGCTGAGCTTACAAAACTTCATCATGCCCAGGTCTGAGGTCTACTTGATGAAACCATCTACAGCAAACTATTCTTCATTTGGAAACGTGACTAGATACACTTGGTTTTTGGGTTGTTTTTTTGTTTTGGCTTTTTTTAAAAAAAATTATTTTTAATATCTTGTTGCCCAGCAAAGAGAAATGATAATTTTAATAATCTGTAAAGCTGTAATATAGTACTGTACTGAACCAGTCATAACCCTAAAATTTATGTCCAGATACACCTTTAAATTTCTGGAATTTCTCATTACACTGTTGGATTTTGTGCTGGCTCCAGGCACACCTGGGGGCAGCCAGCTATAAAACAAACAAAGAAAAAGAAAAGAGAAAAAAGAAGAAAAAAAAAGAAAAAAAGAAAATAAGAGAGTGTTCAGAATGTTTTGTTCTTTTTTTTTGCCCCTTTTAGGGATTTTACCTGCAGTTCCCTGTGACTTGGGCACAGAACTCTATTTCCAGTCTCACACAGTTGCTTCTCACTTTTTGCTCTCCAACTTGCATCTTTTATCCAGGGTTTCTCTCTAGGGATATCTCCAGATAAGCCCTTTATAAGTAGAGGGATACCTCCCTCTGGAAGGATATCTGGATCATCTCCTGCTCCTGTGGGCCATGGCATCCACATGAGAGAGGTCTAAGAACCCTCATACAGTCACTTACTGTGTCTGCTGTGACTGGAGGCAGTAGCCTTCAGATGAGGGGCTAGCAATTTAGGGTTTGATGAGCATATTTGCCCTTCCTCACAGGGCTTTGCTACCCTGCACTGCCTAATCATGGAGGCTTCTCTGGGAGACTGCTTCAAATGTACAAGGCCCAGGAATTGTTGATATTTGTTCAACTTGCACATTTTTTTGTATGGTTATAGATTAGTTTGTGGCTCAATCTTGAATGGCAAAATTGGAAAATGCCTAATGCACTTTATTAGGGTAAATAATGATGTGAAAGGTTGAAGAAAAGATGTTTCAAATAGCATTTTTACCTATGGAGACACAAAAACACATTCCAAAAACTGAAAAAGAAGACTCAAAGCTATGATCAGGATGCTGCTGAAGCTACAACATAAGAGGAACTGTTAAAAGCCTCAGACAGCAGGTTATGAGGAAATAGTGTATAGAAGCAGAAAGACAGAGAAAGATGATTTTAACTACCATTTCAGTTAGAAAAATGTTCTTGGCAGAAGTGCTGTGCTCCAGACTGAAAATGGCAGTTCCATCAGTTTTCCCAACAGCCCCATCAGTGTTCACTGTGAGCATAAACCAGCAAACTCTGATCACAGTAAAGGTAGAAACCTTGATCAGAAAAAGGGAAAAGATTTACCAAATGTCAGCACACTCATTTTCAGTTTTCGGAAACCTGACTGAGGCCTCTATCCAAATGTCAGTCATCCCAGTGGAAACCCTCTTCCCCATATGATTCCACTGGGATCCAGACTGAGCCTGTAGAGCAGAACTGGTACGACCAAGATGGAAAGTTAGGGTCACATCAAAATTCCTGTAATCTGCAGCATTTCTGGAAGGCTCGGTTGAAGTTTGTACCCTTCCACTCACATACACACTGCAAACCAGCCAGACAGGATACTCAGACTACTGACTTTCTAAATATTTCTTGAAACCTCTGGAATGTTTTGGGCAAGATCCAGTAACTGGAAAAATATAAACTTGGAGATTCTTGAGAAAAAAAACAACCCCAAACCTGGTAATTATTTGAAAGAGCACTAATTTAGAGCGACTGAAGGAACCCGAAAGTTGCTGAATGGGTGGAACAGCTGGGTGAGGTTCCAGGCAGAGGGACTTGTGCTGGAAATCAAAGCCACACAACTGAGACTGAAGCTGCCGGGCTCACGCTAAACTCTGCCTCAGGTTTGTAAGGGCTGGTAACGGCCATACACAGTGCCATCTAGTGGATCTGGGACAGGTTTTAACCGTTTGGGCTCTTAGAGCGGCTTTGAGGTTAGCTGCCTGAACCTGGCATTGACGACTGATCTGGTAGACTAGTCTGGCCAGCTGAAAGGTCTGGTAGATTGATTTTCTCATTAATACTGTGAAGAATAGCTGCAGTGATAAATATAGGGCAACAGAGAAGATGTCAGGAAGATCGGAACTTAGCAAGAACTGCATACGACTGAAAAACAGCATATGCCCTGTGGTAAGGAGGGAGAAATATTCCTGGGAACTGTAGGAAATGGTGTTAATAGGGCATGTGAGACTTTTTCCCTCCAAAATGAAGAGAAAAGAGGAAAAAAGCATATCTTTCTCTCATCTCCCACCAGCACCAGGTGGGTAAAAGGACAGATACGAGTCTGAAAAATAGGCTGGTGGAACCATTGTCTGCCTTCCCTGAGACAGAAACAGGAATAGTCACCAGAAAAAAAAAAACCAGGATCAAGGGGATTCTCTATCCTCCCCCTACCAGGCTGAAGGCAGTAGCTTAAAGGAAAGGAATGAATGGAAGCAAGTCCATGCTTGAGGCAGCAGGCAAACCCCTTCCTTGCCCACCTTGCCTTCACAAGGTGCCTCTGTACAACAGGTATGAGGCTCTGGATGTGGAAGGCCAGTCAATGGATGTTGTAGATGATGGTCCATCTAAGCAGAGGTGTTGCCAAGGTCAGAAAGGCCTAACCCCTGCATTATGACCACCTCCATGAGGAAGAAAAGACAGGTTATACTGATAAGTGACTCCCTTCTGAGGGGAACAGAAGGTCCAATATGCTGGACAGACCCTCCTCTTAGGGAAGCCTGCTGCCTCCCTCAGGCCCAGGATAAGAACATCACTAGGAAGCTTCCTAGTGTGGCACAGTCCTCAGACTATTATCCAGTACTGCTTTCCCACATGTGTGACAGTGAAATTGTAGCACATAGTCCGAGGGGAATCAAAAGAGACTTCAGCACCTTGGGATGGTTGGTGAGGGAATCTGGAGTGCAGGTTATTTTTCTTCTCTCTGTCCAGTTGCGGGCAGCAATGTTGGAAGAAACAGACAGGTCCAGCCTATTAATACATGGCTCTGTGGCTGGTGTCACCATTACAATTTTGTGTTTTTTGATAATGGGATGGCCTACACAGCCCCAGGCTTCCACCTTTCTCAAAGGGAGAAGAAGGTCTTTGTTCATGAGCTAGCAGAGTTCATTGACAGAACTTTAAACTAGACTTGAAGGGGGAGGGGAATAATATCAGGCTTGCTCATTACAAGCTGTGGGATGACACACCAAGGTTAGAGAGATGGGGTGCTAGCAAGGTTCTTCAGCCTGTTGCTCTGAGATGTGCTGGCTACACTGCAGCACACTTGAAGTCTTATGGAGATGAGCCAGGGACTTCTGAGGTAATAGGAGTCAACTGGGAAACACCAGTGAAATACCTCAAAGGAATTAAGGGGCTTTCCTCTAAGAATGTGATGCGGCCAACAGCCATGCTGAGGTGCCTTTATAGCAGTGGATGCACATGGGCAACAAACAGGAGTTAGAAACCACTGTGCTTCTAGAAAGCTATGACCTAGTTGCCATTACTGAAGCTTGGTGGGATGAATCCCACAACTAGAGTGCAGCTGTTGATGGCTACAGGCTGTTCAGAGGGGACAGGCAAGGAAGTAGGGGTGGAGGCGTTGCCCTCAACATCAAGAAATTGATAGAATGTGAAGAGCTGTCTCTAAAGAATAGCAATGAGCAGGTCAAAAACTTACAGGTAAGAATTAAAGACTGAGGCAACAAAGGATACCTTGTGGTTGCTGTCTACTACAGGCTGCCCAGTCAAGGGGAGCCTATTGAAAAAGTCTTCTCATTCCAGCTACAAGAGGCATCGTGTTTGCAAGCTCTCGTCCTGCTGGGGGACTTCAACCACCTTGATATCTGCTGGAAAAGTAGCACGACAAGCTGTAGGCAATCCAGGAGACTCCTGGAATGCATTAAGGATAACTTCTTAAGCCAGGTAACAGAGAACCCTACCAGAGGGGAAGTGATACTGGACCTGCTGGTCACCAAAGCAAGTGAGCTAATCAGTGACGTCAAGCTTGGAGGCAGCCTGGGCTGCAGTGATCATGGACTGGTGGAGTTCTCAGTCCTGAAGGATATGGTTCAGGGAAAGAGTAAAGTCAGGACCCTGAATTTCAGGAAAGCAAAATTCCAGCTATTCAAGGAGTTGGTCAATAGGACCCTCTGGGAAACTGCCCTCGGGGACAATGGAGCAGAACAGAGCTGGCAGATCTCTAAGGGTGCTTTCCATAAAGCACAAACTCTCAGTCCCCAGGCTTAAGAAACCAGGAAAGGAAGGCAAGGAACCAGCTGAGTCAAGACTTGCTGGTCAAACTAAGGGGCAAGAAGGAAATGCACAGGAAGTGGAAGCAGGGACAGGTGTCCTGGGAAGAGTATAGGGATGCTGACTGGCTGACCTGGGATGGTGTCAGGAAGGTCAAGGCACAGCTGGACAAGGGATGCAAAGAATAATAAGAAAGGCTTCTACAGATATGTCAGCCAGAAAAGGAAGGTCAAAGAAAGCATACCCCGACCATTGATGAGCAAGACTGGCAGACTGGTAACAATGGACAAGAAGGCGTCTGAGGTACTCAACAAACTTTTTGCCTCAGTCTTCACTGGCAGTGACTCTTCACACCTCTTGAGTGGATGGACTGAAAGAGGGAGACTGGGGGAGCAAAGTCCCTCTCACTGTAAGAGAAGATCAGGTTCATGACCACCTGAAGAACCTGGCCATATGTAAGTCTATGGAACCTGACAAGATGCATTCCAGAGGCCTGAGGGAATTGGCTGATGTAGTTGCCAAACCACTCTCCATGATATTTGAAAAGTCATGGCAGTCAGGTGAAGTCCCCAGTGACTGGAAAAGGGAAACATTGCACCCATTTTTAAACAGGGTAGAAAGGAGAAACTGGGGAACTGGAACAACTGACCTGTCAGCCTCACCTCTGTGCCTGGGAAGATCATGGAACAGATCATCCTAGAAGCTATGTTAAGGCACATGTTGGGCAGGAAGGTGATTCAAGACAGACAGCATGGCTTCACCAAGGGCAGGTCATGCCTGACCAACCTAGTGGCCTTCTATGATGGGGTGACTACATCGATGGAAAGGGAAAAGCCATGCATGTCATCTATCTGGACTTCTGTAAGGTGTTTGACACAGTCCCCCACAGCGTCCTTCTCTGTAATTTGGAGAGATATAGATTTGATGTGGACTGTTCAGTGGATGAGGAGTTGGTTGGATGGTCACATCCGGAGGGTAGCGGTCAACAGCTCAATGTCCGGATGGAGACCGATGACAACCAGTGTCCCACAGGGGTCTGTACTGGGACCAGTTCTGTTTAATATCTTCATCAGTGACATAGTGGGATTGAGTGACACCTCAGCAAGTTTGCAGACTACACCAAGCTGAACGGTGTGGTTAACACACCTGAAGGACAGAATGCCATCCAGAGGGACCTGGACAGCCTTGAGAAGTGGGCCTATGTAAACCTCACGGGGTTCAACAAGGCCAAGTGCAAGGTCCTGCACCTGGGTCGGGGCAAACCCCAGATATCAATACAGGCTGGGGGATGAAGGGGTTGAGAACAGCCCTGCAGAGAAGGGCTTGGACGTACTGGTGGATGAAAAACTGGACATGAGCTGACAATGTGCGTTCACGGCCCAGAAAGCCAACTGTATCCTGGGCTGCATCAAAAGAAGTGTGGACAGCAGGTCAAGGGAGGTGATTCTGCCCCTCTACTCTGCTCTGGTGAGACCCCACCTGGAGTCCTGCATCCAGCTCTGGAGCCCTCAGCACAGGAAAGACATGGACCTGTTGGAGCAGGTCCAGAGGAGGGCCACAAAGATGATTAGGGGGCTGGAACACCTCTCCTATGAAGACAGGCTGAGAGAGTTGGGGTTGTTCAGTCTGGAGGAAAGAAGGCTCCAGGGAGGCCTTTCAGTGCTTAAAGGGGGCTTATGAGAAAGATGGGGACAAATTTTCAGTAGGGCCTGTTGTGATAGGACAAGGGCTAATGGTTTTAAACTAAAAGAGGGTAGATTTAGACTGGAGATAAGGAAGACACTCTTTACACTGAGGGTGGTGGAACACTGGCACAGGTTGCCCCGAGAGGTGGTACATGCCCCATCCCTGGAAACATTCAAGGTCAGGTTGGACGGGGCTCTGAGCAACCTGATCTAGTTGAAGATGTCCCTGCTCATTGCAGGGGAGGGTTGGACTAGATGACCTTTAAAGGTCCCTTCCAACCCAAACTATTCTATGATTTCTATGATTTCTTTTCTTTCCATCGCTTCTCATTCTCTACACTGATCTGGGACAGCTAGGGGTCATGCCTGTTTGCTCTCTGTTGCTCCTGTGGCCAGAGTTAGACTGATCATCATGATGGGTTCCAGAAATAATTTTTCCCCAGCTCTGATTAGGTAGGATCTTTGCATTTTTATTGAAAGTACAAAATCTCTGATGTGGGAAGATGCCAAGAATATTGTCTACAGCTCTTTTTGTAGTAAAGGCCTGGAAATTATTATAAGATGTTGGGAAATACTCTGTGGGTTTTGCAGTGTGGGAAAGAGTAAAGTTCTTTGATCCAGGAGTATGTTACCTGGTTGTGGACAGGGGATGGACTCAATGATTTATGTAAACTCTTCTAGTCCTTTGTTCCTCCCGGGGAGTTTGCTCCACTATTCTTTTTATTCCAAGGAAAGAAGAGTGCAAGATTTCATCCCCTGGGCTGATTGCATGCTGCTTCCTCACTTTGTTTAGCAACATGAATAACTGCTGTCCATGAGATCATTCACCCGTGTGAATTGGCTGTGGGATGCAAAGCCTGGCCTTGCTCACTGTGCAGAGTGTCCTTAGAGATGGCTTGCAAACCATCATGGAAGGTTTGTCTGCACTAAATAGCTGTCTGACTCTGGAGACTGGAGGGGAGTAAGTGCTTATGTTCCTTGAAAAGAAAGTTGACTGACACATCAGAACGTGTTTTCCTTAATATATGTGCAGAGGAACCCACAAGCAGATGGAGCGACAAACAATGGCACATCAAATGTACCCAGGAGGGACAAAAGCTGAAAGAAACAAGTGAAAACATCAAATTAGTGATAGAAATTACTTTTTTTCTAGCATTAAGGTGGCCTTAACTTTACCTTCCAGAGTTATAGTCTGCATCTGCACTTTCCTTCTTAAATATTGAAGAAACCAAAGACTGTAATTGTGTAAACTTCTGCTTAGATATTGCTGCTGATTTTCTACCTGAGTATGCATACATTTTGTTCTTAATACCGCTGCAAATACAGGAGCACCTTTCTTCCAAAAAAGGATACAGATTTATCCATTTCAGAGTATCCAGCATGACTGGATACCTGTTCTTCTGTTTTTAGATTCCAGTTTTGTTAGACTGACATTGTGACTGCTATTAATTTGAACTGATTTTATGAAGAACATCAAATCAAGGACATAATAAATGCTGAAGAAAGAGAGGAAAAAACTATGATTAAAATAAACAGGCCATATTTGTTCTTTATCAAGCTCTCCTCTTGTGCACAGATGCACAGAATTTTGTCATATAGGAAAAAAATCTATAGCTATATAAAACCTATATATATATGTAAAATACTTAAAACATTGTAAAAGAAAAAAAGTAACACCCCAAACTCTTTGTCTTCTCATGGCAATGGTTCCCTATTTACCAGTAGCAATTCTCTGTAAGTAGTAAAAGAAAACCAAATTACTCTAATAAGGAGTTCAAGTGGAAATGGTTAAGCAGACATCACAACCTTATAGCAAGGATTTCAGCTAAGTCTGAATTCCACAGTTTCAGCTGTGGAAAGAACAAATTCGAGAGTCACAAAGGGACATTAACAGCACATAGGACTGAATATACATGACTCTGCTGGTTGCTAAATGAGCCAATAATTAAATAATACAGTACAGTACAGCTATAAACACATATTAACCATTTAGCACTTTGAATCCTGATCCAGGAAAACAATTCAGCCTTTGCTTAATTCCAAGCATGTGACTGGTCTCTTTGAAGTAAATGGAAAAAAGTTAATTGGGGTCAGACCCTTAAAATGGGGGTTCTCCATTTATTCATATACTTAAGTACCTCCTACACAGAGACAGCTCGTGGCTCTCTGCCAGGTCATGTGCATACACAGTGGCGGGGTGTTTTCAGCCACTTTCATTCTTTTGGGATGTTCCCCTCCCATCCCTTAGCATGCCTATTCTCTTCACCGCTCCATCCTCACACTGTGCTTTCCAAAACCAGAACTATCCTCATCTTTTTCCTGAATTATCATGGGAGTATCTCCAGACAGGCAAATACCACCCATCGGTAACCTAGATCACCAATTGCTCTGTGGCTGTCATACATACTTCTGCATAGGGAATTACTGATGATCAGTTCTGGTGTGAACATGTTCCCATTGACAGGCAGGCTCAGTACAGACACAGCTAGACCTGCTCCCCTGGCTGCCATCAGCAAGCTGTAGTGAGTCCATCTAAAGCAGGATTCCTAAATTTAATTGATTTGGGGATCATGGTGTGCAGAACTGGTCTGAAACCATTCCAACACCACTAGCAGTACATACAGCACAGTCTGGGAACCTCTGCCTGGAAAGACACGTACATTTACTGGAGAAAACCACGATCCTTGAATATCACATACCTTCCCTCATGAGCCATCAGACACATCTTTCATTGAGGCAGGCACAGAATCAATACTTATTCCCGTAACAGATATCTGACTAATAAGTTAGAAATGTCTAGTGTGAGTCATTCACTACTGTCTTTGCTTCTCTTGCTTGGTGGTCCAAGACACTGTGAAATACCCATCAGAAAGGAAAAAAAAAAAAAAAAAAAAAAAAAAAGGAATGTAAATATCCATACTGTGTTTAGGAAATCTTTGGTGAATATACGTGCCTGAACACTAATGTTCTTTTTCTACAACACAATGTGTTTTATTGTTTTCAGTCTCAGCCATACTCTTCTCTAGAGCTAAACATCTATTTATTTATTTATTTAACTTCTTGTTTTTCCTTGACTTCTTTCCACGTAATTTTCTTCTTTTTGCCTTTGGCTATGCACAGCTTTTTCTGAAAATAAAACATTTTGTACCCAATACCTAAGCAGGTTGTTTTCATGCATGTGGTGACTGATGGAGTTGGGACTGGCAGCACCAGCTTATGGGATTAGTGGATCCCCTCACATTGCTTTTTGAAAATTTGGAGAGGGATACTTTTAACTGAAAAGCAGAAAATCACATCCAACTTCTGCGAAGATGAGTCATGTTTCCAACTTGTGCTTGCTGTGCTAGAAATGTATTTGGAATAGAATAATTTATTTTATTGCTAGCAGCAAATAGTTACTTTGAAGCATTTGTCTTTTTTTTTTTTCCCCTGATCTCCATGCTACATGCTGAGCTTGTTCAGACAGGTGCTTACTTCCTCTTTCCTTCTCAACAAAGCAACTCTGACCGAACAAGGACAAGCTAATGGTTGATTTTTGTCACCAGTAGTACCTGCAATGGGAATGATCTTGTGTACGTCTGAAAGCACCTCCTTAGACAGTGCAGAGTCTGCCAGACTGCCCCATGACCCCGCCTGGGCTCTGGTACTGCTCTTAGGGGCATGGTCCAACTGCACAGCTGTGACTGTGCTGATCTGCAATGGGAACAGAGGGAATGTGACCACAGGTGTTCTTTCACTTATGATTCTCTTGTCATTCTTCTCCACTTAATTTACTAAAGGTGATCAAATGGTCTTTTTAATCCTGAAATACCCTGAGGAGGCTAGGTCTTAGTACTTCTCACTCTTTGATAGGAGAACTAGGCTTCCGTTATCTAGACACTATTTCATGTTGAAATATATGCAACATATTTCTATTATGTGCCTTTTTTGTGTCTACCATATACTTTTCAGGTAAAGAAAGAGAAACATTTGTTAGTTTAACATATTGAAAATCAGCTGAGAGTTAAAAAAAGAAAAAAGGAAAAGAAAGAAAAAGGAAAAAAAGGAAGAAAAAGAATAAATGGTAAACAAAACCAAAACCAAAATTGAGAGGAATAAAAATGTGAAAAAACCCCAAAAGAAAAATAAATAGAAAAAGAGTAAGAAGGAAAACGCTCAACAGCTTCATCTGACAGAATGCTGGGATCTGAAGAATTAACTCACTAGAAGGAAAGGTATGTTCACATCCACACATATAGAACAGAGCACTGAATATCTCTCTCTTTAAAAACTATTGGGATAAATAATACTGTGATGTTGAGAAGGCAGAAGGAGCAGTGTAATCGGCGTTCAAAATTGTTTCTCCTTAAAACACTTTTGGTTGCTCTGGAAGCTTTCACTCCCTGGACTGGAATTTTCCATTCTGGCGGCCCTCTCTTACTTCTACAAATACTAGTATAAATTTAGAGGAGCACAGAATCATAGAATGGTTTAGGTTGGAAGGGACCTTTAAAGGTCATCCAGTCCAACGCCCCTGCAGTGAGCAGGGACATCTTCAATCATCAGCTCTATGATTTTTAGTAAAGCATATCTGGATGCAGAGTAAATAATAGCTTAGTTTTGCAAGTGTTTCAGACCTTTCAGAGCAGTCTGAGATTTTGTACAGACAAGAAGAAAAAGTAACAGCATAACTGCGCAGCCCTTAATCTTGCTCTGCAGTTCCTCCAAAGTCATGTAGCTCTGCCTTAACCAGCCAGCTTTCTACAAATTCCCAGGCATGTCGATGGGGTATGCCAAGTGTTATCTGTGTACATATATTGAATGATCAGCAGTTCAAATGGTGGAAATATTCCTGAGAAATTACTTAGAATAGTGTAAACTTGTATTTCTTCCACAGAAAGGGCCTTGGTCATTTTCTAGAAAAAAACCCACAAACCAACAAACCTATCTGGGAAATCTTCTCCCTGTCCTTCTCTCTTCTACTCCTGGGTCCTTTCCTCATCAAGGGGATGTCCTTAACATACTAAGCCCTTAATATATGTTTGGTTTGCTTGTGCTATTTTCAGAACTCAGATTTGTTGACTTGATTGTTTTCCCACCTTTTTTTTTCTTCCCCAGAAGCTCTCTTTAATTATGTTGTTTTTATATTATTTGTCAGAGCTCAGCACTCTTCCTTAATTTGACTTTTTCATGCTCTCTTGTCACTTGTACCACAGCCAAACAAATTGACTATAATTAATGCTGTGACTTGACTGCATTATTTCTAGACAGAGATGGTAACCTCTTTGGCATTAGAACATGATAAAGAGGGTCCTGAGAGACCTTGTTTTTGTGTAAGAAACCTGCCCAGACTTTTGAGCTGAGAGCCCCAGAATATGAAATCAGGGGAAAAATTTGATCCAGGTACTGTCTGCCAGGGATCGCTTCCCTCCTCCTACGAGATAATGTTAAGCACTGCTAAAGCACGAGGCACAGGCCTATGCAGTTAGAGGTAATGTATGAAGGAAAACCAGAAACAGCTTTATTTTGTGCCTCATCTTTATTTAGTATGAGCTCATATGTGGAAGTGCTTGGTACTTTGACTCATGTTAAAAATAATTGTTATGGCTATGAGAAATGCATTTTCCCATTCAATAAAGCAACAACAAAGAAAGCAAATATTTGATCCTATGTACAGGGATAGGATTGACTTTTAATGAACTCTGTAGGCTTTATTCTTAGTTTTTATGCTTAGACTTGTAACTTTTGACCTTTTCCTGGCATGCCAACCATGCCAAACAGTTTAGAAAGCTATATTCGCAAAATATGGGAGCTTTAAGATTTATGTTCCTGGATATACTTTCCAAAGAAGGATGCCTGAGCTGATACAAAGGGCTCATATTTGTTCATTATCATTAAGAAATTTACTCAAATTGGATTTGAAATGTGGTGGGTGTTTTATTTCCAGAATATAACAGCATTTTTATGAGGCATTTGGGATAATTTATGGCCTTGTCCTGCAATACAAACTGACTGTTAAATAGTATAGTGGAGAAATGTACGATTGAAAGCAGAGAGTATAAAGACCTAGTAGATTATCTAATCTTTATTTTTTCCAGTACAGTGATATCTGTGATAGGTACTACATAAAAACAGTCCTTTTCTGGCTAGTCTCTAGATTTAATTTTTAAGGTGTATTTTTGAGCAAAAGTTTTTTCTGCAAACATTAAGAGGGCATTACAGAACAGACAAACGGCATATTTATTCTACAGAGCTTTCAAAACTGAGGCCTTATTTCTACTGCTATGTTTTTTGTTTACTCAGTGTCGTGTTTGCCTTGTGACGTTCCTGTGATAATAAATGCAAGAATATCAATGATATAGACCATCTTTTATCACTGAAAAAGAGCCAAACTGTATATTCATCGATGAATTGTTGTGACTTGCTTGCTAGATAAGTGGAAATGTTTAACGCAATCAGGTGTCCAAATCCTTCTCTCTTTCTGAATTGCCTTATTATTTGCTGATGGCTCACAAGCAAAGTGATGGCATGAATGAGACATGGGAAATCGCCTGTGCTTGAAGAGAATCTATATGAAAATGAGAAAACCATGCCAGGTCATGCTCCCATGAAAGAGCAATTGTGGCAGATATCCAAAGACTACTGAAAGAAGGGACCTGAGGAAATAAGATTTGTAAACATCCCTCAGGTGAACAATGCCTTAGTTGAATTATGAATACCATGGAAAAGTTTTATAATCTCTAGGAAAATAAAGTGAATTTTTTAATAATTAAAGTTAATCTCAATCTGTCTTCCTGATTGTGTTCTTATTTCCTGCATTTAGAAAGTCCTCCACTTCTATTTTTTCTATTGCCTTTCTTTATCTTACCATGATTTTATTTAGATTTTGAGGTCTAAATAAATGTGACTAAGGGGCTGCTGCTTCAAACTAGTGCAGTGTTCACAACTTTTTGGAAGATTGCTACAACACACACAATAAAGAATTCAATGAAAATTTTAAATACAAAGATTCAAAGCCTAGAGGAGTGTCATTACCTCATCTGTCTTATGTATGATGTGTTAATGATCCTTATGTACTTAGTTTGCAACTGACATGTTCATAAATTAATTATCGGTCTTGTTATTCAAGCCATTATGTAAATATTGAATATTATTTATAACAATACATAATAAATAACATATAATGAATAGTAACACAGTAATTTTTAATTATATTTATATAATAAATGATAATATTTTGTATTTACTTATTTACTCATTTACTTATTTACTTATATAAGATTTGTTCTAGTTTGGTAGAACCTTTTTTGAACCATGCTTGCTAAGTGCTTTTGGTTTGATAGTGAGCTCCAGATAATTAGTATCTCAATTTAGTTTTTCAACTTCTTATTCACCTAATCTATAGTGACTTTGTTTTTACTACTGATGTGCAAATTTATTCTGGTTGTGAGAGACTACTAACAGACTGATAACTGTGTGCAATTCAAATACTTACATAAACAATTGCATTTTCTTTGAGCTTGTAGTCCCACTAATGACTGTCATGACCCCTAAGTAGGGTTGTGACTCTGGTAGAATGGTGAACAACCACTCTAGACTATACTTCCATTGTTTGTTTATGAGGATGTCATGTGAAGTACTATCACAAGCTTATTAAAGCCAGTCGTATCATATCTACTACTTTCTGTCTACCCTATAAGCCAGTTACCCTGTCAAAGAAAGAAACTCAACCTAGCTGACAAACTTTGTTGCCTGGCACCCTACCAGGTATCAGTAGGACCTGCCAAGATTTGTTTTGGCATCTTCTCCCCATCAGAGCTATGAAAGCTGGCGGAGCGCAGAAAGGCAGATGGTGTGCTTACTCTGAGGAATTATTTGTAATGACACTGTTATGATAAAACTATGCTGTCTGTTTCTTACCATCTTAGGAGTTTCCATGTTGGCATTCTTGCACCAGGTGAGACTCATGACTATAGAGGCATTAATGATTTCTTCTGAAAATTGGTGAAAAGAGGTTGAAGTTACACAAGCCTGCAGAAAGGATCTTGTGATGCTTTTCTTCAAGAAGAGAAATGCAGGAAAAACCCCAAAGAACTATAGACCAGTCATAATCATTTTTATTTCTGGGCACAAACAGTAAGAATATAAGAAGATGATGAGCATGCAGCACCAGGTCACAGTGAGCAATCCAGAGGCCCTGGCCATGGTTTCTGCAGATGTGCAGTGCCAAGCATACCAGGGAAGGTCAATGAGTCAGAATGACTAAGTAGTTGTGGAGGGGATTGGCACCCTATAAGCAGTGACTGTGTCTGCCCACAGGAGAGGATTGCTGGTGCAAGAAGCTACACTGTGCCAGTTCCCAGATCTACCAGGCTAGGGCACCCACAGGACCACACTCCAGCACCCTTCCAACCAGGATCTTGCCTTGCCTTTTAATGGAGGCAGGCATGGAAAGGCAGGAAAAAAATGGCGGGACATGATGTGCAGGAAGTGGTTGAGGAGGGACTGAAGTGGGAGCCCTCCAGGCTCCACAGCATAGGTGCAGTGGAGGATACTGAATTCACAGCCAGTGAGATGCAGACACAGCTGGGATGCATTTCATACCTGTAAGTTTGATATATCTACTATTGGACCCCTTGCACCAATAGTGACCATTTTGAACTGGAAACACGAGGCATGGAATAAGCTGAACTCTGTAATCAATCCCAGACTGGTAAACATTATTGATAAGGCATCCAGTAGCAATTCACTTATTGCACTCAAATATCAATGTCAGCTACATCAATATTGCCCTATCTTTGCCTTTTCATCAGCAAGTCAAAAATTTGATGGTTTCACGCATACTAATGAGTAGTGTATTTTGCTTCCCTGCAGAAGACACTCTTTATTCAGAGCAGTAGTCATCCCCACTTTTGAAGATTTTCAAATGTGTTAAAAATAAGAGAGAGATTGAATAATTCTTGTGTTAGGAGTTTCCTGGATCTCTCTCGAGCTACCAACTTGGCCACTTCCTACGCTGACAGTTCCCTATCTTGACACTGCATTTCAGTTTTCATTTCTTGCACTCCACTGGGAATCAGGGAGGGTCTAGTGTATAGAGTTCACTCTTTCGATGCCTCCACACTTGTCTGTCTTCAAATTGAAGATCTCAGAATTGCCCAGGTGAGGGTCATGCCAAAATGCATTAAAAAAAAGTCAGGAGCATGTGCGTCTAGATATAGAAGGACTCTTATAACATTTTACAATATCTGTGCCAGAGTAAGACATTTTGGGATGTCTCATATCAATAAATCTCTCTTCTGACTCATGACTGCCTTGCAGGCATCTAGTGCACACCTCATACAGCTTGCCTGGATTCACATAGCTGGACATGTAGGGTCCCACATTCCCTAGAGGGCTTTTGGCAGCCCAGCTGGAGTGAAGAGATGGATTGATTTGATCCTGACAGTGATCTTGGAGCAGCCATAGCAGATAGAGTCTGATATGGTCATATTAGATTTCTGTGGTTTCAGCAGATAAAGAAGACCTACTACTAGACAAGACATCCACTTCAGTTTGTTTTGTGACTTGGGCTTGTTATTTTTTTTTTCACATTGGTTTATTTGTCTGTAAAATTAATTTTTAAATATTTTTTTTACTTTTCTGGATGTTTCCACTGTGCTTAGTGCTGATTCTTTAACCACACTGAGCTGAAAAGATGCCTAGTTGCTGTACAGATTACGACCACCACAAAAAAGAAGCCCCACAATGAAAAATAGCCTTGTCAGCAGTCCATCCTTAGAAATTAAGATAACCAAGGAGTAGGATAATTGCAATCACAAAAATAAAGCACCTTTGAGGAAACAATACATGATAGCACCAACTTTTTTTTCTGGTGGGCCGCTGTCATAAAATATTTTGTCAAAAGTGAATTTTGAACACCTAAGAGCTATTTTTCCAAATGCAAATGAAATTTATATGAGGTAATTAACAAAAATAAATTAATGAACACATATTTAATAAAAAAAGCATAGCAAATGCCCACATAACATTGCTCATTTGTTGCTGAGTCCAAAAAACTGGTAATATGGCAGAAATTAATTAGTATAAATTTAGTGCTACTGACTCAAACATTTTCTGTCAGCTGTATAGTTTTTAACATCTGCCTAGACATGTTTTAGCAGAAACGCTCCTATATTTAATAATCTACTTCTTTCCATTACCCTTTCAAGGATATAAGAAATCAAGGATGTGACTGCAAGGATTTTTGGAATGAAATCTCAACCACTGGGAATAGTGGCTTTTTTGAATATGAGCCAGCTCTGTGTAAGCTCAGCATTTCTGGATTTTTTATTCTGTCCTTTTTTTGTGCCTTATTTATTCCTTATAGTAGTATTTTATCTTTAAAACTCCCTTAGAATGTATGAGTTCTGAAAACCTCTTCAAAACTCAGCACTGGGAACAACAAGAGGGGTACAGAATTTGCTCCTTGGACACAGTACAGAGTCCCTCTGATCACTGAGAATTAGTGCAAGCAATGTAGCACATCATCACAAAATGAGCCTGAAAATACATCTGTATATGTAAATTTGTAACCAGTCTAAACTTACAATGTCGTTGTCATTTATCCAGGCAGAGGACAGGGCAGAAATATACCTGGTTATCACTGTCAGACCATGACTCAGACCTGTGCTGTGCCCAAGGGCTGCTTGTGCCACCCCAGGTAAACCACACCGAAATTCCCTTTGCCCCAACTACCCATTGGTTAAATGATAATGATGGCATGTATGGGTCTTGTCAGATAAATATCTGAAGGACACTGATACAATGCCAGATAGGCTCTGCACAATGGATAAGTATCTCTGAGAGAACCTGTTTTCTAAATTATGTGCTGTAAGCTTTAAATAAATACCAAGCTTTAGACAAAACATCTGTATGTATGGGGAAAGTGCAATACTTTCTGATCACTGATGTTTTTCTAGTAGAAATTCATCATGTTGCAAAAACCCCATGACCATATACTCAGTAGCAAACGTCCTAGAAATTTTAATGGGAAGAGTATTTTGACATATAAGATTATATTTTTCACTATAAAATGAGGATTTCTATTTTTATTTTTTTTTTTATTTAAAGCAAAATTTTAGCAAAAATTGATTATTTATTGGATGTGGGATAGCTCAGGGACAGGGGGAAAGGAGGATTATGGTTTCCCACTTCAAAATGAGGAAAAATACACTTTAAAAACTGTTGGCATTAAAG